>NW_024609882.1:102573595-103173595 GCF_016920785.2 Ixodes scapularis
GGGGGACAGACTAAAAACAGACGACTGGGCACTCGGCTCGGTTGTACCACACGGATCGCCTAATCCGCTGCTTTTCCGTAACATTCCGTTTTACTTTGCAATACCCCTTTCACGTGCAACTGTTTGTGAACGAGGCGAACTGTACAGAGACGACGTAACTCACCCCAGCGAGCGCCATGGCGCGGTTCTCCGGGCGCCAGCGCTGCGGGAGATCGGCCTTCGAAAGCTCGGCAGCCCGTTCGGCTCGCCGAAGAGGGCTGTAGCTACTCTTCGATGCTTCACGGAGACACCGAGACACTTGTTGGCGAAAAGGGGTCTCCGCCAAAAAGTAGAAAGGCTCACTCGCGTCGCACATCACCGTGCTGACGTTGGGGGGGGGGGGGGGGGGGGGGGGGGGGCTCACATCAACATCCGAACGCCGGAGACCGGGACGCATATTGGTGCTTCGTATGCTCCCGGGGTGAATTCTTTCCCGTTAAACGAAGTAACGTACATTTCGAGGTATTTCCGGTATCTTTTTTTCCGTATGCCGCGTCCTCGTTCAAACACTAGCAGCGGATTTCCGAGAGCCACAGAAAAGGCCTTGCACAATGGCCGCGGAAAAAAGACGACACCGCTTTGTTTACCCCCGAGCTCCCGCCAGCTCCCGCCCGGAGCCATCCTCCAATCAGAGCGCGGCGAAGTGACGTCACGCCACCGGCCTGCGCAAAAGAGCAGACGGCTTTCCCTCCGTATTACATGCTTGCCATAAGTGACCCCAAGGCAGTGCAGTACGTCCGCTAGCCTGGGCTCCCTATCCCTAACCCGCATCACGCAGTGATACATGAAAGTGCGCTGATTTCCAATTAGATATTGTGTGGTGTACGGCACTATGACAATTTTTACAATATCCCCGTTCTCACATCAGTTTCTTAGGGTCCCGCCATTAATAACAGAGCTGTTCTGCATGCCCGGCACCCAGTGCTGTTGACTTGTCATACAGACTGATGTAAAAGTAATCCACTCACTCTTCCGTGTCACCCTCAATGACATCGAGCCCACACAGGTTCGGCGAGTCGACGCCGATCACGTTGAGAACTGCCTGAATTAGGGGCGTCAGTTCATTGGAGTTCGGGCCGGCACCTACCGGATGAATGCACATTGTTTTCATTCCGTGGTCACCCGGGCCCCAGAAGCATTGCAGAGTGGAGGGGGATCAATAACCAACTACCAAACTAGAATATAAACAGCAGAAATCCAACGGCATTATGAAACGTCAATTGAAAGCATAGTAAATTATATTGTGTGGCGCAAATGTAACTTCTTAACATTGCAGTGGAGCGATCTCGCAACATTGACCTTCCAACATGCACTTCGCTGCGTGCAATTGTAATGCAGTCAACTTCGTACATAGTGCTTTCTGTGTGCCTTGTGGATGCAGTAGTGTAGGGTATTCAGCAGAGTGTTCGATGAACTGTGCCCTAAGTTTCAGGACCTTTTTTTATGTTAAAAACAACAGAAAAGGCACAGTTCAGGTGGTGTGCTTTCAACATTTTGCTCTCCTCTGTCTCAGGTCTACCACACTTTTTGCTGTTTCATGAGTGTCTTGGTTACTTCTAAAACACTCTAAAGCAAATTTCAATAAACTGTTTTGAGATGTTGCCTCATTTGCTTTTATTACTGTTTTAGCACAGGGGCAGGAATGCAGTGAAAAGTTACATGTCAACACTCACTTTTATATCTGTCATCAGTCATGCCATAAAAAAAATGAAATGCTAACACGGCGTCATATACTATGGCAGAAAAGGTTCTGTTTATTTTTTGTGAACCTGCCCCCACTCATCTTTTAAGCAAAGAATTGAAAACTATATTGTTTTTCGAAATATGCAAATTCCTCCGACTCACCTGTGCGTCCTTCATGCTTCTTGTAGGCGCTCTACATCTTTCTGCATTTTTTAAGGAGGTTTTGCCACGCCTCCTTCAGTTGTTTTACTGTCCTTTGAGCTCCATGCTCATTCATTGCATCGGCAATGTCTAGCCACGCCTTTTGTCTTGTGTGTGCAGTAACTGCAGGACCGAATTTTCCCGTAATTTGTTTCCTTCTTGCCCCAACTTCCCGAATTAACTTCAACCTCTCGTCTAATGTCTTACTTTCTTGCCTCTGTTCGCAAAACGCCCGATGCTGACGCTGGGTACATTTTCAATCGACGTTTGCGGACAGGACACTATCGTCTGCTACCTTGGTTTCTCTACCTGCACACCTGCGTTTTGCTACATATCGCAATAAGACGCAAAATAATCCTAATATCACTTTTAAAAACGAGAAAAAAAAAAAAACAACAACGAAAGGATGATCTCGTGAACTTTCTTTGTGGTAAGCATTTGTTTATTTCTCGTTTCTGCGACTTCTGCAGATGACATCGGCAAGGTTGATTCGTATACCTTGCTTGTACTATCTTTTCCATTGATGGATGCATCGACCGACCGTCGCGGTCAGAACCAGACGCAGCGGCACTGCGTGAAGCTAAGCTTCTCGTCACCGTTGAATTGTTGGCCACCGTGGATATGTAGAAACCTCGATGCTGTCGGCATACTGTGGGCGCACTGCGAACAAAAAAAAAACAGTACAATGTCCCAGCTGTTCACCCGGAACGAAGACTTTATCGAGGGTAACCCCCTTTCTCCACAAAGTAATCGCTGCTCACGAGTTCGTGTGCATAGTGTAACAAATTAAACGTGTTAGTATAAATATATACCAAGACTTGTTCGCAAAACATTTTTTTTGGGTCACCATAAAAACACTTGCAAGGCTTATGTACCGTCAAATGTCTTGGATCCCGGACTGCTGAAGAATGATGCGTTCGCGGAATGCTGCCGTCGGTGAGTTCAGTAGTCCCTCCGATCTAGCGCTTTGCTTGACGTGCTAATAGGTTGATGGTGCGTCATTAATATAATAGCCGGATCGAAATGAATGTTCAGCAGGACCAAGCAGAACTATTAGCCCTCATTAAACGACGTCGCGGCCATTTCGCTTGTAGGTACTACTGCTCCCTCGGCGCCCCTGCTCTCCCAGTCACGTGACCTAGAATTCCCCCTTCTAGGGAGAATAGTTAACTTTACCCCACGGCTCGCGTTCGAGAAAACGGGCCCTGGGGCAGAGGAACTTTGTTGCTCATTGAACGTGACGTCTTTTAAAAAAGTCATTCGTAGTCCTTCCAAACAGCATTTTTCTGTGTTCTTTACTCTAAAGACTCACAAAGATAGAGTTCCCTTAGGAGCACAATTTAAAAAAAAAAAAAAAATGGCTGTTGGCAAAAAACCTTGGGCCGTTACATAAAAAAAAAGAATTTGTCTAATATCATCCTCCCTCAGCCTTTCCGAGTCCAAAACTCATTTGAATTAATCCCCTGTTTCAATTCGTTTCAATTTCGCTTTATTCCGAAAGACATTTCGGAACATTTTGTCTTTGACACAGACATACATTCCATCATGCATCATATCAGGAAGAATAAGGAAAGATAGGCCGTGGATGAATAGGAAAATTCGAACTTTGATAAACCAAAATAATCGTTTGCTCAGTAGGTATTGTCGTTCACATCAACCTAGATCATATTCCAAAATGAAAAAGTTAGGCAAAATCATAACAAAAGAAATGCGCAAGGCGCAAAATAAATATCTAGACAATCTACCCACCAAACTGAGAAGAAATCCTAAAGAGGTCTGGAAATACGTCAAAAACAAGAAAACTCCTAACACCACTATCCCCGATGTCATAGATGGTGTCAATTACGAAACGAACCTAAAGAGCAAAGCTGAAACCTTTATTCTTTATTTTCAATCAGTTTTCACTCAGCCGGTCCACCAGGTAGATAGAATACCGACATCAAACGTCGTTACACAAATGGATAACATCGACTTCTCGGAAAGTGGCATTGTGTCGTTATTGCAAAGGATCAAAGTAAGCAGTGCTCCAGGCCCAGATTGTATTTCCAACTTCATTCTGAAAAACTGTGCTGTTTCTATTTTCCCTTATCTCAACGTGTTGTTTAAAAAGTCTTTTGAACAGAGAGAACTTTATCTTGACTGAAAAAGCTCCAACGTGGTCCTAGTACATAAAAGTGGAAATAAAACCAGCACATACAACTATAGGCCTATTTCTTTAACAAGTGTTTCTTGTAAAATGAAACACATCATTTACTCAAATCTAATCAATAATCTACAAAATAATGCATTCTTTTCTCCTACGCAGCATGATTTTAGAGCAGAATTTTCTTGCCATACGCAATTAGTAGAATTCAAATATGACCTCCCTTTTTCAATTAACAATGGTTTCCAAGTCCATTGTGTCTTTTTGGACTTTCGGAAGGCCTTTGACTCGGTATCTCATACTTTGTTATTACAAAAGATGGCAGCTGTAAACATTTCGGATTCACTTTTAACCTGGCTTGAGGCTTATCTTGTTGGTAGGAAGCAATGCGTAGTTCTAGAGGGTGTGAGCTCGACAAATGTTAGTGTTTCATCAGGTGTTCCGCAAGGATCGGTGTTGGGCCCCCTTCTTTTTTTAGTGTTCATAAATGATCTTGCTGGTCATCTTTCTAGCCACGTCCGACTGTATGATGATTGTTGTATATACCGTGATATCACGTGAGAGGATGACTCCCAGATACTGCAAGACGATCTCGATTCTGTGATGTCATGGTGTCAAACATGGAATATGGCCTTGAATTTAAACAAACGTAACGTAGTCAGATTTTCTAACAAAAGACAAACTCTGGCCACAGAATATATCCTTGGTGTCACACCTTTAACGGTTGTACCTGAATATAAGTATCTGGGAGTTTTATTTTCTAGTAACTTGTCGTGGAATGTTCATGTTGATTATTTGTCATCCAAGGCCAGCCGCACATTAAACTTTCTGAGACGCAATTTTAGTCAGGCACCTACTAACCTTAAAGAAACATTGTACATATCGAATGTACGTCCCATTTTGGAATATGCATGTTCCGCATGGGATTTGCATACCCGTCACACCATTGAACAACTCGAACGTATTCGGAAACGGGCAGCTCGGTTTGTCTCCGGCAATTATGATTTCTCTATAAGATCATCTGAAATACGCCGCCACCTGGGATGGCCTCTGTTGGAAGACAGATGAAAGTACCTTAGGCTCACTTTATTTTTCAACATACTAAACGGTTGGACCGGCATCGGGAAAGAACGTTATATTAAGGAGCCCAGTTATGTGTCGCCGCGTACAGAACATCACTGAAAAGTACATGAATATAGATGCAGAATTAACGTTTTTAAGCACTCGTTTTTTCCATGAACAATACACGAATGGAACAATTTACCAACTGAGGTCATCTCTGTGGCTCCTTCCTCCTTTCCTACTGCCCTAAAAACTTACTGTTGGAATAATTTTTCACTTTGCTCTTCTAATAGTGTCAGTCACTATACTTTGTTTTCATATATTGTACAAAGTATTGTATGTTGTATTTTTCTCCTAAGATGTCATATCCACTATTTCTGCATCACAATAGTTCTTGTGTATCTCTATATTTATCGTTTGCCATTGTTTTGTATGACCTTACTCCCTACAATAATGCCCAGATTTGGGCGATGTGGGTATTCGAATAAATAAATAAACATTGAAGATATGTATTATAGCCTAGAAACTAAACTTATCTTAGATTCTGTGATTAATGCGATCCATGAACTCGGAATTTGCGTTTTTCGAAATTCCTCCTGTTTTTTGGATGACGGCTTCATCGACCTGATAAATATTTATTTGCAGTCCACTTTGGTAGAATACGAAGGAAATGTTTACAGACAAAAGAAGGGAGCCTTTATGGGCCTTGCACCTTTCCTTAGTGAAATAATTATTCTTTTTGTTGAGAGGGCTATCAACGACCAGTTGGACAAGTCCTCTCAGGGTGGCCTAGTGAATATGTATGTCGACGATTCCTTGGTCATTTATCCAGACGTTGTGTCCGTTCACAGCATATTTGAAGTCTTAAAAGACTGTGCAGTGGGACTAACTTTTACATGAGGAAATCTTTTCAAAGGAAGGATTACAATTCTGGATTTACGGTTCCATCCTCATATCTCAGGTCTTTGTTGGGCCTTTCAGCAGAAATCGGAGAACCCAGTCCTCACGATCACCAGTGCTAGCTCCAAGTCAGCTAAGCATGGCATAGTGAGGTCACTTTTCAAGTCATCATTCTCCAGGTTATGCACGCATTTCTCCGAAAGTAGCACCAAGTTGCAGCATTAGAGGTTGGAAAAAGCAGGCTTTCCTGCGGACCTGCTTTGTTCCACCCTTGAGAAAATTATTTTCAGACCACAACTTGCGCAAGCAGTTGCCAAAGATAAAGGTAGTTCCGCTGTGATTCCTTACATGCACAATTTTGCCCACCGTTTAAGATCTATAGCGTTCAAGCTTGACACGAGTGTTGTTTTTTTCTGTCGTATGCACCTGAAACAGACGTGTAAAAAGGTTAATTGGAGTGACAGACCCAGAGGGTGCAATATAAAAGATGCCAAAGGTTTCTAGAGTGTGAAGAAATAAATATGTATTTCATTACACTAAGCTCCGTCAGTCACTACATTAGACAAACTGGGAGATGCGTCAACCATCGACTCAGATAACTCAACTTGGAAGCATCAAAGGCTTCAAATGAGTATTTTCACCTAATCATCGTTCACATCAAAGGCTTCAAATGTGTATTTTAACCTAATCATCGTTCACAGCCGCTGGTACGATAACTATACTCCTTATTTCTCTGATAAGAATGCTGGGTGGGCACAACAACAGATTTGAGAGAGAAATCATTAAATCATTTGCCATGAGGACTGTCAACACCAACAATTCTTTATCTTCATTGTATCTGAAAAAGACGGGGTCGAATTCCCGACACCACAAATGACTAGATTACAGACACCTCATTGTGACGCTGGTGCTTTTTAAATTTTTATATTGATGGTTCCTTTCTCTTGGGGACTGTCAACAATATTATTTCTGCACCTTAAATGACAAAGGTCGAATTCCTTGCACCAGAGATAACTAGATTACTGATACCTCGTCATAACGCCAGCGCTTTTTAAACTAATATATTTTAAGTGAATTCTATTACCCTTTTAGCAATTTTCTCCTTTCCTTCTTCGCGAATCTTTAAACCTTTGGGGGCGGTTTTATAGCTCGTGCCTTTCTATGTTGTTGCTCAATGAAAAAAATCCTGTTTCCGTCCTCGTCCTCAATGTTTTGTCCTTTCAAGTATTTGTAGAACAAGCTAGGTTTTATGGAAACAAGATACCCACATATGAAAAAGAGAGGCTACATATTTTTTATAGCCTCTATGTAACACAATCATTGAGCCACGTCAAAATAAACATACGAGCAATCATAATCAACTACTATAAGCCATCTGTGCTTTCATTTGAAGGTACCGACTTTCTCAAAATTCTGTTATATTTTTTTCGAACGAGTTCCTTTCCAGTTTTTCACCACCGTCCGAGTAATAGAGATTGCGAAGCGTATTTTTTGATAATTATTTTTCTTTAATCGTTCTTTTTAATAGCGCAAAAGTTTTGAGACCGACGCTTCTGAGAATATATGCAATTAGCCTCGCCGTAGTATATATTCACATGTGGCACTTTGTTTGCGCGAGCGGTACGTTAAATGTTTTTCTCCGGAGTATCACACCTAAATGAAATACTCAGAAATTTTGATTGTGTTGTCGCGTACGTTGATGAGCAGGTTCCGCCCCTCATTCAAATTTGAAACTATTCACTGATGTGTCTATAAAATGTGGGCGATTCCTGGTGTTCAAAGAAGCGAATCTCGGCTTCGAAGCAGAACTTTCTTTTTCGTGGTGAGTTCCTTTTGAAATATACCGCATAGTGAATTTGATTCATGAAGGGGTGCCTACTATAACGTCTTGAGAGTTTAAATATCCTGGTCCGACGCTTACATTATACGAATGTTACACCAACACTCTCAGGATGCTGATGAAGGCACGAAAAATAAGATGCTTGCAACCTTAGCAGCACCCTAGGTATATAATTTTGCGAGCAACAAGTTTACAAACAAGCACCAAATGCTGTTCTCCCAAACATAAAAACAGCAAATGCAAACAGATAGACCACGCACGAGAGTGTAAATATTACCCTGGTGGCTGTTCCACCACCTTATAAACTCACAACTTCAAACGCTAATTCACAGGTATGAATTTTCGTTATATCCTCCGCACCTAAAAAAATACACTTGCGTGGCTTTGTTCTCGTCAATATTTTGTGCAGTGAAGAATTTAATCAGTTTCGCTCTACAAGAAAAGTTTGAGATTTGTTTGGAAATGGTACTGGAAACTCAATATATGGTGGAAATAAACTGAATCCGATGCTGGAAGTACGGTGTGTAGTACCTGAAGCCGCACATATGTGTTGAATGTGCGCATCCTAGGTAAGATAATATTTTTTATTTATTTATTTATTCATACTGTTGGACTACAGGCCGTTTACAGGAGTGAAATATTGGTAAAACAACCAATTTTAACGCACAATTCCCCGAACAATACATTTCACGATTGTTTCAGCACACAAATGCGTTCAAATATAGGCAAAAAAGCAGAAAACACACAAATAATGATTAGATATAGTTTTGTTGGGCGAGACTTTTCAGAAGTGCTTCAAAACCCTCAACGGTGTCATCTTCAAACACATCTCGGGCAGGCTGTTCTACTCATTTATAGTCCAATGAAAGAAGGGATATTTAAGAGGCTCGATTCGCGCTTTCATTGGCGTTATCATTTCATTGTGATTTCTTCTAAGTCCTCAAGTAGAACGAGCCTTTAAATGTCGCAGTGAGTCTATGTTGAGACAATTTTTGTGTATCAAAGAAAGCAATTTTAGTTTAGCCACTTTTTGACACCCTGCTAGTGATTCCTAGTTGAGATGAGTAGGCAATCGCACTGACAGACTGAGTCTTTCGGGTTTGGGCTGTGATAAATTGGCAGCTCTTCTTTATGCCTTTTCTAATTTTTTTTTTTAAATTTTCTTTCCTACTGGTCTCGTCACGGCATATGCATATTCTAAGACTCGGCGTATAAAGGTTAAATAAACTGTACGTTTTACTTCCTCTGTCAATAAATTAAGTTTACGTCTTTAGAACCACAATTTTCTTTCTGCGAAACTCGCAACAATGTCGGTATGAAATTTTCAATTAGTATCACTCAACACGGTTACACCCAGGTATTTATAAAGGCTAACGAACATTAATGGTTTACCGTCAAGTTCGTAGTTATAAGCAAGGACGTTTTCAATCTTGTTTCTAAGCCCTGAAAATACAATTTTTGTTGGGTTAATTCGCCATTCCGGCCGCTTGATCCACTCGTTTATGGTATTTAATGATTTATTCAAATTTATCTGATCTTCCGGACATGTAATTTTCTAGTGCATTAGGCAGTCGTCTGCGAAAAAGCGGATGAGAACTTTAGGGTCAAGGTTGTCTGCGATGTCATTAATATAACTTAAGAATAATACGGGTCCCAGCACGGACGCCTGGGGAACCCCCGACGTGACATTTAATGTAGCTGATCTGGCTAGCACCGTTAACATCGACAAACTGAGTACGGTTGGTGAGGTAAGCCGTGCTCCATCTCGAGCAGTACCTTTATATTTATGCTGGCGTCTTTTAGCTTCTGGTTAAGTTGTGCATTCGGAACGCGCTCGAAATCCTTTAAAAGGTCCACCCAGATTGGATCCTTCTGGCCCCTTTCGACTAGCGAAGTCTTTAAATCGTGTATATTTTCTGTCAGCTGTGTGACTATCGAACGCCTCCACCGGAATCCGTGCTGATTGGGATTAAAAGCTCCTAAGCTCGCAAAGTAATAAAAAAGATAAGACAATAACACATGATCCAGTATCTTAGAGCAGACACAAATAAGAGAATTTGGTTGGTAATTTTTAACGTTATACCTGTTTCCCTGATTGATAAACAGGAGTGCCTCTAGCGGTTAGCCACTCGGTGGGAAGAAAATATTGATCCAAAGATGTACGAAATACCATTGTCAGGTATTCAGACACCCATCCTGCATAACATTTCAAAACTTCGTTAGGAATATTGTTGGGGCCTTCAGACTTCTTACTATCAAGGTTTGATAAAAGAGAGAAAATACCTTGTTGTAATGTACAGAAGCTCAAATCAGTCTGATTCGTTTTCAAAGACACATTCCAGAGACGATATGTCACAATGCGAGTCAAAAAACACCGAGTGAAAAAAAATTATTGTATCGAGAAGCCACTCACCATGGTCGGTAATATTTTCATTGTTCACTTGCACATATTTTGAAGAATCTCGGGATGGGGCCATGTGACGCAAAACCTTTGCGAAGAAGCGTTCATGAATGGAGTTAAGGTTTCTGTGTAGTATATTTCCTTTGCCTGTGTTAACTTAGTTTTCAGGGTCCGTGAGAGATTACTTACATCGTTTTGAATTCTTGTCTTCGTTTTGCGCGCTTTTGTTTTATTTTCCTCTCTAGCTGAATAATATCACGAATTATTCAGAGGTTATGTTTCCGCAATTTTTTTTTTATTTGGGTACAAAGTGTTCTATACAATAATTGAAAAAAGGAATAAATGAAGAATAACGGACACAATCAAGTTTTTACGACGGCCTCTGTCTGCCAGGTCAAACAGTTGCTCCTGCTGTGACTAGATAAGGGTGCTAATCTTTTTAACACTTTCCTCAAGGTCAGATATTTTCCTATCATGCAACTGTACCCTTTTCAGTGATTCATCCCAGCGGCTTACTCTGGTGTTTATTGCCTCCAATTCTTTACGAACATTGTCTTGACTTGTCTTAATTTCTTTAATATCCTCAATTATTTTTTCTGACCCAGGAGTAGTTGGTTAAACATTGCCTTGAAGTCAGGACCAGGATTTTCTTCGATATCACCGACCAGCAGCAGCAGGACTGATTTACTAAATTCAGAGCATGTTTCCAAAAAACACCTTGGGGCGCGGTAGAACCACGACAAATCGGTCGGTGGTCCTGAAACTTAAAAATGGGAGTACCTACTAACTTGTTCGAAAAGTAGGAACAGTTTAGGCGACATGCTCTGCCTAGCCCCGCCGTGCCCACTGGACTAGTCCTAGTTTCTCGGTCCTTTTAAAGGCACACTAACACCCCCCAAAATTTTTACAGCGGAGCTGTTAAGGGCTCGGTTCTCCAGGATCGCGTCCGGTATGTCAACACAAACCTGCTTGGGGAGCTACCGCCATCTATAAGCGACGGCGGCAAGCAAACAACCAGTATAGTTTCCGCCGTCGTTGGTAGATGGCGTCAGCTTTTCCAGCTATAATAGGATAATGGATAGTTTTGCGGCGTGTTGGTGGGAATTCATCGTAGGAAGCAGCGCGAAAAACAGACGACGACGAAGAAGAAGCACACAGTGTATCGAGTACAGCTCCGCTGGTCTTCCTTCTTCACGAGAGTGGAAAGGCTGAGCGATTTTTTTCATTTTTTTGTCATGCGATTTATTATGGTGTCGGAAGACTACCCAATTAATATTTTGCAACGGAGTTACGTATTTTTAATAAAGCCAAAAAACGCAACTGCACGAAACCGAAACTGAAGCCCGCGCACGGAGGCAACACCACTTAGATGGAAAGCCGCAGCGCTTCCCTCTCTCCCTTCAAGGAGCGTCGGTATTAGTAGGCTGAACTGGAAGTGCGCTTCTCCGCAAGGCTCCCCTTGACAGTTGGCTTCTTTGCAATGCACGTTCTCTTTTACTTTTGCTTTCCCTCTACGCTTGACGAGGCGCAAAAAAAAAAAAAAAAAAAAAAAGGCGCCACGGCGTCGCGTTTTTTTTTTTTTTTTTTCTCTTTCAACGGTCGTTTGTTGCGTTCCTTTCTTCGGCGGCTTTTTTGTTACTTACTCCTGCGGGTTGGGTCACGTGACAATAAGGCTGGAGGAATCAACTAGAACAACTTTGGAAGCGAGTAGGTTTTTGGACGCCGAGGGTCAGAAGTTCAACTCTCGAGTGAGGTCGAGCACATTTTGGAATGTGTTCTCGCGGCCTCGTGTGTGGACGTGAAAGCTGCTTTTCGGTTGCCGGTGCTGTCAATCCGTACAGATATTGTTTATACGCGCTTTGACGGAAAACTGGATGTGAAAGTGTCCATATTCGAGTTTCTGCAAGGATGACTACGAAAGCGTCGACTATACAGCGAATCGATGGGAAGATCTCGCTCCTTGACGGCATGGCAGGGTGAGAACTTTTTAATGTTTATGATCGTGGTTTCGTTTTTTGTTTTTACTTTTCGCTGAATGCATGCTTGGGATTGATTTGGTTGTGGCCTGGAATGAACATATTCAAATGCTGGCGCTACTTGCAGGTGCAGAACTAAATAAAAATGACTTGATTTATGAGTTCAGGTTGGAATGTTTTCTCAAGGTACGGAAGTGATAGGTTATCGCGGGTGCAACCAGCACATCAATTAAAAAACAACAACAACAACAGAAGTACATCGTGTCGTTTCTGCGTATCCTCATCGGAGCGCAGAAATGATCCGCTACAGCTAACTAGTAAGACCGATATTTTAGCGGGTCTCTGAGCAGTAGCTTGGAGTGCACGCAAGCCGGAATATGGTTCATTGATCAGTTTACTTATCCATACACCAGAGCCATATACTAACGATTTAGTTGGAGCCACTTCAGGCTCCCCAAGGAATCGCACCACACACCAGGAAGCTCTATTAATTATTATTATTTTCTGTACCTGGTTCTATGTGCTCGTGCAATGAGCATTATTATTATTATTATTATTATTATTATTATTATAGCGCATTCGGCACATCAAATTCAAGAATAATTTTGATGTTTGTGATCCAAAATACCAGATCGAAACACTGCCAGTGTTTTCTGTCAAATACGGAACCACTTCAGCTTAAAGAAGAGCATTCTTTCTTTTTTTTCTTTCGTTTTATAACCATTTTTAATTACATTACCTTTCTTTAAGTTAATATGGTTTCCTCCTTTTTCGTTCTATTTCCTGCAGAAGCGGTCACACATCCCGGATACTGCTTTGATGGACTCGGGCTACTCTACGGCCTCCATGGGACAAGCTGAAAACTGACACCTTAGAAGAGTACTTCGGAATGTATAGGCAACTGGCTTGCTTCTAATATCACGTGTCTACAAGGCACATTTGCGAAGATGAAAACAGAATACTGCTGTGGAGCACAATGTCAGCGGTCACTACAGCTAGCAATGGAAACTAGAAAGATCTTCCCAAGCGAGCGGATACTTGACGCCCTACCTGCAACGTGGTATACCTGCAATGTGGCCCTGGGCTGTAAAAAAATAAGGCACAGCCTCCCAGCCTTGGGCTATGTGGCCAGCTGTGTAGTCTACACCACCTTGAAAAACCTAAGGGGCGAAAAATGCAAGGCCGCATCGACAGCACGAAACAAGTTGGCTACAGTTTGCTCGCACAGGAAGACAGAGCTGGTGTAAATGCTGTAGCAAAATGAATGTTTGCATTAATGCCAAGAATGCCAAACAGAAGAAATGAAAAGCTGAAACTCTATCAAAGACACTCGCTGCCAACCGTCACGGATGTCAAGAAGCGAACTCGGACCAAGGAAGGGTATGTCCGACGCCTGTGATGATGAACCCATCGTGAGTTCGAGCTGAAGCATGTGTTGGACTGCAGTGAAAACTTTCAACTGAGAAACCTTTGTTGCAAGATACGCTAAGAGGTCAAAGCTAAACAAATTAGTTTGTGTCCGGCCAGCAACATGCTTGCGCTTCATCCTCATGCAAAGGCAACTGCTCTCTGAAGTCGATCTATCTGTGTGTGTGTGTGTGTGTGCAGATAATCGGTGTCCTTGTAGCAGTCTGTTGGGTATCTTATGGTGCTACAACGTAAATGCCAACATGCTGCACAGATATTGTGCGTCTCGATGTCACATAATCTACAGTATCTAAGATGCATGTGTATAAATGTTTTTAAAGACAAATATTTTCAGAACTTATGGATACCAGGAGGCTCGTTTCGCAGTGTTCAAAGGTGACCAATTTCTTCTTTATGACTCTTCTGCATTGTAAATGCAAGCAACTTTGAATATGAAGCTCCCATGCCCGCTTCTGTTCGTGTACAAAACTTGTTTTTAGCTGCCCTAACTGTGTCGTTTCACAGACTTGGTACTGTCGAAGTACATCTGCATATGGGGCAACGTTCGGGTATTACGGTACTTTTTTTGCAAATATAAAGTTCACACATTATGACATTGCCAAGAAATAGGTCACAGGTGTTTTTTGATGTAGTAACCACATAGGTTGCTTGCTTCAAAACAAGTACTATATTTGAACAGGCAGAGTGCTTTGAATTGCTGAACCTATGCAAGTTGATCACAGGTCTAAGAAAAGTTTGCCAAAATATGTGGAATACATTTTTCAAACTATGTGCAATACATTTTTCAAACCAGCACATCACAATTTTAGAATGTTATTACTTTTATACTTGTCTGGCAATTTGGGTCCCATTGCTGTTGCATCAGATGTCCCTAAGGGTAGTGTACTCGGGCCTCTATTGTTTCTAATATATATCAATGACCTACCATTATCAATTAAATCGACAATTAGACTTTTTGCTAATGCTTGAGTTATTCACCGGAAAATTAATACACCTATATTAATCACAATATTGTCCAAGACGATTTAGATACAATATCATCGTGGTGTTCCCTATGGCAGATGAACATTAACACATATAAATGTAAAGAAATGTTCATAATTAAGTCCTCCACTAAAACACTGACCCAGTACTTGTTACTTTCCGAACCACTAGAACACTCACTGTCGTACAAATATTTGGGCGTGTATTTCAGACTCATTATCATGGGTTGAGCAAATAACAAATAGCTCACTAAAAACACTTAATTTCTGAAAAAGCCATTTGTACGAGAAAAGTCTTGTGTTCAATAAACGCATGAATCATGCAAGATATATAATAACCATATAAGAACTATATAAGACATATAAAAAAACTTCTTACAAATTTCTTATATTATTCTAATGTAGTTCTTATAGGGCTCTTATATGTTTTTATATATCTTATATGATTCATATGTGTTTATTGGACACAGAAGTTTCTCATACAAATGAGATTTTTCAGTAGGGATCTAGCTCTTATTAAAGCAAAACTACTCGCATACAAAACATTTATCCTCCCACCATTAGAATATGCGAGCATAATTTAGAATCCACATCTAAGTTACCTATCATCTAGAGGCTTGAATCTTCAGAACAAAGCAGACAGATTTAAATGTAGTGATTATTCATCCGAAACTAGTGTCTCCGCTTTAAAAACTAGCATAAATCTTCCTAATCTAGAAAGAAGACGAAAAATAGTCTGATTGTGTTTTTTTTTTCAAGATGTATATTACTCAGATTCCAATTTTCAATCTACTTAGTGCTGGGCTGCCAATTTCATATCATTCATATTAGATAATACCTTCAATATTGAACCATTTCAGTGCCATACTTACACTTTCCTCTCCCTTAGTACTTTGCAACACTGACTAGAACAAACTACCTGACCATATTGTAACTGAGATATCCCATTTCATTGAAAAAGTGCATCAGTTTGTGTAGCAACTTTGATTTGTAAAACTGCATCATAACAATAACATGCTAATAAGCGGTTTTGTGTGTGTGGGGGACATTTTCTTTTTGTTGGTGTCTTTTTTATGTTCAATTACTATTTTGTCTTTTATTTCTTTGAATTCCCCCTGATGTAATGCGTCTTTGGATGCCTTTGAGGTGAATGAAATTAAATGAAATGAATGCCTCTGCATCATTTATCCAATTGTTACTTTAGTTCGTTTTCTCTGGTCCTACTACTTCGATTATTTTCATTTCATAGGGATTATTTTTTATTAGACAAGTCCCATGTCGTTTAGAGATAATTACACCACCCAGTTTACCGCTTAAAAAAATAACACATCTGTCTCAAGATATCACTTTCTTGTATTTCACTACAATAATTGTAGGTTATAAGAATTTTCCTGCGTTCTAAAATTGGTTCTTTATATCACTCGGCGTTCACAGTTCTCACGTTAGCTCATAAAAAAATAAATTGTGCGAAAACCCGCGTTTCTACGACGTAAAAGCTATGCGCGAAGCCTTCAGCTCAGCTCTATAGCGCGGCGCTCGTCAGCCTGCTGCCGTGACGTCACCGAAGGCGTGTGCTGGCCTTCTCCTCTAGGTGGTGTTGACGGAGGTCGAGGTCGGAGAAGAAGAGAGAAGAGAGTGACCGGGTGGAAGTCACGTGACTACACCCGACCGCGCGCTTTCCCTCCCCCCCCCCCCCCCCCCCCTCCGATTTCTTTTTTTTTTCTGTGCGCAGCAGACGACATGCGTGGTGGGAACTGTTTGCCGTGCGATTCCTTTGCAGTTATGCTTGTTCCGCTCGTTGTTCTGTACTTCAAGATCAGTTGTTTTGTACATTGATGAGTTGGAGATGAGTAGTGAGTGCTCGTGGTGAAGTTCTGTGATCGGCTCCAAAAAGAATACTTCCAAGATGTTGCGTGAAGAGCTGGCTCACATGTTACGCGTCCAAAACAAGTGGCATTGTGCGGCAGAGTGTGCACCAGTTTTCGAAAGATCAACAGGATCGGGACCAATGACTGGCTGCAATTCCTGTAGAACATTTACGGGCACCTCGGAAAGCGGACGCTGCCTGATTTATACGCTCCTTGCATTTTGTGGAAACTGATTACATTGAGTTCGGAGGTGTCAAAAAGGAAATCATATACCATTTAATTCAGCGACGTTTCGTCCACGCCTTCTTTTTATTTATAATTGTAAAAAATCAAACGTAAATATCACAAAATGTTTGAAAAAAGTGAAAGCCGTTTACAACTCCCTGTAACACCGAATTAGAGCGCAGCTCTTGAGGAGGAGGAGGGAAGGGTGCTGGGGGGTGAAGTGACCTGGGGGGGTCACGTGACGATGCCGATGATGTCATCAGTGACGTAACTGATGACGTCATCCGTGATGATGACGATGACGATGCGGATGTCGGTGACGTCACTAGTGACGTCACTGATGACGTCATCAGTGATGATGACGATGACAATGCGGATGCCGGTGAGGTCATCAGTGACGTCACTGAGACGTCATCAGTGACGATGACGATGCGGACTCCGATGACGTCATCAGCGATGATGACGATGACGATGCGGATGTCGGTGACGTCATCAGTGACGTCACTGATGACGTAATCTGTGATGATGACGATGACAATGCGGATGCCGGTGACGTCATCAGTTACGTAACTGATGACGTCATCAGTGATGATGACAATGAAGATGCGAATGCCGGTGACATCATCAGTGACAATGACGTCATCGGGGAGGTCACGTGACCTCGGCGGGGCGGTCACGTGACCCTGGGGGTGGTCACGTGGCCTAGGGGGGGGGTCACGTGACTTTGGGTGTCACGTGACCTTGGGGGTCACGTGACCCTGGGAGAGGGGTCACGTGACCTTGGGGGCCACGTGACCTTGGGATGACCTTGGGGGTCGCGTGACCTTGGGGTGACCTTGGTTACGCCGACGCCGACGCCGCTCAAGCCGGGAACAGGCCCCTAAGAGCTGCGCTCTAAAAATAAAAACAAAATGGTACGCCATCACTGGGGATTGAACCCGGTCCCTCCTGTGAGGCGGACACCTTTCCACTGGGGAAACTTTTTTCGTTAGTAATAATGTTACGGGTCAACTGTAAGTTGGAAAGTTTGATGCCGATTTTCCTCCAGCAAAGGCACTCCCGGGTTGAAGTCGGGAAGGACCACGCATTGGCCACATTCGCACCTAGTAAAGAAATTGTACGCGTGCATATTCAACTCGAAGTACACACTTCGTGCTTGACGTTTGCGCGAGCGTTGTCTTCAGCCACGAGAAGAGGGCGACGGCTCGGCGACGTTTTCGTGCAAATCGGCTTATTGGTCGGCCGTGTCGTACGGGATGAATACAAAATCTTTTGATCGGTCCCAAATTTCTCTTTCAAAGGCATGCATACAGAATTCGCCGGTACCGCGAACGAAAGTTCTGAAGTAGAGGTCTCACGCCCGTCGTCCGCTGCCATCGCCGTCCCCGCGAGTCCCACGATACCCGAAACGATGCGCAGTGAACGCACAGAATGCTTCCGGATCTCTGTACAACTTTTTTTTTTTCAATCAATGTATTTGGAGCTTTTTGGATGCCGCAAAAGATAGGTTTCATATTTTTTTCTATTTTTAATATTGAGTGTGTGCCTTCAATGGCCAACGACTTTGATTAAATTTGGTCGTTGTGTCTAAACCTTAGAAAACGGCCCGTGACCACGGAAAAGGGAGTGAGCGAGACTCGAACCGGCCAGTTATTTATCGGCGGTTTTCGGGCGGAAAGAAACCGAATTTCGAGCCGCAAATTCTGTTCTGGGTAGTTGGGCTCTCATATGTCACGTACAACTAAAAACCTCGGCGAGCATAAATATCCTGTCAGTGTCCCTTTAAAAGCTCGGTGCAGTGGATGACGGTAGTGTCGGTTGCCCGCCCGTGCGTCGGCGTTCCCTCCACTCTTGGCAGCCATTCATGATCTGCGATGACACATGTGATTGCAGGTGTCTTTGTCGCTTGTGCTGGGTAGACGGCGCACCGCAACAGCGCCTGCTCAAAAAGTAGGAACAGTTTAGGCGACATGCGCTGCCTAGAACCGCTTTATTTCCAGCTTAACTTTATCAAGCTGAAGATAATTGTGCTGGAAATGTAACTGGACAACACTTGACTGGAAGCAGATCTGACTGGACCCTAACCTGGATGTGTAAAATCCAGTCTACCCATTAATATAATATGCTGGCAGTAACATGTCCACTCTTGGGGAAGAAGCAATATTGAATAATAAACTAAAAGGTTTAAAATGAAATTAACCTTTTGCACAAAACACGTAAACGACATACTTTTTAACTTTTGACTACAGTAACCTGACACCATTCGGTTGTTCTTCAGGGCACGTGGGAAGAAATAAAGTGGGTATGTAAAATTTCCGCCGACTAAAAAATAAAGGTGACGATCAGCAACGCCCGCTCAAATCAAATCAAATCAAATCAAAGTTTATTTGACATCACCAAGTACAAAGTACTAAACAAATGATGTATGGAGCTCAGACAAAAAGCCGCAAGGGTGCGGCTTGACTGAGTCTGAGCCCTTTCTACGTACGCATAGTCCCATTGCAATGTAAAAGAAACAAGCAAAAAAGATTTGGATAGCCCTGGTAATAATATGCAATAACAAACGAGAAACGCAACATCAGCATCACTTACTGCACATTAAACAATTAATGTACGCGAAGATATACAAGGTGAAAACTATAGATCTAGATATATAAGCAGTATGAAACATGAAACACTATTTTTTATTTCTAATTATCAAGCGAATTCAGTGAAAATGATAATCTGTAACATAAAGATTGATTTCCGTAATTCGTGCATGCATGTTTCATTGTGACGTGTGTTACAACCTATTGACAAGATGAATGGGTGTAATGCCAGTGAGCACTGAGTTTATTTTTATGCAGTGCTGAGATGCACTACTTCGTGACGGGGCGATCGAAACCAAAACCATGTTCCTCCTCTCTGTGGCCATCCAGGACCCATAATGGAACGCGTGCAGCTTTGGATGCAGGGATTTTTCGAAGTGTTCTTTTGACGATTGTTGAAGACTATCTTTAACCCGGGTCGTCTCAACCCATTACCATCAAACGGACAAAGTATTATACCAACTCCAGGGAACGAGCTGCCCTCAAAAACAGGCGCTTGAAAGCACACACATAGGAAAAGTGCATTGCGTCTCAGGATTTTGTATGGCCAAAAAAGAGGTTGCATTAGTTACCAGGTTATGTTTTAAGATATAGCTGATATGAAACAAATTTTAGGATTTGAGCTTTTTTTTTTTTAAATAAAAAGCATGATCAGCCGCTGTGCTTAAGCAAAAATGTTTTCCAGCCAAAAATATCAGTTCCTGAGGAAGGGCGAAACTGGAAAATGCACACAAAATATAAGCTTCTCAAATAGCGAAAACCAATATTTTAAACTGCTTTTATTTGAATTGCCCTCAATGAAGACGATATAACAAGATAAAGCAGGAGGAGAAAACAAAGAGGTTAACAAGGATAAAACAGAGAGGTTAACCCAGGCGGCCATACTCGGTTGGGTACTCTGAGTTTTGCAAGGAGACGGGGAGATGAAACGAGTAGGAAAAAAGGGGGATTGAGGGAGATATGGTTATCTACATAACACCCGCATTAACGCTGTAAGTGAAGAATTCGGCGTGTATCCGATCATAAAGTGTCGATCATAAACAAAATGGCAGAGCACAGAACGTACATCGTTTGCATGGCACAAATGTTAACCCACATAACGCCAGTTGCGCGTACCAGCACGAAGTTAATTGGAGCAGATAAAAGCTTAGAAAAACTGGAGCATTTACAGAGTCGCACATAAACGCAATTATTAGACTATACAAAAAAAAAAAAAACTTTTACAAGCAGAACTCCACGCAAGTTTCTGATGAAACGTAAAAAAGCATTTGCGGCCCCTAGTGTTTTGTACGTCGTAAATCGTCGGTCGTCCAGATGTGAGGGAGTGTTCATTAGTTTTTCTTTGTGTAAAGTAAAAAGTACATTGACATACTAAAAAAGATATAATTTGTACCCAATTCCGCCCTGGACAGTTCGGACTGTGCGTTTTCCACTTTCGCTGCAGGAATTGTTGCGTGTAACAAACACCCAGGCGCAATCGGTGCATAACAGCATCAGTTCGCTCGGGTAAACCTCCCTTATCGCGACACACAATCGGTGAGATCTGGATCCATTCGATGTAGAGGAGGGTAAGAATGTGCTACACTCTTCCAAATTGCATTTGTTGCATTTTAGGAATGGAGATTCGTGTGCGAGGTAGCGTCGCATCTAGAGTATGGTATTTCTATGTTGGATAATAAGGAATGGGCTGAAGTCGGAGCACCACCTGACGCCTCATTGGCGTCCTCCAACGAGGACACCAATGAGAATATTAACACTCCTAGACCTTGCAGTGTCCAGACATCTACTGAAACTCAATAAAATGTCCTCCATTAATTCATTTCTGAAGACGGCGAAACAGATTGAAAACAATTTGCGCATTGTCACTTAGACGTATGTAGATATGCTTTAAAGTGACAGTTTGGAATCTGAAAGTAATATCCATATTTGAGCTGGCTTTCTGAATATGAATCAAAGAGCGTCTCGAAGTCCCAAGTATTTAAACATCAGTTGAGCACGTCTTGTGGCTAGGCTATTAGTGTCGCACGTAAAACGGAATCACAATGCTTGTGGTGGAACCGTCGTTGTCACATGATCCATCTTTGCATACCTGAGTTTCTGATGCGTGATTACAAGTAGTGGCGAATGTAGCGAGTTGCTAAAACACTATAGTCGGATGCAACCTGAGAAAAATCTTTTAGCTCCACCCACAAGCGCATTGCGCCCATCTGAAGTGCCTCCGCCGTCGAGAAAGTAGTTCGCTAGCAACGTTGCTTTTTCTTCCTCCAGGAAACGTGTCTTAAACTACTACAATATTTATTTAATTCATTCAGGACATTTAAATAAGTTAGAATACGTTTTTATCAACGAAATAGCTGTTTAGTAAAGAAAGAAAGTCATGTCCAATGTACCGTCTTCCCAATTCATTTTCTGTCCAAGGTACTGTCTAACATACCGTCTTCCAGCGCCTTCGATTGAGGGAAAGCACGGCAATCTCAGCTCACCCCGCGGAAACCACAGCGAATTGAAGCAGCGGTGCCGGTACTATGTTGAGTAGCAACGTGGGGCAGAGGCGACAGAAATCCAACGAAGCAGACGACGTCCGGCGTAGCTTCTCACCTCTCAGCAGTGCTAAGCCTCGCGCCCGCTTCGAAATTTTCGTTGGCGATAGCGTCGCTGGATTCTCACGTTGTCGCGCAAAAACTGCTGCAAACGCAAGCCGATACCATTAAAATTTCGTGGCGTAACCTCGGGCACGTAAAACACGGTGCAAAAAAGCAGAATAATTGTCACGAGAAACTAGCGTCGCGTTGCTAAGGCCAGCAGCCATGTTGAGCTTTTTTTCTTTTTTCAAAAGGATCGCGATTGGTCCACGGAATCGTGATTTCATGAGAACGATTGGCTGGCGTTTCTCGGCGTAGGATTACATTTTCCTCTGAGAGGCATTTCCGGTTTTTTCTTAGCTTGCAACCGACTATAGTAATGGGTATTTGATTTCTTTTTGACACAGTGAATTTTAAGTGTTACAACGGAGATGAGGAGTTTTTAATGACGCACGGTAAGTAGGTCCAACGAGCCTATATCATTGGGAATGTATATCTTCATTTCAGCAATGCCGTCGGATACGTTGAGTAAGGGCGTTAAGAAGTAAGGTGAACAAAACTGATGACTATGTTTCGCAGAATGCCTTAGATGTACCCCCAATGTTTCCTGCATCAGCACTTGGCCTATAGATGCGGCACGTGACTCGGCGGCTGTGCCCACAGCCGTGGCACAACCTAGCAGGCCTAAACAGCTACGGACGACCCGTGCCTGAGCTGCTTTGATAACTTTAATGCTGGTTTGGTACGTACAATTAAGAACGAAGATGCTATCGCATTAAGTGAACAAACAAGGCCATGCCGATCTGTAATATGGTAATATAGGTCATTCTGTTGCGCCCCACGTGGTTCCACTGATAAAGCACACAAGAATATAAAAAAAAAAACTGGCAGCTCTTCACGTAGGTTTCAAAGATCAGGAGACCAGGTCGCTTCCGTTGATAAGAACTCCAAGAAATATGTGGCATTTGACGTATGCTGTTGTATGCATATATATCTGAAATGAATATTTGTCCATTTTGTGACGGGTGAACGCAATGGCTGCTGTTTTGTCGATGGAAATTTCGACACCACGGTTATGGAGAGATTTAATAATATTTTTATAGCAGATTGAACCCTCGTCTTTACTCGAATTCGGGGAGATCCAGAGGCCCATATACAATTGCCATGCGTTTTTACATATGCCTGGACGGTTAAAGGGGCCATGAAACGAATTTTCGGTTGGGATGAATGATTTTAAATTGGGAATTTACTAATCGCATATCGTTTAGTTAACCAAAAGAAAGAGGCTAGAAAGTCAAAATCGGTACGAACATTTGAAAATATAGCGGACTATTTTGTACCTTCTTGCCTTCGAACGCTCTCCGCCTTTTCGCTATGATACATCCGCGGTTCCAAAAGCGCGTCACCGGCGCCAAACCGACGTCAGCAGAGCGCAGCTCACGCATTGGACACGAGAACTGCGTCACTCGGACGTATCCGTTCGTCAACAATCAATCCGTCGACGAATATTTGGATTCGCGTTCGTGGCCAATGAGTGCCCTGACGGAACTTATTGCCACTGGGGAATGACAAGTTCTATGGTGTGCACCCTGGAAGCTAGGAGTCATCGCACCGGTGCGAAAGGAATGTCACGACCACGTGATTTCACAATTCGCATTTGAGTTGAGAATTAAAGCTAGGAGGAAGAAGTAGGAAAATCGTTTCATGACCCCTTTAAGGACTGTATTTAGCGAGATCACTGAGGAAGGTAGTAAATAATATGTGACTCAGGACACCGTGGGACGCGCAATATCACGGGGTGAGAGAAAGCGGCTCCTTTGTTTTTAGACATAACTACAAATATATCTTTCTGTAAGTTAGCTTCTTGTTCACTCCTATACGTGTCATCTAAAGCCGATTTCCCGGAGAGCTTAAAATATGCTTCTGGAGTGACGTTATCAAATAAAATATGGTGTAATATAATCTTTCTTTGTAGTACATAGATTTTCAAAATGTTCTCTTTTGATATCCAATAAAGCCGGTGTTTTGATTTCACGATATGTTTGTCCTGTACGTGAAATACGAGGTCTATGGCTCCACTGATGGAGCTCCATCCCCGACGGAAGCCTTACATGAAGTTTGAATATTGACCCCGTCACAAATTACGTCCTCTTACGGTCGATCTGAAAATACTTCAAAGTGGCGTGCGCAAAAAACAGCAACAAGCTGGCAAGTCTATAACTGATAAAATACTTACTTCCAAGAGACTGTATATAATTGATAGACTTGCCATTTTATGGTGTTTCTTGCCCACGCCGAGTTGCTCTGTTTTCAGATTGACAGTAAGAGGACGGAATGTTTGGAGAGGTCTATGACCCTTGCCGTTCAAGATACCGATCTAGGCTGCGTTAAATCATTTTTTATATGATCTTTTTTCAACCGAAGGTGCGAATGCGACCTCACGTTATGAGGTCAATTTGAGTGGCTTGGGGAGTCGAACAGTTGTTTCCCTGTTAAGCCTAACAGCGCACAAAGGACCAGGACAAAGGAAAGGAACACAGACACATAAGCGCTGACTCCCAACTGAAATGTAATCCACAAAGCAAGATGAGAGCATCGAAATCGTTCGCTCGCACTATAAAGGCCGGTTCTCACATGCAGCGAAGCGCTGATGTAACGCTGCTCACGTGCCGTCAGGTACTTATTGTATGCCATGAGCAACAGTTTGGACGGTGCGATACAAAGCTGGTGAACGCTCCCGTCGGCACGGGCTTAGCACGAGGTCAGCGCTATGCTTGTTGCGCTCCGCTGCATGTGTGAACAGGCCTTTAGAGCGCGCCACAGAAAGGCTTAAAGGGGTACTCCGTCGATTCTTTGAGCTGCCCCAACGAATCAAATTTTTGGAATCACCGAGCTTTACTCTGTCCGGTGTGCTATTTAGTAATGAGAAATTCAAGATAGTTTTCGTGAATTCGGCAAGTGAAAATGATGTGACAACCAACATTGAAATGTACCCGCGCTTAAGAGTACCAGGACGTTAGGGGAAGGCAGCCTTGCAGTTCGAGCGGACAGTCTAAAAATGAACTATGCAGAGCATTTGCTTTGTGCTGCTGCGCGAGTACTAGAGCGAGCTTCCAAAGTATTCATTTGCCAACATAGAACTGCTTGCCATCAATTAAGAACAAAGTTTAGTCGAAAAAAAGAACACCGGCCTTCCCCTGATGTCGTTTTTTTATTGCTGTTATCACAGGCTGTCACCCTTAAAAACACGGTGAGGTCCAAAAATGTAAATTCAATGACTTTGCGAAAAAATTATTTCGGCCCGATATGTAGGTTTCTTTATCAGCGTTGTTTGTTGATGTGTTTAGAAAATTTATCGCAAATCGGTAACTATGAAGAAAATGCCGGAGTACCCTTTAAAAGTAGAGTGCACATAGCTTAACCAAGAATTTGTTTTATCAAACGATTTGACATGACACACAGACAACCTCAAAGTTTGAAGCCTGGAAACAACGCATTTCCAGAAAAAAATTCAGAAAGGCGAATTTGAAGTTCCCGCGTTTTTCTCTGACGTCGAGAAAGGTCTAGCGCTCTGGAGCATTTTTTGTTGCTTTTCTTATGCTGCCCTTTAACCGGAAGCGTCATCGTCAATCAGGTGCTTGCTCTCAAAGTTCTCTGAGCGTAGGCAATGCTTTCGTAAACCGACGATGTGTCATTTGCAACTAGCGACTGTTCTGCTTACGCGTTTAAAAACACTGCCAGATGGCGAAGTGCAGTGGACTTTGACGAGCAAGTCAAGGGCCGATGTGGCCTCGTCTGCCGCACTTCGAATCTGCCCGTGCTAGGACTGTCCTAGCACTGGCAGATCCGAGAGTTCCCCTCTACACAAGCTTCTAAAAAAATTGAGAGCTCTTCCAACCCGTGAAAAAGGAAGTCCAGCGAAGCTCGCGGTCTGGTGGGATTAGCTATGTTGAGGTTTAGCTAAATTGGAGATTTGCTAGACGGTCACACACGACACTCGTGGTGGCGAAGGGGTTCTCAATGAACTCTCTACGGAACCTCAAGGTCGCGCCGGGGAAGCGTTCCGATGGTGTTGCGCAGCGGTAATAAGCGCCGCGCTTGCGTTTGGCCTCCCTTGCTCGATCATTGTCGATGGCATTGGCTCGACGGCGCCGTCTGAATTGATGCTGTTGCTTGCATCGGCACTTGACGTGGGCGAGGTCTTTGTTGGGGGGAGCTTGGTCGTCACTCGAAGTTGTTGTCAGGCTGGGAGCAGCGGCAACGGCGGTTTCCCGTTGGCGGCGTACTTATTCTCGCTTCTGGGCGCGCCGACACTCCTTGTACTCTCGCTGCTCCTCTTCAGAACGTAAAACACAGGTGCGACCCATGTGAAGTCTGAAGTCCAACTGATAAGGACAGCGGCGCGATCTCTACGTCACAGACAAAGGACACACACGATTGGTGGGGAGAGTGTCCAGGAGGGCAGAGACGCCGATCGTGGCGAGGAGTATACACGACTCGGGAAAGAGGTGGCGGCAGTGGAGAGGAGTGGAGAGGGCGGCATACATCGTTGAGCTTGAAAATTGTTGGTCTACGCTCGGTCTGTCGACGGAGACGATCCGCCAGAACCTAGCCACAAACAGCTTCGCTGTGAAATGAAGCGGATAAGGAGGCGCAGCTGGAGGCGATTCCTGCAGGAAAACTGCTCGGCGCATGCGACGTGATCTGACCAGTCTGTGCTGTCGAAGCGCCAAATCTGAAACAGGCGAACTTACCGAAGACGCGGCGACGCCCTCTTAAGGATGCGTGGTGTTTGCTTCATGGCGCCATTTTTTTTAATTCACGTTACGTGACGGCAGGACCAGCAGCCACTTGGATCGCGTATATGGGCCGCGTCCGTTTGCCACGGTGGTCACAACATTCTGGAATGGTAACCCAGAAGCGAAGGAAAGGGGGACGGACAAGCACAAGGCGTTCTGTTTGTCCGTCTCGTTTTCCTCTGCTGCTGTGTTACCATGTCAGTATTAAACGAGCTCTCCTGCACACCTGATTTAATGCCATACACTGCGGTGTTTTTTTTTTTTTTTTTTTTTTGTTGACTCCGGTTCGCGTGTCGGATCACAGACCCGTCATCGTCGCTCTTTTTTTTTTTTTCGCAGAGCGAATGTCATGCAGCATTGGCGTTTGGACGTTCGAATTCTTCGCGACGAATCCGCCAAGAGACTGCTCGCCAGCTTTATAAAACATTTTCTTGTTGGAATGCCCTCGACTCCTGCAACATGGGATCATCTCAAGAGCCGGTGGAGGAATTTATGCTTCATGCAGGGGCGACATCTTCTAGCAGACCGTCAAGAGCTCCTCTGGACACGATTCCACACATACGCATTGTACGCAGGGGTGGGGCCGCCACCTGCGTACAATGCGTATTTAAGCTGAAACGAAGCATATTGTAGTATTTAGGGTTTCAGCGTTCCATGATAGTGTCACAGGGGGATAAACGAGCACCAGTGTTTGAGCACTTCCATATACCTGAGACAAAAGTTTGAGACGCGGACGAAGCAGCCTTCTCACGCACATGTCTCAAGCATTGACTTTGCGGTCACTTTAATTTAGAATGAATAGACTTCTTTCGAAACTCACGTGCCCATTATTAGTAGGTGGACACCACTGTACAATGGCAGAACAACTGACATTTTAGAATGTGCTAGTAATCTCATAAGGTATCGAACGTCGGAGCGCGACCAAGGAAAGGATTTGAAAAGCCCATCAAACAGCGTCAAAATTGCAACGTCACTGCCCTCATCACCTTTTTTTCTTGGTGTGCTCTTTTGCCTTCGAATCCAACCGAACGCCTAAACTGTGCCATGACGTTCCACTTTTAGTCCACCATTGTGCAAGGATTCGTCGACTGCCAACAGGGGCCAGTGTTTCGAAAGTGTTTTATAGCCCATTACGTGCACTTTCCCCATAGAGAAACAGCTTCCTATTTAAGAAAGTGAACAGCTCACGTCGCAGGTGCTACAAAAGTGACCAATCGCCTGCTGGCCTCCCTGCCGCTCCACCGAGGAGCAGCGGTTACGCTACAGGACACATTCGGCCAACGCGACATAGGGAAAGCAAAATGCTCTTGGGGACGGCGACCCTGTTTGACATAGGGAAATGCAGACAGATCGGGGAACGCATGCGCCACAAGGCGCAAGAAACTGTGTGCTGCCACGCACTGCGCCGCCACCTGAACGTTCGTCTCTAATGCGCTGCAGTTGGGACCTTTAAAGTCATGGACCAAACCTGAGCAAAAAAGTCTGTCCTTGTTTGGCAGGACCCCCTTTATCCTCTTTTCCACTGGAAACCGCCGACTTCTGCAGGTAGGCTACCACAAGGTAAGGGTTCGCCCATGTACGACGGCCCAAGTCCCGGAAAATGATTCGAGAGGGTTTCGCGAATCATTTGCCGCGTAGAGGATTCCTACTAGACGATACAGTGGAGAATTCTCAATGTCTTCTCTTGGATTTTCGGTGCGGAGCTGCCGGAAGACCTAGACAGCAACCCTGTAAAACTGGGGAACTATTTTTGCGCGGGCACCTATGGGGGACGATTGTGAAGGTTTCAAGTCACTATAAACGGTTCTGAAAAAATAAACAGCAAGCAGACGGGCCGGATTGTCCGCGGTATCTATTATAGCCAAGAGGGACTGGAGGGCAAGGACATACGCTGTCACTTGAACACCGGGAAAGTTATAGCAACAGCGTTCTCGAGGGCGGCAAAGAAAAAGGCGAGCCACGAGGGCCATCTTTCCCGCCCAAATGAAAGACCCTAGAAAAGAGTGTGCCTGGTTCACGAAAGGAGGTCGTGGTGAAGCCACGTGCGCGGCATACGAGAGTCTGTTGCAAAACACCGACTAGATAAAGTAATGCTGTACGGCCATGGGGGAAGCATACCTTCTGACCCCATCTAAACACAAGTTTAAGTCCGGCGTGCCACGCTCTCTCCATCAAAAGTCATTCCCCAAGATTTTGACAGCTGCTCCAAAAAAGAGCGGCAGGAGATCGGATGCAGAGAGAGTGCTAAAGCTAAGCAGGGGGAGGGGGGGGGGGGTCTTTTAGGTCGGGCGATTGGCCTCGACTTTTGATTGCTCAAGAGCCCTAAAATGGGAGGCGAAGGTGGGAAGGGGTACTGCGTCTTGGGAACTGCATTAGGGGGACAGATGCAGGGCGCCGCAAGAGAGCGTCTGTACCAGGTTGTTGAGCCCACCGGGTGCATCGCAGGACTTGGGAGGGGGGGGGGGGGTAGGAGGTCACGGGACAACGGTTCACCCAAGAAACTGTAGAAGGCGTTGTGTCATTGCGAAACAGGCATTGCTGCAGAATTTAAGCCAGGTACGTTTGCATAAAAGAAGTGGCAGCGCTGCCCCTGCGCACATTGCGCATGGGGAGATTCGTGTCCTGAAGGATCGCTTGGCGGTCTGCCCGAAGATGCCGATTCATGGAGCAAAAATCCCGCCATCTGTCTTTGAGTTGGTGTCACGTGCCCGAAGTCGGGTGCATTCCGACAGGAGACTGTTTTATGAGGCTTGACAGTGTCCCCCTGGCGAATTCAACACGCAAAGCTCGAACGCCCAAGCGCCAAAAGAAAGCGCCAATCACTCAGGGAAAAAAAAAAAAAACAATAATGACGGTGTTGTGATCCGACGCGCAAACCAGAGACGGCGGAAAAAACCACCACGGTGCATGACGTCACGGCCGCGGCCAACAGATGCGGTAGGTATACGCGATCTAAACGCAAGCTTCTATTGTCACTCCACGTGGATTGAAAAATGGCGCCATAAAGCAGAGTCCACGCCACCTCAAGGTCGAAATGACGTAAAAGACTCCGCGACTCGCGCTCACTCCAAACTGATTGAGACTTCATCTTGGTTTTACCACTTACCTGGCTGGCTGTCCACTGCCACCTGGCTGTCCACTGTGACAGGTGCGGCTGCTCTCCAGCGTTCGGTGACACAAATATTTTGGGCACGTATAAAGAACAGAGGGCGAGAGAAATCTTGGAGGCCTTTCAGATAGCTTCTCGGGGAGAGGGATGCATAGGCCAACCCTCCCTTGCACTGACTGAGGCCGACTTGGCGTTTCTAAAGACAACGAGACGTGTCAACACGTAAACATCGTGATTTTACAGTTTTTAAGATGTGTAGTTTGACAACAAGGAGCTGCGGTGCGCATGAGCGATCTGGGGGGGGAGGGGCGAGATGCTTTTTGTGTTTTCTGAGGTTCCAATAAAACCTATCAGTTGTGAGTGAGCGCTCGTCCGTCGTTTGTGTTTCTTACTCTGTCCTCGTCTTTTGTGCGCTTTTAAAACCAAGATGAATAACTACCAACTAGCCCAACTTTCCACTCTACTGATTGAGACTGTCCTGGGCCCCGGATGTCCGTGTTTGAGTCAAAGACGCAATTAAAATCTCCCACGATAAAGTACGGACACGCATCAAGGAGATAGATATCGAGGGTATCAAAGAAAAAATGTGACAAAACGTGGCTGACGAAGGGCATAAACGGTAATAACCCGATATTTTATTCACTGAAAGAACAATATAAAAACGGATTACTCGACAATTTCTGTCAAAGAGATAAGAGCCATCACGCAGAAGTTAGTGGCTCAAAACTAGAATACCTATGCCGCAAAAACTTTGCGATGCAAATGAAGAAAAATAAGACGTCGCAGAAAAAGGAGCCTCATGTTTGTTTTCTGAGGGCACAGGGGATCCTCAGCTGCCTGTCTGGTAAAATGCGTTATCTCCGTCTGTTTTGCCCGTCCGGAAGATCCACGAACGTTAAAAAGAATTAGTTGAAGGCTGGGCAGGAAAAAGATAAAAATTAAAATAAAAAAGTGAAAGCCGTTTTCAACTCCCTGTAACGCCGAATTAGAGCGCAGCTCTTGAGGAGGAGGAGGGAAGGGTACTGGTGGGGGGGGGGGGGGGGGGGTCAACTGACCGTAGGGGGGTCACGTGACGATGACAATGCCAAGGATGTCATTAGTGACGATGACGATGCGGATACCGATGACGTCATTAGTGACGTCACTGATGACGTCAACAGTAACGATGACGATGACGATGCGGGTGTTGGTGATGTCATCAGTGACGTCATCAGTGATGATGACGATGCGGATGCCGGTGACGACATCAGTGACGTCACTGATGACGTCATCAGTGATGATGACGATGACGAAGCGGATGTCGGTAACGTCATCAGTGATGATGACGATGCGGATGCCGGTGACGTCATCAGTGACGATGACGTCATCAGTGATGATGACGTCATCGGGGGTCACGTGACCTCGGCGGGGGTGTCACGTGACCTTGGGGGCACGTGAGCTCGGGGGGTCCCGTGACCTTGGGAAGGGGTCACGTGACCTTGGGGGTCATGTGACCTTGGGTGTCACATGACCAGGGGGTCACGTGACCTTGAGGTGACCTTGGTTACGCCGACGGCGACGGCGCTCAAGCCGGAAACGGGCACCTAAGAGCTGCGCTCTAAAAGTGAAAGCCGTTTACAACTCCCTGTAACGCCGAATTGGAGCGCAGCTCTTGAGGAGGAGGAGGGAAGGGTACTGAGGGCCAGGTGTTCTCGGGGGGGGGGGGGTTCACGTGACGTCGGGCGGTATCACGTGACATTAAGGAAAGGGTCACGTGACCCCCCGTCCGAGGTCACGTGACCTCGGGAGGGGTTCACGTGACCTGGGGGTGTCACGTGACCTAGGGGGAGGGGTCACGTGACTCCCCAGGTCACGTGACCCCCCCGTCACGTGACCGAAATTTTTCCACTAGATTTAGTGGGGAATTTTTTTCCGCTAGATTTAGCGGGGAAATTTACCCATAATGGCACAGCGCGGTTACGCCGACGGCGACGCCGACGCCGCTCAAGCCGGAAACAGGCGCCTAAAAGCTGCGCTCTAAAAATCAAACAGTACCCCGTACCATCTACTCGCTAAAAGTCTTGGGTCGAGCACAACGAGGCGTCACGGAGCTTCGGGATGTCCCGTCGCGGCTTCTTAGGGGCGACAATTAGCGTTGGCTCGAGTTCGAGGGGAACAAGAGCCGCTGCTCTAGATGGCGCGCTTGGCGTCGTGGGCTTGACCCCGGCGTGTGCTTGTCAGGTCCGTATCATCCGAGGTGGCGGAAGGGTACGTGTTGTCCGAAGGTTTTATGATGTCCGAAGTGTCCGTGCTGTCAGTCAAGTCCTTGCTGTCTGTCATTATTGGCGCTGCCGCGGTGCTGGGGGATTTCAAAGGAGAATCAGGGGGAAACTATGTTGCGAGCAGAGCCTCCTTCACGACATACCTCCGCCAAACTCACTCATGAGTGCACTCACTCGCCTCACTGACCCTCACCGGTCAGGCGTGAGGTAAGGGTGAGTAGGTTCATAAGTCTCAAAATCGAATGAGCTTGAGGTTGAGTGGTGGGTGTGAGTTCGGTGAGTTCATGATTTCGGTGAGTTTATCAGTTCGCTGTGTTCAGTGAGTTCATGAGTTTATTCAGTTTCTAAAGTCCAGTGAGGGACGCCAGTTTGTGAGTTCGGTGAGTTCATAAGTTCGGTGAGGGGCGTGAATTCATGAGTGCTGAAATGTTCGCGTCACCAGCGAAGGCCAAAGCTGGCTTTTGCTGGTGGCGCGAAAGGACGTAACACCCACGGTTCGCCACTGGGCCACGAGGTGGCGTTGCTTGTTCCAGAACCGGCCCTCTAAAAGAGTTTTCACTCTTGTAATGTTTTATTTGCTCAGGAGAGCCGCGGCACCGCAGAAAGGCAAGAGCCCGTACCAAGGAGGCCCGCGGTGCCGTGTCTAGTGATGGTGATTATGTGATGATGTAATGTACAGATGAAAGTTATGGTGTGTTAGGCCTAGCAGCAATCTTCGCGGTGATGGTCTTCGCGGTGCTGCCATGGGCTGCTTACTTCTGGTAGGCCGGTCTCAAGCGCCTGGAGAGGGCTCTTCGCGTGCCACACTTGCATGCGAGCCGGCCGAATTACCGGCGGCGCAGGGAGTCCAGCACCCCCGCAGGGGTTGGCGCCAGTGTTGGCCAGGCGGCGGTCTTTACGAAAGCGGGCCTTGGAGTGTCCCAGCTTGAGGTCCAGCTTGTAACTGGGCAGCGCGAGAGCCCCCTGTCGATCGAAGACATGGTCTGTGGCACTGGTTTGGCTGGCTCTCTGACGATCGAGAAGACACGTCTTACGCCCAGGTGGCTTCTTCTTCTCCTTTTCGATAAAACTGGCGTCGGATCAGCGACCTTTCGTACAGTACTCCGACGTGGTACACCTCCACGCCACGGGTGGAGGGGTATACCGGCACGTCGGTAAATTACGTGTCTGTCTTTAATGCATCGGCTGCTGCCGGCGCATCGGCTTCTGCCCCGGCTGCTGCCTGCAACAGTTCCTTTATACGCAGTATGCGACGCGGACATCTACCGAGTAGTATAGTGGTCACAGACAGAGATCTGAACATATCTGACCTGGCGATGCACTACCAGGAATGGTGTGCGTGAAACCTACAAATAACATATAAAACAAATAAAGAGAATGTAGAAAAAAGAGAACGTGAAAAAAGACAAGGCGAATCAAAGTACATTGTGTCTTTAATGCTTCGGCGCTTGGGCTTTCGCCTTCAAGTCGTCTTATGGATAATATAAGAGGCCTTGTGAATTTTACTGTTTTAGTCCGGCTACCGCCCTTTTCGAGGAACTGCTCCATCATGTTTAACAGACAGATAAAGGGGAAGTTGGAGGGTGGGAGTGTTCGTTGATCGCGTACAGCTAAGTGATGGCCGCGAGACTTCCTGTTTATATTGTCTACACCAGTGGTGGCCAGAGTGACATGGAGTTAGAACCGCAGACAAAACTACAAAAGTTCGGAGACCATAAAAAAAAAAAGGGGTGGGGTACTTTTAACAAGAGACGATATGTGGGGAACAGTCCTCTTGAGAGGGAAGAAGCACAATATTTGAATATAACAACAAACACCAGGCAGGAGAATAGTCACCCACTGCCCCTGATGCCCGTTATGTGTATGCGGTTCGAAATTCTTCCGATAACAATGAAAGAAACAGGGTCCCTGGACATATCTATATGTCAAAAAGCAGTCCAACAATATGAACGTGCTGTAGTACGAGGCTGCCAAGATATGGAGCATTTTCTAAAGTTTAGAACTATTTTCGTCTTGAAGACACAGAAGGGGAAAGGAGGTAAGCTTATTAGGGAGCCGCGATCCGCACTAGGGCCGGCAAAGAGCCGCAGTTTGGCCACCCTGGCTTTGCAACAAGCTACATACATGCTTTACATTAAGCTACACCAACCTACATATTATACGCTGAAAGTGTGGATACTCTACTTTTATTTACCTCCCCTCTCCTTAAGAAAACGTCCTTCTGCCATATGGGATATTGATATTGTACAATAGCTACTTTACGCAGCTTAATTTTTTCCTTTCATGTGTTAATTGAATATGACATAAACATTGAGACTGCAGATAAAAACGACACAATGACTAAAAGGTTCATTTTTAGAGACCTTTTAGTGTTTGTGTCGTTTTTTCCTGCAGTCACGGGTTTTATGTCATGCTTAATTAAAGCCAGCTCGTTTGCGTTCTTACGTTCATTTCATATGTCATTGTTATGTAAACTGCGTATCCGTTGTTAGTGCCTTTCGATTTCGCGTTATGCTTGTTAATTCGTGCAAAGACTCTCTATAACACTAGCATTTTTAAATTAATACATAATTATATAAATATTTAAAAACCTCCAGACACTAGCTCTCATGAGCCACCTGCTCTGATTACACAGCAAGCTATCGCAGAACATTCAAGAATGCACTAAAGTCAATTTGTTTTTATCTTATCTTCGCGTAAGAATTTCACGCCCGATATTATATTTTTGAGATTGTCATTTTGTTGGCGTCGTTACGGCGTACATATGTATTTCCAAAAAACGTTTTAATATATTGGGCAATCAAACATAGGTGGTTCTTATGACGCTCTGGAAATCTTAGAATAGATGTCAAGGGCATACCTGTCACAACAGATCTTCATATTGCCGCGCGCGCAGCTGGCCAAGTAGGCAGCGCGCGCGTGGCCTAACGCGGAGATACCCCGTCAAAACAAGTACCAAAAACTTTTTTGCGCGCTTTATCTTGAAGTGTTGCCTGTCAAGACCTGGCGGGTCAAGAAGGGGTTTTATGAACCATGGTCCACAAATTGTGTATTGTGTCCGACGCCGGAAACTTTACAACATGTGTTTTTGTATTGCAACAATGCGGAGCTTTTTTGGGCAGAACTCCGAGCGGTCTTGAGGATCGACCTGTATGTGGGATGGAAACGGGCAAAATTTTGGAAGTTCGGAGAGGGGCCAGAGAGCAGGGCGTGGGAAGTACTAGCCCTCCTTGGCCTCCATGCAATATGGAGATCGAGGACGGACCACTTAGAAGTAGCGGAGAGAGGAAAGCCCGCCTGGCAGCATTTTGTCGACGGGTTTAAGTACGTCTGCTCTTTGACTGAAGTAACGGAGCAACCTGGTTTAGAGTGCTGGTCGCAATTGAATGCAAGATTGCAAAAGCGAGAACTCACTTCGAGAGGTGAACATTGAAGCGCCATTACCCTCGGCGGGCGGCAGCCGCTTTTTTTCTGTGGAACATGCGCCCTTTACCTCATTGAGGACATAAACCTATCCGGGGTTGTGAGGAAGCGATAGCCCAGTGTGCTAGCCTTGTCGGATCCGTGGCCGGGAGTGCGTGCCGTTGTCGGAGCGACACTGTAACCACGCAAGACATGTTTCTCTGGTTGAAAAAAGCCTGTCATCCTTTTAATCATGTATATATAAAACTTAAATACATAAAAAAAAAAGCGCGCGTGGCCTAACGCTTATCGTTCCTGCCTCCCACGTGAAAAGCCAGGGTTCCATTCCTGGGGCGACGCATCTTTTGTTATTCCTGCAGTTTAGTTTTCTGGTAAATTCGAGAATCCTGTTGGGCGTGTTCGAGGTCCGAATGTTCTACGCGTCGAACATTCTACGCCGATTATTCCGGAAGCTTACGCATGTATACATAAGGGGCTCCGCGTGGCGACCGGGGTCAGTTTTTCCTCAGCGTTAGATCTCGCTGCTTCGACGCTCGCGACGCTCTCTTGTTATCTTTCTTTTTCCTTTTATTTCTGGGCACAAGTTCGCCCCATTAAACGTTCAGTTTACTCGGTCATTCGTCGCCTTGAGATTTATTGTCATTCGTGACATTTGGTGGAGGTGCTGGGTATCGTTTTCTATGCCCGTGAAGCGTCCACCTACGAAAACATCCCGGTCAAATGAAGTGCTCAGCCCCGGAAGGCTACCCTTCGCAGAAGACGCCAACGTCCGAGCAAGCCGCCGTACCAAAGATCAACTACCGGGACTCGGACCCCTGCCGCGGAAACCAGAGAAGACCGCGACGATGAACACTCCACTCGTCGTTGTCTTACCCGTCGCTCCTCGCACGCCCGCGTCCTTCCATGGTGAGCCTTATGAAGACATCGAGGACTGGGCTTCAACAGTACGAGCGGGTGGCCTAGCACAACCGATGGACGGACGACCAGCGCCTGCAGAATCTTTACTTCACGCTCGAAGGAACGGCCAGGCACTGGTTCGAGAATCGCGAGACTTCGTTGATCTCGTGGACCGCCAGCAAGAATGAGCTGAGACGAACTTTCACCAACCAGTATCAACTCTTAGAGGGCCAAGGACCTTCTTCGAATGAGGGCCCAAGGCGCAAACGAGACCATCACCAGTTTCGTCGAGGATGTTCTGCGCCTGGTCGCTCGCGCCGACCCTCAAGCCACTGACGAGAAAAAGCTGCGGATCCTGATGCCAGGTGTGAAAGATGACATCTTCGGAAGTCTTGTTCGCAACGCCCCATCCACCGTCGAAGATTTCGTCATGAAGGAAACAAACATGGAACGTGCCCTCCTCGCGAGAGCAAGCCATTACCATGGGCACTCGAGTGTCGCTGCTGCTTCTGCATCGGGCTACGACATCAGCCCTACCATCCCCGGCCTTCGCGACATCATCCGCGACGTCGTAAAGGAGGAGCTTAAGAAGCTTTTGCCGACTGCTAAGCGCCCGGCCACAATCTTCATCGCCGAGGTCGTCCGGGAAGAAGTTCAGCAGGCGCTGCAGCCACAAGTTATTGCCAGCGCCGCTCCCGAACCACCGACGCTGAACTACGCCGCAGCTCCCCGACAACCGCCGCCCCCTGCTCACCCGTATACGGCGCCACCCCGACGTGAACCTCCAGGGCCGCAGTTTTCCCGACGCAAGGAAGATCGGGCGCAAGCTCACCCAGAACTAGCAGCGCCACGAAAGACCGACGTGTGGAGGACGGCCGATCGACGCCCGTTGTGCTATTACTGCGGTGAAGCCGACCACATTTATCGTCGATGCCCCTACCGACGACTCGGGCTGCGAGGGTTCCACCCGAACGACCCATGCACCCGTTATGGTTAACGTCCTACGGAGATCGACGAGTACCTGCGACGACCTCAGTCGCCCGAGCCTGCGCCCCCCCGAGAGTTCCGGTCGCCTTCGCCACGACGCCCAGCTTCGCCCATGCACCGACCCCGACGTGAAAGCCTGTCGCCCCTCGCTCCTCGCCGGGGAACCTAGGTGCGGCAACCCACAGAGGTGGAGTTGCCGAAGACGACCGACGTAAAGAGCCTCCAAGAACGACGGAGCGCTCCTACTCTCCCAACGCTACGCATCACAACGACGCTCCTGCATTGGTGTCCAACAACCTGAACGTTGTGATCGACGGCCTCGACGCACCGGCACTCGTGGACACCGGAGCAGACTACTCAGTCTTGAGTGGGAGGCTCTCCTGCCGCCTTCGAAACGTCATGACGCCGTGGGATGGACCTCAAATACGAACAGCCAGAGGGCACCTTATCACGCCGGTTGGGAGATGCACTGCTCGCGTTGAGATCCACGGTGAGACGTGCCCTGTGAAGTTCGTCGTTCTGCAAGACCGTTCGAGGGACGGTATCCTCGGAATGGACTTTCTCTGCGAGTGTGGCGCCGTCATCGACCTCGGGGCAAACCAGTTGACGCTGCGAAAGCCTGTTCTGCCGCCGGTGGAGGCCAACACGACGCCATCCGCGATCCGAGTTATAGCCGATCATGTGAATCTGCCGCCGCGGTCAAGTGCTTTCGTCACCGTCATAACCGACGCAGCCATGCACGGTGAAGCTCTTCTGGAAGGCAGCGTCCAACTGCTCCTTGAAAAAGAAATTGGCGTCGCACGAGGCGTAACGGATCTTCAAGAAGGACGAACAACTGTTCTCGTGACAAACTTTCGAGAGGAACCGCAGCACCTAACGAAGGGTACCACCATGGGCTACGTCGACGAGCTTCAGGCGCCAGCCGTGGTCACCGCAGTCTCCGAGGAAACCTCGTCGCCACAGCAGAAGAGCACGACGCCACCGCCGCTCGACATTGACCCCGAGCTCCCAGCTTCGAAGCGCCGGCAACTAGTTGATCTCTTCGCCGAATACAGTGACTGTTTTGCCACAACATCGAAAGTTCGCCAAACACCAATGGCGAAACATCGCATTATTACCGACGACGACGCACTCCCTGTCCACCAGTCGCCGTATCGAGTCTCCTTAAAGGAAAGGAAAGTGATTCAAGATCAAGTTCAGGAGATGCTCGACGACGACATCATTCAACCCTCAAAAAGTCCATGGGCGTCCCCAGTCGTGCTTGTAAAGAAGAAGGACGGAACCCTGCGATTCTGCGTGGACTATCGTCGACTGAACGCTGTGACGAAGAAGGACGTCTATCCGTTCCCCCGCATCGACGATACGTTAGACCGACTGCGCCACTCCCGATATTTTTCGTCGATGGACCTGAAGAGTGGTTACTGGCAGATTGAAGTCGACGAACGGCGACCGGGAGAAAACTGCCTTCGGCACTCCCGACGGACTGTACGAATTCAGTGATGCCGTTCGGGCTTTGCACAGCGCCAGCCCCCTTCCAGAGTGTGATGGACACCGTGCTGTCAGGTCTGAAATGGCAGAGCTGCCTCGTCTACCTCGACGTCGTCATGGTATTTTCACGAGATTTCAACGAGCACCTGAAACGACTTCGAGCCGTGCTTCAAGCCATCAAGACCGCCGGCCTGTCACTCAAGCCAACAAAGTGTCGATTGGCCTATTGTGAACTTAAGTTCCTTGGCCACGTCGTGAACAACAAAGGTGTTCTCCCTGACCCCGAGAAGGCCCGCGCCGTAGTGGCATTTACGCCGCCGTCTGACAAGAAGGCCGTGAGAAGATTCCTCGGACTGTGTGCCTACTACAGACAATTTGTTCGGGACTTCGCCAAGCTGTCCGCACCGCTGACGCACCTCACGAAGGACGCCGTAAAGTTTGAATGGACAGAATAACACCAGCGGTCGTTCGATGAGCTCAAACGAAGACTCCAGACGCCCCGAATCTTTGGCCATTTCGACCAATTCGCTGAAACAGAGATCCACACGGACGCCAGTAACACCGGACTTGGCGCGGTACTCGTACAAATGCAAGACGGGGCGGAGCGAGTCATTGCATATGCGAGTCGGACGCTGTATGAGGCGGAGAAGAACTAGTCAACGACTGAAAAGGAGTGCCTGGTTGTCGTCTGAGCAATGACAAAGTTCCGCCCATATTTGTAGGGAAGTCCTTTTCGCGTGGTCACGGACCACCACTCGCTGTGCTGGCTTGCGAATCTGAAGGACCCCTCCGGACGCCTCGCCCGGTGGAGCCTACGACTGCAGGAGTTAGACATAACCGTGGAGTACAAGTCCGGCCGGAAGCACAATGACGCCGACTGCCTGTCAAGGGCCCCAGTCGAGGCCGGTCCTGCCTGCATCGAAACGACGACAATGAGTGCTCCATCGGCGCTCTGGATGTCAGCGACATGGCAGCACTCCAACGAGACGACCCTGAACTACGAGCGCTCATTGAGCACCTAGAATAACAAGCTAGTACGGTTCCCAGTGCTTTCTTACGAATCCTGCCTACCTTCTCCATACGGCAAGGGTGCTGTACAAAGAGAACTTCATCAACAACAGCATAGCGTGGCTGTTGGTTATTCCTTCCAGCCTTCGAGAAGAGATCTTCCAAGGATGCCATGACGACCCAACGGCTGGACACCTTGGCCAGAACGCTCGCCAGGATTCGAGAAAAGCACTACTGGCCGAGGCTACCGAAGAGCGTTCACCTCTACACTCGATCATGCCACGAGTGTCAGCGACGCAGGAAACCACCGACGAAGCCGGCAGGTCACCTGCAGCCGATTGCTCCCCCGACCGCGCCGTTCCAGCAGATCGGAATGGACCTACTTGGTCCTTTCCCACCATCGACGCAAGGAAACAGATGGATAATCGTCGCCACAGATTATCCCACACGATTCGCCGAAACGAAAGCCTTTCCTAAAGGGACTGCTGTGGAAGTCGCCAAGTTTTTCATCGAATCCATCGTCCTACGGCACGGCGCTCCCGAAGTTCTGATCTCAGACCGTGGATCATCGTTCATGGCCCAGCTGACGCAAGAAACCCTTCGTCCCAGCCACACCAGCCACCGGCGCACCACGGCGTACCACCCGCAGACCAACGGGCTGACAGAGAGACTCAACAAAACCATCGCCGACATGATCTCCATGTACACTGACGTGGAGCACAAGACATGGGATGAGGTGCTGCCGTACTTTACATTTGCCTACAACACGGTCGTGCAAGAGACCACCGGGGTAACACCCTTTCAGCTGGTGCATGGCAGGAAAGTAACGACCATGCTCGACGCGATGCTACCCCACAAACCAGCTGACGATGGAAGCCCCGACGCCCAAGTTGTTGCTCAACCAGCCGAAGAAGTTCGCAAGCTCGCCCGACTCCGAATTGAAGACCAACAACGTGTCGACGCTACCCGGTACAACCTTCGTCGTCGGGACGTCCACTTCCAGCCCGGAGACCGGGTATGGGTCTGGACACCGATTCGCCGCCGTGGTCTCAGTGAGAAACTCCTGAAACGGTATTTCTTTCTTTCTTTCTTTCTTTCTTTATTGGTTTCCATTTCATACAGAATGGAGGAGGCCGAGGAAAAAAGCTACAAACGCAGCTTGTGGGGCCCTCGGCCCCCTTTAAATGATGGCAGCATTGGACTCACAAAACACTCACACACAGTAACAAAACACTTCCTGGTCAATCAGATTCACTCATTCGATACAGCTCCACACATTAGTATACAGTTGCAATTTAACATGATTAGGTCGGGTAAGGAACACAAAACAATTCAAGGAAATAGCTCGTTTTCATCTCAGGCAGTTCTTAGGGCACCGGTATCAGAAAATGAACATAAAAGCTATCTCAGTTCAGAAGGGGTTATAGAGGATATATCGGTGCCAGCCTCCTCAAATGAATTTAGTAGTCGAGGCAAAGTATTCTTAAGCATTTGGTCACCATAATTTGTCCGAGAACGAGGAACTATCCATGGTTCTGGAGTTGGTGTTTTATGCGAAGGTTGTCTTTTTTCTAAGTTTCCTATTTCTAAGAGTGTAGAGGTATTTTTCCTAATGCTATAATAAAAATCTCGCATAAGCCTCCTTCGGTATATGTCATGAACTTTTGGAATGTTATATTTCTTGAAAAGGTAGTCAGTAGGTTCGGTGTATGAGACATTGGCAATAACGCGTATCATTCTCTTTTGCATTAAGTGTAATTTATGGAGGTTAGATTCTGTTGTTGTGCCCCATACAAGATGGCAATAGTTAATATGAGATACAAATAGCGTATTGTAGATTAATAATTTAACTGATTCCTGAAGAATATACCTATTTCGATTCAGTATACCAGCTATTTGACTAAGTTTGAGTAGTACAAAGTTAACATACTCGTCCCATTGCATGTTACTGGAGAAGTACGTGCCAAGCACTTTTATAGTGTCCAAAACTTCGATGTTTGTGTGATTAAACTTTATGTTATGATGCAATGGGATAGGCGTTCCTCTTGTATAGAAGAAAACGGCTTTAGTTTTATTAGAATTAACCTTTAGACGGTTCTGTTTTGACCAAGAGCTTAATTTATGTAGAACATCATTTGCCATATTGGTTATCTCGGCGTAGGAGCTGGACGATAGAAATGTGCTAGTATCGTCCGCATAGATTATAAACTTCGCCTGTTGACATATATGTACGATATCATTGACGTATAAGTTAAAAAGCAACGGGCCAAGAATGCTACCCTGAGGCACACCAGTGATTATTTCTTTGCTTTTAGACGTTAAGCCATTCAGAAAAACGAATTGTCGCCTTCTGCCGAGATAGGATTTTATGAACTCAAGTGGCAGACCCCTTATGCCATATCGCTCAAGCTTTTTAACTAGAATATTGTGATCGATATGATCAAAGGCCTGGGTAAAATCAACAAAAATGCCCAAAGTCAGAAGCTTCTGCTCGAAGTTTTGTAAAATATATTCTTTTTGCTCAAGAAGAGCCAGCTCCACAGACTTATTTTTTTGGAATCCATACTGAGCTTTAGTTATTAGCTGATATTTTGCACAAAATGACGATATTTGATTTAAAATAACTTTTTCTAAGCATTTCGAGAAAATTGGAAGGATAGAAATTGGGCGATAGTTCTTTATGTCTAACCTATCACCTTTTTTATACAGTGCTGTAACTTTGGCAACTTTCATTTTGTCTGGAAAGGTTCCTGTGGAAATACATAAGTTGTATATATGAACCAAGACATGGACGATTTCATTAATTACGTACTTGACAGGTCTTATCTGAATACCGTCAGCATCACGGCTGCAAGAGTTCTTGAGTCCAAGAAAGGTTGAACATACCTCTACACTTTCGGTTGCATGTAAAAAAATACTGCTTTCGTTTCCGGACAGGGAGTAACTACAAGACTCATTTGAACACAGTTCAAGTTCTCTATGGACAAAATAGTGGTTAAACGCATTCACTAGTTCAACTCCTGTCAGTACGCGTCCATTGAGAGAAATTCTTTCTATTGTTTCAACATTATGTTTTCGTTTCATGACTACACTTAGCTTGCTCCATAGCTTATCTGCGTCCCCTGCACAGCTAGAAAAGAGGTTCATGTAGTAAGCTTCCTTGGCATTCCTTAACTCTTTAGTTAGTTTATTACGATAGACCTTAAACGCTTCCAAGTCTGAAGGGATCCTTTTCTTAATAAATGTTAGATAAAGCCTCTCCCGCTTCTTAATTTTCCTTAAGAGCTCTTTTTTTAACCAAGGTTTCCGAAATTTCTTATTGAATTTGCGCTCCTTATTGATAAAGTGCTTCTTATATGCTGCAACAAATATGCTGAGGAAAATATTATAAGCTATATTGGCATCTCCTTGTTGAAAAACTTCGTCCCAGCACATGTCCTTAAGCTCTTTCTGAAACTCGCTTAAGGTCTTTTCGTTAATAAGCTGGAATGTTACGTTAGTATTAGCTTTTTCCTTTTCAAGGGGGGTTGTTCGAACTGACAAACAAACAGGCATATGGTCACTAATTGGACAACTCAAAACTCCACTAATCATACACGATGGATCATAGCTTGTTAAGAAAAGATCAAGAGTTGTTTGCGTCGTTTCAGTAATCCTTGTAAATGACTCAATAGCATTCGTACACCCATTCGAAAGGAACGCTCTCTCAAAATCTTTTTTCCTCGCGCTATCAGAATTCATATCGATATTAAAATCACCACCTATTATGACATTTTGTCTGCGGTAACTTGCACAGGCCAACATATTTTCTAGGAATGTAAGAAAAACATTCAAAGCACCATCTGGTGGCCGATAGCACACCGCAAAAATTATATCCCTTGTCTCGACACACAACACTTCATAATCGTCGGTTGAAGCAGAAAACTCTTTCAGCAATTCACATGACATTGAATCATTTAAGAGCAGTGAAACCCCACCCCCACGTCGTGAAGTTCTATTAAGATAGTATGTTCTTTTTTGAGGCAACTGAAAGATGGCAACATCGTTTGAATACCATGTTTCAGTCAACATAATAACATCCCAATGCTTATCGGCATCAGCAAAGAAACTTTCAAGTTCTGTTAACTTGCTATTTACAGACTGCACATTCATATGCAGACAACTCAGTCTGTCTCTCCGTAATCCGAGAGACGCAAACCATTGTTCTTTAGTAGTATGGCCCAACTGAATCATAAAATGTAAAAAAAAAAATAAAAAAGGAAAGACAGCTTGAGGTGACTGACTATCTACCGTAGGACACGTAGGTCATTCTCGCATTTTATAATTGTTGCCGAATCGCCAGTCGCTCTACGCACGAGTATTTTTCCATTCGCATGCCATGCGTATTTATAGCCTGATTGTTTGAGCCATTCTTTGGCAGCTGAGAGAAGTCCCCTAGAGCGGGAGGTCATATTTTCACAGATGAAAACTCTATCCTCGCTGTTTCTCAGGACTCCCCTTTTGGCAGCCACGTATCCCGCAGCTCCTGACGCGCGAAGCGCACGATGATTCCACGTGTCCTTCCGGGCCTAGCTGGAAGCCTGTGAACAGCGGAGATGTCTTCCCCGGCCAAAGTACCAACTTCTAGTCTCACTGCTAAGTCGTTCACCTTACTCAAAAGGTCTTCGCCGTCGGTGTCAGGGATCCCATGAATCTCAATGTTAAGCCGCCTACTACGCCACTCGAGTGCATCAACGTCCAGCTGCAGCTGGGCAAGGGCCTGAGGTCCGCTGGATTTTTCAATTTTTTCGACTCTATGATTGACATATTTAATTTCTTGGTCGTGATTTTCGAGGCGACGCTGTATGGAATCGAATTGATCTGAGAGCAATTGAACAGACTGTTCAAGGCCATCGACTTTGGCCGGCAGCTCAATAAGCAAACTCAGCTTTCTGTCAATCTCCACCAGCCTCCTAAGCATGTCACCCTCAGCTCTCTGGCCCTGGCCAGCAGTAGCGCTCTTACCAACCTCACACCAACATGACTCGCACTTCCAGTTTTTTTTGAAGGACTCGCGTTTTGTTTTAAAGACAGCATCAGTTACCCCAGAGCAAGTTCCGACATGAAAAGCAAACTCACACTCAGCACAGTTAAGGACCTGAGAGTCGTCCCGCAACACAATTCGACAGGCATAGCAACGGGTCATCTCAAGCAGCAACGTAACAGTTACAACTTTGGTAGCAGCAGCAGAGCCAACTACAAGGGGGATCTAAAACAGGAAAGTAACCGACCTGTGAAATACAGAAGAATGCCCAGAAAGGCCGTGGGTGATGCGCTCCGCCGCTGCCACCAAAGTGAGTGAAAATGCCCCTCGCTCCAGCGATGTCGTTGATCTTGAGCGATAGTGGCGGTACACGCTGATTGGCGTACTTAAATTGGCTCGAAATTTAAAATCCTGAACGGATAGCTGATCTCCGAGGTCCTGAGGACAGTCGGGCCGAACAGCACAAGACGGGCAGGTCAATCCTCGGGACAGCGGCACACTCTCCGAAGTCCTGTCGACAGTCGGGCCGAACAGCTCAAGACCAGCGGTTCAATCCTGTGAAATACAGAAGAATGCTCAGAAAGGCCGTGGGTGATGCGCTGCGCCGCTGCCACCAAAGTGAGTGAAAACGCCCCTCGCTCCAGCGATGTCGTTGATCTTGAGCGATAGTGGCGGTACACGCTGATTGGCGTACTTAAATTGGCTCGAAATTTTAAATCCTGAACGGATAGCTGATCTCCGAGGTACCGAGGACAGTCGGGCCGAGCAGCACAAGACGGGCAGGTCAATCCTCAGGACAGCGGCACACCCTCCGAAGTCCTGTCGACAGTCGGGCCGAACAGCTCAAGACCGGCAGTTCAATCCTGTGAAATACAGAAGAATGCTCAGAAAGGCCGTGGGAGATGCGCTTCGCCGCTGCCACCAAAGTGTGACAGCGGACCCCACACGATACTTCGTCGACTTGGAGATCTGAACTAGGAGGTGATGCCCGATGGAACAAGAACATCATCACGCCGCCCGCCATGACCTGAAGTCGTCCACGTCGTGCGGTTGAAGCCGTACTACGTTCGATAGGACTGTGGACCTTATGTGTTCCAAATGACTCTTTAGTTTTCCGTTCTTTTTATTTTGTTTTTTTGTTTTTTGGCGCATCGGGGCGATGCACTTTTTAAAAGGGGGGAGTAATGCCGCGCGCGCAGCTGACCAAGGAGGCAGCTCGCGCGTCGCCTAATACCCGCGTCCCACTAGAGCGACATACAGAAACAAAAGACAAAGACAAGCCTCAAACCAGAGTCTTTCGCGATTTGAGACGCTTTGTAAAGTACGGAGGCTATGCTCAAACACGAGCATCATGCACGCGAGGGGATCTTTGGCAGGCTTGCAATCGCTCGTGCTTACTTCGCGAGCACCGAACGACTAAACGCCTGCCAAAGGTACCATCACGAGCATGCTGCATGGGTTTGAGGCTTGTCGCTGTCTTTTGTCTCTGTCTGTCGCTCTAGTGGGACACGGGCATAACGGTTATCGTGCCTGCCTCCCACGCGAAAAGCCAGGGTTCCATTCCTGGGAACGACGCATCCTCTGTGTTATTCCTGCAATTTAGTTTTCTGGTAAATTTGAGAATCCTGTTGCGTGTTCGAGGTCCGAATGTTCTACGCGTCGAACATTCTACGCCGATTATTACGGAAGCTTACGCATGCACATAAGGGGCTCCGCGTGGCGAACCGGGGTCAGTTTTTCCTCAGCGTTCGATCCCGCTGCTTCGCCGCCTTCGACGCCCGCGACGCTCCCTTGTTATCTTTCTTTTTCTTTTTATTTCTAGGCACAAGTTCGCCCCATTAAACGTTCAGTTTAATCCGTCATTCGCCGCCTTGTCACTTGTCATTCGTGACAATATTAATTTTATCGGTGCTGTACCGCAGGCAAGACTTGGCCAGGGGAAATAAACCTTAATGTTTCTTGAGCTCCGATATGTACCCCTCAATCCAACAAGCATTATTTTCGATTCGCCATACAACCAGTCCACTGAACACCAAGTCGGCTATGAGACGTCTAAAGACGTATTGGCAAGACGAGCAAGAGGTCTTATTTATGACTTGGCCCGACGTGATATAGCCTAAGACGTCTTGAGACATCTTGTAGCCGCCCTCTAGACTTCATAACACTCCCTCTTTTTTGGGCTACAAGACGTCTTGCAAGGCGTCTGTAAGACATCTTAGAGACAGCTACAAGACGCCTTGCAAGATGTATTTAAGAATTTTTAAAGTCAACTAAAAGAAATCTTTGAAGATGTGTTACCAAGACAGAATATAGTCCAAGACGTCTTGAGATGTCTTACAGCCGTCTTGTAGATTTCATAACGTTCCCTCTTTTTTGGGGCTAGAAGGCATCTTTTAAGACACCTTGTGGATGAATTCAAGACAGGCACAAGATGTGTTTTCTTTTATGATGTCGGTTAAGCGCCCGAAAGCAACAAGAAGTCTTCAAAGATGTCTTGGCAAACATTTTATAGCCCTGGAATCTTGAGGCATATTGTGGCCGTCTTCTAGACGTCATAACGCTCCCTGTTTTTTGTGCTACAAGGCGTCTCGAGCGATGTTTACAGGACAACTACAAGGGCTCTTGATCAGGCCTTAACATGACATACTTTTAAGGTACGTTTCAGGGCCACAGCTAGGCTACACAGTAAGCAAAAATTTCTACGATTAAAAAGTAGTCAATGTGTGTTTATTATTAAAATGCAGCTAAATATATAAATGCTGAGGCTTAGGAAGGTAATTCTAATTACAAAATTTTAACATATTGACTAGATAGAGTAAAAACAGTATAGGTGACAAGAAAAAGTTTAACCAATACAAAGGATTAGGAGAGGTTGAACCAATACAATAGGCTAGGAAGGGTTGACCAATACCTATGACTATAGGAAAAGTTCAAATAATACAAATGATTAATGTTGCGATGGGACTTCTTCGTTTTCCTTCAGCAATTGCCAAGACGCGCGGCCTCAGCTCGGGCCACTCCTCACGCACTGTTCCTGGTTGAGCTAGCGACATGTTCGCAGGGCTCGCAGCTCACCACCAATCTCTTGCAGTCTTCTCTTGTAAATAATATGTGAATAGACTACCACTGAACAATTAGGAAGAGCTGAACCAACACAATAGACATGGTATAGTTCACCAGCCCAACTGACTAGGAAGAGTTGACCAATACAACCGATTAGGAAGACGCAAACCATACAAATCACCAGGAGGAGTCTGAACGATACAAATAAAAAAAAGGAACGTCACTTACAACATCGCAGACCTGCAGAACAGCCATAAAATGGTTTCTGCTGTAAAAAAAAAAAAAAAGGTTGCGACACGAAGGGCTTGAGCAGCTCACACCGGTTTAAATCAAGCTCTGAAAGAAGAGGGGCAAAGGAAACCCCCCAAAAAAAATAATTAACTGAACAATTATACTTTAGACGCCCAAGATATATTAAAAATCATAAGTGTTTTATGTGGTTAAATTCCCAAAACGGAAATAACTAAAACAACTTGAATTGGTTAAAACCGCGGGCTCAAGTGACAAAAAGGGCAAAATCAAACAAGGATAACATAAATTACAGCCGACTTGAAAACGATGTCACTGTAGGCACCTCAGACACGCAGAGGAGCCTTATGAAGTTCTCTGCAATGAGAAGTGACAATACCTTCTTAGTTAAATATGATTATTATTTTCCACGGTATCAGGTGCCTAAGACCATAACATGGAATATGCCTGTTGTTCCTTCCCTCCTCGAGACAGAAACATTTTCAGATTAGGGTTTTCTTTAGAAACAAGTTTTCGGCCCCCATTTTAAGAGAGCTCAAAATACAGGTCATGCTATTTCACGTTCTTGACAGCTTTTATGCTTCGATGGCCCAAACAACACTAAAGAGAAAATATATCTTCAGATCACCACAAACTTGCGCAACAGACAGCTAAACTCTCCTGGTGGTGCTTGTCTGCGTAGACGCTGAGCCGCAGCATGCCGAGCCTTTCGTTCGTTTCCATCCATGTCACGCTGCGGTCAAATGCTCAAATGCGTATATAACCACGTTCCATACCACACATTCTCTTTCTGACATGGATGAAAACGAACGAAAGGCTCGGCATGCTGCGGCTCACCGTCTACGCGGACAAGCACCACCAAAGCTTCGCCCCAATCAACATCATTCACCACGTGGAGATGATGTTGTTTTTTTTTCGCCCTACACGAGCACGGGAGCACGTGTTCAGGTACTCGTGAGCACGAGCACCCGACGCCGGACATTGGACGGACATACGGACATGGCTAGCCCCTAAGGAGCTTCGCCCCTAAACAGAAAACCTTCCCATCTGAACAGACGTTTAAATTACGAAGGAGTGCCTAGGTTCGGGCTTACCAAATGCTATGAGCCGAAGGGCAAATGAAAAAGCGAAAAAGACGCAATGTCATGGCTTGCTCTCTTAAGTTGATAGGACCATCGGGTGTTCGCAGTCTTTCTGTGCGTGCAACTCCGCCGACTCATCCTATTAAGCGCAGAGATTACGCCATAACGTTGCGCCTTTTGGTTGTTCCTTCGGCTTCTAACATCGGCCGCGCTTGGACCTGAGGTCAAACGAAGTGTAGTTAACAAAAGTGAGCGGATTCAAGTACCCGTGTTTGCAATTGCTTGCGAAAATGCAACTCGCTATCTTCGGATGCTGGGAGTTCTTGGATGAGTGCGACCTCATGAAGTGAGGGTGTGATTTCGTGATGTCTGTGTGCGATGTCGTTACGGTTAAAAGAATTAGTGCCGTTCCCGCTGCTCTAATCACAACATGCTCGTGATGGCTTGTCCTGCCGAGTGCGCAGACTTTAGACATTGTAAGCTCCACAGACTGATATTGGTCGTTGGACAAAGTGGAACAAATATAATACTCGGGTGATCTCGAAAGCTTATACATTAGTTTACACGCCGACTGATCGTGCGCCAAAGTTGAAGCTTCGACATCATGACTCGGATGGTGCTTAACATGAATGGCAATCATTATGAGAAGAAGTCGTGTACGCCGCATTTAGAATCATCCGCCGTTTGAGGAGCCATCCACACCCCTCAAAGAAAGAGAAAAAAAGACTGCACGGCCACGGACGACTTCAGTACCACCTGAACGAAACATATATTTGAAGAAGAAAAATGGCGAATCAACACCGTAGGAAGAAATTACACCTCGGTTCCCTTGCGTTGCCTTGACGAGAGACTTGAGGAGTGGATGGGGGATTGTGGCTCTGCCCTTGGTAACGGACGGTAGCTTGCGCCACCTAGCCTTGACTACAATTGACACGTCCCGATGCAGGCAACAGCGTATAATGTAAAAAAAAAGTCCCTTTCATTTGTCAGAAGTTTTTTTTTTTTTTTTTGTACTTTTGATGTTTCATTTTGTTTACGTTTTCCGCTCGCGTATGTGTTTACATCTCTTTCGGGAGCGCGATCCAGGTGAAAACGTATGATCCAGGATAAACAGTACAATGAACTTCATAGGAATCCCAATAAATAGTTGACGGTGACCAGCGCAGGGAAAACCAATCTCACACCAAACACTCAGGAAGACAAGCACACGCGCTAAACTTACAACTCTTGTGCATTCGACTACTTCATTTCTCTTTTACTGTTTTTTTGCTTTGTCTTTACAATTTTCCTTGTATTTCGTGCTACTTCTACTTATCACAATTTGAAAAGTCAGCCCAGCCGTTGAAGAGAAAAATGAAGCAGTCGAATACACAAGAGTTATAAGGTAAGCGCGTTAGCTTGTCTTCCTGAGTGTCTGGTGTGAGATTGGCATTCCCTGCGCTGTCACCGTCAAGTATGGTTCACCAACTCGCCCAAGCATCCATCATCCTACCAATAAATAGGTTCTCCCATGGAAATCCTGAGTACGTCTCATGTAAATCTAGGACGTTTGAAACATTTGAGGACGTCCTGAAGATGTTTTGTGTTACCTGGGTACCCACAAATATACCGAGTGCCATGACGGTGTCATTTCGGAGCTGCTCTAAACAGAACTCAACTCAATTACGTAAGCCCAATGCGCCGGCGCTGCTATCAGTACTGCGCCTGCACAGACGGTTCACTTTTCCCGAATTTGATTTGTGCGCATGCGCAGTGCCCACACCTGGTGATGGACAAACTAGCCTTGCTTGGAAACACTGTGTTCGTGTATACACGCTTTTCAGCAGCCGTGCTTTGGCGCCGCCATAACCGACCGTCACTTTTTGTTTCCTCTTATTACATTGGCTTCACTTCATCATTGCCAGAGCAGGACAGGTTGTTGCCATTTTCGATTCTTCCGTTTCCTTCTCCCGAGCATTGGCCTTTGCGGAAGCTCGTTTACGCCCGCTTCATTGGCTCTGCATCTGGGTAAGACAAGAGAGGGTCCGTAATGGCGGCTGTAATCTGGCGTGTGTGAAAAGCGTCTCTAGGCTTTCTTAGATTGTGTTGTCGTCGGCAGTCGGATTTATAGGTGAAACGAAGTACTCCGTTTCACTTTTAAGTCCGACTTACAGGAGTGTATTCTTACAGGAGTGTAGTTTGTATCTACGGCCTTGCTGGGCTGTTGTGACATATTGGCTCCACTTTCCGCGATTTCAGGAGTGTATACTTACAAGAGTGTATTCTGTATCTACGGCATTGCTGGGCTGCCGTGATATATTGGCTCCACCTTCCGCGATTTCAGACGCTGCCGGTAGCGAGCAGGTTCGGACATGCTGTGTGTGCTCCTCCTCTGCGTTCTTGTGGGCGTGGTGAGCGCGGGAATTTCGGGACGAGAACTGGACAAGGCATGGGCGAAGTACAAGAAGGACTTCAGTACGGTGAAGACGTTTCCGTTTGCTCAATACTACTCGCGGCAACATCCGCGCTAGGGGGCGCCACTGAGCAGCACTTGAATGTCACGTGATTTTCGAATTTCGAGGATAACGTGTTTGCTCCCGTCCCGTGCACCATAGCAGTAGTGCATAATCACTTGTTTTTGAACGCCGAGCTGCGGTTCGCTATTGTTCTGTCACCCGAGGCATAATATACGCGATTGAAAACGTTGCCAGTTTCCCTCCATATCCAATAGAAAGATAACTGGGAAGGAGGAGGGGAAAAGGAGTAAGAGGTGGAGCGGAGGAGGGGAGATGAGAAGGAGGAGGAGTAGGAAGAAAGGAGGGGTAGAGAACCAGAGGAAAAAGAGAGGGTATGGAGAGGGAGGAGGGACATATCTTAACCTCGGCCTCCTCAAGAGCTGCGCTCTAATTTCGCGTTACAGAGATTTGTAAACGTTTTTCATTTTTTTAGGCACTTTCATTCCACGTGTTACGTCACGTTTCACGTGAGAGTGTTGAGTGGTTTAAAATTCCCGTGCGAGGTCATGGGGCTCTGACGTCACGACCCTATCGGCCAATCAGGATTTTCGCGGCGCGCTACCGATGCCGGCGTTTCTGACACACAACCGATTTTCTGTGGCACGAGCTCCCTAACGCTATAGCGTTCAAATACCGTAGGGCAGGGTGTTCCAAATTGATATGGTGTTAAGAAAAAATGAAAACGAAGAAATGTTTGCTCGAGCAGATATTGGGGGAAGGGAAAACTCATGGTGGTTTTTATTTTTGTAAGATATTTGGTTTAAATATAAACTTGGGTCATTACAGACTTTCTTATAATAAAGCATATACAAAATATTTATCTCGAAATCATTATACGGCATTCGTGAGACATTCATTTTTTTAAATATAAAAACCAACAATGTTGGGGAGCCTGACCCTTTATACTTCCTATAAATAAAACGAATGACTCCTTCTTCGCACCATCTCGAGTTTTGACGTATTTTTTTCTGTAGGAGTTCAAGATTATGCTAGCAGATTCAACTTTTTTTTTTTAACGTTGAGTTATATGCTTGCAGTTTAACAGAGATTGGAGCATATTTTACTTTGTGTCGTAGAAATTCTTTCTTTCTGAAAGCGGAGGAGCAGATATTTTGAATATGTCTTGACCAGCGAAGATTATTTGTTAAAGATATCCCAATATAATTTTATTCATTGCCCTTAGTTATCACGGCGTTATTTATTTTATAAGTGCACTTTGAGGGTTTCGTTTGTCTATTCACACGTGAACAATCCGTATTCACAAAATTCAGCTGCATTTCCCACCTGCTGCATCAGTTTTATATTCTTCAGGAAGTGATTTATTTCACATATAAGCCATATAGTTTAAGCAAAACATCGTGTTTATACAGCAAAACTTTCATCTATTTGCTCTCATCAATAGTTTACCTGAATAGAAAAGCGGTCACGAATTGATCTAAACCGCCTAAAATATCAGTGATGGCGACAACACTGTGTAAAAGTTACAATTTTAGTCGAAATTGCGCTTTTATTATAAAACATTTCGAAACGATACATTACATAACACTATAAAAAACGCACATCGTCGCCATATATTGGGATATATATCTTACAAAATATTCTTCACGATATATGTACGATGAAGGCGCAAGTTAAAAGCAATAATATTTTAAAAATGTTATTGTTTTAAGACCCATCTTTTTAGTTTATTTTTATATAAACACTCCACGGATATGATAACGCTTGCTAACCTAACAAACGTAGCTTACACTCAGCACCATAATGTAAGTGAACAATCATGAAAAATAAGAGTCATCAAAATTGTCCACCTTAGCCTACACGCGCCTTCATGCTCAGGATGAAGCTCGCCTAAAATAATGCATAAAGAAGAAAACATTTCCTAATACACGGCTAAACTGGCTTAGCTTGACGGTAGGTAGAGATTTATTCTTGAAAATATTCAGGTCAATTCACCTTGCGCATAAGCAACACCCTTGATAATTGATTAATATTTTTGAGCATAGTACAAGAAGCCTTTTATAATCTACATGACATTGCAGAATTTAGTGTCATGTCTAACGGTCTGCACGAGTGACCCAAGCAATTATCATTTGTCCGCCACGCTTTCCTCTCTATTTTGCTTTTGTTCACTCACACACACACAAGGTTGCTTTTCATTGCACAAAGGATTCAATACCAGGTTCTATATGCTTAAAAACGTCTTTATAGGACAGGGAAGAATATTTCTTTAAATCAGCTTTCAAATTAGAAATTATTTTATATGCCTTCAAATCACTATCGCGTTCAACAGGAGACGGAATAATCCTTAATGTTTGTTTGACGCAAGCGCCAGTTTTTGAGAGAGCTGTGGCTTTAAGTACAATGGACACGGGTCGAGCTTCAGACATTGTTAGAATTGAGCTATCCTCATCCTTCATCAAACACGACCATACCCGAATGTATGCGGATGCTTTGAGTGTCATGACCAACAATCGAATGCTCGGGCTCACGACAAACGGGTATGCCACAGTTTCACCTGACTACTAGTGTCAACAAAGTATTAAAATTGGGACCTATAGTTCATGGCAGGTAAAACATTCAGTGGATGCCTCACCTCCAGAGTTTGCTTTCTACTTCTGATCAGAGTTCGCAGCACGCGACGCCAAATCACGGCGGAAGGCAGCGGACGCGTGCTGGAGGTGGAACTTCTACTGAATTCTTAGCCTGTCACAGACTACAGGAACGTTAGATGTTAAGTCATGGTACAACGTAAGGTCACAACGTTGCGTGACTGAACCCGGTATGACGTCACGTATGACGTCACACCCAAACTCGGTGCTGATTGGTTCATTATTTTTTAAACCGCGATTATCGTCGGTAGCTTCATTCCAGGAAGTGCATCGAGTGTGCACGCGGTAAGTTAACAGCTAAACTAACCAATGAAGAGCGCCGGGAGGGTAGGCGCAAGTCCTAGACGAATAGAGTTGCACGAAGACGACTAGCTCAACGGGTCAGGCTGGCTGCTAAAATATTACAACCAACGCCCGAAGACGCGACCGCAAGCAACAACATGTAATTAGACAAACACGACGATGAAGACCTACGCACAACAGCCAGGACCGAACGCGCCGAAGGAACCAAGCAAGCATCACAATAGTGACCGAGATTTCGGAACGTTTCACGTGCAACAGAGGTCGCAGCAGATTGCGACGCATTTCGCCACTGCTCCGTCGGTGCCCTTAGCGAAGAAACTGAGTATACTAGCCCCGAGAGCGAATACAAGCGTCGCTGCGGTCGCCGCGCCCTGATTGGGCGAGGTGTACCGTGACGTCAGGGGAAGGACTCCGCTCCGCGATTTCTGCATCCGGCTCGCTTCCCTGCACCGGTTTTTGGGTTTGACGTTGTGTGCCGCAGGCAATTCGAGGAGCGAGACCTCGTTCACCCGGTGTACAAAAGACTGGGTTGGGCCGATATTGACGCGCTTCCGTACATTTTCTAAGCCTGCTTGTCGCTTTTACCTTTATAAATGGGTTACGAATCCCGAAAGCTATCGGAAGAGGCAATTCCGCCGATGAACCTCTTCGCCCGTCCACACGACAGAAGGCAATCTTGCGAGGGGTCGGTGAAGCGGCGGCGACAGTGTTTCAGGCGCTGGAATTCTGTTTCTTGAATGTTCATGAGCTAAGTGAATCCTGCACCCCGCCTTGCAGGCATTTGAAATGGCATTTATATCAAGGGCCTTTGGGCAGGCGGCAAATTAACTCGCGACCTCGACTGTGCGCGTGCCACTCTGCATGCGCTGGTTCGCAGATGCTTTAAAGGCCCTGGGTCTGAAGGCCTTTGAAGTGCTCGTAGAACAGGATTGGATTACATAAATGTAGCTCCTTCATGAATCAATCATATAGTTCATACACGCTTGCAGGCATGTTTTATTTTTTTTAATATGCACAATTACTGTAAATTAGTTTGTGTGGTAACAGGAAAAACTGCCGCCACCAGTTGTCTGTATGAGGCGCATTGAACAACCCAAAATATGCGCAGCAATAGTACCGTAATTTGGAATGTTTACACTTTTTCCTGTGATTCTTTCTGTACTCCAGCCTTTGGTATTCGGAATATACACCGTTTAGTTTGAATTGTCATTTTCAATTAAAAGAGACACTGCTGCAGGTCCCCAAAAGCTTCCTCAGCCTCCAAACTCCATACAGCTGGACTCTCTCACAACAGAGGAACACAGGAGGAACAGCAATAATTAGAACGGCTGCCCAGTGGTAGATGCTGCACTAGTAGAAGAAAATGTGGAACCTGCGAAGGGTGACAGTTTGCGTGAGAAAGGCTTCTGGTATTTTAGCTTCAGGACAATTTTATTTAGCTAAAACCTCAATTTTAGAGCCTAAGAGACTAATAACGGGCTAGACACCTTCGCTTAAGTTTCTTTTACATTACTTGAGGGATGATATAAAAAAATCCACAGATACCACCAGTGGAGTCCATTGAAATACTATCCGAATCCAGCAAAGGTCAAGTATGAGCAATGTACAGGGTGTCGCAAAAGAAAATTTACACGGTCTTTTTTACCGGAAAAATAAACTAGGCATCGCCGAACGCTCATTCTCCGCCCAAAGGCAGCGCTAGAGGTCACAACCAGATGCCAAAGTTTCAGCCCGATCCGATAACTTAATCGAAAGTTATAAGTGATTTTCTGAAAATCTCAATGGGAAAATGGCGGCCGACAGAGTTTTCAAACACATGGGGCTCTATGGCACCAGAAACCGAAAACGGGCGAAAATGGGCTCCCTTTTCCCATTGAAATTTTAAGAAAATCCCTCATAACTTTTGATTAAGTTCTTCTACAAGGGGCTCTTTTCTGTGTTCTCAAGACTTTGTACATAATCCCGCTGTTTTATCATCCCTCATCGCTGTCTATGTTTGCAAGGCAAGGACCGCATCCTGGTACGCTAGATCCTCCATGTGCCCCCCGGATTTACAACTCATTTGCGGGTGGATGGTTCCGTCTCCGAGGCACTCCAGCAGGCTGTGTCGCATCTTGTGTTCGGAGTGGTGGTACCAGGTCCGCTTTTTTAAGGACTGCCTCCGTATCGCTTGTTCCCGGGGGCTTACTCATCCTCAAGCATCCCGCCTTTTTCAAGAATGGTCAAGGACCACTGCCCAGGTTACTGAGTTTCTTTGGACCCAGGTGCGCCTTACACTGCCTCCCAAGAAGAGGACTAAGGCCAAAGAAGGTAACGTTGTCATCCTCGGGGATCTTCAAGTCCCAGACAGTCACCTAAAGATTTTGAAAAAAGGACCTAAGTTCTGCCTCGAACCCATGCTCAGAAGAGTAGACAAGTTGGTCATGTCGAGATCCATCTCACGAGCAACACCGGAAGAGGACAGACCAAGGTGCGTTGCTGATTGTGTGGACGTCCTGTGGAGATCCGAAGGAGGGTGCCGAAGAACCAAAGGCCTCGAGCCCGTGATTGACTTTCTCGCGTCCAACAGCATGAACATAATGTTGTCCGACAAAGAAGGGTGCTTTGTCTTCATGCCCGAAGGCACGTTCTCCGAAAAAGCGACAACAGCCGTACTGAAAAACTTTAGAGCGGTCTCCGATCGTCCCGCCAAGGTGAAGGAATGCACCATCAAATTTCTTCACCAACTGAACCTGACCAGCGTTGCTGCAGGAGCAAAGAAAGGAAAAAAAACCTCACGTTGGACGTATTTTTCGCGGCAAAAACCCATAAGCCAGGAGTCCCCTTTCGCACCATAGTGTCCGAGCGGAATTCTTGGTTACACGCAATTTCGGGCTTTTTGCAAAGGCACCTCGACTCCCTACATATTGTATACCCAATGTGCGTCCCCAATTCCAAGGCGGTTGTTGATTTTCTAAATGTCAGTAACCCACACGGGTGCAGCGCGTTCAGCATCGACGTTGAAGAATTATATTATTCCATGCCACACGACGACCTCATGGTTAGTGTCAAGGAGTGCATCACAGAACACAACGACGAAAGCGCCTTCAGGACGCGATGCGGGATTACGGTAGAAGACTTTCTAGAACTCCTGTCCGTTTATTTAAAGTCCACATTCATCGGATGGCAGGACAAGGTGTACATACAGAAGTCTGGCGTATGCATAGGGTCTAAAGTAGCTCCTGTGCTCAGTAACATCTTCCTCGGCAAGATCGATCGGGATCTTGAACCCTGGTTGGAGAAAAACACCAAAAAAGTGTTTAGGTACGTAGACGATTATTTGGTGTTCGTTGAGAGGGCTAATTTCCAGCAGAAGCTTGACGATGTGCTGAAGATCTTCACGGAAAAAGGGCTAGGACTTCACTTCACCCATGAAGCCCCAAAACAGAACCTCATCCAGTTCCTGGATCTCCGCATCGAAGTGGGGGACGATCATGTTTGCTGGTGTTACAGTCCCAGAACAGCGAAGGCTCTTCTTAACTTTCAATCAGCCCACTCCAAACTTGTCAAACAAGGCATCGCTTTTTCCTGTCTGAGGACTGCTCTAACAAGCACATGCATCCACAATTTGAATTCCAGCTTCATGTCCCAAATTCAACGGCTCAAGGATTCAGGATATCCTAATTCGGTCATTTCTTCAGCTTGCGAAAAAATTGTGAAACACCTTAAAACAGATCCCGCGATCAAGCAATGTGACCTCGAGCAGAGAGAGAAAAAGAAAACCTCAGTCATACCGTACATCCACCGCCTTTCCCACGGACTCAAGAAAGTCGCCTCAAAGTACAACGTGAATGTTGTTTTTTCCGCCCGTCACAAGCTCAGCTCTGTGTGCTCCGCAGTCAACAAACGCGCGAGAAATAACGATCCCAAGTCTCACAGCGGCTGCAGCATCAAACACGGAATGCAGTTTGTCGCTTGCATAGAAGGCGTGGTCTACAACATTCCGTTTTCCTGCGGGCGTGCCTACATAGGACAAACTGGGCGTTGCCACAACATAAGACTACGAGAACACCACAGTTCTATGAAAGGAACAGCTCACACGCATCTCGCGATGCATTGCCGGGATTGCGGATGCCAACCCCTGTTCAACAAGACTACAGTGATGTTCCGACACAACCACAAACTAACCCGAGAAATGATGGAGACGTACTACATAACAAAAACCGGATCCTTGTGTGTGAGCCAGCCCACAGTGACTTTGATGAAGAGCGAGATCGGCTTTTTGGATCTCGGATAACTTGGCCGGTTTCGCATTGAGTGAAAGAAGAAGCGCCAGGGCCAAGGAGGGGCATGCCTGTACGAGCAGCAGCAGCATCACATGTCTTTTCTTTTCAATAGAATCAGTTGCTAGTTCAGCGCTTGTCCTGTGTTTCTGTGTTTCTCCTCTGTCTGTCCTTGTCCCAGTCGCGCTGTAAGTAATTATGACCTCTAGCTCTACCTTTGGGCGGAGAATGAGCGTTCGGTGATGTCTAGTTTATTTTTGCGGTAAAAAAGACCGTGTAAATTTTCTTTCGTGACGCCCTGTATATACATAAATGTTCCTTCTTTCTTTGCTTTGCCCCTATACTGAAAATGTATCACTTGTGATTCTCTCTCAAGTGATACACGACTGTATTTAGCATGTTGCTCGAGTAGCATGCAGCTTTTCTGCTTCAACGATCTTGTTTAAAAACAAAGATACAAAAAACAGCGAAATAGGATAAATAATTTGCCAATTTATTCAGATCTCCAAACCATCAGTGGCATTTATTGTGTGAAATGTAAATCTATAGTGATGCTCCTGCAAATGCGGCCATATTTGTTTATTTTCATATACCAGCTGCGATTTATGCCTTGCCTCCCCTGTCAACCATGCCTTAAATGTTGGTTGAAGTTTCGCCTCCAGCTACAGGTCTTACCTCAGTAAAGCCACATATGAAAATTTACACGTCCTACGAAAAACACGTACAAAAATAATGACCGAATCTCGACTTGGTGAATGATGTTGATTGGGGTGAATCTCTGGTGGTGCTGATGATACTGATTTTGTTCATAGGTAATGCTGATGGTGGTGTTTTTTTTTTTTGTTTTTTTGTTTATAGGTAATGCTGAGTTCCGGGTTCGTTTTCATTCATGTCAGAAAGAAAATGTGTGGTATGGAACGTGGTTATATACGCATTTGAGCATTTGACCGCACTGCCCCCTCGTCTATAGACGTTGAGCCAATGCATGCAAAGTTTAGCGCGATTAGATCCGCATTTGACCGCAGCGCCCTCTCCTGTAGAGACGTTGAGCGGCTACAGGCAACGTTTCATCCATGACATCCCCAGCTCTTGAGTTACTACCACATCTCAGGACCCCCTACTCGTCCCGCAGTCGTGGCAGAGTGGCAATGGACCAGAAGTCCATGGGGTCTCCCCGCACAGGTTCGAATCCTGTCGACTGCGCAAACATTTTTTTTTCTTTTTTTAAGAAGACAGATGGGATGGCAATCGATGTGAGCACGCACGCCAGACAAGGCTAGACCCTGAAGAGCTTCGCCCCTAAAAATTAAATAGAAACGAGCGCACCGACAGCTAACGTCGTCACAGCCTCCACAGGACGAGCGGGCGAGTCGGGGAAAAATTCTGTCCTCGACGTGACGTCACCCCGCTTCGTCGAAAGGGGCGCCACGCGAGCTTCTCGGGGCTAGCACTTCGTTTTAGCTGAACTCCAGACGCAGCCGACGCAACAGGCTAATGGAACTAATGTTGTTGTTGTTGTTGTTAAGACGTTTATTGAGCCAAGGGACTACACCGGAATCAGAAGTCCGGTGCGACGCAGTCGCAGCTTTGGCGTGGCGTCTAAGTCCCTGGATGAGTGAACAACTAATCAAGCAGCGTCAAAAGGGCAAGTCACTGGCCCCTTATTTTGTGATCGGTTCAGCGATGATAAAGGAAATATGGAATCATAACAAACACAATGATGGCGCGTTTTTAACGCTGTATGATGATTGATGCTATTAGCCTGTAGCGTCCGCTGCGTCTCGACTAAGGGTAAGGCGAAATTTCAAAATAAAGAGGTCATAAAACAGCTCTCTCTCCTTCAGGGAGGAAGAAAAGTTGTCTTATAATACCTCCTTTCCAAAGTTCCCAACTGGAAAACGAGACACCAATTCAGTGTCGAATTTCCCAATATATAATTTTTTTCTAACAGTACACGCTTAGTAGATATGCCCCCACATTGACTTGTCAACACCACGGGCACTCAGCCGGTCGCCCTCCTGTTATGAAACCTATACAACGAGCGAGAGTTGTAAAGCCTGTTTTAACCGAGTCGCGATCAAATGGCAACGAAAACAACACCCGGGCAAAGTGCGATGGCGGGGCGGTCAAGCCCGTGACGTCGTTGGTTTAAGTTGGGGGAAAGCACTTGAGCGCATTTAGCGGGTAAACAAAGGCACGGTCTGCACCAAGAGCAGACGAGCTTGCACACCGTATAGTCGGTTATAAAGGAAAGAGCTGAGCGGAAATGCCCCTTAAAGGGCTCCATATATCACTCCGCCGTTGAATCGCTTTCTTGGACTTCAGTGACGTTGCGGCTTCGACATTTTCCACACCTTCCAGCCTTTCGTTTGTGCAGTTAACTCTTGGCGTTGACGCGTCGCGCTTTTCGGTAAAGTAGTAACTCGGCTGGGAGATTGATCGATTGGTCTTCCGACTAATTTATTAACGTTTTAATCGCGGTACATATGTTTAATCGGTTAATCGGTTGGGTACGTGCTGGAAAAGGTTGCCGCGAAAAAAAAAAAAAAGTCTCATTTTTTTAGTTTGCGCTCATTTTTTTATTTCTTTTTTTTTATTTTAGGAAGCAGCAGTGTTGTCGTTCACGGTATATGTCCTTAGCATTCCATATGCTTGTCAGCCAGAATGCAGTTAAACTTTAAAAAAAATATTCCGCATGATAAGCTTTAAAAAATGTGGAGTATTGACGCTTTGAGATATATAATGGCGGGAGGAAACAACAAAAAATAAATCGGTTAATTAATCGATTAAAGTTAGCAGGTGGTTGGATCAAAAAATTTATTCGACGCTAAATTATAGTTGTAACGTACCCATTATTACGTTTTAAAAATTCCAACCGAGAGCGTGCTTACGCAACTTATTCAAGTAATAAGTAAAGCAGTTACGTGACTCGTTACATACTTTTCCAATACTTAAATATTAGACTTCAATTATTGCACGTGTTTATACGCGCAAATTCACATGATTTCCTCCACTAATTCAATGTACTTTTAAAATCAAAAGCGTAAGAAATATAAGGTAATTATATAAGTTTCTGCGTGGGCATGATAATTTTTTTAAAGAATGCGGCGCTTCTGCAAACAGATAACGTCAAGAGTAAAACGTTCTAGTTCATAAGAAAATGCAGACAAAAGTAACTTATGTTATTTTTTATCCGTGACGGTAACGCTTTCCTTTTATTTGAAAGTGAGGAATATTCAATTTGGTTATTTTTCTTTTTAACGCCCACAACTTATGCGGTCGGCTCGGTTAGTAAAAGGCCGCTTTTCAAAGTCACGTGCCAATTATTAGAAGGTCGGAACCACTGCAAATGGCGGAACGACTGCATGGAGGAACGTGAAAGTCATTTCATAAGATAGCGAATGTCAGAGCGCGATGATGTACTGGGGGAACAGCGCGCCCGCAAGACAGTTACTCAAGTCCACGCACATAAATGAAAGACCCGCTTACGCAGCGCTGACCAACAACTCTTTGATATATTTACACTTCTGTCTTCTTCTTCGTTGGTACTATAGACTATGGCCATGGAGAATAATTTAGTCTTTTTCTTTAATAGGAAGCTAAACCAAATGCTAAATCGTAAACCAAAGGATAAAATTAAAATTAATGTAAGGCCAGGTAGTCTACTTCTTTTTGTGATAGTGCTAAACACGGAGTAGCAACAGAAGTATCGTCATGTTTTGCAATATTCTGTGCCTCAATGATTGGTTGTAATGCATGCCGAGCACGGCGCAGTTGCTCAGCAGCACTCAGCCGCCACAGCCTTGACAGTGAATTCCTAAATGTCCAAAGTCTTTGTTGATGAAAGCATTGATATGTTCTCGAAGGCGATCGTTGAGACATTGTGCGGTCTGACCAATGCATTGTTTTCCACAAGAAAGAAAAAGGAGTACACCACATTTTCTGTAGGAAGAACAAATGTGTGCTTACGCTTTTTTATGCACCCACAGTTGCACTTGGGGGGGGGGGGGGGGTATTTACTTTTTTTGCACAAGCTGCAAACGTTGTTAGGAGCTGAGAGGATTATTTTCAAGTTTGCTCAGTCCGTGAGAAAACTTGTGAATATATGTCACAATTATGGGTTTCTTTGTTCTCTCTTTGCTTTTGTTGAATGCAGAAGTCTTACCTGATATCTTTGATGAGCCTTTCGGCCACTAATCCTAATATTAATATTGGATACCCTGTGCCTTTTAGTCGAGACACTTGCCCGTTGAAGCATGTTAGGATGGAATGCGAGCAGGATTTTGTGAGCGAGGTTTTCAGGCATAACCGCACTATGCTCCTCTTGAGGAGTTTTGAATGCGCTAAGTTAAATGATAACGACAGTTTTTTTTTTTTCTGGCCTCATAAGACCAGCATAGATGGTGGCTTAACATGACAAGTCGAAGAGTCAAGAGTCTTAAAATGCGTTCGTTTGGAAGTTTGTGAGTGATGTCCAAAATGCTCATACACTTCAAAACTGTCGAGAACTTCGCCAATGATGGTGGTAAAGTTGCGATCATTGGAAGCAAGAACGATTAAATAATCGTCAACATACGGGAACATACTTATAACTTTGGAGGTATCTAAAGTTTCCTTCAAATTCCAGTCGTTGTGCGATAGACAGAGGTCTCTGAAAACCGGGACACTACGCGATGATATGCAGACTCCTTTCTTCGTTAGGTAGCGGTGACCACAGCAAGTAGCAGAGGTCGACTTGAGATAGATGTTGATCAAGTTCAGGAATTTACTTTGCGATGAGCCCGGCGCATTCTGAAAGGCAATATCACCATAGTTGTCTATACTGTCCTCTATGCACTTTGTAGTGACCATGAAATTACTTTTTTTAAGTTTTGCCAAATACATTTTACATTAAACCTTGAATGTTGTGGGATTCTAGTTTACCCCAAAGTCCTCAGTGAGGCAAATACCCCCTCTGTAACTCGTCGGTTGCAAAAGGTGGGTTTCGACTTACCTTGCTGATTGCTGTGAGGCAACACCCACTCCGTAGTCCGCTGCTATGGCGGCTACGGCCGGGTCCGTCCGTTGACTGCCGTTAGGCTCTGGTGGACGGGAGAACACACCAAACACAGGGATACCGTAGGAACGTGTTTATTGGCCTTACGCCCCACGCTTGCGCCCGTAGGCGGAATAAAAGAGCAATAAGGTTGGCGCTGCCTTAATTGACAGGATCACCAAGAGAAGGGTCCGCGCTGCCGTAACTGGCAGGATCACGAAAAAGGGGGAGCAGGAAAATAACGATAAATGCTCCGACGAGCGTAGCCCCCCTCACCAAGAGGCCCGGCCACAGGTGGTGGCCGGCTTATGTAGCCTGCGGGAAATGAACGCGCCCGGGGAGGCCGGTAGAAGGCCACTCGAAAACAAAACCCGTCCATAATCCCTCCCAATGGTGTGCCGATGGCGCGTTCACCCAAAATGGGCAAGGGAGAACCGGCCCCTTCGGGGAATTCGGCCTCGTGGTTCCTTGTATCCGGGAGGCCGACGCCATTGGTGACGACGACTCCCACGGCCTGCTTGAAGCTAGGCCTGGATAGAGGGAACCCCATGGTTCCCACAATGTTCACTGCCGAGCTGGCATTCTTTTTCGTTTCGGTTTTAAACTTCGACAAGAAAAATATTGAAATATCGAGTTTTTCTTCCTCTCCAACACGTAAAACAAGCCGCGGCGTTATTTTGACGGTCGTGACGTGCTCTGTCACCGGAACCGGAAGTTGTGCTGGCAGTAGGATAATGAAAGCGATAGCGGAGACCTGGCGGTGTTCCGGTGGGCTTTACCACCTGGTTTTACTGCAATGATGGCGCCGATGCCACCGACATATTTTTTTAATTGGCGCCTCTCATCACCGCGATAGCCATGGACACATCGGAGCTGAGTGAAATTCAATTAGATAGTATGTTGCGCTACAGCGACAGCATGGGACTGGTCCCATCCGCCTATACGCCTGTTGAAAAGTGTGGTGACTGTTCCGACGAAGACTCCAGTTCTTGGTCGGAATCGGAAGACAAGGATTTGCGACTATAATATACGAAATGTTCCGACTTCCGAGAATACACGAATGACCTTAGACCCGGAGTCCCTAAAACCGATGAGCCTGCACCAAGTGCTTCGACGTGGTTCGTCGGATAGCAAGTGGTGAACCTGCAGCCATTTTTTTTAAGCTCCGGACTGCTGAAATTGTAATTGGGGCACTTGCAACGAGCGCGTTAGTTACGACTTCGTCCATTTTGACCGAAGTGACCGGAACAAGCGGTCTGCGCCGCGCGTACACACTCCTGCAACCACTGCAAGAGGCGCAGCAGGCCGTCAGCACGACATCTGCTTCTTCGCCGCCATCAGTCGTTTGTGCGGTATCTCTAAAAAGAAGGGGAGGCGCTGTCACTCACTGGCGTAGCAGAGAATGCGCACAGGCTTCTATCGGCTCAGGCATTAATGCATGTTATGTTGTCAGGATAAGCTCGCAGAGCAGAGTAGATGAAGAAAAAACATGCAATACGCCGTCTTGGATGATCACGACTTCAAAACACAACTTTACTGATAGTACTAATCTCGCCCCACATCTTTTCAACGATTGCAAAAGAGGATGTACTCTTAGCAGAGATACAGCAATGTAGAAATATGATTTCGGGATCGCATAGACATTGCGATCGTTCAGGAATGCTAACACTAATCGCTTTTCTTGGGTGATGAAAACGCGTTGAAATTCGCACTCTTCATACACGCCTTTGAATACAGTACACACCAGTAAGACCTTGAACATGAGCACAGGCATGAAATGCGCAATATAAGAAATCCGAGCGATGTTCGAGGACGCAGATGATAAGAAAGCACCACTGTAGTTGAAGTAAACAAAAACGACGGCACGAGTGTTTGTGCTGCCTTGAGGGTGCCACCACGCACGAGTAGATGGATCTTCCCTCCTAGGGCGTGCTAAGTTATTATTGCGACGCACGACGATATTCCAGTCAAGGAGAGCGCTCTACGCGGAACGACGGGCTTCCACCATGCCGACCACGTCAACGATCACCACCGACGCCATGTTTTTCAGCAGAGAGCAGGAACAGCGAAACAGCGAAACAACGCAGGCGCAGTCTTATCTTTCGTTTGCTTCGTTTACCACACGATAGACGGGGCATACCTCTGAACATTTTAAAATTCGACGATTTCCGTCACATCGCCAATTATTCAACAAAATGCATGTGGATCAGAATATTCTTCAACGAAATTTTGAAGAAGCATTCGCTGGCTATTTATTGTTTATGATCGCGGTGCTTGTGAGGTAGATTCTTATCCAAAATGCGACGTGGATTTGGCTGACGTTCATTGGCACCGCGGATGCGTCGCAGGGAAAAGGGAGAGAACTTTCGAAGGAAAGAAGGTATAAAAAAGTCATTTTTTATGTTCTATCGCGAAATTTATTTTTGCTTTCTACTTTTGTGTTTTGGTTTTCTTTTAACAACTTTACGACTTGCGGTGGATGAAATTCCATTTCAAAATCGTTTCCTGGTCCCTGTAAGAGACGGTCGTGGGGCAGTGAACAGTCCAAACCTTTAATGTGGTTGAAGAACGCCTTTAGATCTTGGTAACGATGTTCATCTAAGAAGCTGAAGACTTCATAGGAGCTGCGGGTTAGGCGTGGATAATCGCTGACAAGTAGGTTTTGCTGTTCTTGTAAAAATAAGGCCGCAGACGTTTGCCAGTTCCCCTTTTTGAAACGATAACTCTAAAAGGGCAGTCAGGTTTGTGAGTTTTTGCCCTGAAATCTAAACAAACACCTTCGAAAACATAACAACAATTCACTTATAAAGACTCCGGAAATTTAGGAATCCACTTTCGAGACTGTGACTGCTCAGTGCGGCTAAGCAACTGCGCCTTGCACGGTAAGCATAACAACGAGCTAATAAGAGAAACTATTGAGGCAGAGGATATCGCAACACATGACGCTAGATCAGTTGGTACTCCGTCTTTAGCCTTACCTCAAAAAGAACTAGACAAACTAGCCTTACACTAGTTTCATTTTTAGTTTTTGGTTCTCGGTTTAGATTCCCTACCAAAAAAAGTGAAAGCCGTTTACAACTCCCTGTAACGCCGAATTAGAGCGCAGCTCTTGAGGAGGAGGAGGGAAGGGTACTGGGGGGTGAAGTGACCTGGGGGGGGTCACGTGACCTTGGGGAGTCATCAGTGACGATGACGATGCGGACTCCGATGACGTCATCTGTGATGATGACGATGACGATGCGGATGCCCCCCCGAAGTCACGTAACACCCCCAGGTCACGTGACCCCCGCCGAGGTCACGTGACCTCCCCGATGACGTCATCGTCACTGATGACGTCACCGGCATCCGCATCGTCATCGTCATCATCACAGATGACGTCATCAGTGACGTCACTGATGACCTCACCGGCATCCGCATCGTCATCGTCATCATCACTGATGACGTCATCAGTGACGTCACTGATGACGTCACCGGCATCCACATCGTCATCGTCATCATCACTGATGACGTCATCAGTGACGTCACCGGCATCCGCATCGTCATCGTCATCATCACTGATGACGTCACCAGTGACGTCACTGATCACGTCATCAGTGATGATGACGATGACGATGCGGATGCCGATGACGTCATCGGGGAGGTCACGTGACCTCGGGGGGGGGGGGGTCACGTGACCCTGGGGGTGGTCACGTGACCTGGGGGTGGTCACGTGACCTGGGGGTGTCACGTGACCGGAAGGGGGGTCACGTGACCTCGGGGGGGGGGTCACGTGACCTTGGGGTGACCTTGGGGGTCACGTGACCTTGGGATGACCTTGGGGGCCACGTGACCTTGGGATGACCTTGGTTACGCCGACGCCGACGGCGACGGCGACGGCGACGCCGACGCCGACGCCGACGCCGACGCCGACGGCGACGCCGCTCAAGCCGGGAACGGGCCCCTAAGAGCTGCGCTCTAAAAAGAAAAAAAAACAGTATAAACTGGATTATGGAACACAAAATCTAACTTGATTTTTTACTGGAAACTTTATATCCAGTTTGCAGACCATTGTCTGCAAACTCCATCGTCCTTGTGGCCTATGTATAAGTTTGTAGCTGGCAGATCATCGTACGAAATCTCGTCGTCTTCGTTATTCTGACTTCGGTCAACATCCAAAAACCTCGCGTTTCGACGGACGATCCTATACTTTGTAGATACCCAATATGAGCGTGGCGAATCGGCCTTCCTAAGTGCTGTCCCCCTTTTCTTCAGGTCCTTTATTCATACTTTTGTGAAGACTGAAGCTTTGGCAAGCTTCTAACTCTGTGACGCCTGTTGAAGTCAGATACTTGCTTGTGTTTTGCTTGGCACTCTGTTTCTTGCAACAGAAAGAGGTCCGGCGTTTTCGGATGAAGCCAATGTGATGAACCGGCAGCTGGGTTCGAATTTTCCTGCTAAATAGGAGCTCTGCTAGACTGAATTCACAAGCTAATGATGAAGCACGGTATGCAAGACGTGCTCTATAAGGATCTGTTGACTTCTTAAACTTTATTTTGCTACCTTGGCGGCGGCTTCTGCTGCACCGTTACTTTAGGGATACTTTGGGCTTGATGTAACGTGTCGAAATTCCCATTCCTTGCTAAAAGACACGAATGCCTTTCAAAATTGGGCCCATCATATGTTGTTTTCGTTTCAGGTATCCCGTGTCTAGCAAAAATTAACTTTGCTTTTATAATGTTTGTTTCCTGTAGTTGGTCTTCGAGGAATGCTGCTTGAAAGTATCGAGAATATTAATAGGTTACGAGGAGATAATTTTTTCCTTGCACATTGAAGAGGTCCATGGCCAACTTTTGCCAGGGACGATCTGGGCGCGGAGTTGGGATCAACGGTTGGCTTCTGTGTTGCCTCTGTTGCAGACAGCCTGCACACCTTTCGATAATGTTTGTAGTGTCTCTGGTGATGCCTGGCCACCAACACGACTCTTCAGCTGACCTTCAGCATTTGACGGTGCCCTCGAGTCCATCGCACAGGAACTGCAGAACTGAGGGTCTCATTGAGAGGGCTATAATGTACCGCGAGTTCCTTACGATAATACTATCGTACAATATAGGTTCCTCATTAAACTGCCAGTATTAAAGGCAGCATGGGCGTCACAATGGGGGGGAGGGGCGGGCCTCCCCGGGTGCAGCGCTCGGGGGGTGTCGCGGCGGGCCACGAGAGCGCGGGAAGGGGGGGAGGGGATGTCGCGGCGGGTCACGCGAGAGGGGGATGGGGAGTCGCGGCGGGCAACGCGAGAGCGGAGAGGGTGGGGGGGGGGGGGGGGGGGGGTTCGCGGCGGGTTACCGGCGGGTTACCGGGGAACGCTACAGAACAGCACGCTACAGAACAGCACGGTCAAAACAGCATGCGTCAAAACAGCACAGCGTCCAAAACCGCATGGCGACAAAACAGCAGGCGTCGAAATAGCACGCGACAAAACAGCACAGCGTCCAAACGGCACAGCGAAAGAAGAGCACGTGCCAAAACAGCACGGCGTCAAAAGAGCACAGCGACAAAACAGCACGCATGTAGCAACTTCGAGCGCGCTCTTCACCTCTCTCTGCGCGAATATTGTCGAACCTCCTTAACCCTTTCATTAATTGTCGCTAGGTTATAAAGGAATTTATTACCTATTTCATTGCTACGTCAGTGTCCGGACTGGTGCTGCTGTGTTATTGCTACAAGCAAATGAAGTTAGCAGTAGTTACTACTACTTAACTACGCTGATCTCTGAAGAGATTGGGTAGTTGGAGGTGATATCTTCGCGTCAATGTTGGGCGCGTTGTCTGGTCTTTTTTTTTTTTTTTCTTTTTTAGAACCAACGAAAGATGAAAAGTTCTTGGGAAAAAGAAATCCATAAGTTCGAGTTATGAACCGTCTGGTTTGCGGCGGTCCGGTAAGTTTCCGTAGTACTCGTCGTTTCGTAATTACCACCTAAGCGTAGAACGTCCCCCCAAAAAAGCGGGAGATGCGCCGATTACAGATGCATTGGTTGAACCGGGAAGATAAGGTAACTTTGATGTCAAGCGAATTCAAAGTGTACCATGGGCAACGATTCTGCGGAGTTCATTCGCCGTGAATAAAATGTCACGGAAACAGGCGGCTGCAGCTTGCAGGCGAGAAGTTGTTTTGAGTTAAATTCACAGTTTATTGCCGACGAAGGCTTCGATCGAGTGGAAACCGGTGAAGCAGAAACATGCCACAGCCTCAATGCTGTTGCCGTACAGCATGGGCTAAGCACACCGTTGCCACACACACTTTTTTTTTTTTTTAACAATTAACAACAGCACGTTTCCGTGCGATTGATTCATTTATTGTAGACGACATCACTAGCAAACTTGAGCGTCAATATTAGCAGAACTGCTCGAGAAATAGCCAGAATATGCACCAGCGGGGGCTTCGGTACTGCCCAGGGAGCCTTCACGTGCGCATCGAGTATACTCCCCACTCACAACTTGCTCCAATGAGAAAGGATTCGACAAGTTGGCCGTCGACGAGATGATCTTCGGGGAATTGGCCTAGACCCTCCATTCCTTTACAGTGCCTACTTTGAGGCATGCATTTTTTTAACTCCATCGCTATATTTAGGGTTCAGTGTTTTCGGCTTAAACCGATAAAACCGGTAAAGGTACGAGAAAAAGAGAGAGAGAGAGAATAAACTTTATTCAAATCGGCCCAGCAGGAATCTTTTTTTTTTTTTAAATTCGGTTTTAACTGAAAAAGGTAGTATTTTCGAGGGCGTTTGGAGGGGTGGGGGGGGGGGGGGGGGAGGGATGTGTTTCATTACTGACCGTATAACCACCTCCTTCCGCAGTCTTTAGCCTGTCTCTGAGATCGGTTCAACTTTCAACGAAAGTTAACCCGACGCAATAGTCTTCAGGACGAAATGTGGGTTCTTCACCTGATAGGGGTATGTGTGCCGAATTCTTTGTCAAAGACGAGAGTTTAATAGTGAACTAAACAATAACATTAAAGGGCATCCGTAAATGCCGCACATTTTTTAACACCCCTAGCTTTCGTCTACTAGAAGAGGGCATAAATACGATTGGCTTATTGTCGTTTCTTGGACTGCGCGAAGGAACCACCTCTCGCAGTCGTGAAAATGAGGGAAAGACGCACTGAGTACAATGCTTGCAAATTTTTGGATTTTGATATTTGCCTCTCCAACCGAAGTGGTAGTAAAGCTCATGTTCGTCCTGTGTGCAAATACGAGCCCACGAAGATAATGTTAGATCACGATAGTGCCCCAGTGCGTCTTGCAAAACAGGTCGCTTCGGCTGCCACCGACAGAAACAAATAACAAATCCAGTGCCTGGTCTACTCACAATTCATTTTAAACAAACGTCTTTAAATATTGCATTTGCGTCAGTATACTGGTTTTCGTCATTAAACCGAAAAGAACTGAAAAGTTTATGAGTCTATAAATATACTCCGCGATAAACTGAAAACTTCTGCTTGAAGTAAAAACCGAAATATGGACGCCGAATTTAAAAATAATTAAAACAGAAAACGCCAAACCTTGGCTCTATTTTCAATGTCCTGTTCTGACGCTCGCTGTGCTGTTTTGACGCTGTGCCGTTTTGACGCTGTACTATTTTGTCGCGTGCTATTTTGACGCGTGCTGTTTTGTCGATGTGCTGTTTTGACGCTGTGCTTTTTTGACGCGTGCTGTTTTGACCGTGCTGTTTTGTCGCGTGCTGTTTTGTCGTCTGCTGCTCTGTCATGGTGCCGGGTTACCGTTCCGGGTGCCGCTGACCCTCGTCCTGAGATGTCCTCGATTCACATGTGGGCCACCCTTCGGTAATGTACTTTTTCAAAATGCTCAGGACCAGGTCGTTGTCTTGGGCTGCCGACAGTTGTTCCAGACAGACACCTGGAGCCGATACCTGTTGAATGGGAGTATGCTCTCTAATGCATAAGCTGTCTTCACTCTTGAAAGGTGGTCTTGAGAGGGTGTTTGTGGCAACGAGGTCTTCTCCCTGAATACTTTTCATTGTGAAGTCGTTTCTCATCATCCGGAGATGCATTCGCTGAAATCTGGGTGTAAGATCCTCTGCGGACTCTCTGGTAAACAATGGTATAAGAGCCTTGTTATCCGTCTTGATCTGGAAGGTTAGGCCCACAAGATAGTCGTTCGGCGTTTCGCAGGCCCAGGTGATCGCAAACCCTTCTTTCTCGATCTGCGAATACCCTTTCGGTTTCAGTTAAAAATTTTGAAACGCATGCGACTGGTCGGAGGATTTCATTTTTCTGACGACGCATGAGCACTGCTCCTACACCGTAGCTGGAGGCATCTGCTGATAAAATTGTCGCCTTGGTTGGAGAGTAGAGTGCCAAGAATGGTTAACATGTCGCGCTCAATTTTAACCTCTCGAACGCTTGCTGTTGAGGAGTTTCTCAGTCAACGTCGACATCCTTGTGAGGCAGCTCTCGCAAGGGTTGAAGCACATCTGCCAGGTTTGGTATGAACCTTGCTATAAAGTTCACTATAGCGAGGAACCTCTTAAGCTCGGTTGTGTTCAAAGGCGGCGGCACGTCTAAGATACTTGATATGTTTTCATTATCAGGGCTTACACCCCTGTGACTAATTACGTGTCCAAGGAAATGAATGTTAGCCTGAGCGAACACGCATTTCTGCACGTTTAGGGTGAACCCATTTTTTTGCAACCTTGTGAGGACTCTTCAGAGACGAATATCGTGTTCCCTTGGAGTGTCGGCCCAATTCAAAATATCGTTGATAAGGTACGTGACCTTTCTAATCCTTCAAAAATTCGGTGCATCATTCGTTGAAAGATTCCCTGTGCGCAGGAGATGCCAACCGGTAGATGAGTAAACCTGTACCGGCCGAGGGGAGCATTTAAAGTCGTAAGCAGCGTCGACTCTGGGTACAATGTGATTTGGTTGAACGCTGAATAGACATCGAGATTAGAAAGTATTCTCGCCTGTCCAAGAGTCGCTAGGAGTGGTTCCACGCTCGGTATTGGGTGGTACTCTTGGAGAACACTTTTATTAAGTGCTGTGTAACCAACGCAGATGTGAACATCACCATTCTTTTTCGGAACTACAAATGCAGGCGACCACCAGTTCGTTGGTTCTTGAACTCTGGTAATAACGCCTTTGTTCTAAACGTTCTTAAGAATTGTTCTACAACTGCTTTTTGGTGTGGTACTGGTATACGTCTCGGCGACGATAAAGCAAATGGGTAAGCATCAGGCTTTAGTTTTGTTTCGCACGAGTACGCAGCTTTTCCCAGAGCCTAAAAAACAAGGGATACTCCTTGATTGGATCTAGAGCTTCTGAAGTATTACGTAACACTAGCCTGTCTTGTAATTTATTTCTTACCAAAATATTTCGGCAGTCTTTGGAGTCAGGGGTGGTGCCTGAGGACTAAAAAATCGGCAAGGTCATTCCAGTCCCCAAAAGCGGCAGTAAGTCCACACCCCTCAACTAAAGGCCTATATCTCTTACTTGCATCCCATCTAAGATCATGCAGCATATCATTTTCACGCATCTGTTTGATTTCCTCGAAAACAACTCCTTTTTTTGGCAACGCGCAGCACGGTTACCGCCGCAACTTCTCTTGTGAAACGCAGCTCCCATTTCTTACTAATGATCTTCACCTAAACCTTGACTCCGGCTACCCCACTAGTGCTCTAATTCTCGATTTTGCCAAAGCTTCCGACAAAGTGCCACATAACCTCCTTCTGCTGAAACTTTCTATGCTAAAGATTGACCTTAATATACTAAAATGGACCGAATCATTCCTTCTTCAACGTCGTCAGTTTGTTTATGCTAACCACACCAAATCCTCCCTGTGCTTTGTTTCTTCTGGTGTCCCCCAGGGGACAGTACTCGGCTCATTACTCTTCCTAATATATATTACTGACCTTCCTCTAAACGTCTCTTCCACTGCGCGGTTTTTGCCGATGACTGTGTAATCTACCGTAAGATACTCTCTACTGGCGATATTTTAACCCTTCAAGACGGCATTTCTAAAATTTCTGAATGGTGTAACACATGGCGCATGTCCTTAAACCCTAACAAATGTCAATGAAAGTGCTTTTCTGGTTCATTGTCAGCTACCTATCTTGTACTTCTTTTTAACTCTGTCGCCATTGATTATACTAAACAATACAAATACTTAGGCTTGCATCTCACACCTAATCTATCATGACATACCCATATTAAAACAATTATATCCTCAGCAAACCACTCTCTGGGCTGCATTAGCCGAAACTTTAGACCCTCACCTGAAAACCTAAAAAGTATTTTGTACACCACTATCGTTAGGCCTAAATTAGAATATCCGTCCTCCATCTGACATCCTCATCAGAACAATTTAACAGACACCATTGAATCCATTCAGGACCGTGCTGCTCGCTTTGTTTTAATGACTATTCTCGTACCTCAAGTGTATCATCAATAAAGTCTCGTCTTTACCTTTCTCTACTTTCCTCACGCCGTCGAAGTTTTTGTCTTTCTCTTCTTCATAAAGTTTTTTACACACCTTTCTTGAAAATGTCTCTTATAAACCCGCGTACCTACATATCATCAAGAATGGACCATTCACGCAAGATCGCCCGTCCAAAGTCATCAAGTCAAGCACACCAGCATTCCCTCATCCTTGAAGCAGTTGTGGACTGGAAAGACCTCCCGGACGCCATAGTTACTATAGCCGACTCCAAGCAATTCCGACTAGCCCTTCAAAACTACTTGTACTGACCCACTCCCCTCTATAACGCCCCCGAGGCAGTGAGGGTATGTATAAATAAATAAAAAAATAAATAAGTCAACACCTCATTTACTCGTTGAAGGATGTTTAGAGCGCCTAAAGGTCTGATCCAAGGAGTTGTTCATTGATATTTATTGCGACATAAAATGCGCCCGTGATATGAGAGCCTTTGAACAAGACCGGTGCCTGTAGCATGCCGAGAGCATGAAGACGCTCTCTTGTTGGTCCCAGAATAACTTTATTGGCTTGTCGTAGACAACCCTGTGCTTTCAGTATGGAGAGTAGGTGTTCTGGTACGACAGAAACGTCAACACAAGTGTCCAAACGAAAGTTCACGTCTTCGCCAACAACACGGAGGAAGACTCACCATGGAGCGCATTTGCCAAGCGACGTTACAGTTGCTGTGAAGAAATCACCGCCAAGCTGTTTGGAAGGTGTTGCAGGTACTGAGATTTAATAATGTAGAAGGTCGACTTCGAGTTGCGAACTTTTGCGAAGTGACCCGGCTTGCCACATTTGTGGCACTTGTCTTCGATGCTGGATGAATGAGCGTCATGATCCCCGCACCAATGACAAGTTTGAGATTTTTTGGAGCATTCAGCCTGGAACATTCGGCACGTAGCACATTCGGAACTCGATCAGAGGAGAATGTTCTCGAACTTACGGGAACGTCAAGTTGAAAACATAAATAAGAGGGCAGTCCGCTGACTGGAATCGAACGTATACACCTTCCGCGCGACAGTCAAGAGCGGTTACTAGGCCATGCACGCACCTACTCGCGGACGCGCGTGGCATTACTCGCCCCTTTAAAAGCGCATCGTCTCGATGCGACGCGCCGGAAAACAAAAACAGCAAAACAAAAAATAATGGAGAACTACGTCGATTTGTGCAACACAATCCTATCGAGCGTATTACAAAACACAGTTCACAGTCCTATCGATCGTAGTACGGCTTGAGGCGCACGACGTGGACGACTTCCGGTAGTGGAAAGCGGCGTGATGAAGTCCGTGTTCCGTCGGGCATCACCTCGTAGTTCAGATCCCCGAGTCGACGAAGCACTTTTTACGGTCTAAAGTAGCGCTTCAGGAGTCTCTCGCTGAGACCCCGGCGGCGAATCGGTGTCTACACCCACACCCTGCCTCTGGCCTGGAAGTGGACGTCCCGACGACGAAGGTTGTAGCGGCCAGTGTCGATACGTTGCTGGGCTTGAATCCGTAGTCTTTTCGAGCTGACGGACTTCTTCTGCCCGAACACCACCTGGGCGTCGTCGCTTCCGTCGGCAGCCGGTTCGTGGGGTAACATCGCGTCCAGCATTGTCGTTACCTTGCGACCATGCACCAGTTGAAAGGGTGTCTCACCAATTGTCTCTTGTACGGCCGTGTTGTAGGCAAATGTGACGTACGACAAGAACTAGTCCCATGTCTTGTGCTCTACGTCGACGTACATGGAGATCATGACGATGATGGTCTTGTTGAGTGTCTCCGTCAGCCCGTTCGTCTGCGGGTGGTACGTTGTGGTTCGACAATGGCTGGTGTGGCTGAGGCGAAGGATTTCTTGTGTCAGCTGGGCCATCAGAGATGATCCACGTTCAGCGATCAGAGCTTCGGGAGCGCCGTGCCGGAGGACGCTGGACTCGATGAAAAACTTGGCGACTTCCAAAGCAGTTACAGAAGCAGGGGATTTCGTTTCGGCGTACGACGTGAGATAATCTGTGGCGACGATTATCCATCTGTTTCAATGTAGATCCATTCCAATCTGCTGGAACGGTGCGGTCGGGGGAGAAATCGGCTGCAGGAGACCTGCCGGCTTCGTCGTTGGTTTCTTGCGTCGCTGGCACTCGTGGCACGATCGTGTGTAGAGGTGAACGGTCTTCGGGAGGTTGGGCCAGTAATACCTTTCGCGAATTCAGGCCAGCGTACGGCTCTAACCAAGGTGTCCGGACGTCGGGTCGTCGTGGCAGGCTTGGAAGGTCTCCTCTCTAAGGTCGGTAGGGATTACCAGCAGCCATGTCGAGCTGTTGTCTCCAAAGTTCTCCTGGTAAAGTACACCTTGTCTGAGGGCGAAGGTCGGCAGGGCTTTCAAGAAGACACGGGGGATAGTAGCCCCTCGTCCTCCGAGCTGCTCGATTAGAGCGCGCAACGCAGGATCGTCCCTTTGACGTCGTGCCATGTCGTCGGTGCTCACTGCGCCTTGGAAGCACTCGTCGTCATCGTCGTCGCTGCTACCGGGAGATGTCTCGACAGGGGCTCTGGACAGGCAGTCGGCGTCGCTGTGCTTGCGGGGTGACGTAAACCACAGTCATGTTAAACTCCTGTAGACGGAGGCTCTATCAAAGGAGGCGTCCCGAAGGGCCCTTTAGGTTCGCAAGGGGTGAGTAGTGGTTCGTGACAACGCGGAACGGGCTCCCGTACAAGTACGGGCGAATCTTCGTGATTGCCCAGACAACCGCAAGACATTCCTTTTTTTTTTCTTTTCAGTCGTAGAGTAATTTATCTCCGTTTTGGACAGTGCCCGACCTGCGTAGGCGATGACTCGCTCGGTGCCTTCTTGGACTTGAAATAGTACCGCGCCAAGCCCTGCGTTACTTGCGTCCGTATAAATCTCGGTTTCCGAATCTTGATCGAAGTGTCCAACAACCGGAGGTGTCTGGAGTTGTCGTCTCAGCTCGTCAAATGCATGCTGTTGCTCCTCGGTCCATACGAACTTCTGGGCGTCCTTTGTGGGGTTAGTGAGAGGTGCGGAAATCCTTGCGAAATCGCAAACGAAGCGCCGATAGTACGCACATAGTCCAAGGAATCTTCGCACGGCCTTCTTGTCTGGCGGCGCTGGAAATTCCGCGACTGCGCGAGTCCTCTCTGGGTCTGGGCGAACACCATCATTGCTAACCACGTGGCCTAGGAACTTCAGTTTGTCATAGGCGAACCGACACTTCGATGGCTTCGGAGTGACGCCGGTGGTCTGTATGGCCTGGAGAAAAGCTCGGAGTCGTTACAAGTGCTCGATCGAAGTCGCTGGAAAACACTACGACGTCGTCAAGGTAGACGAGACAGCTCTGCCATTTCAGCCCAGTCAGTACGGTGTTCATGACACGCTGCAAAGTTGCTGGCGCCGTGCATAGACCAAAAAGCATCATCTTGGACTCGTAGAGTCCATCTGGCGTGACGAAAGCTGTCTTTTCTCGGTCCCGGTTGTCGATTTCGATCTGCCAGTAGCCGCTCTTCAGGTCCGTTGATGAAAAATATTGAGAGTGGCGCAGCCGGTCTAGCGTGTCGTCTAAGCGAGAGAATGGATAGACTTCTTTCGTCGTCACCGCGTTCAGCTCGGTAGTCCACACCAAAACCTAATCGTTCCGTCCTTCTTCTCAACCAGTACGACCGGAGAGGCCCATGGACTGTTTGAAGGCTAGATTATGTCGTCCTTCAGCATTTCTCACACTTGCTCCTGGATGACATCCCTTTCTTTTACGGAGACTCGGTATGGTGATCAATGCACAGGGAGAGCGTCGTCCTCGGTAACAATGTGAGGCTTCGCAGCGGTGGTCTGGCGCACCTTCGACGACGAAGCAGTCGCTGTATTCGGCGAGGAGGACACTCAGCTGCTGTCGTTTTGGGCCCGGAAGCTTGAGGTAAATATCGAGCTGTGCGGGCGACGTAAAGTCCTGCTGAGGCGGCGATGATTCTACAGCAATTGAGGCGACTTCGCTGGAGTTTCGGGGTTCCTTGACGTGGCCCACAGCTGCATCTTTAGTGAGCTGTTGCGCTTCTTGTCAAAAATTTGTCACAAGGACCACAGTGCACCATCCTGAAGCTCAGCTACTCCTCTGTCGACGCCTATTCCTCTTCCCAGGAGCAGAGTAATTAAAGGTTACCTTTCAGAACAACTTTGCAGCGGGTAGCCGTATCCGTCACGACGTGTGCGACAACACTTGATCAGGGCGGCTGACGCAGTTTGGGGTTTCTTCGACGGCGGAACAGGTGTTCGCAGCGTCAATCTGTTTTCTCCAAGATCGATGGCGGCGCCCTATTCACACATAAAGTCCATGCCCAGAATGACGTCTCTGGAACAGTCTTGTAGAACGACGAGTTTTAAAGGACACGTCTCGCTGTGAATTTCGACGCGATAAGTGCACATTCCGACAGGCGTGATTAGGTGTCCTCCAGCGGTTCGTACCTGCGGTCCATCCCACGGGGTCATGACTTTTCGAAGGTGGCAAGAGAGCTTCCCGCTCAAGACCGAGTAGTCTACTCCGGTGTCAACGAGTGCCGATGCGTCGTGGCCGTTGATAACAACGTCTAAGTTGTTGGGCACCGTTGGTGGAGCGTCGTTGCGAGGCGTGGCGCCGGAAGAGTGGGAGCGCTCCGGCTTTCGTGGAGGCTCTTTACGTCGTCCGTCCACGGCCACTTCATCTCTGGGAGTTGCCGCGTTTAGTTTTCCCGGCGGGACAAGGACGACAGGCTCTCACGACGGGGTCGGTGCATCGGCGAAGTTGGACGTCGTGGTGACGGCGACCGGGACCCGCGGTGAGGTGCAGGCGGTGGAGACCGAGGTCGTCGAAGCTACTCTTCTATCTCTTGTGGTCGCTCACTATAGCGTGGGCGTGGGTCGTTCGGGTGGAAGCCGTGCAGACCATTTTCCGGTAGGGGCAACGGCTGTAGATGTGGTCGGTTTCACCGCAGTGTAGCACAGCGGACGTCAATCGGCCGTTCGCCGCCACACGTCGGTCTTCCTGGGCGCCGGTTGTTCTCGCCGGACGTACTGAGGTCGATCGTCGAGACGTCGGGGGTACGTCTGTGCTAGTGCGTCGCGTCGTTGTGGCGTAGGAGGTTGACAGGCAGCAGGTGTCGGTCGTAGGGCCATGGCGGCGTAGCTCACCGTCGGTTGCTCCGGTGGTGCCAGGTCGACGGGAGTCTCCAGCTGGAAGGCTCGCTGCACCTCCTCTCGCACTACTTCGGTCATGGAAAGCAAGGCAGGGCGATCGGCACTGGACAGCACCTTCCTGATCTCCTCCCGAACGACATCGCGGATGATCTGACAAAGATCCGGGCTGTTGCACCTGAGAGGCGAGAGGGCAGCGAAGCCGGGGTGTCGCTGGTAGTGGGAAGCGCGCGCTTGGAGGGAGCGCTCGATGTTGGTTGCCTCCGTGACGATGACTTCGACGGTGGTCGGCGGGCTGCGGATGAGGTTTACGAAAATGCCATCCTTAACACCTCGCATCAGGATCCGCAGCTTCTTTTCGTCGGTGGCTTGAGGGTCGGCGCGAGCGACCAGGTGCAGGACATCCTCGACGAAACTGGTGATTGTCTCGTTTGCGCCCTGGCTCCTCATTCGAAGAAGGTCCTCGGGCCTCTCCCGTCGATATTGGTTGGTGAACGTCCCTCTCACCGCATATTTGCAGGCGGTCCATGAGGTCAACGAAGTCTCGCGATTCTCGAACCACTGCCTGGCTGTTCCTTCGAGCGCGAAGTAAAGACTCTGAAGGCGCTGTTCGCCCGTCCATCCGTTGTGCTGGGCCACTCGCGCGTTCTGTTGTAGGCAGTCCTCGACGTCTTTATATGGTTTACCATTTAAGGACGCGGGCGTACGGGCAGCGACTGGTAGGACGACGACGGGTGGAGTGATCATCGTCGGTATCTTCTTCCTCCGGTTCTCGGGCAAGAGACCCAATTCGGGGAACTGACCTCTGGTATGACGGCTTCTTCGGGCTTCGGCGTTTTCGTTGAAGGGTAGCCTTCCGGGGCTGAGCACGTCGCTTGGCCGGGATGTCTTGGGAGGGGTACGCTAAATGGGCATAGAATGCAATACCCAGCACTTCCACCAAAAAGTCACGAATGACAAATAATGGCGCGGAGAATAATGGAAGAAACTAACGTCTAATGAGGCAAACTTGTGCCCAAAACAAAAACAGAGAAAGATTAACGTCGCAGGCGTCGGTGACGGCGAAACAGCAGGATCAAGCGCTGGGGCGGGACTGACTGCGGCTCGCCACGCGGAGCACCTTTTGTACCCCCCACGTGTGTCTCTAGAGCATTCAGCATGGAACATACGACGAGTAGAGCATTCGGAACTCGATCAGAGGAGAATGTTCTCGAACTTACGAGAACGTCAAGTGGAAAGGATAAATAAAAGGGAGTCCGTTGACTGGAATCGAACCTACACCTTGCGTGCGACAGTCAAGCGCGGTACACCACTCGGCCACGGACGCGCTCGCTCGCCGACACGCGTGGCAATATCGTCTGTTCGTGTTTTTTGTCTTAGCGTGGCACGATCCGAGTTGCCTATTTAAAGCTCCGCTTTGTGAAATAAACCTTAGCTCTGTTTCGAGATTCACGTTGTCCTGTCCGTCAGTTGTCACTGTCCAGGGTTAAGACTAGAAATTAATATCACTTCCATTCAAAGGTATTGTGTACGAATTAGCTTGCAATCGTAACTACGGGCATTGCGCCTGCACCGCACTGCGCCAGGAGCGACGGGAGCTGATTCGTCGATCACATAATACCATTGGATAGGAAGGCCATTTTTATTGCCGTGTAAAGGGGTTATAGAATTCAAGAACTTTAGGATTATGCGTTAGCATCGCCTACATGATTGTAACTATCGTTTGTGTTGCCACGTCCGCGTTAACTTGAGTCTTACAGTGATCCGTTCTACCGTGTCCCATCAGTACATATTTCAGCATTTTGTGCAACTTCTGTATAAAACATGCATTTCACCCAGATAGTATTACAACACTCAATATCTTCTGCTTAAAACGACCTCAGCTCTCACATATTTACCTCCTTGTTCCATCTCGTAACAGTAATTTGCCGGCGTAACATTTTGCCTGTGTACTAAAATTTGCATTCTAGTCGAGTCCTGTGCAGCTTTTAATTTAGCTAATATAACACGCTTGTTCAAGTATAGTTTCGCTGTTACTATGGCCAATCCACGAGCGTTGCCTTGTTCTGTGGCTCTGGCGTTTTCTCCACTTGAGCGCTTAATGGTCATTTTCTTTCGGGCCATGCGGGAGGAGCGCTGAGACTTTCCCAGCCTAGAAGGTGTTGCCGAACTCTTTCCTTTTGGGTAAGGAGGAGGGAAGAGTGTGAGCAAATAAAGGACTTTTAGTGAGAGTTTTTAGCCCGGCAGACCGCATGTTGTCTGCGCGTTGAACTTTAATAAAAATATGGCTAATGTGTCACTACTCTGAAGAGTTGCTCCTCTGATGACTAGTGTTTACTTATCAAAATGTGCAGACAAACAATATGACAACCCGTCGGAAGATCGTATGAGGAAAGGGCTCTTCAAGAAAACGTACGACTTTGTTCAGAAGCAACACCAGGCCTACTTGAAGGGAGACAGTACCTGGGATGCCGGGCTGAACAAATTCTCAGACTATGTAAGTGAATTAAATAAAGGAGCGCCCATTTATCATGCGCCGACAATATTAAATTGTAACGAAAACGTCGATAGCGTGCCCATCAAGGTTTCAGATTTACATACTTGGTGTTTCACAGAGATTGAGTTATTAAGAAAAGCAAAAAGCCCACTCGAAATGAATATGCTATAACTCCGAAGTAACGTGTGCGACCCTGGTGGCTTGCAGGTTACGGATATATTGTGATAAAAATGAATTACGTGAAACTTCCTAATCAAAGGAGAAATGTGTTTCATGTCGGCAAAATATACCACACCTGTTGTTAGAATTCATACAACTAAATGGTGTGACAAAATGCCGTCGAGTAACATGGCACCCCTTTCAAACTGGAAAACTATTCAGTACTCCCTCCGAGCCATTGAATGTGAGAATACAGTAAATTATTCGATATTCAGCGTGCGTTGGCAGGGCGTGTTTTTAGCATAAATTATTTAGCTCTTTCGGTAGGTGTGTTTGCCTAAGCATGCACCGTAAGTCTACGAACGGTTGCGTTTATAACTAAAGACAAGAACCTAATTTTGCGTGTGGAGCTTTGAACCAGGAGGTGTAAAGTTTTTGGCTTCCGCGAATCACTTTTGAACGTACAATATTTTCCAAACTGCGAAGTAAGCGGGATGTAAATGTGTATATTTACTTTATTTTTTTTGAGGACTACGAAAAGTTCGCTATATTTTCAAGATCGTTTATATTATTGGAAATGCTCAGTACAATTAAGTGTCCTTTTGTGGCATTAATCAATCGTCGAGGATAGGTTTCGATAAACCTTGTGTTAAAACTTTTCGGAGTTTATTGTCGCAAAATAATTTGACACTCGTGTTTCGCTTCTTAATTTCTCACATATCAGCTCCTAATACCTTGAAAGGTAAAAATGGGCACTTTAGTTGGGATTATATATCTCGTTGCCCGTCGATAGCCGGTCAACGAAAATTTTCGGACTAGCTCATGACAAGAGGGCTGTTTGCCATAATATATAATTATTTCTTTCGGTTCTGTTTTGACATACGCTTTCATACAGTCAAAGGTTACGGTTGACGATTAAGAATTTGTCTCTGTGCTCGATTCTATTAACGGTGCCTGTTGACTTCTTATATATTGATAACGAAAACAATTGGAAATAATAGAACCTCTGAGATCTTGCATTTTCGGAATTGTTTTGAGCCAATAAACTAAGGGTCATTCCATGTCAAACGTCCCAGACGTGGCGCTCGACCCCTTCCGATTTCTAAAAAAAAAAAAATCATTGTCTTTTGCCGCAATATCCGTAGCCATGTCCTAAAATATTTTTGTCTAAATTTTTTTTTGATGACGTGAGCGCGGTTTTAACTTTTAAAAACAGCGAGAAACTAGGCATCACTCAGTAATTGATGAAAAATCAGCATTCTAGTGAAACACCCAACAATATTTTTTTCTTAAATTTTCACGGCTTTCGACTTACAATGTGGTTGGGCTTGCAAAGTTTTCTTTAAATAAAACAACTATAAAAAAACTAAAGTATTTGAAAATTTTGCATTTTGTTATTTTATTAAAAAATATCTAATTCCTCTCGGGACTTAAAAGAACTTTTTACCGGCTGCCTCTTCAAGTATATAATCTATAAAAAATGTTTAAAACCGCTAGATTAAATATCTTGCAGTAAACAAAAACCATGAATTTGCAAAAAAAGTGCGTTTTGACGCATAAACAGCCGTTTATTTCACCCTGAGGTTGTCCACGTAAAAATACAAAATATAGTAGGTTTAGAAGAACAATCGATAATCGCTTAATTGTGAAAGTTTAATCAAAGTAATTTTGGTTTAAAGCGAGAAAACAAGTTTTGAAGTTGAACTCTCGCACCCCAACCCGGCGTCGCTTTTTAACGCCTCTTCGCCGCACAGCACGCCACCGGCGACGATAGCTGACACGATTAGGTCCAAAGAAAGAACGGAGTTTTCTGCCGCTTCCCTTGTCCGTCTTTCGGGCTACAAGGGAAGAAACGGCGGGTATCGTGTTATAATCGGAGGTGACGCCAGCGCGTAGCAATAGCAGGCCCGTTGTGCCTTTGTACCGGAGGGCGGCTCGAAACACTATGCCTGATACGGGCGACATTAGCTGACGTGGACTTCTCCTAAAAGGGAAACGCGATAATATCACCGCGAAATCTAGCTGTCACGAATACTGGGGTGGAAAGCGGAACTATTCAACGACGCAAGAATTTACCGTTTCAAAGCCGATATAAACACAAACGAGGCTTGAGCCTCCAACTGCGCACATCGCCTCGTCGTTTGAGTTTACCCGTTCACGGGGCTTTTGTGTTGCTGTCTACATCTGTCCTGACGTTGAGAAGAGAGAGTGATTGCGATGTGTACGTAAGAAACAGCATGCTTACCAGTGATGCTCTTACCTGGCAGTGCTAAGCCCTTGCTAATATCAAGACAGTGGAAGACCACAGGAGGACACAGCCGCGCAAAACGGCCATAATAGGAAAAGTCATAAAGCAGCAAGGGTAGAAAAAACCCTCGTCCCACCAAGATGTACCCGACAGCTCGAGGTTCTGCTTTCTACCTGCGTGCGCACACCGTGACACCGTCGCACGCTTTGTCGGGCTCGATGGTGGCGTGCTGTGCAGAGAAGAGGCGCAAGGAACGACGCCAGATTGCGGCGCGAAAGTTCTACTTCAAAATGTTTTTTTTAATCTTTAGAATAAAATTATTTTAAATAAACTTTCAAGAACAAAAGGAAATAAACTCTTTCGTAGAAGTCACCATGTTACGTATTTTTCTTTGAGCCACCTCAAGGCAGAATTAACGGCTCTTTAAATGGAAAAGCACAATTTTGCACAAATTTAGTTGTTTTTTCTCCCCTTTCTGCAAGATATTTTGTTGTACGGCCTGAAACCTTTTTCGTGTACAGTATACCTACAGGGCTGTCAATAATGGTATTTACAGTCCCATGCAGCAAAGCCATAGTTCATAAAACTGAAAATATGCTAAAATGCTCATATATTCCTTTTTTTTAACTGTTTGGACTTCGAGTAAACCAAATTCCATGACCGCGATCCTTATTACATAGAAATCCGAATACCGTATGGTTTTTAAGCAAAAATATTCCAGTGTTTCGTAAAAAAATCTTACTTTTCATCAATTATTGAATGACTCCTACTTTCAGCCCCCTCTTACTAGTTAAAACCGCCATCACCACATAAAATTTGTTTTTCGTAAAAAATATATATATATATATATATATATATATATATATATATATATATATATATATATATATATATATATATATATAGATATATATGTTAGAGAGGCGCCACAAATGTTACGGTAAAGAGCCATCACTTATATTTTAGGAATCGAAGGTGACCGCGGGGCCTTTGGCATGGCATGGAGAAGTCTTGGTCACTTGATGCCGTCCGTCGTTAAGGCATCGCGTTTCGAGCCGCCCTCGGGTACACAGTGCACAACGGGCCTGCTATTGCTACGCGCTGGCGGCACCTCCGATTATTACACGATACGCGCCGTTTCTTCCCTTGCATCCGGAAAGAAGGACAAGGAGAAGCGGCAGAAAACTCCGTTCTTTCTTTGGACCTAATCGTGTCAGGTATCGTCGCAGGTGGCGTGCTTTGCGGCGAAGAGGAGTTAAGAAGCGACGCCGGGCCGTGGTGCGAGAGTTCAAATTCAAATATTGTTTTCTCGCTTTAAACAAAAATTAATTTGATCAAACTTTCAGAATCAAAAGATTATCGATTGTTCTTCCAAAGAAACCATATTTTGTATTTTTACTTGTACTACCTCAGGGAGAAATAAACGGCTGTTTATGCGTCGAAACGCACTTTTTTGCAAATACAGGATTTTTGTTTGCTGCGAGATATTTAATTGAGCGGTTTTAAACATTTTTATACCTTATATACCTACACGGCAGCCGGTAAAAAGTTATATAAGGTCCCGGAAGCAATTATATATTTTTAATAAACTAACAAATGTAACATTTTTTTCTAATATTTGCAGTTCTTTTTTGTTAAAATATTTAAATTAAACAAAATTTTGCATGCCCAACCACATTGAAAGAAGAACGCCTTGCAAATTTAAGAAAAGTTATTGTTAAGTGTTTCACTAAAAAGCTAATTTTTCATGAATTATTAGGTGATGCCTAGTTTCACACTCTTTTTAAAAGCTAAAACCGCGCTCACATCACAAAAAAAAAAATTCGCCAAAAATATTTTAGTGCTTGGCTACGGACAATGCGGCAAAAGGCCAGGCATTTTTTTTTTTAGAAATCAAAAGGGGTTGAGCGCAACGTCTGGGGCTGGGACTGTTGACATGGAATGACCATTAAATGAATGAAAATTTCGATACGGAAACATAAAATATGATGAATATATAATAACAAGATAATACCAAATTATTCTAGTCAGTTAGAGGTGGTTTTAATTTTTTGGCATTATTCTTGTATATACTGGATTTGGGGAAATAAGGCTGACTTAATTAATATATAAAAGTTAAAAAGCGAAGGTCTTCCGTATGAAAACAAAACGACATTTTTGGCATGTATGGCATTTATGTTAATACAAAAGCTTTTTTAGCGTAAAAATAAATATTGTTTTCTTTTCTCCTCGCAATGATTCTAACAAAAAAGACGCAGCACTATTTTTTTTATCCGGGTAAATTTACGTACTTGACCTCTCATATTCGATCACCATCACATCTTATTCAGGCGGACGTTTTGCTTTCTGCTATGCGTAGTTCATTTATGAGAGGACAAAAACTGTTTCTTTTGCTTATTTGAACCCTGTCTAATGCAACAATGCGTGATCCCCCGGAAGGAAATATAAAAACAATCCATCAAACCGACAACACACCAGATACTTTTTTTTCAGCTCCTAATGTATAGATAGTTTCTAATATTACACTAATAATTTGTTTTTATATCAGTATATACTATTCATGTTTTTTTCACAAATCACTGCTAATAATGTTTCAACAGGTTTTTTTTATTGATTATTGTTAACTTCTCAATGGTGTTTTTTTGGTGAATAATTTATAGCTATATAAAAATTCCTAATTTGTATCGCGATTTCTTTTAGTTTCTGTCAGAGTTCTTGGGTGGACTCTTGGAGTTCGTGGCTCTCAAAATGTGTATTTACAACTCTGCCATAGTCAATTAACACTATTAAATACTGTTCGTTATAGAAGCGACTATTGATAGTACAACATTGATCGTTTCTAATAGTTTACTATGTATCATACTATGAATAGTCTTATCATAGCCAAATGTTGATAGTACTGTAGGTTGTTTTTGCACAATCCTTAGTTTTGCAATAGTTCTCACCCAATACTATACTATAAATCGTTTACAATAGTTAAATAAGGGTAGTACTATCAGTTGTTGAAAATGGTTCACCATTGATAGTACGATCAATAGTTTTACACTTTTTAGAATAGACACTTCCAGCGTCCTGCTGTAAAAGCGTTACTTGAGATAAATACATTAAGGTGTAGTCTTGCTGGACACCGACTACAATTACCGAAACCAAGGGTGCTCCCAGCATCCTTCAAATCGGTATCAATGAAGTCTGCACGGGAAGTGAAGTCTAACCCCACAGCTGGAAAGGTGTTCGGTACTGAAGAAAAAAGTTTAAAGTAAATACCTGGGAAGCTTTAAAAAAAAAAAAAAAAAATGCCGGCACGCTCGGAAAAATTGGTCGTAAAAGCCCGTTCACGGAGTAGCGTTCGTAAAACTACAATTGTCTTCTGGCCCAGACAGTCACATGCGTTTCACTACTTAAGGATGGTTCACCCACTTGCGGCTGCTTGCGACCGGAGGCGCTGAAAGCCAGATTTAAGCTTCTGTGACTGCTTACAACCTGCTGAGCAGCCTCTTAGCCGATTGTAAGCAGTCGCAAGAAACTGAAAAAAGAAAAAAACAGTTGTGGCACACTCGGTAGTAGTCAAACGCAAGTAGGTGAACTATTCTTACGAACCAGTATTTAAGCCACTCGTGACCGCTTACGACCATTTTAGGCTGTCGTAACCAGTCACAAAAGGTTTAAAACCTCCTATTTATATACTTTCCGGTTATAGGCAGTCGCAACTGTGTGAGCCAGTGTCCATATTTTTAAGCTTCACAATTAAAAACAAAAACATTACCAAGACACATGGGCTTCAGGATTTGAATAAAGGCAGCGCCCTTTCTAGTGTCTGGAGTTACCCTCGTAACATTATTAAGAAAGCAGTCTTTTTTTTAATGTTTCGTACAAATCACCCCAACAGACTGACGAAGAAAAAGATAATCTGGTTGAAAACAACCTATAATAAACCGCCCTTAGCGCTTCTCAACCGACACACGCCATGACGGTTGTGCTGGCGAACAAGTCAATGCGGTAAGTATTACGTTCATCAAGTTCAGAAATAAGAAGTTCTAAGAGAGATTGTGTCTATGGGCTGAATTTCTTACGAAAGTGTGACAAAAAACCTTTACTCACAGGCCAATGCAAAATAACGGATTAATTGGCCACTGAAGAAACTCTATCAGTTAATGTAATAATACAGATCCCGACATTTCAAGGCCAGTTCGGCCCCTTGTTCACGGGTGACTGTCTTCGTTCTTGTCGTCGTCCCGCAAATTGCCCTGTGTTCTTGGCTTCGCTAAAGCGGCCGTTGTTTCTGCGGGTGTGTTATGGCTCGTAGCGCCCGCGTGACGCACCGCAAACCGGACACGTATACGCTTGGAAGTGTCCCAGCTGACCGGTTGACGTTATTTTCGGTGTTTTGAATATAACAAGACTATAATAAAAGGCGTCTTCGCCAGTTTCTTTCTGTTTCAAGAATAGAGCAGTTGAATTCGATCGCGTGACCCTCTTTCTGGGTGTGTTCTGCCAGCGCGCTACCCTGCACGTTATTCTTTTCGACGTCATACTGATGCTGGCGTAGACGTTCCGAAACGCTTTTTGGTTTCCTCAACGTGAAGGCGGCGCAGTCAACACAGGGGATCCTGTCGACGAGCCCCAGGGTCTTTTCTTTAGGGGGACGATCCTCGGAAGAGAGAAGAGGCGTCCAATGGTAAGCACCGGTGTATGTGTCACACTGACGCCGTATTTTCGCAAAACGCGCGCGAGAGTCTCGCTTGTGCCCTTGGTGTCCGGGAAGCATACGCGGTTGGGTGGAGGGGGGGGGGGGGGGGGGGGGGGGGGCTGCACGACACGAGAGCGGACGACACCAGAGCGCACGACGGGAGAGCCCCGCGACACGAGAGCGCGTCACGAGTGCGCATGTGCACGCCTGGTTTTCTCGGATCGAACGCTTTGCGTCATTTTATTGGTTGAGAACGCAGGCCTGTGGGAAGCCTAAAAAAATACAATTTTTGCAAACTCGAACTGAAGAAGCAAGATACAGAGTTTCGGAAATATGGCTATTTATCGATTGACGTTCTAATGGAAAAAAAAAAAACCCTTTAAAGATTGAATGATTGCGCGACATCGCGGAGCTCGTCTGTAGTACACATCTTTGTTGGTACCCTTCAACTAGCTTGCTGAGATTCTTCGCTACGCGAACGTACAGTACATCCGCCAGCTTCTGCTCTGTCAAGCTCTGCTCTCTTTGAAATGCGGCCGCTAGCTTGTACATGCCCGGATGATGCAGCCCCAAGGACTTCTGGAATTAATTGTTCCAGGACTCGACGTGATTGTTGATCCTCGGGAGCAGTTCGGAGGTACGTTCGTAGCAGCTCCAGACGTCATGCGGGAAAAGTGATCTGACCCACCTCCAGGTGGGTCAGGTCACTTGGACCGGACAATGACCGGACCTCCCGAAGGCAATGAGGATCAGGAAAACCCAGCGATGGAGAACCTTTAGGTGACATTTGTTCCTACTTTACACCTGGGGACCTTTTTTTGTGGGAATTTTTTTGCGGGGATTTTTTTTTTCCGGGGGCATTTTTTCCGGGACATTTCTTCCGGAACCCCCACCAACCACGCTATTAAACGGCGGTACTTGCAATTGCAACAGGAACAATACAGCCATAAATTAAATGGGTAATTAGAGACTTTTAGTTCATTGCCCCAACTTAGTTTACCGTATATTGGTACCCTCCAAAGGCCACCAACCTTGAACAGTACATATCGAAGAGAACATCCCCAAAGCACAGAGCCCTACTTTAAACAAATATCGTTTTGATAAAAGAATAAAACGCCCTGTATGTTGCACATAATTCACAATATATTGGGCAACTAATTTACGTGCGAAAAACTGCGTTATTCAAGAAAACATGTGTTTGAAGACTCCAATGTCGAAGATTCCCAAGGCGCGCACATGCGCTCTCGTGACGCGCGCTCTAATGGCACGCGCTCTCGTGTCGCGGCGCTCTCCCGTCGTGCGATCTGGTGTCGTGCGCTCTCGTGTCGTGCGCTCTTGTGGCGCCCTTCCGGAGGGGGGGTGGGGGGGGGGGGGGGGGGGGGGGGCCTCTTTTGTTTCAATTGTCCAAGTTTTTTGCACGTGTTGTTTAAAATCTGGCAGGATATTCGTTCTGTTTCTTTGATCGTTATGACCTCTTTCTTAAGAGCCTCTTCAGTGGAGCAGACAGAAATTGCTCGGCTGAGGAGCGCAGAAGCCACAGAATATTTGCGCGTTGCAGGGTGGTAGGACGAGAAGTTCAGGTATCCGCCGGTGCGTGTCGGTTTTCTGTGAACTTTGAATGTTTACGCCTAAAACGGTTAGTCAACACAGGCGAAGGTCACAGGATCGTGGAACAAGCCGAGCGACATCTGCTTGACGCGAGAATTCAAGAATGCAGAGAAGAGAAAGAAGAAGAGATTCGCGCCCCGGCTGGATGTGCCCCGCATGGGCTCCGCCTCCACCTGGTTATAGCTTTGTACCATCGCAACCACACCAATCGAATTGATAACAAAGTGTTCCTAACGTCCCCAGGACCACATCGGTGGCAACATCTTCGCCCATCGATACCGGGTATGTAAATGACCACCGAATTATGACCAGACACGCCAGCACTCCTCGCTAAGCCTAACGTCGCCTTCGCCTGGCGAGGCGGCCGCCGGCTCGACGTCAGCCCTTAGCGACAGAGGCAGCAACTACCTGCGCACGTGCGGTTCGCTCCACTCAACGCACCGACATGAGCGCCTCCCAACCAGCCACCGAAGCGGGAACTTCAAACTCTCCGCCGCCGCCTACCACCAACTCGCCACCACAGCAGCTTCCAACTTCTCCGACTAACACCTCCATTCTAATCCCGCCAACGCGTGTCGAATACACGGTTGAAGGGGTACAAAATCGATCCCGACACCCTACGTGAACCTGGATGGAAGACAAATCGCTCCCGCATCGCAACAACAACCGCTACTTCAGCCACCACCACACCCGCTGCTGAACCCACCAAGCCCCAACAAAAATGCCGACAACATTGCAAGAAACCTACCAACCCGCCAGAAGACCCGCTACCCCCTGATGACTTCAAGTTTGTCATTCGTCCTCAGGGCGGTCTGGACCTCAGCACAACTAATGCAGCCCAGCTAGCCGACTGCATCTTCCTCCAAGCCAAGATAATAGACTTCGCTCAAGACGAAGTACTCATAAACACCCGTTCAAACTTCATCGTAGTAGTACCCCCGATGAACGCAGAGCCCAACAATACATGGACCTCAATGCAATCACCTGGAACGCTACCCACTACCCCGTCCAAAGCCACATACCCCCATCAAGCATCACCACGCCAGGAGCAATATTCCAGATCCCAGCTGAAGATTCCGAACCACTAATCATGGAAAGCCTCACTCGTTATAACCCCACCATAACAGTCCTCGACGTCCGTCGCATCAAAGAGACGGGCGTGGTGCAAGTCCTCCTTTTGGGGCCGCATGTACCCTTCTGGGTGCGGTACTGTTCGGTTATTCTTCGTTGCTACCCCTACAAGAGGAAAACCGAAGCATGCATGGCCTGTTGGTCAGCTGGCCACAGGCGATACGTCTGCCCCAAACCCTCACCGAAACCCCACTGTACAATTTGTGGTGCACTGGGCCCCACATCAGATCACCCATGCCAGCCTCGCTGCATCCTCTGTGGACAAGATCACCTGACAGGTGCAGCGGGATGCCCTAAACGCTTCCAGCCTCGCCGCACCCTACCGAAAATCCTACCCAACATACCCCCTTCACCCCCGAGACCGGACTTGACCGCAACACCACGACCTTCCCCACACCCGGACTCACCTACAGCCAAGCCGCTCAGGGCCAGGTGCGCGGAGCACTGCTCCCAAATCCCACAATTCACCCATTCCCACCCCCACTCCCGCCCTCCACGTGGCAGGACGAAATGCGCCAAATGCGCCGAGAAATGCAGCAATTGAGTAACACTATCACCCTCCTTCACGCAGACAATGAGCGTCTACAAGGGGAAAACCGTCTCCTTAAACAGCAACTCCAAACCTCCCACAACCCTCCAGCCCCGTCACCCGATCAGCTAACCACCTCCCCCCCCCCCCCCCCCACCCCGAAAAAGAAACGGGCACTGCCCCCCAATACTGACCCTGCCCCCACATCCTCAGGGAACGCAGAAATAGCCACCCTACGCGCCGAAATAGAAACGGCTTTCGATAACCACCGCCAACACACCTCTGCCCAAATCAATGCAATCCAGGAATCGGTACATTCCCTACATCAAGAAGTCCTACAATGGATGCACCTTGCCGCCCCAGCTACCACACCCCTACCTATAACCCACGAAAATGACCCGGACCTCTAACCCACAATACATCTGGCAATGGAACTGCCGCGGTTATCGAACTAAAAGAACCAACCTCCAAGCACACATTGCATCAATAACCACACCCCAATCCTCATAGCACTACAGGAAACATACCACTCACCCAAGCTCAAAGACTATGCATCTCACTCACCATCGGATTTCCAACATAAAGCCACCTTTGTACATCGCAATATTGCCACCCAGAACCTAACTTTCGCCCCACCGATCCCACATATACTCACCACACTCCACCTTCCCAAATCCCCTGTCACACGCCTGCATGTTCTTAACATCTATAGCCCCCTAAACTCCAAACATATATCCTTCAAATACATCTTCCAGCAGGCACTTGCTCTCACTAAACGTGACCCTCTCCTCATTGTAGGTGACTTCAACGCCCCTAACATAGAGTGAGGCTACTCTTATACCACTCGCAAAAGCCGCCTACTCTCTGAACTTACACACTTCCTGAACCTCACCCTCCACACCCACCCTTCCTCTCCCACACGCATTGGCAACAGTGCCCAGCGCGATACCACTCCCGACCTCACCTTTAGCACCGGACGACTCACCCTTCACACCTCCACAACACCACACACTTGGCAGCGATCACTACATCATCAGCACGTGCCTTACCCTCAAAGGCATCTTCCACCACCAACACACACAGATTGGGATCTATTCCGTACCGAATGCCCACTCCCACCCACCACCACCTGTGACTCCGACCTAGAACAATGGACGACCCACCTCTCAGCTAAACAGATTGCAACCAAAATTATCGAGCCTCCTCCCCCAGCGGAATATGTAGATATCCACCTCCGTAACGTCTGGGAGGCTTACACCAGCCTAGAGCAGCGCTGGCGGAAACATAGACACCGACGCAACCTTCGCCTTAAACTACAAACTCTCCGCACTAAGATCGAGACGCACGCACTCACATTAGCCAGGAATGATTGGAACAATATTTGAGACGAAATGCGAGGCCAGCTCTCCACTAAGAAGGTTTGGCACATCCTCCGTGCCCTACTCGACCCGCGCACTACTATGACCCAATCTCGCCACCAAACCACAGAAATTATAGTGGACACTTAGCTCTCACCCACCGCCCTATGCGACACCCTCCGCTCCATATATATCCCAAATCCCTCATCACACCCTGGTGTTCCTCCACAATACACTGGCAACCCCAACCCAAAGCTCGACGCCCCCATCACCTTTGCAGAACTACAAGCGGCGGTGCAAGCCCTCAAACGCAACACCACTCCAGGACATGACAACATCACAAATACCCTCTTACGTCACCTCGATGAGGAGGTCCTAGAACACTTTGTACAACTCTTCAACCAACATTGGCTTAACCACACCCTTCCCTCAACCTGGAAACACTCCAACATCACCCTTATCCCCAATCCTGGAAAAAAAAGAAACTCCATAAACAACCTTCGCCCCATCTCACTTATTTATTTTATTTATTTATTCATATTACCCCTAAAGGCCCTCGTGAGAGGGTATTACATAGGGGGGGGGGGGTACATAAATCGTTCCAATAGGAACTAGTGCACAGTGAACAACATATGAGAATACTAGAAAACAATCAATACACTTAATAATAAAAAGAAAATAAAGGATACACTGAAAAACGAATAAAAAACATACACTCACTCATCACACTGCAATAAAGCTGAGTCAAGGTAAAAACATAATAGTACACATTTGCTCTGCACGTTCCGGAAAAGAGGAAACAACAATGTAAAACAGCAAAAGTTAGATGGCATCAGTATTTTGAATTTGTTCTTGAAACTTCGTGGTGTCTTTTTCTGAGGCAATGTGCGATGGTAGATTATTCCAATCGATTGTGGTACGTGGAATGAATGACCGGGAAAAGGCAGATGACTTACAGGTTATGCGTATAACTTTGTAGGGGTGATCGCGGCATGGAAAAATAACGGCAGGTGGCTCGAAGAAATCACCGTGAAGTGACGCGTGGTGGTAAAGTTTATGGAAAAGAGATACGCGTGAAAGTTTGCGACGATGGAGTAGTTCGGGTAGCTCTGCTCGGCGTTTTAGTGCTGTGACGCTGGAATGACGTGAATAATCTGAAAATATGAAGCGAGCGGCACGATTTTGCAGTGATTCAATGTCGTTTATGATGTAAGCATGTTCGGGATCCCAAATGGCCGATGCATATTCTAATTTTGGACGTATTAGTGTGGAAAAGGCAAGTTTGCGTATGTTAGGAGGAGCCTGTTTAAGGTTACGCTTGAGAAATCCGAAAGAGCGGTTAGCAGCCGCCAGGGTGAGCTTTATATGGTAGTGCCATGACAGATCAGGTTGCAAATGAATTCCAAGATATTTATAAGTGGAGACGAGGTCAACAGTATTATTATTTAACACATAGGAGGTAGGAATCCGGGGTACGTGATTAGTAAAAGACATAAACTTTGTTTTAGAGCAATTTAGGGTCATTAGCCAGGAAGAACACCATGCATTAATAGCATTTAGATCAGTTTGCAAAGCTTTCGGGTCATTGACAGAGGAAATTATTCGGTAAATTACACAATCGTCAGCAAAAATTCTAATTCGGGATGAGACACAGGATGGCAAGTCATTAATGTAGACTAGAAACAGTAGTGGACCTAGTACGCTACCCTGTGGGACTCCCGAGGTTACTGGTTTGAAGGAAGAGTTACAATTGTTAGCGGACGTGAACTGTTTTCTAGACGAAAGGAAATCTTTTACCCATGCCAAAATGTTAGGGTGAATCTTAAGCCTGGACAGTTTGGTTAGAAGCCGGTGATGAGGGACACGGTCAAAAGCTTTAGAAAAGTCGAGGAAAACAGCATCAACCTGGGATCCACCGTCAAGAGCTGAATGTATGTCATGAATGAAGCCGGCGAGCTGCGTGTCACATGAGTATCCTCGGCGAAAACCATGCTGATATTTATGTATGATGTTATGATCTTCCAGGTAGTTAATTACTTGTGTGTGTATTATATGTTCAAGAAGTTTACAAATGGTACTGGTTAACGAGATGGGACGATAGTTTAATGGCGATGAGCGTTCACCAGACTTGAAGATGGGAATTACTTTTGCGATTCGCCAGTCATGTGGGATGCAACCTAACAATAACATTTGTGAAAAAAGGGCTGACAGTATGGGACAGATGCTAGCTGATATATTCTTTAGTATCTTATTATTAAAGCCGACATGATCAGAAGCAGTAGAAATTTAGAGTTTATTTAGTAAGGAGTATATACCCGCTTCAGTTATTATTATTTCTGGCATGCTGATATCAGGAATGAGGTTCACTTTCGGACATGACGAGATGTCTTCACATGTGAATACTGATATGAATGCGTCGTTAAAAACCTGTGCGCACTGAGACATGGGAATGACGTCATTATTACTGGCGGTAAGGACGATATCAGGATGCTCAACAGGATTAATGACACGCCAAAATTTCCGAGGGTTATTTAGTAGCATAGATGATAAATCATGTTTGAAGAAATGACGTCTAGTTGTTGTAAGCAGTGACTGATATTCCTTATCACATGTTTTATAGCGTAACCAGGAAACTGAAAGGGGGTCTGTTTTATTGGCGTGGCGGTAAAGTCTCTTCTTTCTGTTATTGAGGCGTCGAAGCTGTTGGTTATACCACGGAGCGGTGTTTACAGTTTTGATGGTGATAAGAGGAATGAACCTGTTGATTAAATATGTAAGTACATTTCTAAACATGAGCCAATTATCTTCCACGGACCGGGATAAATACCCTTCCAAAAATTTATTTGAGAATGACAGTAATTCATTATTAATGCTATCGTAATCACCTCTATTATAGCACCTTATTTGCTTGTTGGTAGTTTTGCGCTTGCTAGGGAAAATCCGGACGCTTCCAGTAAGGACGTCGTGGTCAGAAAGCCCGTCAAGATGAGTAATTTCAGAAAATATATCAGGGTTGTTGGTAAATACTAGGTCTAGAATATTAGCTGATGTGGCCGACCGCCGTGTGGGATGAGTGATTAGCTGAACCAGGGAAAAGTCGAGAGAAGAGTGGACGAAATTATGTGATTCACTATGGCCATCCCTAACGGATAGAGTTGACCAGCAAATGCTCGGAAAATTAAAATCGCCAAAAATTATTAAGAGAGAATTAGGAAAACGAGAATACAGTAGCGTCAGGACACGGGTAAATTCACTAGAAAAGTCAGTATTTGCCTCTGGTGGGCGGTAAAAAACACCTATAAGTATGACACGACCACCACACTTCAGTGAAGCCCATACACATTCCAAAAAAGAGTTAATTAGCACAGGTACCGCAAGCACATCATTTTTTATCGCCAGAAGTACGCCACCTCCCCTTCTATGTTTCCTGTCACAACGAAAAGAATTGTAATCTGCCCACGTGAGAAAAATACTGCTATCAGGAATGACATCGCTTCGCCACGTTTCAGTTAATGCGACGATTGTTGGTGTACAGGAATCAACGAGGGAAGACAACGGAATGCTTTTTGACTGAACGCTTCTAATGTTCGTGTATAAAAAACGAACACCACCAGAACTGCTTTGTTGTGATGTTAACGATTGATTAAGTGTTGAACGGGGGGTAGGGTCGGGCTGCAGTCAAACCGTAGCGGAAGAGGATTCAGATAACGCAGCGTGATTAGTAATGGGTGCGGCTTTATTTGAATTGGTGTCCCATACATAAACATCATCATTGATGTGAAGCCTGTCAAAAACGAGCCTTACGCGGTCACTTTCCTTTTTTATTGATTTCGAAAACTGCAGTAAGTTTCGCCGCTTTTCCCGAACTGGTTTAGAAAAGTCACGTGACAGGCCGAACGACGTATTTTTCAGCTTACTGCCACTTGGCAATAATAGGCCGAGTTTTATCGAATAAAAAGCGCCCCAAGCGATGTGCACGGGCGATAGAAGAGACAGTGAGCTCGAGCTGATTCTGACAAAAATCAGTTACGATTTTTTGAACGGCCTCCCACGATTCCGTTGGATCACCGTCAGCGATACCATAAAATAAGACATTTGACCTTCGAGACCGATTTTCTAGATCATCGATCTTGTCCCGGATAACTGAAATATTGTTATGGCTTGTGGTGGCTACCGAATGACCAGGCGACTGAATTTTGGACTGCATTTCGATGATCTGGCTCTGCATTTGCGACAGTTTCGCATCATTGTTTGCGGGGATTTGTGCAGAGATAGAAGACTCTACCCTAGATTCGAGTTCCGTGACACGTTTTGAAAGCGATTCGTAATCGTTTTTCAGGGTGATATGAATGTGCAAGACCTTATTTACGGATTCAAGCACAGAAATATTTGAAGCTTCCATCCGCCTAACCGCATCGAAGACATAGACAAGTTTCTCTTCCTGAGCCTTAGACATGGGCCCTGGGTTTGACTCAATGTCACCATGAAGTAATAACAGGCGCCAGAGGTACAATGCAGCTGCGCGAACACGCCTCGAAAAACAAGAACAAGAACAAGGGGGCCACGACACCGCAATTACACAAACATCATCGTCACGGTAGCCATGCGCATCAAAATAACTGACCTTCAGAAGTGCGAATGGTGTGTGGCGTAGCCTCATCGCGGCGTCGTGGCCCGAAGTGGCGTCGAAATGCGCGCGCTTTTGACCACCCCACGAAGTGGGCGGGACGGCGGAAGCAGTCCCTTGTTGCCAGGCAGGAAACCGGATGGTCGCCGAAAGCGCTGGTGCTGCCACGAAAACTGCAGAAAGGCCGTCACCAACCGATGGTTCGTCGAAGATGGGGCGCACCCCTGTACGCCAGACTTGCTCGAACGGCACGAACAGCTGGGCAGAGGTGACGAGCGGCGACTGGCCCAGGGCAGCGAGGAGCAGTAACTGCAGAAGTGCGAACGGTGAGTGGCGTAGCCTCATCGCGGCGTCGTGGCCCGAAGTGGCGTCGAAATGCGCGCTTTTGACCACCCCACGAAGTGGGCGGGACGGCGGAAGCAGTCCCTTGTTGCCAGGCAGGAAACCGGATGGTCGCCGAAAGCGCTGGTGCTGCCACAAAAACTGCAGAAAGGCCGTCACCAACCTCCTGTCTCGGCAAACGTTTCAAACACGTCCTGCAGAATCGCGTCAATGCGCACCTTTAATACACACAAACCTACCCACCTAATATGATCGGCTTTCGACCCAACTTATCCACGCAAGACGCCCTTATACAGTATCATCATGATTTCCACCAACACCCCCTGCAACGAAATCACACCTCCATATTCTTACTAGACCTCCAAAAAGCCTTTGACAGTATCTCACACCATAGCATCCTTCAGGCAATCTCATCCCAAAACCTAGGCCTACACTTTGTGGGATTCGACTTGCCTTACTGCACCACGAGGTCGATCCCGCTCCGTAGCTCGATGTTGAGGACTGCTACGGCCGGGTTCGTCCGGAGGCTGCCGTTGACTCCGAGGAGAGGATTCACTCAAAAACACAAAGATATTGAAGAAGCGGGTTTATTTGGCTGCTGTGCCACCACGCTGTGCTCTTCGGCAAAATCAATAAAAGAAAAGAACGGAAAAAGGTCGGTGCTGTCGCATTAGACAGATTCACCTGGAGAGGGCCCAAGCTGCCGCATTAGGCAGATTCGTAGAAAGGGGAAAGCTCCAAAAAGAACGAGGCTCCGTGGCCCAGAGCCTTCCCCGACGAGAGCCCCGACCGCAGTCAGTCAGTCAGAGTATTGACTGACTGACTGCGGACCGCCGTTCGCGGGCCGCTTATCTAGCCAGCTGAAAGTGGACGCGCCCGGGGTAGGTAGTGTGGCTTATTCCGCAGATGGGCCGCGTCCGCAATCACTTCCGATGGGTGCGCCGGAGGCACTTTCACCCAAAAGGGCGAGGGAAGGCCCGCCCTCTTCGAGGAATGCGGCCTTACCCCCGTATCTGGAATGACGTCGCCATAACGCTCCCACGGCCTGCTTGTGCTAGGCCTAGATAGGGAGACGGGGAACACGTGGTTCCCACAACTTCTACCACTATATCTACAACTTTCTCGCACAACGTACCGCTACCATCCGTTTGGGCAATGTCCAGTCTGACTCTTTCCACATTCCAGACCGCGGAACGCCACAAGGAGCGGTCCTTTCGCCCATGCTCTTTAGCCTCCCCCTAATCCCACTTGCCCGTACTTTCCTCACTATCCCCACACTACGCAGCACACTGTACGCAGATGACATTGCCCTTTGGGTCCACTCTGGCTCCGACCAACACATTGAAGCAACACTTCAACACGGCCTCAACAAAGTCCTACATCACATCGAACTTTTGGAGCTCCAATGCTCCCCACACAAATCCGCTCTCCTCACCTTTACGCCCCCTCGTCACAAACCCCCCAAACCCCCCCCAAACCCCCCCCCCCATCCAATTTTTATACACTCTGACCCAATACCGCACACACAACAAGTTCGACTTTTAGGCCTCATTCTTACACACAACAGATCACCCGTACCCACTTTCCAATACGTAAAGAAATATGTTACCCAAACCTCACACCTCATTATAAGGATCGCCACTAAACACCACGGCATCAAGGAACAGGGCCACCTCCGACTCGTCCACAGTTTTCTACTCAACCGTATCCTATACCAGCTACCCTACCTTAACCTTGCACCAACCCAACTCGACTCCCTTGATGCGCTCCTCAGGAAGACATATAGACACGCTCTCCTACTCCCCCCTCACGCCCCAACGCACCACCTGCTCGACCTCGGCATAAACAACACAATACGCGAACACCTAGACGCCCACCACATGTCCCAACTCACCCGCCTCGCATCCTCGCCCCACAGGGCACTACATCCTTAACACTATAAACATACTCCCCCCCCCCCACCATCCCAACCCCTCCCCCTCCCCATTCCACCGCACATACGTAACCGCATCCGAGTCCACCCAATCCCTCGCCACATGCACCCAACTTTCCATAAAGCCCGGCGACTAGCACGAGCCAACATCCACGCCAAACTACACCCTCCATCACCATGCACACTATACACTGATGTCACACCCTACCCTCACAAACCTGCACACTGTGTAACTGTTCTCGGCCAACATCCACCACCAAACGTCACGGCGGCCGCCATCCTCACTACGAACACGACCACGGCGGAGGAAGCGGCCATTGCCCTTGCGCTCGCCCAGAGCCCCACCCCCCAATTCGTCCTATCTGATTCTCAGCAGGCCATCCGCAATTTTATTTGCGGCAATACCTCCCCCATGGCCTTCCAAATTTTCACCAACAACCCTCCATCCGACACCGTGACCCTGCTGTGGACACCAGCCCACACAGGTGTAGGCGCTGAGATGGTTCACGATCGTGCTCGCGAACTTATCGACCAAGCCGCCGCTTCAACTGAGCCTACACGCGATGTCCCTGCAGGCAAACCTACCTCCCTCCTGCAATACAGGGATAATACCCTACACTACCGCCTCCTCCGCCGCCAATACCCACCCCCGCACCCCCACCTCTCCCAAGAGGCAGCACACATGCTGCGCCTCCTACAAACACACACTCCTTCCCCCTCCCCCCCCCCCCCCCCGAACACAACTAATACACACTCACCCACACCTCTTTACCACCCCCGCCTGTCCTGCCTGCGGGGCGCTCGACACTCACTACCATTCCCTTTGCGAATGATGCCCCGCCAGACCCATACCTCCCTCTTCCCTCCCCTCACCTCTGGGAACAGATGATGCGCGACTCGGAGGAGTCAGTCCAAGTCCTGACCACCTCCCGGGCCCTGGCGATCGCGGCGGCCCTCTGGGCCTCCACCACCCCCAATACCTCATCCCGGAAGAATAATGAAGTTTCCTCCTCCTCCTGCAGAGTAACAGTCATGAGGAACGAATTGAACCTTTTCTTTTTGAGAAGACAACTGGAACACCGCGCACCTGAAGTTTTTCTGCCATCGACGAGTTTTCCAGATGTACTGCCATCTCAATCAGGTCACCAAAAGGAGCTAGCCTCTCTTCAAGCGCTTCCAAATGATTCTCATGTATGTGACAAGATTTTCTGTGAAAAATCTTTCTTCAAGAACACTTTCCGTCACAGAAACTATGTCTTGGCGAAAGGAAAAACGTTTAACCTAACTACCACAAAACCCCCTTTTGCGCCAATGGCAACAGCTGTCGCGTATACCCTGCATTCATGAAGCACACCTGAAGGCTACTAGCGTACTTTCCAAGGTACAGCAAAGATTGCGTCCAAACTACATGACGGAAAAGAAATTAGCCATGGAGAATCTCAATGAAACAAACATCTCAACAAACAAACAAGAACATTGTCATTCTGCCGGACGACAAGGGGAATGCGACCGTGGTCATGGACCGCACCGACTATGACAACGAGGCCCACAAACTTCTCGCCACCACTGCGTACATGCTGTTGCCAAAAGACCCGACTACCAAGATCCAAGTAACTTTAAGCAAGACACTTTCGTTGATTAACGGTCAATATCCGGATTCTCGAAACCTTTACCTGAGTCTTTTCTGCAGATTCGGGTCCTCCCCTGCATTTTATGGCCTCCCGAAAATCCGCAAACCCAGTGTTCCTCTACGACCAATAGTGGACTTGACTACATATCCGCTACGTGCGTTATCGAACTACCCACATCGGTTGCTGTCACCACTCACGGGGAAGACAAACACGTACGTGCAGAACTCCGGGCACTTCATCGAGCTCACCTCCGGTCTCGGAGGTGAGCTCGAAAGTCTCGTGTCCTTCGACCTGGTATCTCTATTTACAAGTGTGTCTGTGCCTCTTGCGGTGTCTGTAGTGAGAACGGCACTGTCGTCCGACACCAAACACTCCGAGAGCAGTTGCCTCTCGATCGATGAGATTTGGCACCTTCTGGACCTCTGCTTAACCAGTACCTATTTTTTCTTCAATGGTCGATTCTAGAAACAAACTAGTGGAACGGCGATGGGTGCAGCAATTTCCGCCACCGTGGCTAACCTCACGATGGAGGCGATCGAGCGGCAAGCTTTAGATTCATTCGCCCCGAAACGTACCTTGTTCTTACGGTATGTCGACGATTGTTTCTGTGTAGTCAAAACCACCGAAATCAACAACTTTCACCACCACTTAAACTCCATCAAACAGGCGATACAATTTACAATTGAGCTGGAGTCTGACGGTTCCCTTCCATTCTTGGACGCGCTCAGGAAGAGAAAGTCCGACCGCTTGATATCCGAAGTATACAGCAAACCGACACACACCGGCTGATACCTGAACTTCTTGTCCTACCTCCCTGCAACGCACAAATCTTCTGTGGCTTCCGCAATTTTCAGGCGAGGAATTACTGTTTGTGCCACTGAAGAGGCTCTTAACAAAGAGGTCACAACGATCAAACACGACCTGAAACCAAACGGGTATCCTGCCAGGTTTTTGAAAAAAAAAATACGTACAAAATACTTGGACACGGTGGAACAGAAGACGCTCCCCTGCAGGAGCACAAGCGAGAGTTTCGCCCGCGTTTTGCGAAAATACGGCGTCAGTGTGACACATAAACCGGTATCCACATTTGGACGCCTCTTCTCTCTTTCGAAGGTTTGTCCCCTTAAAGAAAATGCTCAGGGACTCGTCTACAAGATCCCCTGTGGTGACTGCGCCGCCTCCCACGTTAGGGAAACAAAAACTTCCCGGAACGTCTACACCAGCATTAGTATGACGTCAAAAAGAATAACGTGCAGGGTAGCACGCTCGCAGAACACGCCCGGAAAGAGGGTCACGCGATTGAATTGAACAACTGCTCTATTCTTGAAACAGAAAGAAACTGGCGAAGACGCCTTTTATTAGACTGCCTGATATATTCAAAAAACAAAAAAAAATAACGTCAACCTGTCAGCTGGTACACTTCCAAGCGTCTATGTGTCCGGTTTGCGGCGCGTCACGCAGGGGGCTACGAACCATAACGCACGTGCAGAAACAACGGCCGCTTTAGCGAAGTCAAGAACACAGGGCAATTTGCGGGACGACGACAAGAACGTAAACAGCCACCCGTGAACAAGGGGCCGAACTGGCCTTGAAACGTCGGGCTCTGCATTATTTTTGGTTATAGTTTTCTTTTTACATTAATCGTCACTCCTAACCAGATGGATGTCCACTGAAGGGTTTACACTCAAAAGGTCGCAGCATTCAAAGTAAGGAAATGGCATACGTAATCATAATGTTGTCACGAGTGACGAGGTGAAACAGAGAATAACTGAAGAAACTGAAACGTTGAAGGGGGGGGGGGGGGGGGAACTTGTGCCAAAAAAAATAAAAGAAGGAAACAGAAGAAAGCAGAGCGCCGCGAGCGTCCAAGTCGACGTAAGAGCAGAGTCGAACACTGGGGCGAGACTCGCTCCGGCTTGCCACGCGGAGCCCCTTTTGTACACGCGTGGGCTTCTGGAACAATCAGCGTGTAGAAGAATATAACCTCGAATTAGCAACACGGTTTGCGAATTTACCAGAACATCACATTAGAGTCAACAAAAATGCGTACCCGCAGCCAGGAATCGAACCCAGCTAGGCTTTCCAGGGTTCAGAGAGATAGCGCGATAGCCGTTAGGCCTCGGCCGCGCCGCCTATACTAGGCCAGCTGCGCAGGCGGCAATATAGCATACGTAGACATAATTAGGCACAATTGATTGAATCCATGGAGATTCCCCAAAGAGCTCTGAGGCAATTAAACCCCTGACCGCGCGATTCGCAATTACCGCCTGGCACTACAAAGAGGTTTTTTTCTTGCTCTTGCGAGTGCTCCTCGAGCTCCTGTTGCAAGTCAGCTATCGACAGGTCGAGGACGGTAAAACTGCTCTACCAGCTACTGCCGCAAAAATGTCCTCGGGCAATGGAGCGGGTAGTGATCTGCCTTTAAATGTGTATATGCTGTGACGCAATAGCCCCCACAGAGCATCACGGCTTTGTCTTTAAGACAATGACTGAGGGTGTTGCGCAATGGCTGTGTTGGACTTGGTAGATTACACCGTTTTCTTCCAAGGACTTCAGCTCTTTCTCTACGATTTCACGGAGCGCGTAAGGCACAGGACTGGCTTTGCGAAATATAGGCCGGGCGTTATCTTTAAGAATATCATTATAATGCAATTAAATGCAAAGGTGCAAGCGAGCTGGCTCGCTTGCACCTTTGCATTTAATTGCATTATAATGATAACCTTAAAATCGCAAGCTTCACCCTCGTTGGTGTTAGACTGGTGGCAGCTGATAAAACCCGTTTGCTCTACTGACGTCTAACCCCTGGTTAGCTCAGTTGGTAGAGCGCTCCACTTGTAATGGAGAGGTCCCGGGTTTGATACCCGGACCAGGCGGATTTTTTCGGTCGCTCACCAGTCACCTAGCTGTGTTTGGAGATTTATGTTTCTCCTCTGTCCCTCTTGTTCCCCTTCTCCAGGGATTATTTTCGTCATTCTTGTCCAGCTCGCTTGCACCTTTGCATTTAATTGCATTATAATGATAACCTTAAAATCGCAAGCTTCACCCTCGTTGGTGTTAGACTGGTGGCAGCTGATAAAACCCGTTTGCTCTAGTGACGTCTAACCCCTGGTTAGCTCAGTTGGTAGAGCGCTCCACTTGTAATGGAGAGGTCCCGGGTTCGATACCCAGACCAGGCGGATTTTTTCGGTCGCTCACCAGTCACCTAGCTGTGTTTGGAGATTTATGTTTGTCCTCTGTCCCTCTTGTTCCCCTTCTCCAGGGATTATTTTCGTCATCTTTAAGAAGTTAGCTTTGTTTGAAGCCCTCGATTGCGCCCAATCCACTTTCAAACACGTCACTGTACTTCTGTTCCAACGACATTCCCGTCCTGGCCGTGTGCACTGACATTATCTGAGACCAGTTCAGTCGCACCTTTCATAACCAGTCGCTACCCAGCAAGTTTGGAGGGACTGTCCCTTTTGGATTGTGCGCAACGATCAACGACAGAGTGTTGTCGTTTCCCTCATACGTTACTCGAACGTTAACACACCCTTTCACTTGAATCAAACGTCCATCGAAAGCTCTGAGACTAGTGCTGTTTTTCTCCCACCGTTCGTTCCCAAACGTTTTACGAAATGCGTTTTCGCTCATTATAGTAACATTAGGTCCCGTATCTACTAGCATTTCGACCTGTTTGCCGTCGATCATTACGTTTACACAGTAGGCGCTTGCCTTCGGTTTTGCTTAAACTTTGAAAAATTCAGTTTCCTTAACGGCTTTCTTTACCATTGTTACTGATTTGACATTTGTCCTACACATTTTCACATGGCCACATGTTTCACATTAGGCCATGTTTCAAACATGTGGCCATGTTTTGAGCATTTTAAACATTTGCTATTTAAGTGAGGACCCGCCTTTGGATTGTGTGATTTATCACATCTAGTACAAGCGACATTTGCCTTTGAAGCAGGGAAGCTTTTTTTTTTTTTATCTTGTCGCTGCGTAGAGCGGCCAGTTGACGTCACCCTGGACACTGGTGCTAGCTGAGTGTTCCACTGTGCGCCGAACCTCCTTGCTTTGGCCTTGCGCCGCTTCCATTCCCATGGCCGAGCTGTAGGACCGGTCGAAGGTGAGGCCTTTCTCGTCTGTCGCCAGCAGCTTGCAGCGGATCGCGAGAATCTGTAGTCCCACGATGAGACAGTCTCGAAGCGCGTCTTCTAGAAGCGTGCCGAAGTCGCACTCAGCTGCCAGTTTCTTGATTTCTATGACAAATTCGCTGATGGTTGCACCTTGGCGTTGATCCCTTCTGTAGAATTTCTGTCGTTCCACCACCGCCGAACGCCTAGGAGCGTAATGGTTCAGGAGCATCTTGACGATGTCGTCCTACTTGGCTTCCGCAGGCTTTTTCGGAAAGAGTAGATTCCGAAGAGTGATGAACACAACTTCGCCAATAAGCGCGAGGATTAGCTGCTGATTGATAGCCTGGTCGATCTTGTTTGCAGTTGCGAAAGGCTCAAAGCCTTCTACGTTAACTTCTAACTTGCCTTTCTCCGGAGATAATTCCAGGAGGTGCCCCAAGACAAAACTGTTCCGGATGGTACTGTCCGAAGTCTTGTCGTCGATTTCCACGCTCATGGTTCTTCAGCAAGAAGGCTTGGTGACCCACATCCTAGTCGCCACAGTTACATTGTGGGAATTACAGACAGACGCCGGGGCAGCAGGGATTACTGCTTTATTGAACACATGGTCAATCGTGAAGAACGAACAAAGATTAAGGAATAGCCATGGCAGCGGCACTCCGGTCTTATTGCCAGAGCGCCAAGCGATAACGTAGGGAGCGCTTGCGTGGGGTGGATACATGAAACAGCGATATAACAATGCAAGTCACCGACACAACAGTAGACATTTCCAGATGTCAGGGTAGGTCGTACCTAGCTTGCTAGTGGGTTGTCCGGCAGAGCCTGTTCCAGGTGGTGCAGGCGTCTCTTTATAATCGAGACGTGGTGATGAACATCAGTAATTTGGGGGTTCATGTTCGGTTTCAAGGTGCTGATACAGGCGGCGAGACGATTTCTAAATTGCTTGAGCAGATCGGCATTGTCAGCCAAACCTTTTTCGCCCAACCAATTGTAGAGCTACTTGGTGAGTTGGAGCCACGTTTTCTCTGCTGCTGCTGACTGGGAGCGGGCATTCATGCTCAGAGGAGCGCTGCCACCGTTTGTTAAGTAACTTCGTGCTTCTATCCTCAAGCTTGCGCCTATCGATCCTGCCCCACCTTTCATAATTCTTTCTCTTATTGGTTCTTCTTTTTCACTTCAACCTTTAGCACGTTACGATATATAAAACGAAATTATACAGTTCAAGGAGATGCGGGCGTTAGTGCACAATCTGCTTTTCCCGTGCACATCCCTGTGTCCTCGTCTTCGTCTTCCACGATTGTCTTTTATGGGGGGCGCACTGTCTTAGAGATGCTCCGCCTCTCATATTTTATTATGCAGGTCTAACTGTGTTCAAATGTAGAGCTACGTAGACATTTGATTATCGTAAGCACAACGAGGTGTGTCGACGCGGATGTTGAGATTAGTTTGCTGCTCTGTTGTTTTCCTTGGCTTAATAATCGGGTCAAGTAGGAAGGAAACGGTCCGGTCGTAGTAGTGAAGGTCTAGCGGGTTACGTTTAAGTCGGACCGGTAGAGGGGAGTCAAGACGTGCCGGTTGGTGCTTGCTGGGCACTCATTTCCTCAGTATTAGTAGGATAATGGTGAGCGTTGCTCTCACCGTAAGGAACTTCGTAGTGGTTCGGCTTGGGCCGGTCAATGAAAACGGTTTGTTTACGATACCTAACGTAAAATGAATGTCTTTGGTCTTTTAGTAATTAGTTGATAAGGGCCGGTGTAGGGCTATCGCAGAGGCTTGTTGACGCAATCTTTGCTCAGAAACACGTGCATGCATGTGTCTGGGGCATGTGACGCGTAGATGGTCCGTCGCTTTTGCTTTGAAAATAATCTCTGGAGAAAGGGAACAAGGGGGACAAAGGACAAACACAAATATTCAAACACAGCTAGGTGACCGGTGCGCGGCCGACAAAATGCGCATGGTTCGGATATAGAAACCCGGGACCCCTTCATTTCCAGTGGAGTGCTCTACCAACCGAGCTAACCAGGGGTTAGACGTCAGTAGAGCAAACAGGATTTATCAGCTGCCACTATAGTCAGTTACAGGTTAAGAAGGTAGCGGCAAATGCCCCTCAAAGGGAATCGGATATCCCTCCGCCACCTCCGCATCCAATAGCGTCCCACCGTTTCCGTGACGTCGCGGCTAACGCGCGAGGAGGGTCTTGCCTTTCTGTACATATTTGCTTTATTTTTCGACTTTGACTTAGCAGTGTGGAAGCCTTGAGAGAGAGAGATTAGGGTTCTTCCCCACCGACGGAAACAAATACGACTTTCGGGGATTAGCTTCCCCCCCGATGGATACAAAGGCTGCTTTCAGGGGCTCGGTTCCCTCTCCGATGAATACGAAGGTCGCTTTCTTAAAAAGTGGGATCGGAGACAAGTGGGAATCCATTGAAGCGGAACAAGGAGCGTTTCCAGTGAACTCTTCTTTCGACTGCGGAGAGATTTGAAACGGGCGCATCACACTTGTGGGAGGAGCTTCTCCTACCTTCTTGACTTGTAACCGACTATAGTCTAACACCAACAAGGATGAAAGCTTTTTTGGGGCGGGTCGAATTGTTGATTGAAGTTCAGTTGTGAAAACCGATGGATCAGGGGTAGGGGGGGGGGGGGGGGGGGTGAGGGGGTTCTTCTGGGTGAGAAGCGAACGATTCTTCGTGGAGGCGTAGTGTGCAGCCGTACACCATCCCAACCACACTACGACCAAGATCAGGCTTGACAGCGACGCTTGAAGCAAGGAGGATCATCGGTAAGGTGATGCTCCACATAGTCAGGTCTTCGTTTGGCATGAGCGGAGTTCTTAAAAAAACGCTAAAAAGCGTTCAACGAGAAGGCTTGTCATCGTGTCATGGGCCGTTGTGCGTATGCGATTCGTTCCCAGGAGGATAAGTAATTGCTGGAACAGTGTGGACTCAAATTGGCGTCCTCTGTTTGTCGCCATAGTTGAGTGGACGCCGAATCTGTAAATCCATTCTTGCACAAAAAACTCGGGCAATGTTGTACGTAGAAGGGTATGCACCTGGGCTAGTTGGCGATCCATTTATCCAAGGGTAAAAGCGCTAAAAACAACGGACAAGTGAAAGAATTCAGCAACACAGAGCGCTACTTGAGACTGAAGTTTATTCTATGAAAACATACATATACATATATATATATATATATATATATATATATATATATATATATATATATATATATATATATATATATATATATATATATATATATATATGGGTGGTTTCATCTCAAATCATGCAGGCCAAAAGGGTCGAATTTTTAATATCGATGAAAAAAATATATGTTATGGCGCCGTTTCTAAAAACGCAGTCGCCACAAACCGCAAGTTCGTCGGATTTTTTGTTCTCGACTTATGAATTTTTAAAGAGGCCGCGGCGAAAAGCAGTGTTTTTCACACCCGTCGTGGGTCGGATGTTTCGCTTGATCTCCCGCCCTGGATTTTCAGTCCACATTATATTATCTTTTTTCAAGCACTCTGTGGACACATTTAAAAGGCTCCAATACCATAAAATAATTTTAGGCGTTTTGCTTTTGTTTTGTAAAAATGGCAAAAACGCCCCCTCGGTCAATTGTTGACGAAGTTCGACAATTAATTACTGGCGATCTACTTGGGTTACCCCAATATGTTTTATGTCCACGGAGAGCCCAAAACACGTTCTTTATATGTATTATAAAATAACTCGGCTGTATAAAATATTCTTTTCGTTACGTTTACGTTAATGTTATGTTAAAACCAAAAAGTACCATTTTTGAAATTGATTTTCTCAAAAAAAAAAAAAATTTATTTTTTTATTTTTTGTTAAAATGTAGATTTGATAGTTTTCTACGCGAAAATTAAGTCGAGAAAGTGTATATTTTGTTTGTATGTTCTACATTTAAGCATCAATATCGTACAAAAACGTGTTTTTACGGCTCGAAATGGACTTGCGAATTGCGCGTCTTCACAAGCTTGGAAATAGTTTTTTCTTTTTTTCAACGCTCCCACATAAAAATGAAATACAGTATTTCCACCCTGTTATATTTATTGATTATTTAAATTTTATTATAGGCGGCAAGCTACATCGGAGGAGTTCCAAAAAGAGAAAGCAACACTTCTTAACAGACCAGCAGGTGTCGTTAATTTTTTACGTGTAGGAGTCGGTAGACGTCGTATTGATTCGGGGCCCTCAATGACCTGCATGAACGTCCCGCCCTTTCGGAGCCAGCAGATGACCACGACTTTTCGCGCTCGTTGTGTTAAATAGGACGGCCCGTGACAGTAAAGCGAGCAGCGCACCCTGTGTCACGAGGAGTGAAATGGTACGATCGTGTCGTTGACATGGCGAACAGTGACAGCCACCCAGGAGGAGTCAGTCAGAGTATTGCACAAGGGAAAGCAAAGGAATCGTTGCCTGAAAGGATGAGGACACCACGGCCTTACAATATCGACGGTCAACAACTGTTCTGCCAGCCAAAACAACGCCGCGTGCGCGCTAAAACCGGCGGCGCGGGACAAAAATCCCTTAGACGCACACACGAAGATGGGCCGGTTTCGTTATCGATGTGGGGAAATTTGAAACCAGCCATCCGTGCATGCGTGAAACGATACCGCCTGTTTGCCCTAGCTTCGAGCGCCCTATCCTTACCTTGAAACGGCCGTGCTCTCTCTCTCTCTCCGGGGAGATCCGATAGCACCGAAGGGTTATCTATTAAACTTGACGAAGAAAACGAGAAGGGACTGTTTAAGTGTAATTATCCCCACCAACCCGCTCGTTCTGTCCTTATAAAGGGTTATCTCTTTTGGAAACAGCAAAGCCCGGGGATTAACATTAAAACGAGCGTGTTGGTAAATATACTTGTGTTTGTATTCTGCCTGGAGACTAGTTGGGTCAACGTCAGCCTCCTTTTCAACTATAACCGTTTGTGAAGAGAGGGCTTCTCCCGAGATGAAAAGTTAGCGCCGTCTGACGTGTTCTTTTGAAAAAGGGAAGGGGAAAGAGAAAGTTTGAGTAACTGCAGAAACGACCTCGAAAGCTCCTCTCCCGATATGAAGCTTGAGGCATAGTCTCGGTTACCTTCTCGCGCATCGCCTGCTCGAATCTATTCTTCACTTTCTTTCGCACAGCCACTGTTCCGCACAGCCGTCGTGGATGTGCGTAATAGAGGGAGGAACAGATTCGAGCATCATCTGGACGCCGTCATCCTGCCAGACTTCAGTGTCGTGGGACCAACTCGTGTGTGTTTCTTCGCCCCGCTGAACTTTGTTTCTCGGGTGCGGTTTTTTCTGAACGTTTTTTTTTTCAACGTTTTCTTACTAACTGTTTGTTAGCACTGTTCAGTTGTTGGTTTTATTTCGTCATGGCGTACCTGCCTGGCGGTGATGTAGAGAGCGTGTTCGCACGCATTTGGTTGCGTCCCGTTTAGTGAATGCCCGGAGGAGTTGGTTTTTGTTCTTGCCATGTGCGGCTGAGTTTTCTCGTCTTTATTAAATTTTTGATTTTTTTGTTTTTTTTGTTTTACCTTTACGTGCCGTTGACTTCTTTGTCTGACTCTCCACCAGGCGTGGACCTATCGCCTTGCCACCGCTCGATCCTAAATACTTTATTTTTTTTTTAACGCAATTTTCGTTAAGATCGGAGTTGGGCAATTTAATTCCTATTTATTTATTTTTATTTCCTACCCCTCTCCATGACACACTCTCTGTGTGTTTCGGACCGTTTCTGTGTCACCACATTTGTGTATTACGGAAGTGAAAGGACATTCCCTGGTGACCTGTGCGATGTGCGGTGAACAAACCCCCAGTGTTTGGTTTCGGAAAGAATTGTATATAATATATCGACGATGTGGTGACTTTCTTTGTCTTAGTAATATGACAGCTAATAGCTAGTCGTGCTAGTTTACTGTGAAAGGTTTATAAATCGAGACAATACAACCTCTGTGCCTTTTGGTTATTGAAAGTCTACTAGGCCTGCTGATTTGGTTAGATATGTATCTCCTGGTTCCCGCTCTCATCAAAACATACATACATATTCAATACCATAAAATCCGTTCATAATTGATTACAAAATGCAGAAGAAAATTTAAGAAAACTTTTTCACAATTAATAGAGACGCATGGGTCGCTATGTCTGACTTAGGTCTTGCAAAACAAAGACGTCTTTTTTCCGATATTGAGGCCTAAATGTAAAACATACAAACAAAATATACACTTTCTAGGCTTGATTTTCGTGTAGACAACTATCATATCTACATTCGAACAAAAAATAAAAAAAATAAAAATGGGTTTTTTGAGAAAATCAATTTCAAAAATGGCACTTTTTGGTTTTTCCATAATATTAACGTAAATGTAACGCAAAATATATTTTATACAGCCGTGTCATTTTATAAGACATATAAGGAGCGTGTTTTGGGCTCTCCGTGGACATAAAACATATTGGGGTAACCCAAGTAGATCGCCAGTAATTAATTGTCAAAGTTCGTCAACAATTGACCGAGGAGGCGTTTTTGACATTTTTACAGAAAAAAAGCAAAACGCCTAAAATTATTTTATGGTATTTGAGCGTTTTAAATGTGTACACAGAGTGCTTGAAAAAAGTTAATATAATGTGGACTGAAAATCCATGGCGGGAGATCAAGCGAAACATCCGACCCACGACGGGTGTGAAAAACACTGCTTATCGCCGCGGCCTCTTTAAAAATTCATAAGTCGAGAACAAAAAATCCGACGAGCTTGCGATTTGTGGCGACTGCGGTTTTAGAAACGGCACCATAACATATATTTTTTCATCGAAATTAAAAATTCGACCTTTTTTGCCTGCACGATTTGAGATGAAACCACCCATATATATATATATATATATATATATATATATATATATATATATATATAGATACATGTCGCAACAAAAATGCGACATCATCCCATCAGTCCTTGTCTATCTGCTATCTACTTTACGAAAGATTTTAAAAACGCCACCTGAGAGCCAAACAGGGCTATAGATGAGCGCTGACACACGTGCCTTCCAACGCACTCTGATATAAAAAAAACTCTTCGGATATCTCCCTTGTCATCTTGTGTCGGTTTCAGGCTGAGATAACTATGTTGTCAACCTTCGGGGACACACCCACATCTGTCACAGTGCACAGCCAGATTTCCCGAAGGTGACGATCTAACTGACAATGCATGCTCTTTGTGCCTATCATTTATGCAACGTCTTGATTGGCCTATGTATACTTTGCCACATAATAAATGAATCTTGTAAATCACGCCCTCGCTACACTTGCCATGCCTGGGGTCCTAAACTCGTCAAACATAAAGTTGGGGCCGAAATTGACAGAGCGCACCGATTGGCCTACGACGGCGATGACTTCGCGCTTTTCTCGCCCGCGTCCAATCGGCACGCTCCGCGAACTTTTGGCTCCAACTCTGTTTCTGACGAGCTTAGGGCTCCAGGGTCGCTAAACTCGTAAAACACAAAGCTGGGGCCGAAGTTGACGGAGCGCACCAATTGGCCTGTCGCGACGATGACTTCGAGCTTTTTCCGCCGACGTCCAATCGGCGCGCTCCACGAACTTTGGGCTCCAACTTCGTGGTTGACGAGTTTAGGGCCCCAGGGTCGCTAAACTCGTCAAACACGAAGTTGGGGCCGAAGTTAACGGAGCGCACCGATTGGCTTGTCACGATGATGACTTCGCGCTTTTTTCGCCGACGTCCAATCGGCGCGCTCCGCGAACTTTCGGCTCACACATTGTCTTTCACGAGTTTAGGGCCCCTGGGTCGCATGTTTCTTCTGACAAACACCGACGCGTGGTCCCCCTCGTCCCGCTTTTTCACATAATCTGCCCAATGTTCGAGGAGCTGAGACTAATACAGGAACCCCATGTTTTTTCCCCACTTTCTTTATATTTTGGCTCAACTCATGCACATAAGGTATTACAACCGGTCTCCGCCTTGGCTTCTCTCTTACAACACCACATCCTCCCCAAAGTTTCCTTATCAGGCCTTCTGCCACCCCCACAAGAAGTCTAGGTGGAAGGCCTTTTTCCTCTTGCTTCACAACCCGCAACCTAAAGCTGTCTTCTATCTTATGTGGGCAGGACTTCGTTAAGGAAGCCCTCAGGCATGTAGAGGCAATGCCCCTCTTAATTACATTTAAGTGATTAGAATCAAATGGTAACACTCCTTTCTTAGCCCTAGGGCAATAAAACCAGCAGACTTGAGAATGCCGAAATAAAACCTTAAGAAGCAAAATTGTCAGCTATCATCCCCAGGACTTTCAGTGGTGAAAACCAAGAGTGTGATGGAATACCTTAAAGATTCAAATCGCTATACTTGTGACGCGGTTTCCTTCGACGTCGAAGACCTTTTTTATTCTACCCCACATGAGGCACTTTTTGAGGCGGTAAGAGAAGCTATTGAAACGTTTGGAGGTTTAAAGTTTCAGAATGAGTGTGGTGTGTATGGGGGGGGGGGGGGGGGGGGGGGGGTAGGGGGGTAAGAATTGTTACGCTTCTATTTGAGCTATACCTATGTTGTTTATGAAGGGGTAAAGCTCGTACAAAAGGAGAGTGTATGTATTGCGACGAGCGTGGCGCCCGTGCTGAGCGACCTGTTTTTTGCAAAGTGTGACAGATATATTGAAAGCCGTTTGGATGAAGAAGTCATTCGTGGCTTTAGGTATTTAGACAATTACCTGGTATTTTTTCGTTCAAGGAAGGGTTCTGGAAGAGAGGGCTTCAGTTGAAGAATGTTATGAGTGTTTAGGGATAGTGCCTCAGGGCCCAATTTCACCAGTGAAACTCCCGGGGATAACAACTTACAGTTTTTAGATCTTAAGATTTTTATTTCGGCATTCTCATGTCTGCTGGTTTCATTGCCCTAGGGCAAGGAAAGGGGTGTTACATTTTGATTCTAATCACTCGAAAGTAATTAAGAGGGGCGTTGTCTCTACATGCCTGAGGGCTTCCTTAACGAAGCCCTGCCCACATAAGGTAGAAGACAGCTTTAGGTTGCAGGTTGTGAAGCTAGAGGAAGGAGGCCCTCCACATACACTTTTTGTGGGGGTGGCAGAGGGTCTAATGAAGAAATTTCGGGGAGGATGTGGTGTTGTAAGAGAGAAGCCAAGGCAAAGACCGGTTGTAATACCTAATGTGCATAAGGTTGGCCCCTATATAAAGAAAGTGGGGCAAAAATATGGGGTTTCCGTATTACTCTCAGCTCCTCAAGCATTGGGCAGATTCTGTGGAAAAATTTGACGAGGGGAGACACGCGTCGGTGTTTGTCAGAGGAAACATAAGGCCAGGAATGTGGAGTGTAGCGAGGGCGTGGTTTACAAGATTCATTTATCATGTGGCAAAGTATACATAGGCCAATCGGGACGTTGTATAAATGAGAGGCTCGGGGAGCAGGCATTGTCAGTTAGATCGTCTCTCTGGGGAAATCTGGCTGTGCACTGTGACAGATGTGGGTGTGTCCCGAAGTTTGACAACACCGTTACCTTAGCCGGAAACCTAAACAAGATGACAAGGGGGATATCCGAAGCGTATTTCGTATCAGAGTGCGTTGAAGGCACGTGTGTCAGCGCTCCATCGATAGCCCTGTTTGGCTCTGAGGTAGCGTTTTTAAAATCTTTCGTAAAGTACATAATAGATAGACAAGCACTGAATGGATGATGTCGCATTTCTGTCGTACATGTGATTTCACGGTGTATATATTGTCACGAATGACAATTGATGAGGCGATGATAACTGAAGAAACTAAACGTATAATGGGGCGAACTTGTCCCCAAAACAAAAAGGGAAGAGAAGAAAACAGTAGAGCGTCGCGGGCGTCGATGTCGGCGAAACCGCAGGATCGAGCGCTGGGTCGAGACTGACCCCGGCTTGACACGCGGAGCCCATTTTGTACACGCGTGGGTTTCTGGAACAATCGGCGTAGAAGGTTCGGCGTGTCGAACACCCTAACCTCGAATCAGCAACAAGGTTCTCAAATTTACCAGAACATTACTTTAGAATCAACAAAAATGCGTTTTCGCGGCCGGGAATCGAACCCTGGTTTTCTGCGCGGAAGGTACGCGCGATAACCGTTAGGCCACGAGCGCGCTGCCTGCTTGGTCACCTGCGCGCGGCATTACTCCCCTCTTTAAAAACTGTATCGCTCCGATGCAACGCGAGACAGAACAAAGCACATAAAAAGAAACGACGAACTAAGGAGTCTTTTGGCACACATCAGGTCCACAGTCCTATCAGGCGTAGTACGGCTTTAGACGAACGACGTGGACGACTTCAGGTTGTGGTGGGCGGCGTGATGATGTTCTTTCTCCGTCGGGCATCACCTCGTAGTTCAGCTTCCAGAGGCGACGAAGTACCTTGTACAGTCCAAAGTATCGTTTCAGCAATTTCTCACTGAGGCCGCGGCGACGGATGGGCGTCCACACCCACACCCTGTCTCCGAGTTGGAAGTAGACGTCCCTGCGACGAAGGTTGTAGCGGCCCGCGTCGACGCGTCGCTGGTCTTTAATCAGGAGTCGGGCGAGCTGGCGGACTTCTTCGGCCCGTTTAGCAACCACCTGGGCGTCGACGCCCTCACTGTCAGCTGGCTTATGGAGCAGCATCGTGTCCAGCATGGTCGTTACTTTTCGACCATGTACCAGCTGGAAGGGTGTGAATCCAGTGGTCTCTTGAACCGCCGTAATTTAGGCGAACGTGACGTAGGGCAACACCTCGTCAACGTCTTGTGCTCTACGTCGACGTACATAGAGTTCATGCCGGCGATTGTCTTGTTGAATCGCTCCGTCTGCCCCTCTGTCTGCGGGTGGTACGTAGTTGTACGACGATGGCGGGATGTGACTGAGTCGGAGGATTTCTTGGGTCAGCTGTCCTATGAACGATGATCCGCGATCTGTAATCAGAACTTCTGGAGCGCCGTGCCGGGGGACGATGGACTCAATGAAAAACTTGGCAACTTCTACAGCAGTCCCTGAAGGAAGGGCTTTCATTTCGGCGTACCGCTTAAGATAATCTGTGGCGACAATGATCCAGCGGTTCCCCGACGTCGACGGCGAAAAAGGACCAAGTAGATCCATTCCGATCTGCTGGAAGGGTGCAGTTGGAGAAGAAATTGGCTGCAGGAGTCCGGTTCGCCTCGTCGGTGTTTTCTTGCGTCGCTGGCACTCATGGCATGATCGTGTGTATAGGTGGACGGTCTTGGGGAGCTTGGACCAGTAATACTTTTCACGAATATGGGCCAGTGTCCGGCTGTAAACAAGACGTCTGGACGCCGGGTCGTCGTGGCAGGCTTGGAAGATCTCCTCTCGAAAGTAAGTCGGGATTACCAGCAGCCAAGACAAGTTGTTGTCCCTGAAGTTTTTTTTTTTTGTAAACTACACCTTGTCGCAAGACGAAGGTCGACAGAGCTCGTGAGAAAACACGTGGCATGGTACTCCCGCGCCCTTCCAGGTGCTCTATTAGTGAACGCAGCTCAGGATCGTCTTGTTGACGTCGTGCCATGTCGTCGGTGTTCACCTCGCCTAGGATGCACTCGTCTTTATCGTCGTCGCTGCTGCCGCAAGGTGTTTCGACGGGTGCTCGAGACAGTCAGTCGGCGTCGCTGTGCTTACGGCTTCACTTACAACAGTCATGTTGAACTCTTGTAGTCGGAGACTCCATCGAGCGAGGCGTCCTGACGGGTTCTTGAGGTTGGCAAGCCAGCAGAGCGAATGGTGGTCCGTGACTACGCGGAACGGGCTCCCATACAAGTACGGACGAAACTTTGTGATTGCCCAGACGACCGCAATGCATTCTTTCTCAGTCGTGTAGTAATTTTTCTTCGCCTTGGATAGTGTCCGACTTGCGTAGGCATTGACTTGCTCGGTGCCTTCTTGTAGTTGAAGCGGTACCAAACCAAGTCCTGCGTTACTTGCGTCCGTGTGAATCTCAGTATCCGCATCCTGATCTAAATGTCCAAGAACAGGAGGAGTCTGGAGTCGCCGCTTTAGCTCGTCGAATGCCTGCTGCTGCTCTTCGACCCATTCGAACTTCTTGGCGTCTTTCGGGAGGTTTGTGAGCGGTGCCGAAATCCTTGCGAAATCCCGAACGAAGCGCCAATAGTACACACATAGTCCCAGGAATCTGCACGGCCTTCATTTCTGTCGGCGCTGGAAATGCCGTGACGGCGCAAGTCTTCTCTGGGTCTGGCCGAACATCATCACTGCTAACCACATGTCCTAGGAACTTCAGTTCATCATAGACGAACCGACACTTCGATGGCTTAAGAGTGAGCCCGGCGGTCTCTATTGCCTGGAGAACAGCTCGGAGTCGTCGTAAGTGCTCGTCGAAGTAGCTTGAAAACACTACGACGTTATCAAGGTAGACAAGAGAGCTCTGCCATTTCAGCCCAGCCAGTACGGTGTCCATGACACGCTGGAAAGTTGCTGGCGCCGTGCATAGTCCAAAAGGCATCACCTTGAACTCGTACAGTCAGTCTGCCTGGCGTGACAAAACCTGTCTTTTCTCGGTCCCGTTCGTGGACTTCGACTGCCAGTAGCCGCTCTTCAGGTCCATCAATGAAAAATATCGAGAGTGGCGCAGCCGGTCTATACTTCATCTCACCTTAGCACGGACTAACTGCGAAGGCTGTGCAAGCGCGAGCGGCTAGCTTCGACTGCCTTGACTGGAGCACTCGCTGCACGAGCGCTCGTGCAGCCGCCGAGGCTTCATCTAAAGCAACTAGCTCGGGCAATTGGCACGCGCGGCTAACAATAGTCCATGCTAAGGTGAGACGAAGTATAGTGTGTCGTCTATGCGGGGGAGTGGGTAGACGTCTTTCGTCACCGCGGTCAGCTGTCGGTAGTCCACACCAAATTCCTAATCGTTTCGTTCTTCTTCTTAACCAGTACGACCGGAGAGGCCCATGGACTGCTGGAAGGCTGGATTATGACGTCGTTCAGCATTTCTTGCACTTGCTCCTTTATGACCTCCCTTTCTTTTACCGAAAACTCGGTATGGCGATCGATGAACAGGGAGCGCATCGTCCTCGGCAACAATGCGGTGCTTCGCAACGGTGGTTTGGCGTACCTTTGACAACGTTGCAAAGCAGTCGCTGTATTCGGCGAGGAGGTCACTCAGCTGCTGTCGTTTTAGGCCCGGAAGCTTGGGGTCAATGTCGAGCTGCGCTGGCGACGTAAAGTCTTGCTGAGGCGGCAATGATTCTTCAGCAATCGCGGAGACTTCGGCGGAGTTTCGGAGTTCCTCGACATGGCCCACAGCTGCACCTTTAGTGAGTTGTTGCGTTTCTTGTCGGATATTCGTCATGAGGACCTCAGTCCGCCCATCTTAAAGTTCAGACACTCCTCTTGCGACGCCTATCCCTCTTACCAGGAGAAATTGAAGGTTACCTTTTAGAAGAACTTCGCCGCCGGTAGCTGTATCAGTCACGACGGGTATGGCAACACTTGATCGCGGCGGCAGATTCACGTGGTCGGCAGCGACTCGGACGGCGGCTGACGCAGTTTGGAGTTTCTCTGAAGACGGAACAGGTGTCCCTAGCGTCAATCTGTTTTCTCCAAGGGCGATGACGGCGCCGTATTCACACAGAAAGTCCGTGCCGAGAATGACGTCTCTAAAACAGTCTTCTAGGATGACAAATTTAACAGGACACGTCTCGCCGTGAATTTCGACGCGAGGGTGCACCTTCCGATAGGCGTGATGAGGTGTCCTCCGGCGGTTCGTATTTCCGGTCCATCCCACGGCGTCGTGACTTTTCGAAGGTGGCGAGAGAGCCTCCCACTCATTACTGAGTAGTCTGCTCCGGTGTCAACGAGTGCTGATGCGTCGTGGACATCGATAACAACGTTTAGGTTGTTGGACACCGTTGCAGGAGCGTCGGTGCGATGCGGGGCGTTGGGAGAGTGGGAGTGCTCCGGCGTTCTTGGAGGCGGTTTGCTTCCGTCGTTTTCGGCCATGTCACCTCCAGGCGTTGCCGCACTCAGTTTTCCCGGCGACGCAGGGGAGACAGGCTCTCTCGGCAGGGTCGTGGCGCTGGGGACGCTGTATGTCTAGGCGATGGGGAGCGGGCTGCACGGCGGAGAGGCGATACTGGGGAGGGCGAGCGTCGGAGGTACTCCTCGATTTCGCGAGGGCGTTCGTCGTACCTTAAGTGCGGGTCGTTCGGGTGGAACCCGCGCAGTTGCAGTTGTCTGTAGGGGCAGCGACGGTAAATGTAAGCGGCTTCCTCGCAATGGTAGCACAACGGGCGTCGCTCGGCCGTCCTCCACACGTCGGTCTTTCTTGCCGCAGCTTGTTTTGTGCGGACTTGCGCCCGATCTTCCTGGCGTCGGAAATACTGCGGCGCTGGAGGTTCACGTCAGGGAGTCGCCACGTACGGAAGCGGGGTTGGTGGTGCTCGTCGGACCATTGCGGCGTAGCTTACAGCAAGCTCCTCTGCTGCTGCTACGGTGGCAGGAGCCTCCAGTTGGATTGCCCGCTGAACTTCTTCGCGGACAGCCTCGGGTATTGACAGCGAAGCCGGTTGGTTGGCAGCAGGCAGGAGCTACCTGAGCTCTTCTCCGACGACGTTGCGAATTATCTCGCGAATTTCAGTCAGGCTGGAGCCATAGTCGTATCCCGATGGCGAGGGGGCAGCTACGCCGGGTTGTTGCTGGTAGTGGGCTGCCTCTGCAAGTATGGCGCGCTCCATGTTCTTCGCCTCGGTGACGAATTCTTGAACGGTCGTCGGTGGGTTGCGTACAAGTACACCAAAAATGTCGTCCTTCTCGTCACGCATAAGAATACGCAGCTTCTTTTCCTCAGTGTCCTGAGAATCGGCGCGGGAGCTCAGGCGGAGGACGTCTTCAACGAAACTCGTGACGCTCTCATTGGGGCCCTGGGTCCTGGATTGCAGCAAATCTTCGGCCTTCTCTCTTCGGTGTTGATTAGCGAACGTACGCGTCAGCTTGTTCTTGCAAAGCTCCCATGAAGTCAAGGAAGCTTCGTGGTTTTCGAACCAGCGCCTTGCAGTTCCTTCAAGCGAGAAATCGATGTCCTGCAGGCGCTGGTCGTCACTCCACCCGTTGTGCCGAGCCACGCGCTCGTACTAGTCGATCCAGGCTTTGACGTCCTTGTAGCTGTAGCCGAGGAAGGGAGTTGGCGTCCGCGGAACGACGGGTAGAACGACGACGGGCGTGGTGGTCATCGTCGGGATGTTCTTCTTCGGCTTCTGCAGCAGGGGTCCGGATCCCGGGAGTCGGACCTTGGTACGGCGGCTTGCTCGGGCGTCGGCGTCTTCTGCGAAGGGTAGCCTTCCGCGGCTGAGCACGTCACTTGGACGGGATGTCTTCGGAGTGGTACGCTTCACGGGCATAGAATGCAATACCCCGCACCTCCACCAAAATGTCACGAATGACAATTGATCAGGAGATGATAACTGAAGAAACTAAACGTTTAATGGGGCGAACTTGTGCCCAAAACAAAAAGGGAAGAGAAGAAAACAGCAGAGCGTCGCGGACGTTGATGTCGGCAAAACCGCAAGATCGAGCGCTGGGGCGAGACTTACCCCGACTTGCCACGCGAAGCCCCGTTTGTACACGCGTGGGCTTCTCGAACAATCGGCGTAGAGAAGGTTCGGCGTGTCGAACATTCTAACTCAAATCAGCCAACACGGTTTCGAATTTACCAGAACATTACGTTAGAGTCAACAAAAATGCGTCCCTAACCCAAGTTGTAGAAGACGACTCCTCCTCCAGTGCGGACGATTAAGACGGCTCGGACCTGAGCTTTTGAATAAAGTTTTCCTCCTCCCCGCGGCCGGGAATTGAACTCTGGCTTTCTGCGAGGAAGACACGCGCGATAACCGTCAGGCCACGAGCGCGCTGCTTGCTTGGCCACCTCCGTGCGCGGCAATATATATATATATATATATATATATATATATATATATATATATATATATATATATATATATATATAGATATATATATATATATACATATATATATATATACATATATATATATATATATATATATATATATATATATATATAGGTGAGGCAGAGTAGCTTGAGAACAATGGACCGGGAAAATGTAATAAGTCAGAGATCCGTACTTGCGGAGTTGCTATGCTAGGAGTTTATTGCATGTATTTCGACAGTTTCGCCGAGAGGCTCGGCTTCGTCATCTCCTGACGAAGCCGAGCCTCTCGGCGAAACTGTCGAAATACATGCAATAAACTCCTAGCATAGCAACTCCGCAAGTACGGATCTCTGACTTATTATATATATATATATATATGTTTTCCGAGAATAAACTTCATTTGCAAGTAGGGCTCTGTGTTGTTCATTTCTTTTACTTGTCCGTTGTTTTTAGCGATTTTACCCTAAGAAAAACGATGTTCTACGCTTGACTTTCCGTGATCGGTACTGCCCAAAAGCGCGAACTTTTGGATACAGGTGACAGGTCAGCGATGCCCGTCAGACGGAGGGAGGGGGCCAAAGATGTCAATGTGGGCGTGGTCCAAACAAGGGCTAGATACAGAAATTAAAGAAAAGGGTTTAGAAACAGAAAAGTTGAAATGCATGCATTTTCAGGCCAAAATACGGATATTAAGATCCATTTGTCTTTTATGTAAAGGGATATTACTAGGACACTCCAGCAAAAATGAGAAAAAAACGTTCTATAATACAAATACTGAAATACATGTATTTTAATGCCAATATACAGATACTGAGATAGAGTTGTCTTTCATTTTACAGGATATTCCTGATACATTGCAGCAAAACCGGGAAAAACATTTTTCGGAATATAAATACGAATACGGACATACATGTATTTTAAGGCCAAAATACATGTACTTATATTAATTTCTTTTTTATGTAACGGCATATTTCTGAAATGATACTGCAAAAACAGGAAAGAAAAGTATCCCGGTAAAGAAAGTTTGAGATAGATGTATTTTATTGCCATAATGGAGATACATTTGTCTTTTAAGTACCGGGATATCCCTCAGATACTCCTCCAAAAACGGGGAAAAGGGCATTCCGGAATGCAATTAGGGCCAAAACGGATCAAATGAGATACATTCATTTTCTCTTGTAACGCGATATCCCTGAGATACTCCTGCAAAATAGAGAAGAGGTATTCCGTAATACAGATGCACACAAATACTGGAATACTTTTTACCGATTGATGCCATGCTCCACAAACACTTGAAACGATGAAATGAATTTCAAACAACGTAATATGTATATCACAACTATGAAATATTGTACGAAATAGGAACATTCGAATGCTCGAGCACTACACTGGTTTATTTGATGATCCGAAAACAAATTTTTGAACTTGGAAAGTGAGCTTATTACACTTAAGCATTAGTACCTTTAGAAGAGCTTATCGACCAACCACAGACGATTTGGTCTCTGCACCAAACTAGCAAAATAAGTATGCCCCTCTACCACCGCAGAAAGGAAAAAATACTGACTTGATTGAAGGGAAGTCCGGGAGGACGGAGTCGATTACACACACCACAGCGCACTATAGCAAACACCGTCCTCGATATCGTAGAAAATGTTTACGTGGTCTGCCAGGGGTGCGCCATTTCTCCTCATTTCCTACTTGGAGCGCTATTACTTTCAGTCTTGTCGGTAACTAAATAGGGGGGGGGGGGGGGGCTAAGGTGCGTCGCGAACTATCGTTTGAAAGGGACACCGCAAGGAAGACAGTTTTTTTAAGGAAATAAATGGGACACGTGAAAAAAAATAAGTTTTCCACAAAAAAAAATTTACGCACACTATTTATGCCGTTCTACGCAATTTAGGTGGAGGTCACGGCCTGCTTTAAGCGCCGTTCACAGATCAGTGTTCCTGCCAATAACTACTGGACTGGCTTGGCTGCTCGACCGAGTAGGCTACCAGGCGTAGTGTGTCCCCGTCATCCGGTGAGTGTAGTCTGGACGTCTAACACCACCGGCTGGCTGTGCGAGCAGAAGACGGCAGCCACCGGCATCGTCTGCTATTTCGCAGCCGACTATCGTCATCTGCAATGCCCGTGAGACGCGAACACGAAAGCTGCGCGCCGGCGTCCCTTTTCACCTCCGTCTGCCTGCTATTAGGGAGTTTTAGAATAGCGCACGCTAAAGCTTTGTGTATACAAAAAAAATAGCGTCGTTGCCACTGCGCCTGCGCCGGACGCTAACAACGTTTGGCGCTTTGCGTGCGCTATTTTAGCGTACGCTCTTTTTCGAAAATATCGCACGTACGCAAGGAGTCATTGCGCTCCTCCAAGGAGAATTCGTGATGAGAAGTTGGCTAAAGCCAAGACGAGCACAATTAAAAAATGGCGGCTCCCAGGACCATGTCTGCGGCCGCTTTGGTGGCGTCGTGAGTGCGACGTCGGCGGCATCCTCGCGACTGCGAATTTCAACTCGGGACGACATTGCATTCGGTTTGGCAACGATCACCGGCAACTTGATGCTTGCGACGCGCAAATATTTCTCGCCGAAGGTACGGTGTCCGAAGGTCAGTACGCAAGCGGAACGACCGGTCGACCACTCGTGTCGCATTCTAATCTCTAAACAAATCTAAGATGTTACTCTTAACCACAAAAAAAAATATATTTTTTTTTCTAGGTCACGGCATTTTGTGTGTGAAATAAAAATTGTGACTATATCGGTGGCGTTGTAAGCGCCATATGCATGGGCTTTTGCGTCGCGGCGGAGAAACGCTATTCTAAAACTCTCTTGCGTTGTGTGCGCTAACGCAAGCGCTAATATTAACACTAGCGTGCGCTAAAATTGCGTGCGTTACTCTAAAACTATCTGTTCATTCACCATCTAAATACTCCTGCAACGTTCAGAAGACGGGGCCATCAAATCAACGTTTTAGCGTTCCATCAAGCACGAGCCACGGTCTCATAGAAACGCCTGTCAGCGTCTGTTGATGTGCGCAATAAGCAAGCCTGAAAACTAAAAAAAAAAGAAAGAAAAAAATTAGCAAAAAATAAAGAGGCATTCTTTCTAGCTTTACTGTGTTTCATTTTTGTTTCACATATCATCCGCGAACAAGTTGCGTGAGTGTGGTGACGCACAATTCAAACGCGACGAAAAATATGTTCGCTTTGGCGGGCCAGGTGCACTGCAAAGCTTAAAACCAATTGCCTTTCGAGGTGCAATAGCGGGAACATGCGTAGACGAATATGAGGCAAGCCGAACGCCCGGTCAACTTCAGCCAAATGGCATGCAAATTCTTACCTGTGTAGGTATCTTCTTGGCATTAAAACCCTGGTCGCAATCACAACAGAGCATCGGGGTCGCTTTTACGGGGACCAAGATCTTCGTTTAGCATCAATACGGGCAAAGAAAGAAATCAAACCAAATCGATCAAAATTGTTGATGTGGCCTCCAGTCCCTCTACGAAAACAAGGATCCGCACAGCGCCTCCCCATGCGCTTACTTGCGGCAGCTTGTCACAAACTACGTCGGTTGAGGATATCTTCCTCTAAACACCTCTGCGAACTCAAAACCACTCGCACTCATAAAAAGTGACAAGCTCAGCGAGCTCTGCTCGTTCAGCACTCCGCAAACGCCGGCAGCCATGTTTGTTAACGCTTCAACCCAAAGCAGCAGAAGCAGTCTCAGAATGCATTTGAAAACATTATTGACTCTACCATGAAAATTTGCGTCTAAAACATTAAAAAATAGTCGATTAAAATATTATTACGGCACGGCGATGTATATTTACAGCCAAATTCTCGAACGCCAGCCATATTTCCAGCCAATGAGCGATGTAAGCACCTTGTAAGCACATTGCGGGGCTTAGCGGGCCGCGACCTCCACCTTCTGCGCTTAAATTGCATCGAACGACCTACATATTGCTCGAAAAGTTATTGTTTTGTGGAAACTTTATTACTAAAAACATGTCCGATCTATGCGCTTAAAAAAAAAAAAAAAAACTTTTTCACAGGATTTTGTTTTTAAGTGGTTCTGAGTAATCCAGGGGTGGAATGAAAGGAGGGGGGTGGGGTGGAGGCATGAAAAACGGAGATTGAACAGAAAAAAACGGACCCACAGAATATACAGGAAATTAGAGCCCACAGACAATGAATGATTCAACTGGCCATTTTCGAGCCATAGGTTTTTAAATTTTGGTGACTTCTTGAAGTGTGCATGGCCATCGTCCCCCCCTTCCCCACCCCTTCGCCCTTTCCTCTCTTAGACGTGCTATGTAGCGTTTTCATATTCTAAATCCTGGGACACCTCGCACCAGTAAATCTTTGGCAACAATTGAGGTATTAGCGAGGGGTCTTACGATTGCCAGGCAAAGTATCGCGATACAATCGCTGCACCGTAAGGGTATTTTCACCACTGAGGTGCAAAGACATTTCTTAAACGTATCTCGATACAAAGGTACAGATACTCGAAAGTATCTCGAAAATTATATCGCGATACTGACCAGCCCTGATCGTAACGTTATGCTGCATACGGGAAAGATGTGAATGGCGCAAGACTATGACTCTGAATTTGAGATGTCTGACATAGAAACCAGTTCCTGGCGTAGATTCCTAAATTTGTGTTGACGTCTGACAAAAAACGAAAGAAAAAAAAAATGAAAAGTTCAGTCATTGAGCGCTAAGTGGCGTAGGTGCCGGGATAATTGATGTTATGCCGGGAACGGAACTCCTCATAGACGCTTCATGCACGAGCACCCCCCCTCCCCCTCTTTCACCACGACTCACCTCCCGTCATCCGACTCGCCGGACGGCTGCTTTTGGTAACCTGCAGTGTATTTTATGGGGAGGGGGGGGGGGGGGGGGTACCCTTTTTTGCGGGAGTTCCAGAACCGAGGTAATCTAGTAACGTTGGCTAAACCTTCATGGAGCGGATCGGCTGCTCCCGATCCCCTCCATGAATACGAACGCCAAACACTCCCCGGTAATCGACCTGGTCGTCTGCGTCGCCGCCTACCATAGACCCTGGCAAGTTTCTTGGCTCAATTGTTTACAGAAAGGGCGCTACGCTTTTTAATTTTTCAAGGAACAACCAACCTGCGAAGTACACCTTTTACGAAAAGTTTAGACTGATACGTGCAGGGGTCGATTTTTACGGTTCATTTTAGATCGACCCTGGTGACTTGGGCCACCCTGTATATAATGAGTAGAGAAGTAAATACAAAAAATATATAGTTGGTAAATAAATCAACGAATAAATAAATATAAAAAGTAAATAAATAATACGTAAACATTAAATAATGCTAAATAAATGAATAAATAAAATAAACGACCGCGCAACGTTACGAGAAAGACCTCGTATCGGAGTATAGGGGGTGCATTGTCCATCTCGTTTGCCACACAGCCTTATGTTCACGGAACATGAGGCCCGTGGGCTGAATTATTTACGTCTATTCGATCTTTTTCAATATATGTTTTCGATAAAAGGTAACGTCATTATTGTATCGTCCCATTTTGTGTTGATGTACGCTCAATTTGAACTGTTTTCTTGTATTGTTTCAGCTGAGCACACGAAATAAATGTGCTGAAGTTGCCAATACACTCTAAGAAAAGCGCGTGCGTTTGCTTTTCCGCGCAACACTCGTAGAGCCAATCACCGCAATTTACGGAGGCAGCTCAGCGATTGACGATGCCGAAACATATGTTTAGACCAAAAATTGCAGTCTGAGTTGTGACATTAAGCAATGAAAGCGTGACGTTTTGCATTGCTTAGGGCCGGTTGCACCAACGCCGCTTACCTTAACCCAAAGCGGCGCTTTTCTAAGCCGGCTTAGCGCCCTAAACCGAGCTTAGGTAAGCACGGGTTTAAATTCCGGTTGCACCAACGTTAAGCCGGCTTTACAGACGCGCCCCTAGCTAAACGCTGGATTTGCGTAGGGAATCTAGGGACAAACAGAGCAAACTAGGGAACGCTCAGAGCGACGAATACGATTGGCGGAGAGGAATCAAGTGATGTAAACAAAAAAAAAAAAGAAAAAAAGAAAAACTGCCGTAGTAGTAGTCGTCGGCGTCTGCTTTTCGCTGTATTTCTTCGGTGAGTAACAAATTAAAGGCCTCCAAATTCAATCATTTTTTCGTTTAACTTTCAATAACAGAAGTCAAAGCTTCAAATAAACACGAATGCTCTTTACATCTTTGGTTGTGTGTTTAATATCGGTTGATAACAGGATATTTTGACAGTGGTAGTAGTTTTCGTGCTCACATTTTGAGGCGAAGGAGCCATCGGGGGCCCCAAATCTCACCGAACGCGAGAAGGACACTCTACTCGCTACATCGCTGAAGACAAAACATCATGGATATAAGTAGGCAGGTAAGATGACTACTAAAACTAAGTCAAGCCTGAGACCGATGAAGTTCAAAACAGTGACGAACTCGCCGCGGCAGCTGCGAAAATGCCCGGAAATCTTCGAATAGAAGTCGTCGAGAGGTCAGGTCAAGAGTCTTTGCATCGACGGTACTCGTTGCTATCAGCAAGGTGACAGAACTGCACTGTATACCGTCGTTGAACATCCGCTGCAGCCTCAAACGGACTTCAGTTTCACACTGTCGAGTTCAGAAAAAAAAACAAAAAAACTCCCACTAGTACATCACATTGTGCCGATAAGAACGGTCGTCTCTTCGCATCACCTGCCCCAGCCTGCCCCGATACAGCAATGAACGAATCTAACATAGTAGTCGTTACGATTTGTCGTCACCACGAATGAAAGATATAAAGCAAAATATTCCTAAAAAATCGCGATCACCAAAAAAAGTTACGGAGGACACAACAAGGCGCAACTTTCAACTGAATTTTATTGAAAACGTGTTCCGGTATATAGTCTCAACCATCGTCACAATGACAACAAACGACAAAAGTAAAGGGAAAACAGCATCACAGAGCACAACTCGGAAACAACAGTATCTCGTTCTCGGGAAACGAATGAAAGATATAAAGCAAAGTATATAAAAAAAAATGCGATCACCAAAAAAGTTACAGTTATGGAACGATTACAGTTTTCTGAAGCCAAGATTCTACTCGCGAGATAAGGAAAATTCACTGAAGATCGTCTTAAAACTCAGAAAACGAAAGAAATTGAATTTTCGCTGTTTTATTACTTAAAAGCGCCGCAATCTAATGCAAACGGCAGAGGTGTCGACAATCAGCTGATCGCCGAGATCATGTACGGCCACTATTCAACGCGCTGATCAGATTGAAGGATACACGCTGCAAGTGCAAATAAACAAGGTGGTAAATAACAATACGTTACAGCTATGCAAAAATAAGTAAGTACATACGAATAAGCTCGTTGACAGAAGAACCAACGGGAATACAAACGTGAGCCCCACAGCTCCGTACGTTTCTCGGTTAGGGCTAACACGCCCTGAAAGTGGAGAGCCAACTTGAAAACAGGGGTCGATAAACACTTCACACGACAATATTTTGCATCCTTGTCACAATCGAAAGTCATTTTGTCGAGACTTTCACGCTGATGTAGCCTAAAACACTTTGCACAACCAATTTCGTCCACCGCGTCGACCGTGACAAACCAGCCGCCATGTTTTTAATCCAGGATTAAGAAACAACCAGAAGCAAAGCGCCCAATGTTGGGCGCTTAAGTTAAGCGTAGTTTAGTGCTAGGTTTAGCGATAAGCGAGTTTGGTGCAACCGAACGAAACCGAAACTAAGCTTAAGTTCCCGGCTAAGCTCCGCTTTGCGCTAAGCGACGTTGGTGCAACCGGCCCTTAATGTCACAACTCGGACTCCGTTTTTTGGTCTAAACATATGTTTAGCATCGTCAATCGCTGAGCTGCCTCCGTAAGTTGCGGTGATTGGCTCTCCGAGTGTTGTGCGGGAAAGCAGACGCACGGGCTTTTTTTTTTTTTTTAGAGTGTAGTGTACGCAAGGGGACTGCTGTAGGGCAGAAATCGGGCGTGGAGTCCCGCATCGCTTTTGAGTCGGAAAGTAGCCGACGATCCGATTAGCCAATCAATCAGTGCCAAAAATGCATCTCCACGGCACTCGTTGTATTTCAGGGTATGCAACCACAGGCTAGACCAATCACGAGCAGAGAGAAACGCCGGAACACGCCACATCCATTGCGCGTGATTGGCTCATCCGGTCGCAGCAAATGCGCAAAGAGTGCCATTACGATCCACTTTTGGCCATGTTCGATTGGATCCGTAGGAGCGGCTGTGGTACAATTGAAAATGATATGGAGCGCAGAGAGGGTGGGCCCGATTGATCACCCTAGCAGCGGGGCTGCTTATTCGCTGTTTCTCGCGGCCAACGAGTATGTGGCGAATTTCTGTCGCCCGAAGCCGCGTACACTCTAAAAAAAGTTTGTGCGTCTACTTTCTCGCACAACCTTCAGAGAGCCAATCACCGCAACTTACGGACGCAGCTCAGCGAATGACAATGCGGAAACATATGTTTAGACCAAAAAAACGCAGTCTGAGTTGTGACATTAAGCAATGCAAAACGTCATGCTTACATTGCTTAATGTCACAACTCAGACTGCGCTTTTTGGTCTAAACATATGTTTAGCATCGTCAATCGCTGAGCTGCCTCCGTAAGTTGCGGTGATTGGCTCTCCGAGTGTTGTGCGGGAAAGCAGACTCACGGCTTTTTTTAGAGTGTATTTCACCTGCTTGTAGTGGAAAAAAGGAGGGGCTCTCGCGGCAAACTTACGGACGCACAAATCGACGGCAGAGGCGGCTCTGGAATGAATCTGGACACTGCAGGAACATTTACAATTTTCGATACATCATTTTACCTTAAATCTGATTGCTGGCGAAGCCCAAAAGACGCACAAACGCACGCACACTCATGCACAAAGCGCAAAGGCACGGCACACTCAAGGAAGCCATTCGTCCCCGCCGAGCTTCGCAGACATGAGCTAATCTACTAACGTTGGGTGTAGCCACTGATCTTTATGAGAATCGCTGGATCGCGTTTGCCCGCTCCGCGAATGCCGCCACTGGCGGCCATCTTTTTGGTAGATTTAGATTCCCTCTAGCCAAGATACAGCTGCTGCAGCCACTATCATCCATTCATGGCAGACAGCGTAGTGGCAGTTGTGGTGCAGGCTGCCATCAAAATAGCGTGGGTGACATTTCGTGCTTGATTGAAATTGTTTGGCGAAACATATTTTTGAAATATGGCGTGAACGGTAGCCCGAGCTTTGAGGACCAGGTGAAAGTTTCACGAAATCGCAGCACCGTGGAAAAGCAGCACAGAACGCATCGAAAGTCGAATCGAAAGAAGCATCAAAAGCAGACGCCGATACGAAGTCTGTTTTCAAAGCGAACTGCGCTGCTTTCCCCGGTGCTGCGCATTCATAGAACTTTCGCGGAGTCCTCAAAGATAAGGCTACCGTTCACGCCAGGTTTCAAGAATCTGCTTCGTCGAACAACTTCAATCAAGTACGAAATGTCACCCACAGTACAGGATACTAGATCCACGGCTATTTTATGGCAGCCTGCCGCCATTGCTCTGTCCGGCATATTACTATAATGGATAGAGATAATATAACTCTACCAAAAAGATGGCCGACCGTTGCCGCATTCCTGTCCATAGGCGGAGCTGGTCAAACGTGATCCAGCAAATAGACATAGAGATCAGTGGGTGTAGCCAACTAGCGAAAGAAAGCAGACGACACGCGGACGAAATCCGTTAACAGCAAAATCGCCATCGTTACGGAGACGCGTTTTGTTTTATTTTAGGTTTTGCCTTTATTGTCCGTATTTATTTTGTAACCAAAGGTATATTTAAAAAAGATCATGCTCTTTTTAACAAACCACGGTGGTTGCGAGCAATCTCGATAAGGAGGTAGCGACGTCTACGAATATGAGCGCCAAATCCGCCCCGCAAATCGACCTGGTCGTCTGCGTCGCTGCCCGCCGTATACCCTAACAAGTTTCTTGGCCTTATTTGTTTTACAGAAAGAGAGCTACACTTTCTAATTTTAGAAAAGAAAACCGACTTGTGAAATACACCTATGACGAAAACTTTAAATTGCAACGTACAGGCGTTTATTTTTACGGTCCATTTTAGATCGATCCTGGTGACTTGGGTCACCCTATATATATATATATATATATATATATATATATATATATATATATATATATATATATATATATATATATATATATATATATATATATATATATATATATATATATATATATATAAATAAATGTGTATATAGGGTGACTTGGGTCACCCAATATATATATATCTATATATATATATATAGAGAGAGAGAGAGAAATACTGTTGCGTAGGACGACGAAATCTTCGTCCTACGCACCTACGTCTCAAATCGTGCAGGCAAAAAGGGTCGAATTTTTAATTTCGATGAAAAAATATATGTTATGGCATCGTCCCTAGAAATGCGGTAGCACCAAATCGCAAGTTCGTCGGATGTTTCGTTCTCGACTTACGAATTTTAAAAAAGGCCGCGGCGGAAAGCCGTGCTTTTCACATCGATCATAATGTAAAAACAGCGCAAACGTTGTTTGCGCTGTTTTTACATTATGATCAACGAAAACAGCACAAATGTTTGCGCTGTTTTTACATTATAATCAACGAATACCAACTAGCCCAACTCTCGACATTAATTCAGTTCTTTTCACATCCGTCGTGGGTAGCATGTTTCACTCGATCTCCCGGCGTGGATTTTGAGTCCATACTTTATTACCTTTTTTGAAACACTCTTTGACCACATTTAAAAGTCTCTAATACCATGAAATATTTTTAGGCGTTTTGCGTTTTTTTCTGTAAAAATGTCAAAAACGCCCCCTCTGTTAATTGTTGACGAATTTTGACAATTAAATACTGGCGATCTACTTGGGTTACATCACTAGTTTTTATGCCTACGGAGAGCCTAAAACACGCTTTTTATATATATCTTATAAAATGACTCGGCTGTATAATTTATCATTTGCGGGACGTTCACGTTATTGTTTTGCGAAATCCAAAAAAAAAATACAAATTTTGAAATCGAATTTCTCAAAAAACATATTTTTCATTTTTTTTTTTTTGCTAAAATGTAGACATGATAGTTGTCTACTCGAAAAGCAAGTTGAGGAAGTGTTTATTTTGTTTGTATGTTCTATATTTAATCATCAATATCGTACAAAAACGTGTTTTTATGGCTCGAAACGGACTTGCGAATTGCGCGTTTTTACAAACTTCGAAATATTTTTGTATTTTTTCAACGTTCCCGCACAAAAATGTGTAGCTGTCCTCTGAACTGAAATGTCTCGCCGTGGTCTATGCCGTCAGCAGGTTTATTTATTTATTTATTTATTGAGGTTACCCCGAAGCGCCTAACTAAGGCATTATTGCGAGGGAAGGGTGAACATACTTGACCAAATGTACAGAAGCACAGGGCACGATAACATGAGCGCGCAAAACCGATTTGTAGTATCTACATGGTACTCAGTTCAACAGTGGCATGGGCATGAGAACACACGAATCAGTTGAGCAAGTCAGCATTTAAAATATTATCGAAGAACAAAGTTGTAGATATGATGTTGATAGTATCTTCCGGTAGAGAGTTGCAGTCGGTTGTTGTAGAGGGAAAAAGAAATTTTAAATGCATCCATCCTACAGTGGTACTCTCTCGCTTTTTTTTTTTTTTTAGTGATCTCTCCTTCCTGATGTGAGAGGGGAGGCAGCATGTAGTTAGCTTTATTTACGCCGAGGTAATTATGAAATATGCTATGATACAACTTTAGACGCATACACTTGCTTCTGTGGGCCAATGAGACTAAATGCAGTTCTCTTTTTAGCTGACTTATACTCAATTTTAAATTGTAATTACTTGCTATAAACCTAGCTGCTCTATTTTGTGCTCTCTCCAGTTGGTTCACAAGGTAGGCCTGACTGGGGTCCCAAGAAACACTTGCGTATTCTATTTCTATGTTTCCGTATGTGACTTTTATGTAGATTCATGCGTTTTCTTATGCTTGTTTTAGTTTTCCTATGTATTGAATGAGGCATTTTTTACATTGAACCAAATAAATAGCATTTTCCGAATTACAGTCAAAGGTACCATTTATTTTCCAATTAAAGTTATTTGCTGTGCTACGAATAGAGCTAGCTATATTTATATCAACACATATATTGCATTGATTAGTATTGCATTTTATGCAACCAAGAGGGACAAGGCTACGTCCGCTGGAGTTTCAGGACTGTCTAAAAAAAATCCAATAAATTACGTGGTGTCCTAAACGCTATACCAGGTAATCGACAGATAACAGTTGCCTTTAAGGCAGTGTTCATGTTTAAAATATTCAGGTGTAGTCTAAGAATATTGTATATGTTTGGAAGTTTTGACTGGCAAGGTAAGATGAGTCGTAATTCGTGGTTATTTCTTTTCGGTCACTCTACTAAACACGCGTTCTGAGAGATCGCTCGACTTTTTTATATTGAATTATTTACCAACGGTAAGGGCATCCACGGTTCATGAAATCACCTCCTAGTGCTCTAGCTTTTATTTCAAAATCCTTATTTTCTCATCATAAGTGTCTGAATCGTAGCATTTGGCTGCATGGTATACCTTTTTGTTTTGTATTGGATGACAGCTTTTATAATGTAGAAATTGACGTCTGTAGGTTTTCGATATAAGGTTGTTCTCAAACCATTTTCAGTAAGTCTTATCTTAATATCTAGGAACACTATTTCTGCATCGAAGTATTTATATGTAAATTTAATATGTAGATTAAAATTGTTTGCAAAATTAATAAATTTAAAGAGTTTATCTTGCCCATTATTCCAAATTATAAATATGTCATCAAAAAAACGTTTATAAAAAAGGGGGTTTATGCGGAAAGGAGTTAAGTAGCCGCTGCTCTAAAGACATCATATATATATATAATTGCATAGGAGGGAGAAAACCGTGATCCCATTGCTGCGCCATGTATTTGTAAATAGTGCTCATTCATAAATGTGAAGTTATTAAGCTCTAAAGCTACATGCGAAAAAATACTTGATGGTAGCAGAGGCAGCGTTAAGCACGGCAGCCCAGTTATCGCGTCCTTGGCTTGATCAGCCTGCCGCACTCTTTTCGGTACTTGTGGAAGCGACCGTTCGCTCAGCGGCCACACCAAACCTCGGGTCTGGTGACGTTAAACAGCAGACACATACAGAAAAGAAAACGTTCAGGGCCCTGCCATTTGTTTGTTAGATGTGAACGCAACAAAACGTTTAAGCTACTGTGCACTACATGTGGTAGGCCGAGGAACGGGGACCATGGCGAAGTTGGGGTAGAGTAACAACCCACGCGGGCCGGAGCCTAGAGCATAACTGTTTTAGAGAACAAAAAGGCGAAAGGAAGAGGACAGTATGTTTATGACGATAGATTGAAAAGAAGACACATACAAGCTGAAGATCGGAAGGAACGTAAGACACAACAATGGTTTGGACCGAATACCGAAATTGCACGCGTGCCCTTTGTAGCTCCAAGACTGCTCATTACTACAGAATTATGAATATAATTATGTGGACAGCGGCGTCGATTTCCTTATACGCAATTTCTAATACTAACAAACGGCAGGGCAGCGTGTCATCTCCACAGCCCAGAAAAAGCGTGTTCGGCTATTTTTAAAACGTAGAAAATAATGTGCAGTGCCGTGAACGCTAAAATTGGCACCGGCCGAAGTCCTTTCCTGAAATGGTCCCCATTCCAACGTGCGCCTCTGCGTGTGGCGCCGTTGTCAGCGTGGCACATGCGCGAACGTAACGCTTCACGCCCATTTGTTTTGTTTACAATCGCAGTGCCCACACTTGGTGTGGAGAGATGGTGACTTGTTTGTAAACAGTATATCGGTATATTCTTTACAGGTGGTTTACAGGGAGCACTCTCGTTTTTGGTGAGGTTTTGAAGCACAACGATCTGCACCGCTTTTTAATGTATTCGTATCTGCATGCCGAGGTTTTCCCGGACACCCATAGTAAAGCAATTGAAAAAAGATAGATAGTTTTGGTCGGCGGCTCTCTTATTAAACATAAATAACGTTACTTGGCTGCCCGTGCTTGTTTTCTTGGTTGTTTGTTACAGATTGTAAAGCTCTAAGGTTAGCCCTAGTTTGAACTCGTAGTTTATTTAACTATATATGTTCACTGACCAAATGATCGGTGCACAAAATACGCACTAATAGAATTCGTAGAGATATGCACGAAATGAATTGGAGTAAGTGTATCAGGGAGCCATCTTTGACCCTTCTTGATAAAGAATTTGCATTCTTGCAGAAAGAGGGGGGGAAGGGGGGGTTAATGACTTGTTTGTTCACGAAGAGTATATGAGTAAGTGTTTTTCAAATTAAACTTTAAGTAGCGAGCTACACCTTGTGTAGTCTTTTCCCCAATTTTTTCCCTTGTTTAGGCGTTCATTTACAGGTGCGAAACCAACAAGCCCAACTTTTTATTTTGCTGCAATTAATTTCTTTTTACAACCGGTTTTTCTACATGTTCTCGCAACCTCCACCAGTCCACTCTCACTTTGACGGTCAGCAGACGGGGATGGGGAACTCTCTGTCTGCTGGCCAGTCCTAAAAGATATGCAAAGTCATCAAGTCTGATGCGTAAACAATAAAAAAGGCAAAATGACTACCTAAAGGTGCTGTGCTGTGCTTTGTGCGAGGTCAAAAAAGAGCAGAAACTGAGAGGGGCTTTGCATCCAACCTTCGGAGAGCCCAGCAGGTTACTGAATTCCCGTGCCAGCACCAACTGGCTTGCTTGACAAGAGAGCAGCGGACTAACAAGGACGAGCGTGAGGAAGCAACTTTCCTCACGCTCACGCTCACGCCTCCTGAGAACCTCTCGGTGATCAGAAGCATGGCAGAAAAAGTGCTGATCCAAGACTAGGGATGCCGCGAAGATCGAATCAAGCGGATCGAAAGGTTCGAAAGATTTCATATTTTCGAACTTTTCATATCGAGAAATTCGATGGAAGTCAGATTTTCGACCTTATTAAACTAAGAAGTTCGACGCTTGTCAAATTTCGAACTTATTACGCTTCTAAACTCGATGCTTGTGAAACTTTCGATTTTATAGACTTAAAAATTTGATGATTTTCGAACTTTCGTACTTATTAATATAAAGAATTGAAAAATTGTCGAACTTTCGATTCCTGAAAACTCAAAAGTTCGACGAACTTCGAACTTTTAGGGTAAAAGTTCGAAGTTCGTCGAACTTCGAAATACCGGCGGGCGGTTTCATTTGGATTCACGCAGTGAGGTACATTCGTAATTTTATTTCTCGCAGTTTTACATGCGGTGTTGCATTCCTTGTCAAAGACAATGCCGTTTATTTCAATCACCTGGCACGCGTGGTTTTAAAGAAATAGATTCCCGAAGGAGCGAGGAAGCACAACGGGTTTTTGACAATTGTCGTTCGTGCCATATTTGAAGCGCGCTATAGCCGAAGCTATTTATGGTAGAGGTGTTAAATTTTTTAAGAATGATCTATCTATAGCCTAAGTAAGTGTCGTCTTAAGGTATGATTATTGTTGTTCAAGACGAGTTTCGAAGAAATATGCAAACATGTATCTACGGGCAATTATGCCCCAGACTTGGTAATTGTTTCGCCTACATTGTTTGAGGTATCGCATTTAAATAATACCAGAGACAGTACATATCATTACCATCTGCAGAATACAAAATAATGTATTTATTGTTTTTTTCTTTCACGTTGCGGAATAAATTAACTCATGGGGGAAGATTTCTACAATTGTTCAAATTCAGCACATAAAAAAAAAAAAAAATTCTCATTTCACGTTTCTGGGACGTGTTTCTTTTGGCCTGTAGGCATTTTGGTAGAAGAAACTCGTTTCATAGTTCTGGGCCTTCGAATGTGCAAGAATACAACACTTCCGGCGGGTTCTTGATAGTTTTTTTTTCTCCAGCTTTTTATTTTTGTATTTATTGTTATGTTTATTTATTGATTATTTTTTACCAATGGACAGTTATTTAGGTCGAAAAGACATAAAGTTCCGAGCCACCGAGCATGTGACGAGTAGTGCCTTCTGACAACGAGTTTCTAACAATGACCATCTGCGCGATCTTTTATGCAGTGAAGAGCGACAGTAGCTATACATATGCGTAAATAATTTCAGATTAAAATAAGCTCGACCATGCCCTCTTTACCCGTATTGCTTTCTTCAACAGTCCGAAATATCTGGGAGGAGGGGTAGAGAGAAACTGGAGCCCCCCCCCCCCCCCCCCCCCCCTTTTCCCCGTTTTTCCTCTTCCGACGCTACTGGTATGGTAGAACGCTCCTGACCTCAAGTTGCGTCAGCTTCTATGCTTTTTGCTTGGCGTTTCTTCCGCACCGGAAAATAAACCTCCAAAGCAATTTCAAACAAAAAAATTGTCAAGGTGCAGGCGAGCTGGTGTATGATTATCATGATTACAAATCATGAGACTGGGAATGAAATTCGCAAGAAATAGTGTAAGAAAGAAAACAGGGGACAGGACAACGTTTCAAACTCAGCTGAGTTGAGTTTGAGCCGTTGTCCTTAGCTGATTTTTCAGCTGAGTTGAGTTTAAAACGTTGTCCTGAGCTGAATTTGAGGCGTTGTCCTGTTCCCTTTTTTGTGTCTTCTTACACTTTTTTTTTTTTCAAATTTCCTTTCCAGTCTGAGGATTTTGCGTCATGTACAAACGAAACTTACTACATGCCAGCGTCACTCGGGCGGCGTTCGATCGGATTGCTACCAGCGTGCAAGCGATCTGGCAGTTTGCCACATCGCTTCAGTGTTTTGCTGAGCCTCAAACACCAGCCTGCCCCTGGCCGTTTCGAACTGGATGAGTATCGTTAAACAGTGCGTTCGTGTGATCACTACTTCGTGATGCACGTTAATGACCACCCCGGGCTAGCGGTCACAATTATGGATCTATTGTCACACGTCAGTCTGCACGGACAAATATTCCAGCACATCCGGGACACTCGTTGTCTCATTGCCTGACCAACTTCGCGCAGTCTAAATATCACACCGAAATTTTCTAAACCTGATTTCGTAAAAACCAGTGAGGCGTGAAAACGTTATTTGAAACTGAAACTGTGGCGGAACATGAAAACCGCACTTCGACCTTTGCGCACTTGGACTTGAAAGAACTTTATGTAAAAAGAAATTCGAAATCTTTGCATTTATTGAACTTTATGTTTTTAAGAAATCGAAACGTTTGATTTTTCGAATTTCAGTTCCAAAGAAATCGAAACATTCGATTCTCTCGAATTTTAAATTAGGGAAGTTCGAAATCTTCGAATTTCTCGAACCTCAAGTAAACAGATATTCGAAATAATCTAACCCGTACTTTTAGAAACCGTAAAAGCTTCGAACTTTTCGAATTCGAAACTCCATAATTTTGGAAAGTGTCGAATTTTTCGAATTCGAGCTTCCGTACGGTCGAAAATATCGAAACCTTTAGATTTCGAACCTAGGGTGGTTCGCGGCATTTCTATCCAAGACAGGGACCGGTGATTTGCTGACGGAGTGGGCGTGCTTTGCCACACCTATGGTCACCGAGCGAGAAACCCCAAGATGGGAACCATCGCTGACCTTCCGACAAAGAAGGGGACTCCGTCGTCTTGCCTCAGGAATTGTACGTCGTCAAGACCAAGATCTTCAAAACCAGGATACCTGATCAAGGTGAAGTAGTAGTAGTAGTAATCTTTAATGACTCAGGAAATACACAGCACCGTTGAAAGGCGACAGTCCGTACCATACAGGCCCGCGGTGCCGCGCATAGCAAGAGCTGATATAATATGCAGGATGCATGACGATGTTGAAATGAAGCTTGTGGGCGAGGGTGCGAGTTGATAAGAGCTTGTTAACTGGATGCATGTGCGATAACGACGATGATGGGATGGTGAAGAAGATGAAGAGCATTAGGCCTAGCATGCGGTCTTCGCAACGGTGGTCTTTGCGCGGCCGCCATGGGCTGCTAACTCCTAGCAGGTGCCGAGCTTGCAGACGAGCCGTCCGACGTTTCAGCGACGCAAGGAATCCGGCACCGCCGTGGTAGGGCTCCAGGGGTTGGCGCCGGCGCTGGCTGGACGGCGATTTTCGCGAAAGAGTTCCTTGAAGTGTCCCAGCTTGCGGTCGAGCTTGTAACCGAGCAGCGAGAGCACCTTGTCGATCAAAGACATGGTGTGGGCTGTTAGTCCGGCTGGCTCTATGAAATAAAAACAAGAGGCAGAAGCAAGTGTGTCATCGAGCCTTCATTGGCCATTCTTGATAAAGAATTTGCGTTCTTACAGAAAAAGTGGGGGCGGGGGAAAATAACGTGTTGTTTTGACGCCATTTACGCCTTGTTTTCAAATTAAACTTTCACTTGCAAGTTATGCATTTTCTTTTCTTTTCCTCACTTTCGTATTTCCTTTTTAGGCGTTCATGCCGAGAAACCGGTACGGAATCATACAAGAGGATACCGGTTGCTGGTTGGACTTGTTGAATGATACCTGTTGCTTCGTGTTCTGGCCGACGCCGGAGAGTTAAGGTCGGTCCTCACATGCAGCGAAGCGCTGATGTAACGCTGCTCACGTGCCGTCAGGTACTTATCTTATGCCATGAGCAACCGTTTTGGCGGTGCGATACAAAGCTGGTGAACGCCCCCGTCGGCACGTGCTTAGCACGAGGTTTGCGCTATGCTTGTAGCGCTCCGCTGAATGTGTGAACAGGCCTTTAATCGACTTATCTACTAAAGTTGTAAAGAGTACAATAAAATTAAACTTGATTGATGAGCAACACAATTAAATAAAACAGCATAAATGTCAAATGGCTGGAACAGCCGAGCACGGCTTACGAAGTTAAGTTACAAAACAGACGCCTCGGTGTCAACTGTCCTCCCGCGTAAGATGAGGACGGCACTAGACGCTTTTCAATAGACCACACCAAAGCCTGCCCGCCATTGCTTGATCAGATACTTTGAGCGTGTATTGGGCACGGGCTCTGCGTCAGCGTTCGGCGAGGTCTCGAATCCAGTCAGGCGCTTCGTGTAGAATCGATGGATGGATGTTAATGGCTATACTTTGTGTAAGTGGTGGTAGCTTGCGCCACCTAGCCTAAATCTAAAAAGACAATAGTGACCGCCAACGCTGCTCGATCGACTTTTGAAAGGAGTATTAAGTTGTGGCCGCAGAGAAGTGACTGTTGTGCACGACAGCAGCAACGAGGCGCACTGCGAGAAAAAAGTCCCGCGCACGGGTCGTTTTAAACTCAACGTCTTCCCGTCCGGTCAGGGTCACGATAGTGCGCCTAAAACTATCCCATCCCATCAGTGTCTAGTTGGAATTCATTTAGGTACAGGCCCCGACGTACTCCCGACCAATCGGAGGGAAAGTCAGCGCCTTCGCCGGAATACCATAAGGTCGGGTCCCACGGCACATAATTTGGAACACGAAAACCCGAATCTTGGTTTTTTTGAAGGTCGAAGGAAATAAACTGACATTTCGGCGCACGAGAATTAGGAAGTAAAAGAAAAAAAAATTCTTCGACAATCAATGGGATTCATTCGATGGAATTACGTTAGCATTGGTTCCTTCTCACACCTCTTCATCCCTTTACATTCGTTTAGGACCCCTTGCCATTTGTTTATCACCCCTTTCCTATCGTTTATTGTCTTTTCTCTTTGTTTTCCGCTGCACGCTTCCGTCGCCTTGCCTCTTTGGCAGCAGCCAAACAACGCTCACGCGTTTCCTCTGTCTCAGCCTGGCGTCACCGACGCGTGTTCTTGGCTTACCTCCGTCGTCGCTCTTGTATCCCTTTCAAGTGTCACGTTCCGATGTTAAAACGTAGGCACCACTGTACAATGGCGGAGCAACCGACACCACTGAACGTGCAGATCTAAGATTATAAGAAGCACAACCACAAATGCACAGACTAGAACCGTAAGGACAACGTGCATAGCTATACTTGCTTGGTTTAGCCAATGATAACGTACGCACCGAGAAACAACGACAGCCATGACGCTGCGCTTTTGGCACTGCGTGTTTGCATCCATCGTCTCATAGCCTTGGATGGAATGTGTCACCTGTCTCCGCTATTGTGCAGAGATTCCACAGCTGTAAACGATGGGCAGACTCTCGAAAGAGGACCATAAGGAGGCCACGAGGCGAGGTTTACCAGATGCTGCGAATACAGCTGTGCGTAAACGTCAGTCACGCGCTGGACCTCGTCGCCTAACCCCTCCCCCCCCCCCCCCTCTCCACCACCCCAAGCTAGCCTCCCAAACCACCGGAACATGACCCAAGGTTTCCACCGACGTGGTTCGCGGTTGAGACTCAGCCACGGTATTTCGTCTAGTTTACGAAACGATGAGCCGTTGACAAGCGCAGTTGGGGGCTCTGCTGGCGGCGTAGATTTGTTTGTACAAATGCTTTTGTCCTTGGGTTAAGAAAAGACTAGCGGGCAATGAGCTGTCATGGGAAATATACAACTCCGCTCTTGCTAGAGAAACTAGGCTGAGCACGTACTGGGATGTATAAAAAAAAAACAGCAAGGACCTCATGGTGCAAACTTTAGACGATAAAAACATTCGAAAGTGCGCATCAGCATCATCAGTTTACTCGCTCTTCAGCCGAAGGATTTGGGATACAAGGATCACTCCAAATACGTGCAAGAAAATCGGAAGGATTGCAAATAGCGAGTGCTTCATAAAAGCCAATGCGGATCCAAATGACAAGTTCTTTATCAGCGAAGAAAAAAGTGACAAATCGATGGTCGAGCATCTTGTGTGTATGGAGAAGTCCCTCTTTTGGTCTCACGTACAAGGATGTGCAAAGGATAGTTTACACTTACTGTGAAACTAATAACACTTAGGAGAAAGATCATTCACAGTGAAGGACATAGTCTGCACTCTGCAGACTCTTTGTACTATGGATCGCGCGACAAGCGCCAGATGTTGCTTGCAGTACGTGGCGTGCCAAGAACTATGGAGCAAAGCAGCCCCCCCCCCCCCCCCCCCCCGTGCTCTGCGTGTTCAATGCACAGCGTGAGAATAATGGGCTCACGAAAAGTGCCTGCGGATCCACAGGGTAGAAATAATTAATACGGGAGCGAGAACTGAAATGTCCTTAGGTTTTGAAAGGGGGTCTAATTTTGCCGCTATATACGTGTCTCGTTTTGCTATGGGGATCGTGGCAATTGAGAAATCTGTGAATTTTAAATATATATATATATATATATATATATATATATATATATATATATATATATACGGTGAAGAGGTTCAACGGGCCGGTTGGACGTAAAACGAAACTGGAGGAGCTCCAGGAAAGGCCTTTCTTTACTGCACCAACGTTTCAAGCAAAGACCGCTTGAAACGTTGGTGCAGTATATATATATATATATATATATATATATATATATATATCTTGAAGTTATATCAACTTGAAGCTAGTAATTGTTTCTAACCGCAATCAAAGGACACCAAAATATTTAAGAAAATTTATCTCTCGATTCGCAATAAAAAAACAGCATCGATTTGCATATGTTTTGTTTCATTTTGCCCCGACTTGTATTATATGCCTTCAACATACGCTAAGGATCCTTATGCCTTGCCTGCTCTGGGCTCTGCACTTTTTAGGTTGCATTGACTTGCGTATAACTTATTTATTTATTTGTGCCTACATCGCCCAGTAGGCATTAGAGTAATGGGGGGACACATACATTATAAAAAAGCGAAGAAACAACATCAAATAATAATTGATGAGACTCAAAACTCCAAGAGAAACATTACAAGCACACTACAATAGTACCATTTCTCCAGAGAATAAATTAACGGTAGTAAGATGTACAAATGGTTCTGGCAGCACGTTCCAGTCATTGATCGTTTGGGGGAAAAGATTTTTTTCAAGACGTCAGTTTTCGCAAATAATTTCCGTACTTCTTTTTGGTTTTTTTATTCTACGGGAAACATAATTTAGTTCCATGATATATTGATACATCCAGACCAATTTTACTGTAATAAAGAGTATAATAAAATTTAGGACGAAGGCATTTGCCTATGCTGTAGGGGTTTCCAACCGAGTATTAGCTCTATTTCAGAAATGCCGTTGCGAAAATCACAGTTATTGCAAACATAACTCGCGGCTTGGTTTTCGATTACTACGATTTCATTTATACTGTTCTTTGTATGCGGGTACCGTACAATACAAGCGTAATTTAAAATGTGTAACGCTAGTTCTTTAACGCTAGATCGCTATAATGTGTGACGCCATTTTGTCATACGCAAGCGTCATTCTTTCGCATAAAATCCAGGCCATAAATACTTTTCTTGTTAAAATGCTCATACCAGTTCGCAGAAACAAAGCCACAATTTTTTCGCAATCCATGTAAGCAGAAAAACGAATAACTCCAAAGTGACAGCTACAGGTTTACTGTACATGGCAAAGCAATGCTACATTTTTCATCCTCGCCCTTGCTTAGTCATGGCAACTGTTCTCGGCAGCAAGGCCTGCCGCGTGGGATTTGTAAAGGCGGTTTTTACAGGTGCCAAAGGCAATCTTATTGATGAGCGAGGGGAGAGGCTGCCATAAAAAAAAAAGGGGTGGGGTGGGGGGGGGGGGGGGGGGAATCCTTTTTCACTGCCCCGAAAACAGATTGCGCCTGGGGGGTAGCGCAATCTTTCCACGACGCAGGTTTCAGAACACGTTGTTTACACCAATTCATTCCCAGCTGTCATCAAATGCACAAAAACGTTTTAGTTTCCGCGAACTAGTATGAACATGTTTTTGAAGAATCACAATGCCAAAGCAGAGCGAGTGCGAATAGCTTCAAATTACTCTGGAAGCAGAAGCATTCCAATGAGGGGTGCCTTAAGATATAATTAATGTTTGATTAACCACTATGGGACTTCGTAGATATGTGCTTATGATTTCTCTTCTATAAGCATAAGAAGTGTTTTTTTGGAAAGTGATTTGTTATAATAAAGAAAACGTTGGCTTTTGAAGATTTTGTTGAGGTTTAAATGTGCTACCAACACAGCATACTCCTGGCCGTTTCCACTATGTTGGTAACCTCCAGCGTAAGGTACGCCCGCGATGGTCTTCAGCGTTCTCGCGTTGGAGCGCTAGAGAGTTGGAGCGTTCTAACTTTTTGCGATTTCGAAGCAGGTAAAATAGACTTCTAGATTCGCGTCCCAGAACTTCGCGTGGGCGTCATTAGAAAATTCGGTTAAACCTGAACGTTTAACCCGCTTTCCAGTAAAGGAACACAAAGGGTTTCCTCTCCAATTGCTTGTGAGTACTTCGTTTAGGTTTTGTGCGACAAAAAGGTGTTTTCCTCATTTTTCTTCGAAGTTATTTTGGAACTTGTGAAAAGAAACAGCCTTTTGATCAGAGATAAGCGGGAAGCGGGAAAGGGCTTAGGGTTCCCGTTCTCATGAACTACGTTGCGTTTTTCAGTGGCAAACTTTATTCGGACAAGGCAGTTAATGTCCTGGCGAGCCGGTGATAGTTCATCATGATTTTGCAAACGCGAGAGTGAGGCATGAAATTTTGATACTTTGAAGTCGAAGAAAAACTACAAAAGAAGACGTCTCTAACGCAGCTAGCTTGTGTTTAGCAGGACCCCAAAAAAAAAAAGTTCCATGGAATATGAACTTGTCCTTTTTGTTTTTCTGTGTGTCCGGTAATTGCAAAGAGGATGTCCGCAGAATGTTTGGTTTGATTGTACGGCGTTTCGCCGTACAATTCTATCCTTTAGACTTTCCACAGGTCTGCGTACTCAAGCAATAAAAGGACGTAAAGCGTTCGATCCAAGAAAACAAGGCGCACACTTGCGCTCTCCCGTCGCGCGCTTTCCCGTGGGCGCTCTCGTGCCGTGCGCTCTCGTGGCGCCCTTCCGTCCTAAAGTGCGAGCAACGCCAATTTTTTCTTGTTCAATTACATTATTTGTTTGAGACATCCTAACTCACTCGTGCGTTTGATTTCTGCGGTGTAATACAGAACCGCTGCCCTCGTACTCTAAGAGCACGAGTCTTAAACCCGACGCACGGTATTCACAGCGGATGCGGGTAGCCACGGCGCCTTGGCGTCTGCTTTATACATCTTTTCAACTGAAGTCTAGACGCAGCCGACGCTCCAAGGTGAAGGGTCCGATCAAGCAGCGTCAAAAGCACAAGTCACTAGGTTTTTTCCTGTTTATGATTGGTTCAGCGATGATAGGACACATACCGAAACATGACGAACGCCAGATTGTGCGCTTTTCACGGTGTCTAATTCGTCCCATCAGGTCGTAGCGTCGACCCGCCCTGGACTTAAGGTGAAACTAAGTATAATCTGCCGTCCATCTGTGCTTTCTGCTGCATCATGTTCGGTCGACTTTGCATCAATCAAGGTGACGCATGACCGCCCGCGTGCTCGCATGCTCGGCGTGAATTCGTGGAGCCGATCGGTTCGAGCTTCTCGCGCTGTTGTTTCTGCCGGGCTGTCTGGCTGCACTTGAGCGTGTGTGCATGTTGATTTTCGATTAGGTTGTTTTAAAAAAGGAATTTAACTTACGACCCTGCACACGACATTGTCCATGGGTTTACAGATGACGGTGTTGAACGAACCTCTAACATTGCAGATAGAGCCTTGGTTGTTATGCTGTCTGAAATTTCCAGGGTGGTGCGTTTAGCCCCTTGCATACACTGTTGTGCACACTCCAATAACGTCTTCTGTTTAACGCAGTCTTCTCATTTCTCTCATTCAGGAGCTTACAGGGATACTGAACGAAAGAATTTAGTGCCCATAATAAGTGGCGCACGTTCTTTCCACGAGCCAGCAGCTGCCGGTGTGCGCGAGCACACGCAACGAAAATGACGTCAAAGACCTCCATTCGTGCTTAAAGGGGTCATGAAACAATTTTCCTACTTCTTCCTCCTTAGCCTTAATCCTCAACTCAAATGCGAATTGTGAAATCACGTCGTCATGACATTCTCCGGCACCGGTGCGATGACTCCTAGCTTCCACCATGCTTTTTATGCACACCATAGAACTTGTCAATCCCCAGTGACAATAAGTTCCATCAGGGCACTCATTGGCCACGAACGCGAATCCAAATATTCGTCGACGGATTTATTGTTCGTGAGCGCATACGTCCGAGTTACGCAGTTCTCGTGTCCAATGCGTGAGCTGGGCTCTGCCGAAGTCAGTTTGGCGCCGGTGACGCGCTTTTGGAACCGCGGATGTATCATAGTGAAAAGCCGGAGAGCTTTCGAAGGCAAGAAGGTACAAAATAGTCCGCTATATTTTCAAATGTTCGTACCGAAAAGCTGGCTTTTGACTTTCTAGCCTCTTTCTTTTGGCCAACTAAACGATATGCGATTAGTAAAGTCCCAATTTAAAATCATTCATCCCAACCCAAAATTCGTTTCATGGCCCCTTTAAGAGGACAGTGAGATGTATGGGCTTTGGGCCAAAGGAGAATAAATACAGGCTTTTCATCTCCACAAGTGGAAGCTACGTGCTTGTTAGACCAATTAATCGCTTACCTTTTACACCAGACACCACTGTGTAGATGAAATACTTGTCTTTATTCTCCTTCTTGAAGCCCATACATTTCACTGTCATCTTAATAAACCGCGAATGGAAGTCTTTGACGGCATTTTTGTTGCGTGTGCTCGCGCACACCGGTAGCTGCATGGCTCGTGAAAAGAACGTGGGTCACTTATTATGGACACTAAATTCCTTGGTTCAGTATCCCTTTAAGACTGTTGGCTTCACAGTAAAGGCCGTGGTCTGTGGTTAGGGGGCTTCAAACGTAAGCTTGGTGTGTGTTGTGATAAGCCAGTTTTTGAATTTGACAACGAACACGTTTACTTTGTCTTTGATGTTCCGCGCCTTCCCAAAACAACCAAGAGCAATCTCCAAGCCCACAAACTCTGCATTGGAAATGAGGTCATTGAGTGGTCTTCTATTGTTGAACTTTATTGTTCTATCCATGAGATGAGTTTGCAATTGGCTTCGAAACTTACTGAGAGACACATTTTTCAAGAACCTTTGTGTAACATGGAAGAAAATTGTGCCCCACAGGTACTGAGTGCCTCACTCTTTCTTGCAATCACATCCCTTGTTTATGCCAAGGAACTTCCTGAGGCAGCCATGGCTACAGCCTATTTCTGTGATAGGATGTGCATACTTTTTGATTGTCTAAATAGCTAAAAAATTCAAGAAGACAGGGCAGAAGTTGCGTCATGCCATTCCGAAGGGAGAATGTGAAATACTTGATTTTCTCCACCAGTTACTCGGCTGGATTTCAGCATGGCAGTTCCAAAATAGAAGGCAGCCATAAGCCATCATTGGGTGGCAAGTTACTATAAAAAGTGTCCTCATGCTCTGGGATGAGCTTTCAAGCAGTCATTACTTTAAAGGGCCCCTGAAAAGAAAAAAACAGTTTTTTAAAAACAGTCTGGTTGAGACACGCGTGTCAAAAAATGAATTTTACGCGAAAAAAAAATTTTTTTAGACCAATATTGACTTCGCCAGACGCAATTTAGTCGGTAGTCACCTCCTTTCCACCTTTCTCTCTCTCGGCATTTCGGGCGCGTGGAGGAGAGGTAGTCCCCGCCTCTTCCTAGTGGATCGGCTTGGCTGCTTTCCTGGCTTGGCTGCGCCCCACACGAGAGCCATTGCTACTTCCTGGCCGTGTTCCAAAATTTACTCCATCTTACCCCAGGGTAAGGGTTTTGTACCCTTGGCGTTCTAAAACCTACCCGCGTACAGCGTTTTTCAATCTGTGCTGTCACGTGATACGATCCGCCGGAGAGACTCGGATCCATTTGGAGATTTGGAACACAGCCCCTGGCCGGCTGTGTCTGCCGGTCGCACGACGTACCGCGTCGTATCGTGCACGTACCGTGGTCACCGTGGTGCCGTGGTCGTACACACAGTACATAGTCGTCGCGGTGGACCCCGACCTGAAGCGTCGGTTGCTTCAACGCTGCCAGCAGCTGGGCCTTCGCCCGTACGAGGACACGCCTCGCCAGCCGGAAGGCGTCCGCTCCGATCGCCGCGAGACAACCGCTCGCGAGGCACCCGCTTCGCCGCGGCGAAGCAGGTGTCTCGACGAGTTCGTCAGAGTCGCGCGATCCTTCAAGACGCCGCGAGGACACGCAGTGGGAACTGATTTTTTTATTAAACGTTGAGTGCGGTGCCGCGTGCCTCACTAAACTCTTTACGGGAACCGACATCTAAGCAAAAATTGGCACTGGCGCGCGCCTGAAAACAAACAAAAGATGGGGTAAACGGGACAGACGAATCGCGCAAAGAAGAGCAGAAAAACAGAAACCTGTCACCCCCGCGCCACTTTCTAAGTACTTACGATGACTGACTAACTAACACAAGCAACAAGCCCTCTTCAGAACGCGAGACGCGAAGACGGCGACCATGACAGAAAACAAAATGGCGAAGCTTTTGTTTGTTGTTTGTTGTCAAGGAAGTTACGATTTTGTAAAACGTTCGTAAACAATTGCGACATTCATTCGATGGATTGTTTCTTAAACCTAAAAATATGTAATTCAAAAGCCGATTTCAAGAGATCACGAAGATTTTATAACCAACATCTAAGCTGTCACTCATTCTATTGGCCAATGAGAAGCCGATTTGAATGACCATGGTTACCAATGAGAAGCCGAGCTGAATGACCTGGAATTGGCGCGCAAATTTTCAAATAAATCTCTCGCCGTCAATATTGCTGTAAAAAATTTTTTTTCGCGTAAAATTCATTTTTTGACACGCGTGTCCCAACCAGACTGTATTAAAAAAACTTTTTTTTTTTCTTTTCAGGGGCCCTTTAAGTTCTTACTTACACAACGCCTGCAGCAAGACACACTTGAGAACGTTTTTGGAGCTATATACGACAAATGCTGGGCTGCAACACTAACCCAAATGTGCATCAGTTCATCTCAGGACTAAAACACCTCTGGATAAAGAAACTGTTCAAACTGTCGGACAATGAAAACATCGAGGATGACAAGGCTGACCTTCTAAAGGAGTTGCAAATATCTTCGCACCATAAAAGTTTAATTTCAGACATTGTGGAATGTCTTCCAATTGATAACTTCCCGCCACTGGAGGATATTTCTGAGCTGGCATCAGACATCAGGTCTAACATAATTGATGCCTCGTCCACTTTTTTATTACGTTTGGGGCTATTTGATCAAGCTTTTGCTTGAACAGACAACTTACAGCTGTAGCTGTTCTCAGCTGCTATCGGATGAGTCTAATAACTTGACCAGGCCTCACCAGTACTGTCTTGTTCCTAAAGCATACCACGTGCCTGGAAAATTCTTGGGTAACTTAGTAGTACCATCACAGGCTGCCTTTCAATTCATTCAGCAGCACTTTCTTCCCATAATAGAGAGTGCGACACATGTTCGAGGAGTGTGTGCCACCTTGTATAGCACATTTTGAGGTCTGGGTGGTTTTAGCCTTTGCCCAGAGGAGTACCGCAAAGGGTTTTTAAAATTGTTTTGGAGAATACGCTTGAGTTGACATGTTTGATTTCTTAACCGCAATTTGGGCAAAGTTCGGTTGCACTCTTCAGTGGCTAGTAAGAACGAGAGAGGTTTAACTGTTAATAGTATATTAACAAAGGCGGTTGCCAAACCAAAAACAGAAGGTGCTTATTAAGTGGGCAGTGCAGTTTGCTCTCCAAATATTTGTTTCCCATTTTTCCAGCGAATGTGTATCACGGCTCCCTACAAAAATATTTGTCCACTTTGTACAAAATTTCGATAGAAAATAGTGTATAGAGGCTAAAAATATTTGAAAGAAAATGTATCCACTTTTGAATCTACTGTCCACAGTTCTTCAGCCACTTTTTTCTGAAGCCATATTTCTTTTCTAAACAATTTCGGGGAACGTTTAGGGACGTTGAATCTTGTCACATTTTGTCATATTTCGAATAGAGTTCTCATTGTTTGGTAATGGCTCGCCCGCAGTGAGTTTGAGACTATGCAAATTGGTGTTTTTTATATTTGCCGGAAATCGGGAATTTGTACTATCCGGCGTGTGCTTCGCACTGTTATTATACTCTTATGACTGGTAATGATAGCGACGTCTTATTTATTTTTTCACTTACTTCCCGTACCCGAGTCGGCGTGAAAGTGAATGTATGTTATCCGTGTAAAGGGTTTGTTAACTTGCTAAGAATCTATTACGAAGTGTACGATATGCCGATGTCCTTCATATTCATTTATTTTTGTGAGTATCGATCTCTTACGTAGAAACATACAGAGCTCCTAAAGTAAATCATGTATACATGAATGTGGTCCAATAAAATGTGTTCGAACCCCTTACTGTTGTTGACTCCAAAATGCTCCACCAGCCAGGAGTCAATGCGACGATTGTGCAACTTCAATGCTTTACAATAGAAAAAGAACAAGAAATATATATACTTCTGCTTTGTGAAGTAAGTTGAAATATTATTTGACACATTTTGCACGGACTCTATCGTAAAAAATAAAGCAAAAGTGCGTCAGTAATAAAAAAAAACAAAAAAACAGCGGCTTCGGGAGTCGAGGAGCTCCCGAGAGCCGAGAGAGGCGGGGAGGAAAGAGAGAGAGAGAAGGGTACCGCAGAAAACCGGAGCAGAAACGCCCAAACCGAAACCGAAACTAACTTGACCGGAAACGGAATCAGATTATACTTAATACCGCCCGCTAAGAGCGCTACCTGTCACTGGTCTATCTGGGCCGCTGGGGCCTATGGCAGTGTCCGCTCTTTACCTTGTGTATATTAACTCTATGGCAGGGCCACCGCTAAAAGACCCTGACCCTGCGAATCACAAACTCATATCGTCAGAATCGCGTTTTCTTTTTTTGCGCGCTTTGTTTGCATTTCAGCAGCGCCTTCAAGCTTTCTCCCCTACGATGCATTATCGAGATTTCTTTGTAATCGATCTTAAAGGGACCATGAAATGACCTTTTTACTTTTTCTAGTTAACTTTTACATTAAACCGTCAATGTTCACTGAATGCCGAACAGGCATCCGTTTTCGTCTCGGTTTATTAACTTCTACACAAAAAATTATTGAAATATCGACTTTTTCATTCTCTCCAACTGACCGCAAAACAAGCCGTGACGTAGGCCGTTTCCGGAACCGGAAGTTCTCTCGGAAGTAGGAGAATGGGAGTGTTAGCGGCAACGAGTTGGGGTGCGCCGGTAGGTTTTACTGTGCTGATGTCACCGACGTATTTCCTGAATCGGCGCCTCTCATCGCCGCATCGCAGCTGAGCGAAATTCAATGAGATATGTTGCGCTACAGCGACAGCATGGGACTAGTCCCATACGCCGGTATACCTGTTGGGAAGTGCAGCGAGTCTTCCGGTGAAGACTCCAGAAGTCAACCATTCTGTCATTGTTGGCAGAAGGGCCGGCCCGTGTCAGTCGTTTGCAAAGCGACGTAGATGGCGTTTTTCGCGGCCTCGGAGATGCAGGAGCGAGCCGACGTTAAGAAAGATACGTTTGAACTACGAGTGTCAGCAAGAGTCACGTAAATACCTGTTTACACTCGGAGCGGACGCGCGCGCTTGATGGAAGTGCTGTATTCGCGCTGTTTGTAAGCGCTTCGGGACCGTTCTTTTACGATTGCAACTCGATACTGACGCGACACTCGGCAAAGAAAGGTTGGACCGGGGTTGTACGTATACCTCCCACGAACTCTTATAGCTCGACAGTGACGTGCAGTCTGTCAGAATAAAAATGGCATACCAATAACAAAGTGTACATACCGTGTTACCAAGGTAATCCATACGGCGTTTATTTCAGCTCTATATCACACAAAACAAGAAGATAGAATCGACGAGAGTCCCTTTTCGACGAGTGTTCGTCAACACTGCCTCGGAAAACAAGGGGAAGAGATTGACCTCACCTCGTAATCTAGAATTGAGGTCAGCGATCAAACTATAATACGGGAAGGGTCCACAAGGGTCGCGCGGGCATATTCCATTTAGCACGCCAGCCGGTCGTAGGCAGACGGTCTTGCGACGAAGCAACGCAGCGCCGAGTCGGAATGCCTGCTAGGCCTATATTCTGAGCAGCTCGCTTCGTCGGAGTCGGTGGATCCAGCGTTCTTGTTCGTCGTGGTCTGTTTTAAGTACTGTTTTCTTGCTGCTTGAAGTCGGCACGCGCGGGAAGAACACGTAGAAAAATAAACGTTCAGTCAGTCAGAGTTTTGAGAGGAAGGAAAACAAAGAAAATAAACGTTCGTCGGTCGCCGCCACCCAAGTAACTGTCGGCCCTGCCTTACTGCGCACGCGCAGTAGTTGCTTCGTTTACCACACGATAGATGGCGCTTGGCTCTCAGCATTATCAAATTTGGCAATTTTCGCCACACATCTCTAATTATGCTGCAAAATGTGGATCTGAATATTATTTAACAAAACTTTTAGGAAACATTCGCCGGCTATTTATTGTTTACGATCGCGGTGCTGGTGAGGTAGGCTCTTACCCAATAGGCGACGTGGATTTGGCTGACGTGCTCCATTTCCGCGGATGCATCGTAGTGAACAGGCGAAGGAAGGAAGGCGCAAAAGAGTCCAGTTTTCTTTTAAAAGTTCTATAGCAAATAATCTTTTTGGCTCCCTATTTTTGTGTTTTTGTGTTTCTTTTCGCACCTTTTACGACGTGCGGTGGATGAAACTCGATTTTAAAATCATTTCATGGTCCCTTTAAAGATGCAAACAAAACGTAAAAAACGCTGAGTCTTACGATGAGTTTGTAATTCGCAGAGTCAGGCGCCCTTAGCGGCGGCCCTACTACCCCCCCCCCCCCCCCCCTTCTCCAGGACCGGAGATTGGGAATGCCTTCACGTGACCGACTAGTTGGAACGGTCGTCGCTAGGATAGCGCGGCTCCGCGAAAGTCGGGCGTTCAAGTGGCGGCGTTAAGTTTGGGGCGCACTGTACTTTTGAATTGCTTCGTCAAGCGAGCAAATGAAAAACCTGCCAAAGTCACTGGAAAAGAAATAAGAAAGCAAAAAAGGTCACACACTGCTTGCAAGTATCAGATTGCAGTGCCCGACTTTTATTTTACGGGCAGTGTGAGCTGCGCTACGTTATTCCTTTCCCTTCTTTGTTTCTAGTTCTTACTAACGCCACGAAATCAAACAAAACAAACGCGTAGCAAGCAGCTAAAAAAATGAAGCCCTTTTTTTATTAGTTTCGTTGTGTTGCTTCCGCTTTGTTTGTTGTGGACTCAACACCGACGGCGACCACCACCTGCGCAACGATCGTCGTCACTGAAGGAGTTTCTTTACTGGGTGATTTTGTATCTTTGTATTGTCTGCTATCTTTTTTTTGTTTTGTTTTGTTCGCCGTTGTTCGCGACTGTGCCCCATTTCTTTTTATTTTGGTCTGAAATGGAGAAAATGGCAAATCCATCTTTCCTGCAAAGTTGGGAAAATGTTTGCACGTCATTTTTATCATTACTTTTTGTTTTGTTTTTATGCTGCAGCGGCTGGTGCGCTTTCTGTGGTAATATTAACATGCTGTTTGCGTCCGTTTTAATGATCACCTATTCAGGTAAGAAATCGTGACAACTCAGTTTGTAACAGGTCAACAGTAACCTCCTACGACGTAGTTCGAGTAGCTAGACACCTGTTTTCCGATTCCCAGATGCGCTTCAAACGCGTGTGATCCCCTAAGTGTCGTTTGAGACCGCTGAATAAACTTCCTTATCTTAGTTTCTCCGCGCGTCGTTATTTCATTGTCGTTGCAGTTGCGATCAGTGCATTCCGCTTCGCAAGCGGACTGACCGTAATGAATTGTTTCTGCTGTTGGGGGGGGGGGGGGGGGGGGGGGGGGGGACGAAACGGGGCCCGCAAAGCTCGAGCTCGTCGCGGAGCGTATACTTTTCCATTGCGTCGTCTGTTTCCGTAGACTCCGAGTCTTCTAGAGGCGCCACTGTCGCGTTCGCCGCCGTTCCCATAGGTTTTCGGAGGAGTCTCCAGTATTGGCGAAGCTATATCATATTTGATATAACTGAAGAGATAAGACTTTCACTCAAATACAAACACAGGGGGTGTCAGACCCGGTATTACCTACAAGGTTATTAAGAAGAAAAAACAGGTGTACGAAGAAGATAAAAAATTATAAATAAACATAATATAAAAAATTCGCATGAGAGTCGCGGGAAGACATAGGAAAAAGCGGGAAAACATGAAAACATGCGTGTCTTTACAAATTCATCGTATCGTTTCTCTTTTTCTCGCGGAAAAGACGAGCCTGCATTCGGAAAAAAAAACACACAGGTAAAATTCCTTGTGATGGACACAAAGGGTAAAAACCTGAAGCTAAAATAATACATATCCTGGAAAGAAAAAAATACAACCTAAAAACGCCCCACGGTCAATACTGGCCGCAAACAAGAAAATGCTCTCAATAATTGATTGCTGTACGGAACGGCGCTCCAAGGAACGACGTACCTGGAACGTTCAGCCCTTACCAGAAAGCGCAATCGCTCTCAGGGAGGGAGCAACACTGCGTTGCTGACGACAGTTACGTTGGTCACTGTAATATAGAAGCTACTTTTCAGACCAGTACTTCATCATGCTTATCTGCAGGTCGATTGATTGCACCGTATTTGCTCTGTGTGTCTTATTAAACCCTGTAATGTAATGCAGAATGTGCACCTGGAAGCGTACACATAATCTCGTCTGGTTGTTACACCACTCGTAGGCGAAACACATGAATACGTTGACGACTATTCCAAACCTCGTTGACAACGCACAACAGTGCCATAGCGATGTTCGTGACTCACAGAAATACAAAAAAACGTTTATTGTCTGTTAAAACTCGGGGAAAAAAAAGACCCAGACGTAGCGCAGATGATGCGCAGGCACCATGCAGAAACGCCTGCCTGATTTAGACGTAATTGGACGCTAAATTACAAAAACGGCCATTTTAGCCCAGTGCACATATTTCTGCTGGCCCTGCTCTGGAACTTCGCTGTTTCTAACGGCTTCGTTTGCTCGTTTGACGAAATGAGTGGTAAAAGCGTGAAATCAGCCGGGGTGCCCTGCGTGTTTCAATTGGAAGACCGAATTACCGGCAGCATTCTTTACCGCTGACGCCTAATCAGCTGAGTAGCGTTTATTAAAAAACAAGTGCATGACGTGTTTGAAAAAACGATACCGAAAGCGGAAGAGGCGGGAGGGAGGACTCATTGGAGGAACTATCATCCTCTTCGCCTGGAGAAGGAGATAAAACATCCCGTTACTCCTTATTCTTGGGTCAGCTTGGGGGCACGCCAGTAGAAACGAGAAAAACGCGCCCTTGCAGTGATTTCCCTACAAACCCTCGGGGGGGGGGGGGGGGGGCGCACACCCGTTTTGTTTTTCTGCAGGCACCCCCTTAATTCGCTACGACCCTCTATTTGCAATGCCCCCCCCCCCCCCAACCCCAACCCCTTCCCCCTCCCTTCTTCAAAATTTAACCCACCCCCCCCCCCCCCCCCCCCCGGCCCGCCTAATTCTAATTCCTGCAAGCCCTGCGCCGTTGCTACCTTTACCACTTTTTTTTTTTTTTTGAGAGTGCATTTGCAGGTTTTGCGTCGTGTCCCTGCTGGTTCCACATAAGCGGTTTGACGAGTTCTGAAATATTACTGCTCTAGCGCAAAGGGGATGCACCGGACGTTTCGTTTCCTGTGCGCAGGAAGAAACACAATATCCGACTACGTTTACGACCTCTGGAAAAGGCCGCTGACACGATCCCGACCCGTACTCTGTCGTTCGTGCTATCGGTTAGTTGTACATTTTACCCGTGCGTTTACGCATTAGTAATTAAATTATTATGTTTGGACATACTTCCAGCCCCAGGCAGGAGCAGGAGGAAGCACAAAATAGATAAATCATAGTTTTGTTGACAAATGGTCTAGTTTATAGTTCAATCTAATGGGTAACAAACAGCGCAGGGACATCGAAAGAGTCGGAGACGGAACACGGCGCTTAGTTACAACTGACATTTGATGGACCTCACAGGTATGAACGCAAAAGTTGTCCGAACCAAAAACAAAGAATGAAAACAACACTTAAGAAGGATGTCACATGTTCCTAAAGTCACCTGCCTGCATTGCTCTTCTTCGATCTACAAAGAAACATGCGCTCCTTTTCCGAACGCAGTTTTAAGTCAGTGCCGCGTTTGGCTTCCGTCTTCTACTCTGCCCGTATCTAAATAATTGAGGTTGTGTGAATATTGATACAGCTTGTAGTTGGTCAGCCATTTCATAGTTGCGACGAGTCATTCGCTGTTGATGCGCAATTTAGTCTGTGCAGTACAACCGCTAGCCTGGGGTCTTTAACGTGCACCACGCAGTAGTGATACACGACCGCACGCCAGTACGATGCTCATTCAGATCGAAACGGGCAGGGGTGGGTGCGGTCTGCACATTTCCAGCCAAATCGAAGTCTACGAGGAAAAACGCTTTATCTTTTAGATATCGTGCGTCATTGTTCCATGGCAATTCTTTTAGAGTGCTAGGGGTAATTTCTCGTTTAACGCGTAAGTTTAGAAACCCTCATTCATTGATTCTTTTTTTTTTTTTTTTAGTGAGGTCAGGACTTGAGTTTGCTTCTGTCGTATGGAACTCGATATCGAAGAAGAAATGTTCAGAAAAAAATTGTCCAGGTTGTTTATGACAGATACATTGAAAGGCGCTTTGTTATACGTATGAATATATAATGAAAATGTTTTCACTTTCACTATTGTCTGAAAGGAGGACTGTTCGAAATTGAGTTTTTCTGCGGAAGGTTGCAATGGGCGTAGTTGATTCAGTGGAACTCCTTGCGAAAGTGAACTTCCATATTCCATTCCGAATAACCATACTCGTAGCTTGTTTTGATGTTCGCTCGCCATGTAATACCTCGATCGCCTCTCTCACGGATTCAGCAATTATATATTACCTTCGCTCCACCCCACCTTGATATATCTGCATCAATTTCTATCTACCGTCACGATTTGAATGATATTATACGAGCCACTTAGCAGTATGTTTGTGTTAGATGTTTTATCTCTTTAGTAAGCGTGTTTAGAGCCTATGCATTTGCTTGCTGATTTTGTTTGTGCGTGTTGGTACACCAATGAAAAGACCAATGTGGTTCTTTTTGAGCGCTCAAAAATAAAACTTAAAGATTATAAAACATTTTTTTTTCAATTATTCATTTTTCCCCCGAACAATTCAAAATTGGAATTCACTGTCAAATGAAATTGCCACGCTTTCATCACACGCCAGTTTTGATAACGCAATTCATCAGATACATGTTTGATTACATTTTTAATGTGTATTTACAATGTATATATTATGAAAACTTCCACTCCTGCTAAGGCTTTCAACCAATACATGCGTTATCGCTTAAAAAATAAGTAATTAAAAATAAATATAAAATTTAAATTCAAAAAGCGCATCCTGTTATTGAGTTAGCTCTCTATTCGGAGAAAAAAAAACCTATACAGATGTGCCACATCATATCGTCATCTCTACTTCCTGCAAGTGTTGGCTGTATAAAATGTTAAGCAAAAGCAGGTTAGAACGACAGAGCGAAAACTTTGGGTTTAAAATAAAAGGTACCGCTCAAGCTCATCAATTAAAAAATAAAAGATCATCCTGTTTTCGTCGTTTCGTTCTATTCTGAGTGAGGAATCTAACTACAAGGGCCATATATCTTTGTCATAAATTCGCTTTCCTCCATGTGTTGTGGTTATCAAAACGAAACAAAGCAGGTATTGCATGAGAAAGGGCAAACTTCGGCTTTATAAGCAAGGGTACCGCCCTGGGAAACCCATAGCAGCCGCTCGGTGAGAGCCGCCATGCTTTCTGGAATTGCAGCCAGTGTTTCTCGCGGTCCTTGGGCAATTTTGTACCAGTGAGTTCGTGTTTCATTCAGTAGCTAAAGTTGTTTCTTACAGCGTCACCTGGTGTCTTGCACATCTTTTCAACGAGCAAACATAATCATCAATCATAAGTTTGTATATATGATAATCTGAATTCGATACTGGAATAAGTTGACTTCTGGATTTCCTTCTATTTCTTGTTCAGAACGGCAGTATCGGTTGCATTATATGGGGTTTACTGAAAATGCATTAAATTAGTAAATTGTAAGTTTATCTTGCACTATACGAAATTGCCATTTCATGCACGGGTGCAGATCACACCCAATGTGAAACGAATCTGACTGCAAGAACGTTGTATTTAAGAACACTTTCAACTCCGTTTAAGAATGAGCCTTATACTGCACACTTACCAACAGAAAACAATAGCGACACGGTAAAACTTAGTTTTATGTATGCGAACGTTAGAAGTTTACGTAAACACTGAGACGAGCTATTGGTTGTATTTTCTAGAGAAATGTCTTCCTGGACCCTCTGTTATTAAGCGAAATTAACTACGCAAAATATAAGTGAGCGGCATTTACCTTAGTTGGTTCGTGTTTGTACTTTTGCGCCGGGAAGGAAGAAGCGAGTATATTTGATGGTGATTTTTAATGTGGTCCTTTGTCTAAAAATTATCTTTTTTTTTTATCACGCAGACGTTTGCGCAAGTTCTGTTCACAAACGCTTGATCTCATGTATTTTACGCGTGGTCTATCAGCCGTCTAATTCAAATAAAACATGTTATGTGATGAATTATTATTGCGCCAATTGGATTACAACAAGCACGCCATACTGGCTGGGGATTCCAATATAGATGTTTTAAATGAAACAATGTATGAATTCTTCAAATGCCTGAACACAGTCTCCTGCTTTGGCCTCGAGAATGTAATACCCGACGACACGCGAGAGGAATATTACGGGGAGCACCGTCACCAAGTCATGTATTGATCACATAGTAACTAGAATTAGCAATATTACTCTAGCTCATGCTGTAATTAGACAGAAGGTAGCAGACCATTATCTCAAGCACGTTCCATATTGGGTGAAAGCCCAGCAAGCGACACATCAATTAACAATACATTTAAAATATACTTAATTTACAAAGTTAGACCTTCTAATCAGCATTTGTGGATGGAATTCAATATTGATACGCGACCCTGTTACCGCTGACATATTACTTGTAGTTAATATTAAATAGATATGTAAAAAACTTTCAAAAAGATAAGGTAGCAGTTAAATTTAGACAAAACAATTACATAATAAAATTTGCTTCGACGCAAGAAAAAGCTGAGATGTAAATTAGTTTATTGGCAGAAAAGAAAATACAACATCAACGTTACTATCAAGAAGAACTTCTCTGCTCTAACTATTCAGAACGAGTGGAATGCTTCTACGCTCTCATAAGTATTGTACAAGGTAGAATTGACATGATGAACCGGCGGATCAAATTGATTGCTTTCAGTCCGCAGATTCACCAAACATAAATTAGCACAGCCTCATAAATATACGTGAATCAAGGTCATTTACGAAATTTCCCAGAATAAGTTAAACTTGTGTTTGGAATATTCGCTATAATTTGTTCAATAGTAAAGGTGGTCCTACTTGTGATAGTTAACGAATGTTTGACGACTGAAAACATTTTCGGAGGGTCTAGAAATATTGGAAGAAGGACCAATATATAAAGATGACAAGAAGGAAGTATTTAGAAAGATTAGAATAATCTCGATATTGCCAGCGATATCTCAAAATCTCTAAACATGGGTTCAAATAGGTATGATTGTTATTTGTGAAACGTTTCGTTCATAGACGACGCAAAATAAGACTTCAGGCAGCAAAATTAGCACAATCTCATTACTAGACTTCTCAAACTGTGTGAATGAAAGGCTTGAAAAACATGGAGTAGCGATCGACTGCCTTATTCTTAGATTTTCCCAAGGACTTCGACGCCATAAATCATAGCTTTTTTTACACGTTTGAATAAGCATGGCTTCAGACGTCTGTTTGTAAGTTTTGTTCAGTGACTACATCACGAAAAGGTTTCAGAAGGTAAAAATTGCAAAAACAGTGTAAGCAAAAATGGCGAATGAAATGCTCTGTACCACAGTGTAGCCCGTTAGTTTCAATGCTTTTTTTCATATTTATGTAAACAACCCTAGATTTTTACCGTTGTACACTATAAGTTTTAAGTATGCAGACGAGACCTTTTTATTATTAACGCACGTCAACTACAATCAAGTTGTGTATCTCTTTCAGGAGGATATAGATGTGTTACTTAATTGGTCTTAAATGTTTTCATGTAATTGAAATTCAATAAAACTTAATTAATGTGCTATGAAAACCTCATAACCGTATTACAATAACACCAAAAACATATATCTTCACCTCGAAGAGCATAACAATCTCTGCAGTTGCATACCCTTGTTATATAAATGGATAGTTAAATATTTAGGGGTAATGCTTGATCATCATCTCACTCGGAAGGAACGGATACAGTTCATTACCAAAAAAATACTGCGAGTGGTATCCGCGTGTCGTAACAAAGTAAGGTGTACACCTGGTCTTAACTTGAAGCGGACTATTTTTGTATTATTAGGAGAATCAATTATGCGGTGTGGAATTACGGTATACGGGAATTGTTACGTTTACAAAACAAAATCATGGGATTGATTGAAATATAAAACATATTGTAACATTTCTTATGACTCAGTTTACGAGAGCTCCGAACTTGAAAAAAAAATTTTCCATAGATATACTATTATTCTATATTGTTTTTAAGTACGTGACATAAACTACTATTACGATAGAAAGAATTTTAAATCTGAAGTAAAATAAGACCTGCAGCGTACAGAAAGGCTCATAAACCTACTGAATGTAGATATTTTTCTCTGACCCTTTGCTGTCTTGAAAAAAATTCTGATTATATAATATTTTCTATGATTATTAAAATATAAATTAATTACGGTAAAACGAAAGACGGCACTATATGCCCTTATTTTTTAACACTTCACTAGAGCCCTTGTCTCAATTGTTTTTCATTTGAGTGAAAACGAATGTATGTGAATGGTGTCATAGGTTCTCCAAATAATCATATAATTACTTCAATGTAGTCCTTCTGTCATATCAGAATTATTATCACAATAATTAAACCATAATTTGTTTTGCTCATATTATTTTTGCTTATGGTATTGTATAACGATATATTGTTTTGCTGGCTGCCCGGTTCCACATACAAGCATTTTTAATTTTATAAGCCAGTTCCTTTCGATATGTATTTTCATGGGAAATAAAATTACTAATATTAATACTATTACGAACAACAAATTGTTTGGATGCTTTTCTTTCCCACTCACGCACCTCTTCAATGTATTGAGCGGTGATGGGTGCCCTTGAATGCTAACAGCTTTAAAGTACAAACTTCCATCACAATACATTAAGAAAAGAACAAGCATTACGTATTTTCATGCCTCAAGGTGTTTATTCAGGTACAATTCGTTTAACTCATATAAAATGACGTAACAAACTTCTGTAACGCTCGCAATGCAAAGTGCTTTTACAGGCAGTTTGAAATACTACAAGCATATTTTAAGCAATTAACCAAAAAAATTCACGAGCCGATTGTACTTCAACAGTCGGTGATGACTTGAAGCGTATTTTCTTCAACAAGTGCGCATCTTGGAACAACTTAGCACCTGATTTTGCTATGCCAATAAAAGTCACGTGATACCGAAAGCATCAAGACTGGTTCCACCTGCGCTAATGCATACGATTTATTATTCCTCATGGGAACATAAGCACTTCTGCCGCCATGTGTGCTGCACTGCAAAATCGGATTGATAAGTGAAAACGTTTGGTTCGAAATCTCCAGTTACGGCAATTGAAGCCGAATACAATATTGCATTGCACATGAACACTGCAAGACTATCGATTTTTTTAAGAGTGCAGTCATGGACGATGTTAACCAAACTATAAAAGAACACTTCGTCACTTATCCTATAGCGGGGCACAATATTTGTTTGCATAAATGTTGTTGAGCTGCAAGCAAGAGTCTATGAAAAAGAATTGATACGTACTGTCATCACCGGAAAGCGACTCCGCCCAGGCAAATGTTCATTGCTCACAAATGAAGTAATTGATTATTTTAATATCTGCCGCACATTTCATATAATGCGTTGTGTTGCTTGTCTTTGATAATATTTTGTGTGGCATGCTGTTCTCATGATTCATGCACAAGGAAATACTAATTTGCATAATGTGCATGACTCGGTCTCCAGGGAATTATTCTTTTCTTTTTTCATCTTAAAACAACGGAACAGAACACGAGCGAAACAGAAGAAAAAAAACTGGACGACACAAACACTGACGTGTCGTCCAGTCACTCTTTTCGTCCCTGTATAGTCGAGCTGTTCCAAGACGAATACGTACCAACTCGTCCAATGATTCATTCTATCCGTTGTTTGCAGAACATAGGAATAAAGTTTGCCGTAGGTTTGCCTAAATTCTTCAAAATCTCAGAAAGGGTCTTCAGAATGTCACGAACGAGACATTTTCGAACCAACCGATGACGTTTTTTTAAGACTACAGGCCAAGTATGTTTATCAGTGAGATCGCGCTGGTGAAAGAGGAATACTCACACGCGATAAAACACGGTATCTTCTCTGAACAGACATTCCTGATTTTTCAAAAAGAAAATTTTGGTGAGGGTGTCAGGTAACACTGGCGTGTTTTAGTTTTGTTGTACAAAGGACTTTTAGGCAAACATTTTAGTGGCGGGGAGTGATATATATATTTTTTTCCAATAAGCCAAGAGTTTTGTTGGAACTTGAAATAACGTTATCTATGTGATGACACCCGTTTAGCAATTGTAAGAAGCAAACACCTAAGTACTTGTAATCAAAAGTCCTATTAACGTTGCGTGTTAGAAGGAAATACTAGAACGACAAATTACCTGGTTTTGTGGAAATATTAATGTATTTGCTATTTGAGATGTTAATGTTTATCAGGCAATCAGAGCACTTACTTGTAATTTTGTAAAATGCACCTTGCCATCATGTATAATCGTGAAGCAGAAAAGAGAAAACAAAGATGACTGCGGAGCCATGCAAGAGAACAGAGCTCGGGCGAAAATTCCAAGACGGCTGTCGACCAGAACACACATCTATTTAATCTTCATTAAATGATTTTATAAGTGGTGACCCGGTCAAAGCATCTTCCCCTTCAGCAAAGCGCTCATGGCTACCAATAGAGATCCTTCATCCTCCACCTCACCAATGGATCTACCCTTCCAAGCTATTTGACTGCCGATCCGGTGATATGATTCTGTCATGTCGAAAGCAAGCTCTCCACCTAACGTATCACCACACAGATTCGCATGTTCCAATACGTGGTCGCCACTCTTCCACCAGAACTGGCGACCAAAGTACGAGATTTGGTTCTCGTCCCGCATGCGACAAAATCTTTCTCCAACTTGAAGACGAAACTGCGTTATTGAACGTCAGAAACCTAGCAGCTCAGCCTACACCAGCTCCTAACAAGCGAGGAACTCGACGATCAGACATTCGCAATTGATCCGACGCCTCCAACAACTGCTTGGTGAAAGAGCCGCATCATTCGACACATTAATATTGTAGGAGTTATTTCTCCAGAGACTGCCTACCAGTGTTCGGATGGTGTTGACGACGGCGTCGAACCTCCAGTAGCCCGCTCGGGCACAGCTGACCGACCCGGTAATCGACGTGGCCATAACACTGGTAGCAGAGCAACGACAGACGCAACAATCTCCAGAATCCCCTGTGACGTCAGCATCGCAAGACCTCTCCACGGAGCTTTATCAGCGCCGAGACGTTTTTTAGGGGCGAAGCTCCTTAGGGCCTAGCCTTGTCCGGCGTCCGTGCTCACATCAATTGCCATCCCACCTGTCTTCTTAAAAAAAGAAAAAAAAATGTTTGCGCAGTCGACAGGATTCGAACCTGTGCGGGGAGACCACAATGGATTTCTCGCCCATCGCCTTAACCACTCTGCCACGACTGCGGGACGAGTAGGGGGCTCTGAGATGTGGTAATAACTCAAGAGCTGGGGATGTCATGGATGAAACATTGCATGTAGCAGCTCATCATCTATACAGGAGAGGGCGCTGCGGTCAAATGCGTATATAATCGCGTTAAACTTTGCATGCATTGGTTCAACGTTTATAGACGAGAGGGCGCTTCGGTCAAAAGCTCAAATGTGTATATAACCACGTTCCATACCACACTTTCCATAGCAACGCAACCCGGAACTCAGCCTTACCTATGAGCAATAAAAAAAATCCGCACCATCAGCACTACCTATGAACAAAATCAGTATCATCAGCACCAGCAGAGCTTCGCCCCAATCAGCATCATTCACCACGTGGAGATGCGGTCATTTTTTTATTGGGAATTGACAGAACTTAAAAAAAATGTAGTTGTCATTTTGCTGCGTTCTCGTGCCGACGGCAGCAGTTATCAACGAAGTATTATGATTGTTTCTATATATGGTGCTATCATCACCAAAGGGTCTGATTTTAGATGCTAATTAAAATATCAAGTCATTGGATATATATTGAAATCAAGACTGACCCAAGAATGCTGGCTCGGTGCGCAGACATGATAGCCTAAGGAGGAGGACACAGTATGGACAGTACCAAATATTTTCGCAATGTCAATGAAAATTACGTTAGTTTGGCCGTTGTTGTAAGTGCGGACGTGAATATTATTAGCGAATTCGAACAGCATAAGCTGTCTTTTAAAGTTTCACATTTGTTTGTAAACATAAAGTAGAATCGACGGAGATATGCGCGTATATATGATGTGTTCCATGAGTTTGCAGGGTAAAAATTTCTATTATTGAAATCGGTCGAAAGAGCTATAGCGATTATAATTTGATTTTAGAAAACTTTAAATTAGGCAGTCTTCTTGAGAGGTCTGTTCAAGATATAAAATGTTTGCATAGGTTAATTCATGGTTCCATAGGTAGCCCAACCCTTCTCGCTTCATTAAGCTTCCGCATTCCTGTAACCACAAATTCTAAAAATGCTAGAGTTTTCAGAGCACAGGTCTTAGGCTCCCGTTTCCGCGTATAGCGGCGTCGGCGTTGCCGTTGGTGTAACCGCGCGCGTTGCATTATGGGACGTCACAGACCTATCCATCAATTGAATTTCCCGCAAAATTTTGCGGAAAAACTTAATTTCTATGTAGGTCTGCTGCGTCCCATAATGTAACACTGCGCATTCAGTTCCCCGCTAAATTTAGCGGTGAAACTGACGCCACATGACCTCAACACCAATTCAGTTTCCCCACTGAATTTAGCGGGGAATTTACTTGGTGTTTATCGTGAACTCAAAAACTCAGGTTAAAATTTTCGAGCGGCCTATTAGAATCTCAGCAGGAAGTGCAATATTGAATTTCAGTGTGCAGAGTAAACTTGCCTTAAAAGAATAAAGACAGTCAAGATTTATTATGCTAGCTAGAGTGTATATGACGATTCCAGAGGGTATTCATTGTTGTTTAAATCTACCACGAGCGTGTTGTAAACTAGGGTGTACAGAGCTCGATATCAGGACACAGATACTCGTGTAAAGATTGCGGAGAGAAAGAGAAGACGGCTGAGGACTTGATAATGCAAAGGACTTCAATCTTCAGCATGCGAAGGCCAGACTGATTAAGTCAACGCATTGGAATTTAAGGACCCCGACGAAAAAAAAAAACAGAAAGGGGGAGATCGCGTAATTCCTTCACTTGGGAAGAGCGGATAGGGAAGCGTATACACGGTACTTCACTGCGGATAGCTCATGTTATGCTACCACTATCACAGATATTCATGCGTTTGACTCGTTATCAATAAGTCTGTCAAAAGGAAATTACAAATCCAGTTTACCGAAGCACGCGAGGTTCTGCCGACTTTGGTTTCTCTTTTCGCGAATTGAATGATACGTTAGTAAGATAAACGACACAGACTCCGAGTCTCAGCTAATCACAGAAGCCCTCGATGTGGTACGATTAAATACCATGTACCGATATCTCCCGGTACAATCATTTAGAATTATGCAAATATTCCCGGTTGCATTTCTCACTAGGTGGCCACAAAACCATGAGAGTAATAGGAAAATTTAAAAGTTTCAGAATATATTCTGATACCTCAATAAATTTATTTTATGTCATTCACTCCATTTTCGTAAAAAAGAGACAGGAAAAAATTACACACTGTAGCATTACAATTTCTTGCCTCGCATACGATTTCTCAGCTTCGTCAGCACTCAGCACATACCCTATTTTCCGGACTATAGTCCGCACCCGCTGCATAGTCCGCACCCAGTGCATAGTCCGCACCTGGTGGTTAGTCGACACGAAATTCGTCTCATACGCGGCACACCTTGACATATGTATGTTTTCTTAGCTCACAAAAAAGCCTATAATATACATAAATTATCAATAACATACTCTTTTATTCACAAAATCCGTCCCGTCTCGTCATAATCAACGATATTGAAAAACATAATTCCTGTATAGTCCGCACGCGTAGATAGTTCGCACAGTCAGAAATTTCAACTTTTAGACATGTATAGTCCGCGGACTATAGCCCGGAAAAATACGGTATATGAATCGAAGTTATCCGGCATATTCCACTAGTCAATCCCACGCATCAGGTATGAAGTCGGGTTTAGAACCAATGATGAGAAATCAAGGAATTAATTCACTTCATTGCTTTCTTTCTAGAATTCTTTTTATACCATTTGTGTATGTCTAATATAATGTCAGAGAAAAACGACAGCGAACCGCATTGTCTTATATTCTGAACAAAAAAAAATCATCTGTGTGGCAGTCAAGCTACATTTACCAAAAAAAAAAAAAACCTTTTTTGCGCGTTATATAATCTAACTTTGTTTTAGTCATATTGCCGCAGACAAGTTGGTAATACTTTAATTGTAAAGCATATTACAAATTGTACAAAAAAAACTCCAGCTGTTCTGGAAAAAAATATGCTTGTAATTACTACGCATAATATTAGACACATTAAACATTCTATGGTGTATCCATATTGAGTTCTTTTTTTTTTTCAAAAATACTTTCAAAAATGTCTTCAAATAAAGTGGTGGAAACAAAAAGAAACACTTCTCGGGAAAGAACTTCAAGCCTCATCGAAATTCAGTGTTTGCAACAAAAAAAAACACTAATTAGCAAGATACTTACCGAAAATTTATCAATAATTTTTAATCACATAAAAAAATATGATTTCCATAAAAAAAGCTTCTTGAACGTCATTCAAATCCACTAAATTAGTCAATTATAGGAGGACTTCGGGCACATAGAGGTTGCGAGGGTGCACTGAATTTCCGACTGGAAGAGCAGCGGAAGGCTGACGACGCGAAAACACGGATTATTTTCTCATCCTCATTTTTTGCGTCGCCAGCTTTCCGCTTGGTGCACGAGTGGAACCTTTAGCGGACCATCGCCCTTCATACGGGCTTTAAGCATTCGTAAAATTGTCTGATTTAGGGGCTTTTGATGATGCTCTGCAAGCTCTTATTGGAACAATATGTTTATTTTTACTACTTATAACTTTAGCTAGTAAATATTTTGTAAAGTTTGCTAACTAGTATTACTTTGGAAATCCCTGACGTCCACCACGGCTGGCAATTTTTCCCGAAAAAAGTTTGTTTCGTTGTCAACCATCTTTTTAGTGGGCATTTTTAAAATATTCTCAGAGACGCCCAGTATGTTCGTTCCAGCTCATGTACTGGTTAAAAAATGCACCTATTATCTTTACCACTGGTACAATTTCTACGGAAGTTATACCTATCTTAAAAGGGGGCACTACCCCCCCCCCCCCCCCCAAAAAAAAAGTCAATTTTGAAAAATGCCATATTTACATCCACCAACATCTACAGTATTCTTAGAAAGTTTCGACTGGGGATTTATATTTTTTTTAAATAATTATTTTCACCCCATCGATGTTAAAGAAATGATAGAGGTTCAAGCACACCGAACGCGTTTTTTTCCTTTCCACTTTTTGGCATAAATTTCACTTTAGCAAAACTATCGTTTGGTAGCGGAACAAATAGAAAATCTCGCTCATATTTTTTCTTAACTAGAATTTAATAGTCATTGCAACTGTGGCCTTTTTTCACTTTGTTCGTGTTTTTTATAAAAGACGTTAAGATTTTGTCGACAGCTTAAAAGGCAAATATAATATTTGATATCTCAGCGCAAATTTAGCACAAAATAAATTACGTTTTGGAAAGTTTGTTTTTAGTTTCACTCCCCAGGTATTCTGCTGAGTATCTAGGGAAAAAAATGGCGTGTATTAAGTCAGTTTTCTAACGAGAGTTTTCCTAAGCGATGTCACTGTGTTCCTGATAAAAACGACTATTATTTCTTTCACAATTCATGTACACAAATATAACTTTGCACGACATTTTGCTTTGCAACTGCCAGTATATACTGTAAATTTAATTCATATTAAGCCAAAAGTTCAAAAGTTGTTCCTTTTGGGTAGTGTCCCACCTTCAGGGTAAAACGCCAAAAGACACAAGGACAACGTAGATGGTGACTAGACAGGCATCCGATGCATCTTGTTATGATTGTCTACAATGTCCTTGTTTTATTAAGTTTTACACTTCAATGTATCTAAACCGACCAGCCTAATTAGACATCTGAAGACAAACTTGAGTGATACACTTATGTTACATATATTTTCTTAAAGGGAAGCTGAATAGCTTTTCAATAAATCTGAGTTAGGAGCGGACGCCTACAGCTCATTGTCTCGTTAATTCAGTACTCACACTTAATTTGGGCAGAAGTAAAGTTAAACCGTGAATATTGTGAAAAATACGTGCAGCGATTGACGGAAGTCATGCGGTGAGCTTTTCTGCCGCCAGTCATCCGTCCAAAGCGTGGCGATGTCATCGTCGACATCGTCGAGCCAGCTTTATGGTGGAGGGTCATCTGACCCGCCGATCACGTCATTTTGCTAGATATTCTCTCTGTTTTCGAGCTCACCTGTTCTCTGCTCGTAGCAACGGGCGGACCTACGTCGTTTTTATTTCGATTGTGTATTACGAGGATATCATATGATCAACAGAAAACTTGAGACACCTAATTTTTAAAAGGCCTAAATCAGAACTTGCACATTTGTTTCATTTAAGTACCTCATTGGCTTTTTTCAACATCTGATGGTATATGATTTTCCTCATTTATTCGTATAAAACTACGACTAAGATATTTTTCAACTATTTAATATTCCCAAGATCGTCAACGTGCGTATTCGCAGCACAAGGAAATGCTCCGTTTTGCTTTAAGAAGTTGCTGCAATTCCGGACATAAGCTTGTTTCCACTTGTATTTATAGTGATTGTTTTTCCAATACCCTTTTCAAAACTCGACAAAAAAAGCTTATTGACAAAAATTGGTTGTAAAAAAATGGTCATGGGTTTTGTTCTATATGAGTTTCCTTTTCTTCTCTTGAGGATTCCACATCCGCATTACATCGCTCTCAGCTTTAAAACTCAACGATTGTTACTTCTGTTGCCTCGATCAGTACACGGCGACAAGTCTCTCATCTGTCGATGTAGGAAATCCGATAAAGTCGTCGACATTTCTCACAATGCCCTTCACATCTTTGTTCATTTTTTAAATTTTATTTTCCGCTACGTTTATTGTTTATAACAACGTTATTTTAATGCCATTTCCTTGGACTGACGCGAACTCTCATTTCTTCCCAAGTTCAAAGTTTTCTTTCGAAAATGGTTAGACTTTCCCCCTGAGTCTTTCGGATACCTCGTTCGGGATTTTTATTTTATTCTTACGCCCTTTATTTGTTCGTTGTTTGCGAATTCCTGATCTAAATTCTCCTTCGAGCAACTCCTTAATTGGAAGGAAAGTGGTTCAAAAAAAAAAAAACGAGTTCGAAGTAGATTCTAGCGTAAGCGTGTCTTATGATCTTACCTCTTGCTGCGTGATTCGCTCTTCGCCGTATTTACTGAATGAAATCGTTGTCACTTTGGCTACTAGGCTATCATAACATGATCGAGACTCGCCGCACTTTGAATTTCTTAAACTCTCACAAACTCGAGTTTTGAGTGCGCCTTGCTTTTTGTTGGTCCACCTTCGTCCCAGGATTTCGCTCGCAGATTCTCCTAGTACAGTGATTTCTCGTTAATATGGACACCATCGTTGCCCTCCAAGAAATGGTCCATTATGTGAGTTGTCCATAATACTAAGTAAAAAAAATGCACGCATTTTTCTGGTTTGTCCTCAATAATGGAGCCCATACAGCGGGGTATCCTTATTACCGGGCTCCATATTAGCGAGACTTGACTGTATACGATAAACGGGCCGGCTCGAACCACCACTCTTCTTTTGTTCCAGTTTTGAGACTGCCGCTTCGTCGCTTTCATCTGCCGGGTACCTCCTGGCAAACCATCGAGGCATCCAGGAGAAGGAGAGGGAGGAAGTGGGTTTCCTCCTGGAAAGAGATGTAAGTCTTTAACTATATTGCTATACCATAGCTTTAAGCTCTCTACGTGTAAAGAACATTCTTAAAATAAATTATACAAGCTTGATCATGTTGACAAAAACTGGTAAGCATAGAATACGTGATAGGCCTTTCGGAGAGGAGAAGGGCATCTGAAGGGCAGCCCCTAATAAAGATTCGTTCTGATTTCTGATACAAGCCGTGAGATGGCGCAGCCTCACAGAAAAGATTACGAGGCGCCAGAACACGCGCAAGCGCGCCAGGGATCAACTTCGCCCTAGCATGCTCCGATCCCCGACACTGGATAGCTCAGTCGGCAAAGCACTTGGCTCACACTCGCAAGGTGGTGAGGTCAAATCGTGCCAGGGACTGTAGTGTTTTTATATGGTCCCCTGTGGGCATAAGGGGGTATGCAAACTGGCGCTGTGGCCCCGGCGAGCCGGAGAAAGTTCACGGCAAAACCGGAGGGAATTCACTCCTTGCCACAACACCTTCCAGCAAGCTACGGCGGCCCTCCCGGTGGCGTGTTCCATGACGAAACCCCTAGATGCTACCAATCACGTTCACGATCGGGGTGTAGAGGAGGTCAAGTCTAGGCTTGCGTGGAGTGGGGCGTCGCGGCATCGCCTGACTCCCGGATGGAGTGGAACGCACTGATCACGTGGACAGAGACATCTCCATTGGAGAGGGCGCCACTTTCGAACTTCCGGTTTATCACTCTAAGCCCTTCTACCTTGTTACAAAACACGGCATAAGTTCTGCAGCGCGTGCCGTAGGCCGTGCATTTCGAAGGCATGACCTGCCGTTCTCATTCTATCAATAACTACAGTTTTTTTGTTTGTTTTTTGTGGTGATGTTAGGTAAGTCCGTGTCATGTGACCGAAATTTTGTTTTTGCCTTTTGTTTACTATAAAGTCCGAGGGGACAAGTAAGCCGCCTCACTCAAAAAGTAGGTTTCGAATGTTTCGTGAGATTATATTGTCTAAACGAAATTGAAGCAATGTATTGTCGATGTTAGCTCACAAACGCGGGCAGGCTACCTTCCGCGGACTAAGATGTTCGTGCACTATCCTTGGCAATCCTCACGCTCAGGCCCTTTCGTGTAAGCTTTGCAGGGACTGTGCCTGGATATCACACCTATGTTTATTCGTTTATTTTGACTTTTAGACAATACAGAGGTTGCCATGGAGCTGGGGCAAAAAGGCGACTATAAAGGAAGTGTCAGGAAACAAGCTTTCCCCGGAATTTCCTTTCTGCACTATATTTACGCCGCGAGACACATTTGCAGTCAGGAGTTCGAAAGAAGCTTATATTATGATATGTCGATTCTAAAACATGTCTCATAAAACTCAGGCATGGTTCAGAATCGCTCTTTACTTAAAACGGGTATCGCAACGTAAATATTGCTTTTCTTTGGGTGACACGCGTCTCCTACCCAAACACTTAAAAATATTATTGGGATTTCAATGGTTAAAAATGTTATGGGAAGCTCCAAGTTCCACAATTAGCGCGTCTTCAAAGCCATTATTCTTAATCGCTCTTCAAATACCATAGCAAAAACACCACAAACTACACAATCACAATTTCAAAGAATGTAAAAACTTTTTTGTGTGATCCCAGCACGTAAAGGTAAATACAGCTGCGCGTTAGATAGTGCCACTCGCTAAAAGACTGCGATAGCTGCTTCATTGTCTTTGTGCCCCCCTCCTTAACGTGCCAGAAAGTTGCGCGAAGTGAGCCGTCGCATTTGCTTTTGAGAGCTGCCACCTATGAACATTCAACTTCTCACGCAGTTGTAGGTCTCGTCATCAAGAGCAGTGGTTCTCAAATGAAATCCCGCGGACCCACTGGGTGCCGCGAAGCCCTCGCCTTAACTCTAACCTCTCCCTCCCACCCCCCAACGCTTTTTTCTAGAAAAAAAACAATTGCCTTCTTCGTTGACCTTGTCTAGGTGGCACAAGCAACCGCCCGGTATGAAGGGTACAGCTTAACCATCTACCCATTTATTCATCCGTTCAGTTGATGCTTCTCGCGTTTCCTGTGTATAACAGTAAAGGGTGCACTCTTCGCATTGCAATTAGTTGCCTTATTTTATACCCTCCCCCCTTTCCGTTCCACTGCTGGCATGGGGTCTCCCATCACTTTGGCAGGACCCAAAGGGGCCTCCGAAACATTTATGCTTTAGCACCACTGATCTAGAATGTTGTTTCTTAGAGGACTTGTGCTGGGTTTTAGCCTTGTGGATACGTTGCAGGACATGGAAGCCACTCGAAAAAAAAGCGTAAATGGTTAGCTAGTAAGTTAAATCTTAAAAAAAAACATCCCTAACGTTTCTTTTGTCTTTCTGCTTTTAAATTTTTGCCGTATAATTTATGCTCGATTTTCTTATACCATAGGCGTGACATGGAAGTTTAGATAATAAATTGGCAGTGGGCGCTACGGGAAGTGAATTGTTATTCTTGTACGTGGCGTCAAACCGAAACTAACCCGGCAAAGCACGCCTCGACGTTAATCCCTTCTTTTCGCATTTGCGTCACACTTTTTACAATACCTGCGCCCAGGGGATGTCGGTTGCACAGCCGGCGCGAAGCAGAAGAATCGACGTCAACGGCGCCCTTCAACGGGTTAGTTTCGGTGGGAAGTCGTGCGCAAGGCTAACATTTCTTGTCGCGGAGGGCACAATACGCATTTTTTTAAGTTAATTAATGTTTCACCTCACGGCTAATCTTTAAGGAGGCCGAGCGTCAATTCTATAACTACATTAAGCGCCATATATCATACAAAGAAATATTTCAAAAAAGCAATATTGAATTAGCTAACAGATTAGCTAACGTTGGATCTTTTTGAGGCCTCCGTGACTTCCAACTTAGCCCTAAGGCTAAAGGACCACAAACGCAAGTTCTTGAGTTTTTTTTGTTTTTTTTCCTGGAGCTATAAATATTTTTGTATACAGTGAAATACTCGCTTTTCCAGATGCGGTACTGTTTCTAAACTCGCCCGGTAGACACTGGACAATATGCTACTTTTGCAAATATGTTGTGAACACGTAGCTTGAGGCAGTCTCAACCTGACAACTTAATTGCCATCGTGTGTGTTTCAAGTGAGTCCTGGAATTCTAAAATGTAAATATGTTTTTTTTTTCATTTGATCGCCCTTGCAGGGAGATACCACCTACGACAACATCTTCAGTCTGCGGCACTTAAAACAAGTCATCGCAGAATCATTAAAAAGATGCCTTCCACAGCCAGGGTACTGTATATTTTTTTTTAGCAATTCAAGCTTTGATTTTTTGCCTGAATTTTATTTTATATGGTTTTATTGTCCATTTTCGGCATAATAATCATGAATCAATCTGCAGTATATTCGGTGCCAAGAAATGACTCTTCGGTGCTTGGTTTTAGAAAATCCAAATAAAACACTTCACATCCCAAACCTAATAATGATAAAACAAAGTTAAGGATAAACATACCTTAAAATACACGTTCACTATGACTCCAATTTTATTAAGAAAACGATAATTTGAAAAAACATATTTGTGAAATATTCAAGACGTGTAAGCAAATAGACACGCTATCCAGAAAAAAATGCCAACTTCGACGACGAACCATTGGAGCACACGTACTCGTCGGGAGTCGTAGAGCGCCAAGATGGATTTGACCAAGGGTTCCCCATATTCTTTAATGATATAAAGGTTACGGCAACTACAATGGCATGTACAGCCCATGCGAGACATTTAGTTTCGTCTAATCCGCGTACGGTGAATATGAAAATGTACAGGGCAAACAGTTCGCCGCGTGCGGGTCTGTAAAAGAAATCCACTCCAGCAAGTCAGGGCAGTCAATAATTACGGGACTAGCTTTAAAATTTGATCACATATGATTTCTCGCGCCGATGATGTAAGTTGCATTCAAAAACATGATTTCTTGAACTATATCTGCGCAAACAACCTGCATTATCACGGAGCTTGCTATGTCTATGTACTGACAAGAATTTATTTGACACCGAATACAGCTTTAAAGAATTGTTGGTAGTGACACCGTTCAGACCATAGATGCGTATAAGTTGGGATAGAGTGTTTGCGAAATATAGAACAAGCAAGTTGCTGGGGTTCGCAAATCCTCTAGGCGTTCTTCAGGCAATACCCACGGTACGTAGGGCTGACAAAACAATTCGACCATCATCTGCGTCAAAACGGAAAGAGGAATCGAAAAACACACTTAGATTTCAAAGCTCGCCAACGCGACAGTGGACTTTAAAAAACAATTTTGTAGGGAAAGTAAACGCTGTAATTCTTTCGCGAGGAGTCTTTTTTTTAGATTTCTTCATGAGTAGAATATTCCTTAGAAACCAATCATTTAACGCCCACACTTCCTTATCGTGCATTTCATAATCCTCAGCACTGCGAATGTTCCGAATTATCTTAAAGTAAAATTAATAACAAAAATAACATTAATAATAAGAATGAATATTATTCATTTAGTATTTATTAATATGTCCAAGAACAACCTATTCGTCCTCGTACTTTCACCGTACTTTTCAGCTATATGCGTATCCGCCAAGCACTTACTGGTTGAAGCGTGTGCAACAGTGCGTGGAAACAGTGATGCCGATATGCAGCGTCACTTGAATATCACAAATGATTTTGCTATGCAGACTCGCCACCAGCGTTTCTGACAAGGACACCGAATTAAATGGCTTTTGCTACTTAAAAGATTCGAACATTCAACTTCCCCTTCAACCGATGCACCATGACCCAAGGTACTGGATCGATCCCGAGGATCTCAAGCCGATGCACCATGATCCAAGGTACTGGGCCGACCCCGAGGAGGCCAAGCCGACGTATCGTGATCCAAGATACTGGGCTGGTTCTCAGGAGGACGAGCCAATTCATCATGATCCAAGGTATTGGGGCGACAATGATGAGATGAAACCAATGCACCGTGTTCCAAGGTACTGGGCCGACCCCAAGGGGGCCAAGCCGATGCATCATGATCCAAGATATTGGGCTGATTCCGAGGAGGGCAAGCCGAAGCATCATGATCCAAGGTACTGGGCCAACACCGAGGAAGTCAAGCCGATGCACCATGATCCAAGGTACTGGGTCGACTCCGAAGAAATCAAGCCGACGCACCATGATCCAAGGTACTGGTCCGATGACGAGGAGATCAAACCGATGCACCATGATCCAAGATACTGGCCTGACTGCGAGAAAATCAAACCAGTACACCATGATCCAAGATACTGGTCCGACGGCGAGAAGATCAAACCGATGCTCCATGATCCACGATATTGGTCTGAGCCCGAGGAAATCAAACCAATGCACCATGATCCTAGGTACTGGTCTGACCCCAATGAGATGAAGCCAATGCACCATGATCCTAGATACTGGTCTGACCCCAATGAAATGAAGCCAATGCACCACGATCCAAGGTACTGGTCCGACCCCAAAGAAATCAAGCCAACACGCCATGATCCAAGGTACTGGTTCGACCCTGAAGAAATCAAGCCAACGCACCATGATCCAGGGTACTGGTCCGACTCTAAGGAGGCGAGGCCAACGCACCTTGACCCGAGGTACTGGTCTGATGGCGAGGAGATCAAACCGATGCACCATGATCCAAGATATTGGTCTTACCCCAAAGAAATCAAACCAATGCACCATGATCCAAGATACTGGTCTGAGCCCGAGGAAATCAAACCAATACACCATGATCCTAGGTACTGGTCTGACCCCAATAAGATGAAGCCGACGCACCATGATCCTAGGTACTGGTCTGACCCCAATGAGATGAAGCCAGTGCACCATGATCCAAGGTACTGGTCCGATTCCAATGAGATAAAACCAATACACCATGATCCAAGGTACTGGTCCGACGGCAAGTTCAAACCGATGCACCATGATCCAAGATACTGGTCTGACCCCAAGGAAATCAAACCAACGCACCATGATCCAAGATACTGGTCTGAGCCCGAGGAAATCAAACCAATACACCATGATCCTAGGTACTGGTCTGACCCCAATAAGATGAAACCGATGCACCATGATCCTAGGTACTGGTCTGACCCCAATGAGATGAAGCCAATGCACCACGATCCAAGGTACTGGTCCGACCCCAATGAGAGGAAGCCAATGCACCATGATCCAAGGTACTGGTCCGACGGCAAGATCAAACCGATGCACCATGATCCTAGGTACTGGTCTGACCCCAATAAGATGAAACCGATGCACCATGATCCTAGGTACTGGTCTGACCCCAATGAGATGAAGCCAATGCACCATGATCCTAGGTACTGGTCTGACCCCAATGAGATGAAGCCAATGCATCATGATCCTAGGTACTGGTCTGACCCCAATAAGATGAAACCGATGCACCATGATCCTAGGTACTGGTCTGACCCCAATGAGATGAAGCCAATGCACCATGATCCAAGGTACTGGTCCGACCCCAATGAGAGGAAGCCAATGCACCATGATCCAAGGTACTGGTCCGACGGCAAGTTCAAACCGATGCACCATGATCCAAGATACTGGTCTGACTCCAAGGAAATCAAACCAACGCACCATGATCCAAGATACTGGTCTGAGCCCGAGGAAATCAAACCGATACACCATGATCCTAGGTACTGGTCTGACCCCAATAAGATGAAACCGATGCACCATGATCCTAGGTACTGGTCTGACCCCAATGAGATGAAGCCAATGCACCACGATCCAAGGTACTGGTCCGACCTTAATGAGAGGAAGCCAATGCACCATGATCCAAGGTACTGGTCCGACGGCAAGATCAAACCGATGCACCATGATCCAAGATACTGGTCTGACCCCAAGGAAATCAAACCAACGCACCATGATCCAAGATACTGGTCTGAGCTCGAGGAAATCAAACCAATACACCATGATCCTAGGTACTGGTCTGACCTCAATAAGATGAAACCGATGCACCATGATCCCAGGTACTGGTCTGACCCTAATGAGATGAAGCCAATGCACCACGATCCAAGGTACTGGTCCGACCCCAATGAGAGGAAGCCAATTAACCATGATCCAAGGTACTGGTCCGACGGCAAGATCAAACCGATGCACCATGATCCAAGATACTGGTCTGACCCCAAGGAAATCAAACCAACGCACCATGATCCAAGATACTGGTCTGAGCCCGAGGAAATCAAACCAATACACCATGATCCTAGGTACTGGTCTGACCTCAATAAGATGAAACCGATGCACCATGATCCCAGGTACTGGTCTGACCCTAATGAGATGAAGCCAATGCACCACGATCCAAGGTACTGGTCCGACCCCAATGAGAGGAAGCCAATTAACCATGATCCAAGGTACTGGTCCGACGGCGAGATCAAACCGATGCACCATGATCCAAGATACTGGTCTGACCCCAAGGAAATCAAACCAACGCACCATGATCCAAGATACTGGTCTGAGCTGGAGGAAATAAAACCAATACACCGTGATCCTAGGTACTGGTCTGACCCCAATGAGATGAAGCCGATGCACCATGATCCTAGGTACTGGTCTGACCCCAATGAGATGAAGCCAATGCATCATGATCCAAGGTACTGGTCCGACCCCAATGAGATGAAGCCAATGCACCATGATCCAAGGTACTGGTCCGACGGCGAGATCAAACCAATGCACCATGATCCAAGGTACTGGTCCGACCCTGAGAGAATAAAGACAACGCTCCATGATCCAAGGTACTGGTCCGACCCCGAGGAAATAAAACCAAAACTCTATGATCCAAGGTACTGGGCCGGCCCCGAGGATATTAAAACGACGCACCATGATCTAGGGTAAGAAGGCATTTATATTTTATTAAAGAATAGCCTACGTGAAAATACATTGCCATATTGGTACTTTTGAGTTCTGTTTGTGGGCAAGTTTTTGAGAGAGCAATGAAGCCTAGTGCAGACAGCGCTATGGATATCGAGTACGTCAGAATAATGATTTTAACGCTTAGTCGATCTTCGGACTGAGCTTAACTGGCATAATATGAAGGTGTATAAAAGGAGACTGGAGCAGTCTAGGCACGGGTTGAATCCTAAGGCTCAATCTAAGGCTTAACCAAGCCGTGCGGGGTTTTAAACAAAAATCAAGAAATTCGCTTTCATCTGACTCCGGTGTAGGGTGAGCATGCTTACGAGTTATAAATCAACATCACAGTTTGTGCAATGTAGGGTTGTTTGAAGATAACAATATGTGGGAATGAAAATAATAGTATCTTTTATACGTTGGACCTTCAACAGGTTAGTTGTGAAAATCCCGTTTCACACAAGAAAGACGTACTCTAGATGGGTTAAAACTAACCAAAGAATCAATGTTAAAATTTAGGACTTTTTTTAACTGCCTCCTTCTGCGAGCTGCTGCACCTAACGTATGCAGGGACGAGCAAACTATCACGTTTACGTGAGTGTTTTGTACAACGAAGAGGCCCTATTGTTGACACAAATGTACTCCTGCTTATTTGAAAAATAACTTTCGAATCTAATACTGAGCTCTATATTTCGTAATTGAAAGACTTTGATAAAGGAGGGTTGGATTAACCACGTTGAAAGACCTACTGATGTCGAATCGAAAAAGCATCTAGTTGAACTGGGTCAAAGAATACTCGAGATGTTGTTCATATAAAAGTTGCTAAATTTATAGCCATCCAGCTGCAGGGCATGAAGTCATATTGATTAGAGATTCTTAGATTTTTAAAGTTGGAAAACAGGAATTTGTGCTAAACCATTTCAAAAAGTTTCAAAAAGGAAGAGAAGATACATTGGTATATAATTAAGTACATCTCTAGTGTTGCCTGACCTCAAGACCGGAGCAACCACCGGTACTTCTCATATCTCCAAGAAGATTCTTGTCCTCAATGAGTTGTTAAAACTAGAGCATACTATAGGCGCCAATATTTAAGAATATCTAGGAATTGCAGAATGCATTACTATGCGATCTGTAGATCCTATGGGTCGCAACACTTTCATGCAAAGCTTGAAACACTCCTGAACGACATAAACGGAACTTACTAGGTCACTAAAGCCATACAAGGGAGGCAACGCGGTTGACGTGTGGTTGATATCTTTTTTTTCTTTTTTTGCATATCTAAAATGATACGCGATCAACTCAGGCTCACCATTGCTTCCTCGATAATTAAGGCATGTTTCAAGCTAATATATTTTCCAAGTCGCGATATAGCGTATTTCGAGAATTTCTCTGGAATATTGACGAGATCCGTTTCTCCCGAATCATAGTGTACTTGGCGATGACGCTTTCTGGATATTCTTACATGGCTTTCAACAGCTTTTACAGGCTATCAATTTAATCGCCAATCAATGGGAAACTGCTCCTTCTTGTCTAAGAGGTTTTTTTTTTCAATAGTGTTTAGCTCGCGAGAAATACAGTTAGCGAAGTTTAAATATTTGCTTTTTTTAGTTAATATATGTCTCCATCATTTCCAGTTTAATCCTAGTGAAAAAAAAATGACTTGGTTGTTTACATCAAGGGATTCCAAGGTAGATTTCTAATCAATACGGTTTTATGATGTGTGTATATATATATATATATATATATATATATATCCTGAAGTCGACTCCAGCAGAAATAATTATACCAGGAGTGTGGCGAAAAGACATAAAACTTGACGACTGTGTAATTATAAACAAAAAGCAATACATCAAGAGCGTCAAGATATACATCCAATGAAAGCATACGAAGTTCGTCTAGAGTCACGTGTAAACAATCCAGATTTGAGAAGCATTTATTTAATGTAATAAATTGGTTATTAGGAACACTGACTGTGCTCTCTAATATCTAAAAGTAAATCAAAGTTTTGGATGTTGCGACACTTCTGTTTACAATGAAATGCGGCAAGAACATTGAAGTGTGACCATTTGATAGCTCTAGTATTAAGATCTCTCGTGAACACAGCCTATATCCCTGTAACTAGTTTGTTGTGTTCTCTATTCCAACAAGACGCCGGCGAAAATCACTTAATTTATTTTTTTTCTTTTTTTGAAAATGCTAAAACAAACCGATGGGATACCTGAAAAAAGAGTTAGGGCACAGGTGAGCTGGGGAATATTAAGCAACAGGATAAAACCGGCGACACGGAAAACAAGGACACACACAACACCGTCTCGCACACAGCTAAAAAGTTTTATTCAGAACACCCTTCCTTTATAGCAAACCAACCTCAGCCGACGCCGAAATAGAAAAACAGCAAATACTAGTATTAGCAAAATGGGGGCGACCCATCGCCGATATCTAATCAATTACAGAATACGAAATTAACCACAAAAAATGTATCCAGAGCAACCGAAGAATCGCTAACACAATTCCCTGCTGACGTAATCCTAATCGTTTCCTTCAAAACTTGTTTAAGCGGATCCAATTTTCTGAAAACTACCTCTTCCAATTTCCACTAGGGATCGCACTTGTTACAATCATCAAGATGCTTGACTATTTCGAAGTTGGACGACCTTGATAGCACTGTCCTTTCGTGCTCTAGGAGCCTTTCATTAACACAACGGCCGGTCTGACCAACATGAGAAAAGCCAGACGTCATAAGACGACACCTTTTTTGCACGACATGGCCGGATTTCTGTGCTTTTTGCCACACTCTTCATGTACTCCTAAGAAGAGAGGCAACAGGCTCAGGCGAAAGTCGTTTTTGAAAACTACTCTAACACCAAACCGCGCTGTCAAACATTTCAAATTGTGAGAAATGGCGTGAAAAACGCAAGGCACACCCACTTCTCTGATTTTTTTTTTCTTTTTTCTTCTCTTTTTATTCCAAGGTCATTCAAAAGTTTCCTTGCGGCACTCAAAATGAGGCCTGGTTGATAACCTGACCGAACCAACAGCAAGAACTGGACCGAAAGGGTGTTTACCAAAAAAATGACCATAAGACTTTTGCATGGCATTTCGTAGGAGGGGTGACACAACACCCTTCTTGACAGTCTTTGGGTGGCTACTTCGTGATTGGCTGCGTAGGTTGTAATGGACTAAATATCGCCAATGGGTGGTCCCACTTTTGCTTATACTAGCATTTACTGTGTTTTCACATCCGCGTTGGCTCAGGTTTGTTCGCTATAAAGGAGGGGTGTTGTGAATAAAACTTTTTAGCTTTGTCTGAGACGGCGTTCTGTCTGTCCTTTTTATTTTTTGTGTCTCCGGTTTTACCATGTTGCTCGATGGGGTACCCTTATCTCCTTGAACACTACATTTCTACCCATAAACTCTTCGGGAACATATCTAAATTTTCACGCTTCCGTAAACTACAGCGTCCCTCAACAGCGACTAATACGCTGCCCTATCCCCTACCAGTTCGAGCTAGAGCAAGCGTGCTATTTAGTTTTCTGCATTTTTTCGCCTTTTATCTTTGATTTGACTAAGTGCGGGACATTTCATTTTCAGGTGCAGTCCGGAAAACAAGTCAACATCCGAACCAATAGCGGCCGTCCCTCTCGGTGTCGATCCTCAGAAGTTCCAAGCGTACGTGTTAGCCGCGATAAAGCTCGCGTTTGCTATTGCCATGTCCGTAGCCAAGGTCAAGCTGCCTATCTGCGAAAAACTGGAAAAGGCAAGTAGCTTTTATTTACAAACGTATCGTTGTCAACTGAATCAAAGATCTATCGGTCTATGAAGAAATCAAGCGCGTCTTTTATGACGCGCCAGATGTGTCGACATGACGACATCAATTTTCGCCATTTCTTGAAAAAATTGCTAATGACGACTGACGAAGACGCGACTTAACCAAATTTAACCTCAATAGAACGGCATTATGCAAAAACTGGCCGCGACCTTTAACTTTAAAGACCTGTAAAACATAAAATGCAGTATTTAAGAAGCGATCAATTAAATTAATTTAGAGGACTCTATACAGTCTTGTATAGGATATAGGTCACGTGACAATAATATATATATATATATATATATATATATATATATATATATATGTCAGATGACGTCAATCTTGCCGTTAACTTTAGCGGGGAACTAGATTGGCGTGGAGATCACATGACGTCAGGTCACGTGATATCAATTTCCCCGCCAAATTTATTGGGAAATGCACGGACGGACGGACGGACAAATGTCAAGATTAGAACTATTTTAAAGCATCATGCTTTAAAATAGTTTCGCGAATGGCAAGTCCCCAAGGCCTAACCTAACCTAACCTAACCCAACCTAACCTAACCTAACCTAACCTAACTTAACCTAACCTGACCTAACCTGACCTATCCTCGCATCATTTATTAAGCGCCTTTTATCAAGATACTTTGGCAAATCACGGGTGACCAAGACCTAATAACCTAGCCTAACTTTAGCCGAACGGCATCATGCAATAGTAACAATTTATCAGAAGACACTGGTGTATGACGAATCAGCAAGAACTAACCTAACCTAACCTCCGGAGAATGGGATCATGCAATATTATTCATTTATCAAAATACTATGACGAATGGCAAGTGACCAAAACCTAACCTAACCTAACCTAAACTCAGTGGACCGCGCCATGCAATAATCGCCATTTCTGAAAGTACTTAGGTGAACGACGATTGAACAAGACCTAACCAAACCCATCCTCGGCAGAAGTGCATCATGCACGAATAACAATTATTCGTATTCGAAACGAGCTCACGTCCCCTGAAGATTGAATCCTTATCCAGGTCGTGCTAATTCTACATGTTTTTTTTTTTTTTTTTTTTTTTTTTTTTTTTTTTTTTAGAGGGAAGCTTTGACAAACACCAATATTTTTGTCCGATATCAGAAATAGACAGAAAAGCATCCACTGTGTGGGAAAATATAAACTCAAAAAACCGCACACAAGTGTGATTAAAAATATGCCCCGAAAACACAAAACCGTACTTATAATACATAGAAGTGCCGCAAAATGCGCTTCGAATTAAAATTTCTAATCAACCTGTATCAATTTAGCCAATCATCAAGGCACGCGATATACACCTCCAAAGGTCGCGCCGTCTGAATGGCAATATCTATACAGGCCGTTCTTTGTATAACATAAATTTGGACGAACTATTGTTTCTTTCAGTGCTCCATCAAGTACGACGCTCCAATGATTCTTGCAGTTCCCTAATAAGGACGAAGAAGGCATGAAGACTTCGCCGTCGACTCTAAGCTAACAGAGAGCCTCGAAATATCACAAAAACAAATTCTTCTCGAATGTATCTGTGTCGATTTGACGGTATGATGAAAACAAAATTTCAATGTCTTAGTACCGTTTTTTTTTTTTTACATATGTGTTCGGTAATCCAGTAAAAATCTAGAAAAATGGAAGGATACAATAGAAGCGAAAACTGAAACGTTCTTATAATACAAGTATTCATGTGCTAACTGTAGTCAGGATCATGTATTATGTAGCAAAACTGGAATCCCCGAGTATTATGTTGTTGTTTTTAATTATAAATGTTGGCGCTACTGTGCCGGTCTTTGTTGTGTTTGTGTACCTTTAGGTATTATCAACAAAACAAAAAAAAACTTTTAAAGAGGCTCAGCTTTGTCAATCTTTCCGTTATTTTAACTAAATACCCACCCAGTATTAGAACCCGATCAACTGAGAACCTCGCATTTATAGCCTGTGTAGGAAATTTACATCTGCAGATTAGGCCTTTAAGGGCTAAAAAAAATGCTTGGACACAGGAACGTCGAACACATTTATATCTATATTTTCGTCGGCCGCCTGTCATATCGCGGTAATAATCACTGTCTTGCAGAAGCATCCAACTTGTATCATAGGACTCTGCCTTTACGAGGCAACTAGAGTTCATCTCTTCAAAAAATTACGGATCGTTAAGATTGCTTTTTTGAGCCGGTACAAGGCCGATGTACCATTTGTTTCACTTTATGCGCGAGCGAAGCCGAAGTTAGAGGAAAGCTGAAGAGATTATTGGGAAAAACGAGTTCGAGGTGAATTTCAGCGTATTTTTGTCCTGTAAATTTGAATAGCACAAGTAGTTGACCCGAACGTGACGTCAAATCCAGAGGTTTCAACCTTTCAATAGCCCTGCGCGTTCACCTTGTGAGGAAACGCTTGCAGCATTTTTGACTGCTCGGGTGAGGCTTGCGGAAGGCACGGGAATATTGACATATCTAGCTGTGTAATACGCCCCGATTCCCTGCTTGCACTGACCATGCCGGGAAGGAGGGGCTTCAGCGCTATTTTTAAAGCGCTGTTGTGGGTACTTGGTGCATCAATCTGAAATATATATTTTAAATTCGTAATCCTGAAGGCTAAATGAAGAAGATTTCAGTACATACCGCTTCAGTTTCCCTTTAAGGGTCCCATCCATATTTCCCTGAAAGATTCTTGCACAGCGCGAGTACGCTGTCTAGTCAGGGGCGCTGAAAGCTTGGATGTCGTTCTTGTAGCTTTTGCCACGCTGAGTACTCAAACAAAACGGAGTATAGTCGACGTAATTATGAACATAAATAGCCCATTCTTCATATCTTACGAAACTGATCGCAATAGAAAGACGATTGATTCGGCAATCTTGAAATGTCAGCGGTCATTGGTTAAATGGTAAATGTCAAATTGATCATATCAAATAGAAAATGAATGTTTTACCTTCAGCAATAAACTGTTTATTAGCAACGTCACGATTAAAAAATATCTTTCTGGCACTTGGGTGAGCTGTGTTCGATTAGCGAATTCCAATTGTTTTTCTGAGATTACATCGTCGTAGTATGAAGGGTTCTTTTCTTCATTTTTAGAGCTTTGTGTGTGTAAGCGAGATACTTCCGCATATCAATCAACTTTATTTACTTGTCTTAGTCTCGAATGAATTCCACCCAACCTTGTGCGAATAATCAAGATATTATTATTATGTTATTTGCTCTCATGTATTTTACGACAAATAAAGAGCAACCTTGTATTTTTGTTTTGTTTACTTCAATGGCTCTTCCGCATGGGAGCGGATTTGGACACGTTGCACAACAGGACGATCCGTGGATTGATGTTTCTGTATAAGATCGTAAATGGTACAGTTGAGTCACGCCAACTGGCACGTTTCTCCTAGGTGTAGTGGACTTCTGATTTACATCACTCAGTACCCGTGACGCGCCTTCAATTGGCGTATAGTCATTTAGAACGGATTTGTGGAAATGTTAGCCGAGATGTTGTTCATGAAGGGCGTAAATTTGGAAGTGTGTTGCTACCATTGTTTTGTCCAGGGTTTCCATATTTTTATCGTGTCCGAACAATTTGATAACTAGCTGACATTAATAACTGCGCCATTAAGGAGGCGTCCAGCTGTTTGTGGGTAACTCATAATAAATAAGTTAATTAATTAATGGAGGACTGACTGCGTTAACGCACACAAGCCCGGGAAACGTGAATGAAAGCTGGCCCTGCAGGACCCAGGGGTCCGCGTTTTAATCCCAACCCCTGCCTATTTCAGCCTGGATTAGCATCATCCCAGCATGCGGTCGTGGTACCGCACTGACTAAATTCCTCATCCACAGTGGAGACACCAGGCGCCCATCGGGACTAGCTTCACAGCTCCCGTCTGGCACTTTCCTTTTCCGCCTTCTTATCGTGTGTTCACTCTACAGCCACAAGAAAAGGGCGCAGTGATGAATTTTTCAAGTCGCATTTACCGCAGCCCAGCGCAACCTCCGATAATTGACGTAGATTGTACGCGACTGCTGCGTTAGTTTTCAACGGGGAAATACGTTTATTCAATGAGAACACGACTCAGATCTAAATGCTTCCGCGTTGCTCGTTTTCACTCTACATCCAACGCTTATCTCTGTTAGGTGACGTAGAATGCCCAGCACAAATGCCTCGTTAATAGCAAGGCCTTTGTGCTGAGTTTTATGCGTCTTCAACCGGAGGTCAGAGAGGGCCGCAGAAAAAACTAACTCCAACCCCCCTCCCCCCAACCAGGGCTGGGTTGCGATACTTGAAAAAGTGTTCCGTAATACAAATACTAAGATGCGTCTTAATAAAAAGTAACTATAGACACTAATATAAATTTAATTGACGCCAACATGCGGATTCTCTACACGTAGCAGACCGCGTTGGATAAACTATAGTTCATAGAGAAAGAATGATTCACTGAAATGGAATCACTGAATCATATACCCTCACAGTTCTTTCGTCGAACAATGACGCATTTATATAGTCCATCGCACTACGAACACCGCGGTAACAAAAATAATTGAAGGCAAACAAAAATACTACAAAATATAAAGATGGAGATAAATAGGCTACTTTTAAATCGAAGCAAATTTAAGAAATTTAAAAGAACGTAAGAAGAGAATTTAAAATTGGGAGATTAAATCTCCGAAAAAAAAAAAACGAAAATTAAAATAAGCTTTTTTTAGGGTACCTCTGGCGCGAGCAATTGCAGCTCTTGTGTCGATAAGAACAGTATAAAGTTGTTTGTAGCATTCTTCATCTTAAATGCTTTAATTATATCTCGGCCATTTTCTTGTATTTGTGTGAACCATATGCACCGCATTGCATTTATAGCTAGGGGTGCAATCACGGCAGGTGCGAGCGTGCACAACAATTGGACGGTAAGTTTCACATGACTCCTTGGTGACCTCTAAGAAGCGTTTCCTAGGGCGAAAGTTCTTCCCGTTTTTCCGATGTATTGGCCGCCACAACTCAGCGGAATAGAATACATTGGCTGGCCCTGGCATTTAACATACTTGCTGGAGTGCTTGATGCAGCATTCCAACCAGTCAAGCAGCACCGAAAGAGGTCATAGAAGGGTCTATGGGTTGATCCAGATTTGACGACAGGGAGGCCTAAACCAAGCTCTGCTTTGAAGGAAGCCTAAGCAGGATGCTAAGGCTTCACTCATACGGTCATTGAGGAAGGCTTGTCTAGACAGGCCTTCCAGTGCATACTTTAGAGTAGCAGGACGTAGTAGTTTTGACAGAACGTTCCCTCCTGAAAGACGAAGATGAAGCCAGCTGGGCGTAAGGCGTGTCTTTTACATCGTCAGGTCGCGCCATCTGGTGCGCAACTTCCGCAACGATGGGAAGTCCGTTTTGTCCTTTGCATAGTTGAAGATGCTGTACTTGCTTGGGTATGGTGTGTGACGGCACAAAACATACGGACGCCTTTTTTTGTTACATTCTGCACTGAAAACAATATCTTGTCTCATCCTAATCTGTAAAACAGCGAAAACTACGAGCTCGAAGTCCTTCCTTACCGTACATGTGGGGGCACGTGGTAACATTGATGTTAGGCGATAAAATGATGCATTTTGTACCTATTTTATTTGTCTCCTGAGCTCTAGCGATCGCCTGATTAATACTGTTCTTTGTGATTGATTTTTTTTTTTTTTTTTGCTTTAGCGCTCAGTCAAAGCTGTCGAAACTGCATTTGTGGCAGTGTCTTTTAATGTGAACACCATCCGCACGTCAGAACGTTCTGGCGTGGGGCCGGTGGAAAAAAATAAATAAGGTGGGTATTTTTTTTATTTATTTATTTAAGATACCAAATTAGCGTTCTGGCTCGGATGCGCTGTCTTTGTGGCGCTTCGTGTTGTTATTAAAAAAAAAAACACGTTCCAGAGTGTTATTCACATATTTGCCGAATTGCTATTTGTTGTTTTACCAATGCAGACTATCAATTCGTTAAATAACTCGAAGTGCTTCACTTGGTCGAATTTGAAGCCAAGACATTGTGACTACATGAAGTGCATATGTATCCAAGTGGTGCGTAAAATCCGTTGTTTAAGTACAGTAAAACATCCAAACAACATTTTTCTTTAAAAATGCATATGTACATAGCTTGAATCATTAGTATTGTTTTTTTTTTTTTTTAAACATACAACAAACTCCTCGTCTGCGGTTTTACGTTCCAAAGGCAAAACAATTTGCACCATCCTAATTTTCTCGTTGCATTGTCTTCGATTTTCTGGTCATGTTGCGTTGCACCAACTTGGTAGTAGTCAATACATTTTTAATGCCGCTATTTCTGTTGAAAGAAATCAGCGCCTACATATTTTAAACCAGCTGTATATCGCAGTGACTTCAGCCCTCTGAATCGAAAATAATCTTAAAAAGGTTGGTTATGCAAATATATTATTCAGATAGAAAATATATTCTAGGTCACGACATTTCTTTTTGTACGATATTAGGAAAATCGACATATTAGTAAATTTGCGAAATATGAAACCATCGAATTATGCTTGACTACTGTTTCAACACTGTTAATGGGTGATTTCAGATAAGATCGACCAAAGGATGGCTAGTCGACATTTTCAAATCAACTGATGTTTTTATATGTTATTGTCTAGTGTCTGGTATGAACGAATCCAAACTTAGTTTTGACTAGAAAAAATACTTGGGGACAGGAAAAATCGTAAGGCATGAGGTGGTGGACAGTTGCAATAACGCGCACTGATGGAGGGGGCCCGTTTGAGAGTGAATAACTAAAGCGATAACATTAGGAGAACTCTAATACGTTTTAGGCGCAAACTATGGGTACAGCTTGCTTGTAATATAAAGTAATCATATTTATTTAAAATTTATTTATTTTTCTAAAAATTGACAAACATGCCTGCTCGAACGACAAAGGGCAAACTTTGGAGGTCTGTATCTCACGAAATAATTTAATCATTATGATATAATTTGCAGATATTATTCTACTAATATATAGCTAATATTTAAAAAATAACTAAGGTATCTGTATGATACAATAGTTAGGATATATTTAGTCAAACATGAAAAAAAAAATCAAACAAAGAAAAATTCCGATGCGAATAAAAAAAAAAAACACCACCCTCGATTTTTTTTAAATTTATGTAACCTGTTATACTCTATTTCGGCATTCATTTCCATTAAAAACATGTTGCATCATTTTATTGAGAAAGAAGATACAACTCCCCAAAGTAGGGTCCTTTTTCAAAGCCTACACTTAGCAGTGTTTTATACAAGAACTGACTCTGAGTTCCAGTTTCATGAAACCAACACACATCTTTTATATATTTTTATTCAGATGAGGCCAATGATAACTAAACAAATCGTTCACACACTTAAATTAAGGAGAAACTACTGTGTACAAAGAGGTATCATATTACGGACTAGTGATCCGAGAAAAGATCATGCAGCCATCGGCCACTAGGAACTTTGTTTACTTTATTCTCCTGCGACACTATATGCTATTCCCTCTTCCGCTCTACCTTCATCTCTCTCTCTCTCTCTCTCTCATATATATTCCTGATATATATCCAGAACAAAAACATGTTCAAGCATTCCCTTTCTGCGTGGTAGTGTTCTGTGGCTAGCAAAAATCATTTCCTCGCTAAGCTCACGATTATGGCAAAATAGTTGCCGGAAACCGCAGACGACACTCGTCGCTAGTTCTGGCAAAACGGCCGATACAATCTTTTTTTCGCATTTCCCCGCTCGCTGTCAAGGGCAAGGGGGTTCGCTTCAACCAGCAAAACATGGCCGCCGACGCCTGTTTACTGAGCAGTCATGCCTGTCGCCATCTCACTCGCTGGCGTCACGGGCGATAATATCAGGCACAAAGGGGCACACCAACCGGCAGCATTATCCCCAAATACTCGAGCCTCGCGTAAATACATAGAGTGTAAACGCTGTCGCCATGTTATCGTAGTAAGACCGCCCCCCCCCCTCCCCCAACGGGGGACTGCAGTACGCGACGGCGTACTAACACAACGGCGACGATATCGACATCGCGGGCTCCGAATTTTCCCATAGTTCTACTCCACGGGCATTTCTCGAAACGCTTGATATTGTGTACGCCCGCCTGGAAGGATTTCAGGCCCGTAGTTAAGATAAGGCGGTTCTCCGCGGCAAAAGAAAGCAATTTCACAAAAGCTTAAAAGCGGCGGCGACGCGTGTGCGGTGAACGCTTGTAGTTTTGGTGTAGACAGGGTGTGTGTGTTCCCGTTGTTGACACCCGCTGGCGATAAGGCACTGCAGGCGGTAGCTCAGTACAGCAAGGGCTAATCCGAGTGACCATCAACGTAACCCCACCGCCAACCCCTCGCGAACCGGTCGCCGACATGGCTCAGGCTGTGTCATGAACCACGTGGTAGATGCTCGGGTGCTTTCATATCAGCGCGTGGAGGGACGACAGTGCGATTCCGGAAAGTCTTTTTCGAAGGCCGCTGACCACAATTTTTTGTCTGGAGACTTTCCCTCTTTCTTCCTTTGACGTGGATCAAGCTTTGCCGACAGCCTCAGTTGTGACCTCTCTTTTCAAATGTACGTTTGCAGTGAGTGAGCTCCTCAGCCTCGGACTTGTCACTTGTGCACCCAGTAGTTCTTTCACTTGGCAATTATATGCCATCAGTTGGGGTTTAATTTCTATTATTTATGTATACATTATGAAGACGTCCTGGAGCTCCGAACGAGTGTTTTGTGCAGATTACTTTTGCAAACACAAAAAGACTATACCAAAGCAGCGGAATTTTCGAAGTGTTGGCGAGTTGGACCTAAACTCGTTGAAGCAAATTCTTCCGCCTGACTGTTCCACCAAAGTGAGTGCGACGGACTACCTGTGCTACCATTGCTTCATGCACATCACTAAGGAGATCTCGATGCGAAGCTCAGAGCAGTGCCCTGACATATTTGTGCCAGCTGAAGAAGCAATTGAAGATCTAAATCGCAGCATACTACCTACAGATGTGTCGCCGCTGAGACAACCAAGCGTCGTAAGAAGTCGGGACAGGCCTGCCTATGTCAAGAGAAAGCAGACAGAACTGGAGCAGGTTGCTGTCAAGAATATACGCTCAAGGCTACGTATTGCGTACGACAGGGACGCACCATCGGGGTCGTCCGAACCAACATGCACCACATGCACTGAGTGGGTGGACAACTTTCGGCAGGCCTTTGAAACCGCCACCTCTCTCCGGGAACGTTGTCAACTGCTTACACTCCTGCCGTCAACACTGACGAAGAATGAGGTTCAAAAGATGATTCCACAGGCCTCAATGTACCTCATCAGTAAATCCCGAAAACTCAAGGAAAAGCATGGCGTGTGGTATGAGCCGGATCCTTACACGAGGTGCAAGGTGAGCCCTGAGAACCTGTCTGCTGCCCTAGAGTACTTCACGAAAGACGAGCTACAATGTTCGCGCCAAAGTCCCAACCAGAAGGACGTCATCTCTGTCATGCTCAACGGAGAGAAAACGTTCGTGCCAAAGCGCTTCATGACACGCTCAATACGAGAGGCCTTCCGTATATATAAAGACAAGCATCCCGATTCCGGCGTTGGGCTAACGAAATTTTATTCGTTGCGCCCTAGATGGGTCCAATGTATTCCACACCAGGAAGTGTGCGTTTGTGTGCGCTGCGCCAATTATTATCTTTGTATTGCCGCTCTAGAGAACGTTACAGGCTCAACATTCAACACTGGTGAAATGAACTCGGCATTTCTGTGCGACCCAGCAACAGAACTGTGCCTTCAAGGAGATGATCACTGCCCAAAAGGCCAGTTTCTTACACTCCAGGAACTTGATATCCCGGAGGATGAAGAGATTGTGCTTGCAACATGGGAGTCCGGCGACCTTGTGAAAAAAACTTTGGAACCTGAGACTTTCCTAAAAGTCATCCAAGTGACGGTTGGAAGTTGGGTACTTCACAACCATTTTGCGGCAAACGCAAGGTAAAGCGATCTACGATGAAAAACAGTGCATGCAACGCGGGAGCATTGTCTTTCATTTTGACTTTGCTGAAAACTGGACCATCGTGCTTCCTGACGAAGTGCAAGCATATCACTGGAAAAAAAAAACAAGTTTCGATATTTACATGTGTAGTGACGACAAGAAAATCTGCAAACAGCTTTGCCATCATCAGTGAGGACCTGTGTCACGACGCCGCTCACGCTTGCTTGGCTCTAGAAAAAGTGAATGAGTGGGTTGAAGACAACGTTGCGGTATACTCGTACGTGACGTACGTAAGTGACGGCGCCGCCAGTCATTTCAAGAATCGCTACCGGCTTCACCAATTTGCAAAAGACGATTGCCCACAAGCCCAGTGGTTATTTTCTGCATCTGGACATGGGAAAAATGCATGTGACGGAGTTGGCGGACTCGTGAAGCACCAGGCCACACTGAACAACCTGAGGGAACGTTCAGTAAGCGCAATTCAGACGGCCAGGACAATGGTGAGCGTTCTATCAAAGAAACTGAAAGGCGTGCATCTTGTATATCTGGACGAAAATGAGGTTGTTCGGTATCGTGAACAAAAAAAAGAAGAGTGGCTGACGGTGCGCGCCTTCCCTGGCATTCAGTCTTGGCACGCGTGGCGGCTCAGCAAGTCATCAACTTAAGGGACCTGTGACGTATATGTAGCACGGACAGTCGGATCTGCTTGGAAGCAACTTTATTAAATGGGTACAGCGAGGAAAACCTTAGCGTAAAGTGCCGAATTTGATTTCCCAAGGACTGCTCATTTTGAATGCAGGGACATCTTATTTATCACATTTTTCTTCACGGGGTATTTAACCTACTGTTTTTGTTGGTGGTTACTAATAATTTTTATCTGATCACTATAAAAAAAGTCCCAAAATGTTATCCTCGAGCAGGATAAAATATATCGGCTTGCCACGATTCATTCATACACCGAGAGCATCGAAGCTGCTCCAGTTAGGCACTATGGCATCCGTCACCTGAAATTGTTTGTAATCGTAAATACACAGCCAACCTAAATATCTTACTATTATATCTTTGTTTTTGTGTGTGGAAGTAAAGTTATTTATTTTACTCTAGATGTAAAATATACCGGAAGGTACAACTTCACACTGCATCATCTTTTCTCAAATCATTAGTCTCTAATATGATACCACTTTGTACGCTTGTGTAAAATGCTGTATATAGTTTCTCCTCCCTTTTACTGTGTGACCGATCGCTCTTTTTATCAATGACCTCATCTGAATAAATGTATATAAAAGATTTGTGCAAGTTTCATGAAACTGGAACTCAGAGTCACTTCTTGTATAGGACACTGCTAAGTGTAGGCTTTGAAAAAGGACCCTACTTTGGGGAGTTGTTTCTTCTTTCACAGTGCAATGATGCAACATGATTTTAATAGAAATGAATGCCGAAATAGAGTATAACAGGGTACCCAAATTTAAAAAAAATCGAAGGTGGTGTTTTTTTTTATTCGCATTGGAATTTTTCTTTGTTTGCTTTTTTCCCATGTTTGCCTAAATATATTGTAACTATTGTGTCACTCAGATACCTTATTTATTTTTTCAATAATAGCCATATATTAGTAAAATAATGTCTGCAAGTTATGTAATAATGATTAAATTATTTCATGAGATACAGATTTCCAAAGTTTGCCATTTGTCGTTCGAGCAGGCATGTTTGGCAATTTTTAGAAAACTAGATAAATTTTAATAAATATTATTACTTTATATTACAAGCACGTTGTAGCCATAGTTTGCGCCTAAAACGTATTAGAGTTCTCCTAATGTTATCGCTTTAGTTATTCACTCTCAAACGGGCCCCCTCCATCAGTGCGCGTTAATGCAACTGTCCTCCACCTCATGCCTTACGATTTTTCCTGTCCCCAAGTATTTTTTCTAGTCAAAGCTAAGTTTGGATTCGTTTATACCAGACACTAGACAATGTCATGTAAAAACATCAGTTGATTTAAAAATGTCGACCAGCCACCCTTTGGTCGATCTTATCTGAAATCACCCTGCAGCTGTATCAAGATACTGCAGATGCAAGCATACATTATGGTTTTTGGTGCACTTACAACAAACTGGTACAAAGGTTCAGATGGAACCACATGAAGGAGGACATCTAGAAGTATGTTACAACTTGCTACCAATGCCAACTCCATCAAGCCGAGTACCGTCCACGAACTAACGAAATGGTTCTTCCAAAACACCCCGCAAAACCCTTCAAGATTGTTCATCTGGATTTCGCTGATATAAAAAAGAGCCCACGCATTCAGAAAACTCAAACACATCTGATCTGCATCGACCAGGGCACACGAAGGGTCGCTGCCCGTCCTAGAAAGGAAGGTGCAAATAGTGTAATACGTCTTTTGGAGTGGGATGTATTAAAAAATGGGAGGACCGTCATTTTTGACAACGGACCTACCTGCCTTTATAAGCGAATGCCCCTGGGACTGGGGTCTACAGCGCAGAATCACCTTGCAACGGTCATCTTCATACCATCCAGCAGCTAATGGCATGGCAAAGAGGGTCATCCAATACCTCCAACAATACGCAATGATGTATCCAACCTTCAAAGGCGTATGGAAACGTTGCCTCACGGTAGAATTGGCTCATCACAACGTTTGCGTACTGCCGCTCCTGGGTGCAATCCATATTATGCTCTCTTTGAAGACGCTCCTAAATTGCCAGGGGACCAGCAGCTGGGAATTTCGGAGAAACTGGAGCTGAGGGAACGAAGGAAAACAGCAGACAAAAGGTTCAAGTATCGAGGCAGCATGAAGAAAAACTTCAGGGCTCGCCACGGCAGCCAGATACCCAACGTGCAGCTGAATGACTTGGTCTTAGTTTGTAAAGGCCTCCTAGGGACAAACTCCAACCTCCTTGGCCCTTTCGCGTTGTCAAGATGTCCAGCCAGGAAGGCATTTTGAAGACCATTGGATATCGAAATAGTGATGCCAACTTAAGTTTGCCACAATTGGTAATATTTTACTTTATCATCCCAGGAGGTAGGAGTCTCAAAGTGTGGAAGTGTAAGGAGACCGAAGAAGACAAGGACTGAAGTATGAGAAGAAGGGAAGGAAGTGGATGTAAAATAAAACCAAAAGATGGTGACCATTCTTTTATAATGTAGCTCCTGAGTTCTTATGTCTTAGAACACTACCTACATGACTTTTCTTGTTCTTGAGTGTAATGGTAACTTAGTTGCTATCGCAATTATCAGCAGCCTATCCCTTGTGTAATGCCCAGTTGCAGTGATGTGATTGCTGCGCCAATTACGCCAAACTGCGCCAAGGGACTAACCCTGCTACATCCTGCTATATTTCGCCAAAATAAGAATAATCTGCGCCAAGCCTGCGCCAAAGGACCAATTTTGGTGGCTTTTCGAAACCGAAACTAAACTGAGTACCATAATTGAGCATGCAGGAGCTAAATGGCGCAAGCGGCCGCCCGACACAAAGTACCCTGCATCAATGGTCCATTCGGTCTTGCATGATTTTTCCCGCCGTCTCTCGTTTCTCGCGCTCGTAAGTCTCGTCTCGCGTCTTTTTAAATTTTTTTTCAAAGATAGACGCGGGCATGTGTGGATGCTCCGACAGTAGCGTACCGGGTACCAGGCCAGCCATGCCATCTTACTGTGAAACGAAACCGCGTTTTTGCGCGGTGGGAGTTACTTTGTGAGCTGAAGCACTTGCTCCTCAAAACAACGGCCGTTGGAAAACTAGATTTCGTGTCTGCCTGCCAGTCACCGTGGTGGCGCAACGTAGGGCGTTGCCATCCCCACGTCGCTGCAGATGTGGCGCTTTCTAAACTGAAATTTAAGGACTGCCGCATGTTCGCGGCATGTTTACCGAAATTCCTGTGCATTTTTAAATCGTACGCTACTACAAAAATCCCTCTTTAACTCAGCTTGCTCTGTCGAAGTATTGATTACCTAGGTTTCTCTTGGTGGGTTTTTTTTTTTCTAGAGGGACCCCGATACGTAAAAAATCTCCCACGGAAGAAAGTGGGTGGAGAGAAGTGATCTAAAGCAAAGAAGGCAATGTATGCACGCTGAACTCGCAGAGCGTGCCTGTTGGTCTCGAGTTCAGTCATTGCACAAAGCGCTCCAAGAGCTTTTTGACCCTTACTCGCGATGTCTTGCATCGATGCGCTCAGGTTCTCTTTTTTTGTGTGTGTTTAGTATGTACCTTGTTTGCCTGCCTATCAAGCACGTGCCGCTGGACATTTTTGTTGTATCCTGGACAGTTACATTTTGCATACAGTTTTGGGAACCAGTTGACACTGAAGCGGAGTAGCATGGTTTCGGTCGAACAGCTATCTCCGCTCACGCGACGAAGCACGTGCAACTGCAAGCCTGCCGAAGTTGCCCTCAGGTGCATGCGAATATGATTGCACGACAGAGGCACCTGCTGGGACGCTTGCAATCCATTGTTTTACGTTTGCTTACTTTTGACGAAAATCTGGCACGTCGGGAACCAGTGAAACGGCGGCAAGCGGTTTTTCGGAATCGCTAGGCAACGCCTACAGCATTGTACACTTATGGGATGTCTCAATGTTTCTTTGGAGACATTGAAAGTTGACATTCATTTCTAGCCGAAGGCAAAGCGAGGCTTGGAGCAGCCTTTCAGAAAGTTTCGAAAAGCGAAAGGAAAAGCACGCGCTAAGACTCGTAATGAACCTTTGTCTTGTGTACAATTTCGCATTGCTCTGCAGTAGTTACGCGTTTCATCAGTCGGTGACTGCTTCCATTTGTTATATTATATAACTAGTCAACCTACTGCTGTGATATTTACTAGTAAGCTGATCATTTTCAAATAAATTTTATTATGTGCAGTTTGGTTCTTATTTATCTCCAGCGGTTACATATATGTGATAATTTACCTGAAGCACTGCAAAATGTGTCATGTCATTGGCATTTCAGTTACACGTTGAAAGACTCCCAGGTGGTCTAGCTTGACCATAGTTTGCTTATTGCGGCGAGCAAAGTGCCCTTCGTTTGTCCAGCACTTAAAACAAATATTTTTATTTTTCTAAGAATACCCTCCCCAAAAGTCACTTCTGCTGCTTCGAAACACCGTTTTGGCTGCTCCAAAAGCCACTTTTGCTGCTCCAAAACACTGTCTTGGCTGCTGCAAAGGCCACTTTTGCTGCTCCAAAACACTGTTTTGGCTGCTCCGAAAGGTGCTCCAAAACGGGTTAGGCCAATTACATCACCGCAGTTGTGAAACCTTCAAGGTAATAGTGAAAAAAGATATTATGTAAGGCCTGTTTACACATACAAGTTACAACCACAGCTCTACATCAGGGCTATTAGTCAAGAGCTGGGAATAATGCTGATCTTGTTTATGCAGTGCTGACATTGTGCTTTGTGTCCTACACCAGTGATACAGTGGTGAATTAGTGCTAAATTAGGTTCATCAACTCTGTGCTGTACATGTGTACCAGCCTCTAAAAAAAATTTTTTTTGTTCATGTTAAATTTGTTTTTTACCTGCGTGTCCCTCCTACATTTTCTTTTTTGAGGGTTTTTTTTTAAGTTAAAAAATAAAAAAGTGTGCGAGGAAAGGCGGTCACTCTTTGCAGAGAAGCACTGGTATATGTGTGGTAAGACGCGATTACACGACTGGGGGCTTCTACTTTTTTGTGGCTTGTACGTTTTGAGTTTCCTTTGCCCGAAGAATGTTTTCCACTCTTTTCGTGCCAGACAAGAACACACTTTCCCAAGGCAATTGATGCCCCTACATTCTTTATTTTTTGTAGGGACAGCAGGTTTGGTGACGCAGAACACTCTAAACCGATCTCTGATAAGACTCAGGTCTTAGTGTAAAGAAACATTTTCTCCCAAATCGGCACTCCTTTTCTGAGAGAGTAATTTTTTTCCTGCCAAACATTCCATAATGCACTTTGTAGAATCACTCACTTATTCCCTTCGCTCTGCGATAACACACGCTTGAGGGCAGGCTCGACAAAAATATAGATCCGGACCCACGGATATCCGCGCCTGTAGCCCATGACATCTGCATCCAATTCACAATCCGCCAAATCTAATTTATTTTTATCCGCACCTGCCAGTTCACTGGGCATAACCGTGGGTAGCTCTTGGGCATTTGGCGAATCCGCAGTGCTTTACTCATGAAACTTCAGTACCCCCCCTCCCCCTTGGAAGTTTAGACCGTATGCAGTGGAACATTCATTATTCAACATTTATGCGAACGCGCGAAAGTGTCAAATAATGAACCCGGAGTCGTATTACCCAAAAAGGCGATAATTACAGCACTTTGACAAACCTGCGCTAATTTATAGTAAAATGCAGGACGTTGCCTAAACTGGAAATGCATAATCAAGGTTCCACTCAATATGCAGTTTTATGGGCAATTTTATTTTGCCTATTACTGGTGCGATGACTTACACCAGAACATGCACCCATACTGTAAGTGGAAAGTAGCGCTATTATCACACAGCGTACTGTGCTAATTAATATTGGGAGGGGTGAGTGGGGACGTAAATTATTTTTGGCTGTGCTACTGTACCTCTTTACAAGATATAGTGTGCCTTGTGTGAACTTCCAGAAAATGGGTCTATTGATGCAGCAATGCAATTGGAACCATTCAATATTTTTTGGTGTTATAGGTACTAGATCTGTTTATGTTATGCCTCTGTGGTTGCAGCCTGTAGAATGGGGTAGATGCAAGCTGAGTGATATAGCCCTCAATATGATTGAGATCCAAGTTTTAGGGCTGTAGGCTGTGGGATAAGCATTGCCAAAAAACCTCAAAAGAGGAAAATGACTTCAGCGTTGACAAGGAGGCTGTCATGTTACTAACATGCTGCACAATGATACGTAAGGTGGAGCAAGCTGCATGGCTCGGACATCCTGAAATTGTGCAATGTCTCTTAAGAGTGAGCTCCTGTGATTAATTTCAACCAGACGAGACATATATATGTACCTAGCAGAGCTTGCATTCAAATTTGCTACTTAACAGAGGCACGTGATTGTTTGATTATGTCGTTTGCACAGAAATTGACTAAATATCATATTCAATCTTGTTTCGTACATAACATGCTTAAGTGCATGAAGCAAGTGATAGATGTAAGGGACATACTTTAAACCTACTTTAGGTGGACAACATCTCTGTACAGCATCTGCTCTCTTCCCCATGTTACAACTAATGCTCAGAGTATATATAGAATGTGCAGTAAAGCACAGTTACATTGATATTCTTGACAGGCATTAGATACCCAGAGGTTTGCTTTTTTTCTTTGGTGTTCTGCGTGCAGGCAATTAATTGTGTGTTTGTTCGTTTTTTTCTAGAAGGCGTGGTCGCAAGGCACCCATGACATTGAAGTCTTCCGAACAAGGCACTATGAAGGCATGGCTTATAGCGGCACCGGAGCAAGCGACACGGTGCGGGTGAGCCGCAAGTGTAACTGTTACACTGTAAACAGGAAATATAGACATGTGTCCGACAAAGCACAGACTCATAAAACTTTCATGTAACAATAATAGTTTAATTCAACTAAACAGTGCATCAACAGAGCCTGACCCAAGAATAGGAAATTGGGGAACCGTCCAATGTGTAGAGTCTAACAGAAACAAGGAAGGCGATAAAAACAAATGGGGGCAACATGTTAAGATAGTACAATAATGTCGTGCCTATTTTTTGTTTTCAATTAAGATTTTATAGGAGGTAGCAAAATATGTCCTTGCAATGGAATGGACCTACTTTTACAAAAAGACCTTCCATGTTTTTGGTAAAATAAATTGCGCCTGAGGAGGTGGAATTATGATTTTCCCAATTGCGCATAGACATATCTTCGAGCTCCACAGGGTAATAAAACTTCCCGAAACATAAATATTTTTATGCATGCTCAGAAGTTTTTTTAAATATAGAAAAAGTCAAACAATTTTTTTTTGTGACAATTAAAAGAAATTGTCGTCCTCAATTTTTTTTTTAAATTTTCGTTAATGAACACTTTGAAATATGTAATTCAGAATCCACCACCAAAACCTGTTGTATTCTATTGTTTTAAAATAAAGAAATAACGGTTTTGCCAGGTCTGTTGCAGTCAATTTCTGTTGGAGGCACTGTGTCTCAACAACTAGTGGTTACTCGAGCACCGTATCCACAGTGGCCATAGTTGGTCGCATTATCTCCCAGGCACCACAAAGCATTGTACAAAAATATGTTTTTTATTTATTTTTTTTTATCTGTGATGTGCCTGGTAGTGCCTATGAAAACTGAACTTTGTGGTGCATCAGTCCTCCGGGTGCTGTGCTTGGTTGATTGCTCTCAACTGTGCTAATTTCTCGAAGTAGCATTTTAGTGTGTGTAGCGTGTTGACAAAATGATTAAATTAATTTATCTAGATGTCATTATACTCCGTTTGTAAGTGCAATGAATTGTGGCGGCCGTTGCAAGCTGTCTCAGGCAACTTAGCGCATCAAGTGACAACGCATCACAGCAGCCCCTCTCCGAGGTCACGACATTGAGTTGACTTCTGCAGCCAGTAGCGTGGTCTGTGTTGTATTGTAAGGTATAACGAACATATGAACAGGAAACATTATGAATTTGATGCCCCAATTGATGGCGGGCATGGCGAGGGCAAAACAATAGCAGGCTGTGTCTAAAAAGAAAATGATAAATGGACGAAGAAGCAGAAAGCTAGGCAGTGTCATTGGAGCAGCATCATGCCTTTGTGCAAGTGGTGACTCTGGTATTTGTAACGCCATTGCACACTGGCTGATGTTTACGCCACACAACTGAAGGCTGAACTCTCATAACACCATGGTATGGGTCATTTCAGGTGAGACTGAATAGTAGGTAAATGGTTGACATTTTTTATTTGCTTGATATTTTATATGTCATTCCCTAATTTATAGTATACACCAACTCATATTTACAAACAAACTGGAGCGCCACTGGCGCCACGCATGCGTGATGGAGTGTGGGCAAGAAGCTCGCCGTCGCCCATAAACCATTGGAATGCAATGTTGTCGCCGTCGGTGTGAGTCCCCCTGCCCTTTTTCGCGTTTGAATTGTTGATTCTACGTCTTCTTGGCAATGCCTGATTACTTGAGCGGCCTCAGCGAAATTTGCGAGGCTCGTTACACCGCAAAACGTCGCGTGAATAATGTAACATGCGGCGATTCATTCCGCGTGGACGTTGCAGAATGTACGCTAAAGCCTGATTCACATTATGAGATTTCGCTCGCAATTTTCAGTTGCGACTTCGCTCGAGCTGCAACAGCGTGAACTGTAGCTGAGATGGTCGACGTCGATGCTGAAAATCCCAAGCAGAATCGGACCAAGTGAATTAGGCATAACAAGTCGGTGATGGCCACTGGTAGCAATGGTCAACATATCTTTGTATCTACTGTTTACATCGAGCCTGCTTACCAACCTTCAATCTTAGGTCTTTTGAGGCCTGCACTTACTTCTTATCGTAAGCACCGCGCCAGCATTTGGTGTTCGGGCCGGTGTCGTCTAAAAGAGCAGACAAGCAGAATTGTTTGAGACAGTAGATGACAGTTCAAACGATCAGGCGGCCGTTTGAACTTGAAGACGCACTGAACGTAGTCATTATACAATGGTCGGTACAACTTGACGGTTTTTTTGCCATCCATGTTGGAACAAAACAAATAAATCTGATGACCACCAGTATTCTTGAATCCAACCCAAAGTGCTTCCCGCCCAAGCAATTGTGGTCTGACGGCGTCTGGCTTTCCCTTTTCACGGCACATATCCACGTTCTCGGACAAACCGAGCACATGAAAACTAACTTTCAAACCTTTCTCGACTCTTTTTGTACAGCCCCAGTCGTGACGTTTTGACAAGGAAGGTTTTTGTCAGGTTCCTTTCAAAACAACGCAGGAATACACGTCTCACATGGGGGCCTCCGCCCACAGCCCCAGACCGGAAGTGTGCCCGACGAGCCACCACCGCGCTGCGATGTAACAGAGATGAGTTTGCGTATAAAGGAATACAAAAAAACATTTTTGCATAAAAAACTAAATATCTAGATACAATAAAGGGTGTAGATAATGAAAAGCTAGGTTGTCACTTGCATTCACAAGCACGGCCGATATGATCAAGTTTGATAGTGAATACCTTAAGTAATAGTATTAGTCAATTTTAGACTAGAATACCCAAAAGCCTTGCGTAAGCAAAAATAACGTCGTCACCAGTGCGCATGCGCCTAGACCTTGTATGGATTGGCGCATGACGACGATGCCATTTTTTTGACACGCACAAATTTGGACACATTCTAAAACTTGCAATTAGGAGTTCATTAATTTTGACAAACAATGTCTGGGTTAGGCAGAGATGCCTTGAGAAGATACGTTCATCATTCATGCTCCTTTTTTTTCTTATTTCATATTGAATACAAAATATTTGCATATAACAAGCAGATTTAAAAATCCCCTTGATTAGAATATCTGCAACAAACTCCTCGTTTAGATGTCGCAGTTTATAAATATGAGTTACGTATTAAAATAAGAGCTTAGGAGAGTACAAATGAAATCTCGGCAGCAACCTGCAGGGTTTTTATTTAAGTATGGTACAGTAGTGAAAGGCTTGTAAAAACTATTAACAATATTAAATTGAACAATATTCAACAAAAAAAAATATATTCGCTTTAAATTCGTTTTTAACTCAAAATCAACTATACGTCAAACCCGTTTTATATCAAACTCGCAAGAAAACGTCTGCCAGTTCGATATAGCGGGTTATTCAATTAGAAGTATTAATGAATTTGACTCTCAAAAATCCACTTTCTGCTGACATATTACACAATGAAATAGTCTTGCATCTTCTGCTGCTTTTTCTTCATTGCATCCGCGATAACAATATTTTTCTACGCTATCGACGGACTCCGAAATTGAGGCCGCTGCCTTCTATATTCGCACATTAGGGCCGAACTATGCCGAGAGCAGTAGCACCTGCAGAGCTTCCGTTTTGCTTTGCAAGTTGGCTTTCCCCTAAGGTGCGCAGCTGCGTTGGGGGAAAGCCAGCTAGCAGAGCAAGCTGGCTTTTTTTCTTCCGGGCGGCCGCCTCAACCTTCCCGGAAGAAAAGATAGTATTTTCTTTTGCAGACGGAGTGGGAAGAGGAACCATGGAGCGCCCTCCCCCTGCTCCCTGCGCAAAAGAGATTTTTTTTTTCTTCCGGGCGGTCGACTAACACCTCCCAGAAGAGAAGGCCGTAGCGCTCCTCTCGTGACGTCGCAAATGAAGGCCATCGGGGGTGCACGTCGAAGCGAAGGCAACGCGCGTGGGTCGATTGTCGTAACGCGGTTTTAGTCACATAAGCGTAATTTATTAGCTAAAATGAAAGCTGCCCATAACAATGGGTCTAGAAAACATTGTATTTCACGGGCAAAGCATTACATCGCTAAATAATCGGTACCAAATGGCACGAAGTATGCGTATAAGACGCCTATACAAAGTGATTGTTTTAAGTTGAAAACATTGAGTCACGCAATTGTTGTAGGAATGCATAATTTATACAGAAAGGCTTCAACAAAATTGTGAGACACGCAGCGAGTGGACACAGCAAAACAGATCAGTTAAAGATCAGGTAGACGTAGTCAGCGCGGACACGGCTAGAGAAGGGTCACTTACAGTCATGTAAACAAAATATAACTTATTTTGTATACAATAATACTATTGCCGTAATACAGTTAAGGTCCTGGTATAAATGCGGTAAAGGCAATAAAATGACATTAGTATCAACAAACACGAAACCACAAAAAATTCACTTTGTATGATCACACAAACTTGTTATTCACCTTCCCGTGAAAACGAGAATGTTACAACGCATATTTACAAATGTTGACGCCACTGCACACGGATAGCGACAAAGAACAAAATTCCCCTCTATCACAAAATTTTAAAAGAAAGACTGCAGCACTTACTTGCGTCCCACATGACCAAGAAAGCCCGTAAATAAGTTGTTTCTCACCTGTCGATCGTATCCTTACGTCCCACAATATCTGGCACGAAAACATTTGAAGACAAGCTCCAAGAAGTCCCTCTTTGTCGAGAGAGAGGTCTATCGATAATCGACCAGTGTCATTGTTGGCTAGTTTCCACACACGTCACTCAAACAGTAGCTGGACTTGTTCCGCGAATCCACGTAAATGCCGTAGTATCAAGCGAACACAAAAACTACCCGAGACTGCGGTGACAACAGAAAAACGTCGGGAACAAGGATCAATAAAACCCTACACGAGAGCAGCGGAGCAGTGTGGGACGCTTAACGTTGTCGGCCCATCTCTTGCTCCTGTGCGCTCCCCGCAGCGATGACTAGATTTTTTTCTGTTCTCTTCCCTTCTGAAAGTCCCAGCGTTCCTTTTCAGACAGTCCGCAGCTCGCACACAACATACATTTACCAGAATCGGAGCCCGTTGGAGGGAAGATGAAAATGTCTCACCGAACTGGTTCATTCGAAAGGTGTGGGGAGCTGCGGGACTGCACATAGTCCCGCTGTTATGGGGGTAATCATGAGTATAAAATTGGTTCTTTCAACCTTGGTAGCACATTGTATATTACATTTATATTATATATATATATATATATATATATATATATAGATATATAAAAAAAATATCACATCGTCGTGAAAAAGTTTTCTTGTCTATATATATATATATATATATATATATAATAAATTGTACAAGACAGCACTTTTAAGACATATTGATGTCGGATAAATGCGCACGAACCCCACTGTGCCGCTTGACAAGAAAACTTTTTCACGACGATGTGATATTTTTTTTTTATGTAGTTGCACCATGGCCTTCCTTCTCCGACATTGTGATGTAACCACTCGGAGCGCTACGGCCTTCTTTCTTAGAGGTGTTAAGTCGATGCGTCCGCCCAGAAAAAAGAACCCAGCGTGCTCTTCAAGCTGGCTTTCCCCCAATGCGGCCGAAAACATTGGGGGAAAGCAAGCTTGCAGAGCAAAACGGCACTCTTGGCAGTTCGATATATCGGTAGTGGCTGCTATTTTTGTTCAATGTAACCGTTATTGTTGATATATGTTATCGCTGTAACATTACTGTGCACAAAAGTTTTTCAATACAAGAAATAATTCCAAGTAAACGGGTTCAATATAGTCGGGTTTGACTGTACACACATACCTGCAAAACATAGTTCCTGAATAATGTGCAAACATTTCTCTTGATGTGACAACGGGTTTAGGTCAACTAGGGTCAGGACAAAGCAGCTTCAGCCTTCGACAGCACAGTTCATGGTGTTGTCGAACAACCTATTGCCAGGCAAGACTAACGAATGATGTGTCTAGCCCTACGCTTGCTCCTAACCAGGGTCCTGGTTGCTGGAAATCGGGGCAAGCAATCTTTCCAACTTTAAACATTTACTTTGTTTAGATGGCAGGAGCTGCTGAGGGTGATGTCATTCTTGTAGGACCTAATGCCAACGGCATGTGCTCATGAGAAAAATGCATATAGACATATCCGGTTACCAAATAGCACCGTAGTGCAGTCAATGGCACGGGCTTGTACCGGAGGACGCTCTTCCACATATTCCCAACAGAACAGAAGCAAGTGTGTGAAACAAAATGGTCAGATCTCATCACTTTCAACAAAGCACACATGAAGGAATGCTAGGTAATGTTATTCCCTGAAGTTTGACTGTCATTTCTGCTTGAAAGAGTATTACATATCCGTCCTTTGCTTACTGTTAATGGTGTAGTTGCCAAATAGGATTCCCTGTTCACTTGTTTATTTTTCACTTGAAATAAATTTACATATTTTTGTTGGCTCCTGCCATGAATTAGGGTGTGTTTCTGTAGCCCCCCCCCCCCCCCCCCCCCCAAACAGAGGAGGCCAGCTGCATGACAAGAAATTGAATAGGCCAACAGGCAACCTGCAATCCACTGGTTAGAGGAACATGAGAGACACTAAATAAGCTATGCTCCAGAGTAACAACACTTAGGCCGTCTTGTGGATTAAAATTATTGTATTTAAATTATTTGGAGCTTTACTCAGAATTTCAAGGACAGCTTTCCGTCGTCCAGAAATGTTGAAGCGGTTCATGGCAGAGCGGTCTCACTCGATCTTCTGGCGGTGCCACAAGACAATCGGGGAGTGGAGTCCCTAAAGGCGCATTCACACTTCCAAGTACTGGTGGTCGCGCGACTGCTTTTTTGTCGCAAAAGCGAGCGGTTTCAACTCCAAACCAGTCGCTTTTGCGATTATCACCGTCTCTCGGTGACCAAAATGCAGTCACGCAACCACTGCGTCTTGCAAGTATGAATAGACCTTGAGCGTAGCCTCTAGTGAGAGTCATTGGCCTAACAATCTTTGCCAAGTTTTTTCTATGGACACCATACCAGCTTGGCTGTCAACCCAATGCCATTGCCGGCCACTGGCATCCTGCCGGTGCCACAGTGTCAACTCGGCGGCCGACCGAAAGCCGCCCTCGGCCAATGGCGTTCTGCTGGTACCACAATCTCAGGTTGGTGGCCAACCCAAAACCGCCCTCGGCCACTAGGGTTCTGCAAGTGCCAGGATCTCAGGTCGGTGGCCGACCCAAAAGCTGCCCTCGGCCACTGGTGTCCTGCCGGTGCCACGATATCATCTCGGTTGCCGACCCAAAGTCGCCCTCGGCCACTGGTGTCCTTCTGGTGCCACGATATCATCTCTGTGGCCGACCCAAATCCGCCCTCGGCCACTGGTGTTTTGCCAGTGCCACGATATCATCTCGGTGGCCGACCCAAATCCGCCCTCGGCCACTGGTGTTTTTCCAGTGTCATCAATATCATCTCGGTGGCCGACCCAGATCTGCCCTCGGCCACTGGTGTTTTTCCAGTGTCATCAATATCATCTCGGTGGCCGACCCAAATCCGCCTTCGGCCACTGGTGTTCTGCCGGTGCCATGATATCATCTCGGTGGCCGACCCAAATCCGCCCTTGGCAGCTGGTGTTTTGCCGGTGCCACGATATCATCTCGGTGGCCGACCCAAATCCACCCTCGGCCACTGGTGTTCTGCCGGTGCCACGATCTCAGGTTGGTGGCCGACCCAAATCCGCCCTCGGCCACTGGTGTTCTGCCAATGCCACCATGCCAGCTCGGTGGCCGACCCAATACCGCCTTTGGCCCTTAGTCTTCTGCCGGTGCCCGGCCATTGGTGCTCAGCCGATGCCTGAGCCTGGGGTGCTCGGCCATGGGGCCCGGCCCTCCCAAAGCCCGGGCAGCGTATAAGCAAACCATATCCCGTACAGCACCTGGCCACGCCCCCTTGTCACGTGACATGACGTCACTTCCGCCAAGGCATTTTGTCATGTCACGTGACCTGCCGTCACTTCCGCTCCAAACCGAAACCAGTTGTTTTATTGGTTAGCGAATTGTCACGTGACATGACGTCACTCGCGCCGCTGTGGCAAGGTAAACATGGCGCCCGCCGCCGCCTGAAGCACGAATCGTACGCGGTCGATCATCGGTGCAGTCGCGGCTGAAGCCAGAAACGCTTGAGACGGGAAGCCTACGTGATCGACGCAGTCGCGGCTGAGACGCTGTGAACGCGGTGACGCGAGGGACTCAACACTTGGTGACGCAACTACGCGACGCCCGCAGTATGCGACGTCTCGCATCGTGCTTCTGCACAGGAGTGCGTAAAAGGCGCAAGTACTTCTCTTAGCGTTCTCAACTCGTCGCTTGATAAGAGCGAAGCAAGGTTACTACCAACGCCTACCGCTGGTTTCCGAAGTCGAGCCTTCGGTTTCCAACGTCGGGTCTCGATGTCGCCGCTATTCTTGCCGCACAGGTTCGTCGCCGACGCGGCGGATGTGAACCATGTCATGCATGAACGCTTGCCTTTTTCGATACGAAAATATGCTCTGTCGTCACGAACGCTTACGCCGACCCACAAGCTGAATTTGAAGTATTGTCAGCATTTTTATTTCGCCTGTACGTTGTCATCGCATCACCGTTACTCGCGGCGACGCAGATCTTCGTGCTTGCCTTCTAGCGGTGCCGCGGCTCTCCCGACCCAAAATAAAAAAAGCTGCTCTACGCTCGAACCGCAAATTGGGGAAGTGGTAAAGAAATTAGCTTAGTACCGTCAGAAACACTCGTATGACGATAGGCATGCCCAGTGGAACTATGAAGAGAAAAAACAAGAGTGCATACTTTGAACTCGAGAAGTTTTTATTTCACCACATTAAATATATTGTTGCAATGCAGTGCTGGTTTCAAAGAATGCTATTTCCTCAGTCCCTTGCAAAATGGCAAGTTCACACTGAAAAGCAACAGTTTACGTGTACAAAAAGAAGTTCACAAATGGTAATAATAGTTTCTCTCGAGACCTAAGGTAAAGCAAACGGGCATGTCGCCTCAAACGTATAAGGCACATGAAAGCTGTAACTTTGAAAGCTACTACAGCTTTTTCATGTAAAAGCAGCTTCACACACTTGCAACAGCTTATGACCTGTGGCTGACCAGTCAGTCACAAGAGGCTAAAATCAGTTTGAAGTCATTCCCTTCGTAAGCAGTTTGCAGGTGAGTGAAACAGCCTTAAAATGTGACACCTTTCGCTGTAAACACCAATTGTAAACAATGAATAAACCTCTTCTGTTCTTACTTAAGTTGTACCATGTCGGAATTTTACATCACACTTGTGTGCCTGTGAAATTGTGTGTGCATGTGACAAAATGTGAAATTGAGCCCGAAACTGACACGGCTGCAAAATAATCAGTTTTAAGAACTCGTGTCGGATTCAAAATTGCACCCAAAAATCCTGGACACGGAGCAGACGTTTGATTGTATCTGTTCGGATGAGCAGCTGTGTTTTTCCTTTCATTCATCCAGACAGTTCGAATGGGTGTAACCTCTGCTTTTGTACATAACATGTGGATATGAGCATAAACAACAGGGGAGGCACCCAGCATTAGCATCAGAAGAATGAAAACAGGTTAGAGAGCAGCTGGACTTAATTCTACTTGTTGGCTGATGAGTTCGTGGACGACATGAAGCGTGGAGTCTTCTGCCGCGCATGTCAACCCTCTGTGTACGCCCCTCTTTCAACGTCTTTTTTTTTTTGACTCCGCTTTTGAGGAGACTTGGGGCTAAGGACGTTGGCAACAGGTCACCGGTTCACACTCGACAAGTGCTTCTGGCGAGTCTGTGCCCAACTACATTGCTGTGCTGCGTCGTGTCGCTCAGCACTGCGAGTAGACATAGTTTTCGTACAAGTTTTGTGACCGGTTAGTTTGTTGGGTGTGTGAAGAAGCGATTTAGCGACACCTTCTCGCCACACCAGATCTCGCTTTCGCTAGGGAAATGTGGGGTTTTCCGTTTGTCGCACACTCCGCAGCAATCGCAAGTTGTTGAGCTCAACAACTTGCGATTGCTGCGGAGTGTGCGACAAACGGAAAACCCCACATTTCCGGGCTCCAGAGACGGCAGAGGTTCGCCACATGGACAAACACCACCTACACAAGGCATGAAACGGTTCATCAATGCCAAGCCACAGCCCTGGCGCAGGGAAGACATCTTTGAGTACAGCTAGAAAATGTTGCGCACAATGCAAGTAGCTATAATTTTAAACACGCCATTTCTGTGGTGGAAAGGGACTCATCATACATGCGTGCCGTCAGTAGTTGGCCAAATCCAAGCACCACGCTCCGGTAGTGGAATCCAATCATCATCTGGGATCTTTGAACCAAGGTAGAAATCGTCGAAGTTCAAGTAAATGAAATTTTTATCTGCACAGATGGTGAGGCTTGGTCAACAATTGTTCTAAAGAGATAGTGTCGGCTTGGAACGGCAGCAGAGACTTAAACCTAAACTGCTCTCCGAACGTATCCACAATGTAAGTTGGTGGTTCTGGGAAGTGTCAATTTTTCCACGCGGTTCAAGGGAAAGGAGCGTGAGCCACCATTGCTGACCGTGAAAAGACGTGGAGCAAGCCTGCTTGAAGGAAACCGGTTTGAAGTATTTGATAAGCTACGTGATGCGTGGGCAACAGACCTTTCTGGAAATATGTGATGCCCCCAGCGTCTACTTTATGCACTGCGACGTCCAGATGTATGGTACGAGGAATTGTCCAAGAAGCGAAGACGTGGCAGAGGGAGAGCAAAACAGAGGGTGTGATGACCACTTTTTTTACCACTCACTCAATTTTTAGCATGTTCTGAGCTCCTAATGATAAGAAAGAGAGAATCGTGCTACTACTACGATATACAAAGCATTCGAGCCGGCACGAGCATACATCCGAAGAGCCCCACAATTCCCCCCTTTGCAAGGTCTTTTGCGGAAAGGTCTATTGCGCATTCAGAAGGGGAGAGAGAGAGAGAGAGGGGGGGTCCAAGAAGATGACAAATTGAAACACTCTTTGTCGAGGCTTGAGAAAGGACGGTCTTGCTCTTGTCTACCGCCTAACACAACACAAAGCACTACTATTTAAGGTGTCCTTCAATTAGCCGAGCCACTCCCACAGACTCAAGGACTGCCAAAAGAATTTCCAAGGGTCTTCGAGTAAGGACTTGGCGGACCCACATACTTTCACACTAAATCTAAACTTAAACCCAAGTACCACAAGCGTCGACTTGTTCCTTTGGCCCATGAGCCAAAGGTGTAGTACACCATCACGCAACTTGTGCAACAAGGAATTTTGCCCCCGGTGCGGAAATCTACATGGACTACTCCGGTTGTACCCGTGGGGAAGTCACACGGCGTGATATGGCTATGTGCATGTCATAAACGCATCATTAATCCAGTCTTGAAACAGAAGTCGTACCCACTGCCAACAGCACAGCAAATGTTAACTTGTAGCATAGTCCTTTATTACGCTTCTGGTCACAAAACTTCTCCGTAACGCTATTCGCGACTCCAACTAACTATAGGTGGCGCCACTCATTTTCCAAGATGGCGGGTTTAGTGAGGGTCAGAAATGCGTGCCGCTGTTGAGCCTGTCTAGTGTGCTGACTTCACTGAGCGCCATAAATGACTTCTGGTAATACGAGGAAGCTAATGTTTTATGAGCGCAGGTCACCTCTTTAACCTGAAAACAAGAACGGTGTTTAGCGTATTAATTACGGAAGGATGCGCGTTTTAATTCTGGAGCGAAACCGAAACTTACCTCTATTTTGGATTTAATTTCTCAACAGAGGTCTTAATTTCGGATTCTTTCATGACTCAGATGTGTCTCACATCGTAATTATTTACTTAGAAAAGTTGTTCGCGGAAACTTTATATTGTGACATACTGTTCGATCCAGGCTGATATTGGTAGTTGTTGAAAAAATCAGTGCTGATATATGTGCGTTCTCGCTGCCTTTTTCTCGCTCAGATAATTGTCACGGGAAATAATGACAATTATCCCAACACAAGAATAAGAGAATAATTTCAATTTTTACAATATGTCCACGAAACGCATAAACTAATAAACGCTGCTCTCACTGCAACAACCCAAGACGGAATCCGAGTCAGACAGCTGAAGTGTGTGTGTGTGTGTTTTTATAGCACCGAGTGACGCGTAGGATTTCATATTACATCCAGCGTTTAACTGTTTGTCTATCTTGATAACTATGTCAGAGTTTTTCATATGCTAAAAAGAAAACAGAATTATACCTTTCTGGAAAGACTATTATGGTTAAATAGAGTATTCTCGTGGTCTCGGCGTTAATTAGAGGCATACATTGCCGCTATTTGTATTAATGATAATAATATTAAAATTCACATATTTGAATAAGCAATTCTTCAAGCTCTAATATAATTTGTTGCCTGTGATCTAATTTTAAACGCGCGAAGAAATATGACAATGAAAACTGTGCTAATTATCATCACTGGTTCCAATTGCTGCATTTTAATTACAAATAAACTAAAATTGTCTAAAATCAATGAAGTAATCTTAGAAATCCATGTAAAATTACATTAACTGTGGGTAAAGTATATTGTGCTATCAAAGTCGCGACTTTTGACAATCAGCGAAACGTCCAAAGTCGCCGCCAATATACTTCCAGACCAAATGCCCAAAAGTTAAAAAAAAATAAAAAAACTTTTTTTTTTAATTACTAGTTTTTCATAACATTTATTTACTTTTGTATTTGCTCGACGTCGTTTTGCCAATCTCAGCCTTTCCAGTTCGAAGGAACGCCTACCTGCTTGCACGTCTGCTCACTGCAGCACGTTTCGTTGGCGTTGGAAGCTGGTGAAACAGTAATGAGTTTTAATATTGCGTATACGAGCGAACTCAAGCCCTATGTGTTTGCGTTAGCTTTGCGCGTTCCACACTGCGCGTGCGCGGAGCCCGAAATCGCGGTCTTGGATGGCGCATGACGATGAGGCGCACGCACAGCGTGGGGCAAGCAACTCTAACGCAAACGCACACCGCTTGCGTTTGCTTCTATGCGCAATACTAAAACTCTCCAGTAAAGTACAATCCCATACCGGCTGCAGCACTACGTTGCGACAGTGAAGAGTGTTGTTTGCATTCGGAAACGACATTTCGCGAGCCGTGATCGCGAGCAGTTCCGCCATGCCCGCTGAGCAGGAGAATCGGGGGACCCTCGCTAGAGCGCTTGCCGTTTCCGCCGCGGGAGGGCGAGCGTCGAGCTGGAGACGCGAATAGGAGGGCTTGGTGTGCGACTACGTGTGGCACTGGAATTGACAAGGATCCTGAAAGCTGTCAATCTAGCCAGCACCACTGGGAACTGGGCATCCAGGACGTGCTATTGTAGTTCCGAACCCACTCTGAATGAGCCACCTTTAGATCACAGTGATGCATCAATGCTCTGATAGTACCGTCCTTTTAACCAAAATTCATCAATGAAACGCATTTAACCCCAGTTTGCGTTCAATTAACGACGAGGAAGTTTCTGGACCCCTGAGGATGGACGGCTCCGCTCATCACGGATGAATTATGAAGCTTTCTCCTGGTGAAAACTGAAGTTTGTAGTTGGAATGCCTCGAATCCTACTTCAAGGCTAAGAACATCACAAGCTCCGCAAAGATGCAAGCCGTCTTCCTGGCGTTCTGCATGAATAATCCTACGACACCGTACGAGCCCTGCCCGCGCACAAAAAGCTTCGGAGGTCGAGCTTGAGATCATCAAGCGCCTCAATGAGCACCACGACCCCAAGCCAGCGAAAGTGCTCAGTCGGTTCAAATTCCATCAACGGTACGAATCAAACTACGATGGGCTCCGTCTCCGAGGATGTGGTCGCACTGCAAAAAATCACTGCCGACTGCAACTTCGGTACAGTGACGGCCACAACGACCACACCCTCTCTGGCAACGGCCACCACAGCCATGCTTGTGTCAAATGCCAGTTCACCACAAAAGACTCGACAGGTCCCGCAAGCCCCAGCGAGAGAATTCTCCGCTGTGCTACCGCTCGAAGTGATGATGAGGGACCGATTAATTTGTGGCATCAAGGATTCCCACCTTCAACGTTTGCTAGTGGAACGGAACATCACTTTAGACTGCGCCAACACTCTCGCATTGAAAACAGAGTCGGCCGCCAGCCAGCAATTCCAGATGCGGAAACAAGGTAATGTGCCCAGTTCCACTGCAACCACAAGTAAGGGGGCGAGATCATCAAAGAAATCCTGTATCCTTTGCGCAGGTATGCGTTCACCTGATAAATGCAAGCTCGCTAAAGATGCATGCAAATTTTTCCACAAGGGACACTTGGAAGAGCGTGTTTCAAGCAAAGAGTTCAACGAAAAGTCAAAGGAATGCTCGTCAAGTCGTACCCGTCGGTTGACGGTAAAGGCGAGACGCATGGAGACCTCTGCAATGAGCAGCGTCGGTGAAGGGGACCCGTCGTGGATTATTGTCACGCTCCTGGTGGATGGATGACCTTTGGAAATAGATCAGACTTTCTCAACGAACGTCGCAGATTCCAGTTCGCTTCACCGTCCTTTCAAGCGAAACTCATTAATAAAACTCATTTAACCTTAGTATGCGTAAGTGGACAACCCTCTTTCACATGTCTCTGATTTGTCAAAGCTGTATGTTGCGCTAGTTGGTATTGGTCTTGGGTTGCCAAAGGCATGGTAGTGCTTTTTTGGATGAGGACAAAAGAAAGAAAGACAAGACAGACACGAGCGCTGACTGCAACTATTTAATCAACATGGAAATGAGGCATATATACATGCTTCGATCCTATCGATCAACCAACCCCAGGCCTAGCCGCCACTTGCATGAACTGCACCTCCTTATCGAAAAGGTCGATAGATGCAACGCTGACACACCCCAGCCCTGCCCTTTTTATTTCGTCTGCTTCAATAATCTCCCTAACAGTTCTATTTTTATGTTTAGCGAGTACGGAGCATGAGTCAAACAAAGGTTTGCACTCGCAGTCATGGCAATGCATTGAAAGGTGGCCATTCCGATAGTTTTTGATGTTTAGACTATCTTCTCGGAGCCTATCGTTCAGGCATCTCCCAGTCTGACCTACATATTTCTTACCGCATGTTAAGGAAATCTGATATACCACACCCTCAACACAAACGACAAACGGATTTGTCGTTTGTCGTTTGTGTTGAGGGTGTGGTATATCAGATTCCCTTAACATGCGGTAAGAAATATGTAGGTCAGACTGGGAGATGCCTGAACGATAGGCTCCGAGAACATAGTCTAAACATCAAAAACTATCGGGATGGCCACCTTTCAATGCATTGCCATGACTGCGGGTGCAAACCTTTGTTTGACTCATGCTCCATACTCGCTAAACATAAAAATAGAACTGTTAGGGAGATTATCGAAGCAGACAAAATAAAAAGGGCAGGGCTGGGGTATGTCAGCGTTGCATCTATCGACCTTTTCGATAAGGAGGTGCAGTTCATGCAAGTGGCGGCTAGGCCTGGGGTTGGTTGATCGATAGGATCGAAGCATGTATATATGCCTCATTTCCATGTTGATTAAATAGTTGCAGTCAGCGCTCGTGTCTGTCTCGTCTTTCTTTCTTTTGTCCTCGTCCAAAAAAGCGCTACCATGCCTTTGGCAACCCAAGTCTCTGATTTGAAATGTGTTGGAAGAAGCAGTCAGGTCTTAAGTGAATGCGACTTTATAATAAGTGCATAATGCATGGGAGGCTAGCAGACTCCCGCGTCAGCTAAGAAATCTTAGGGTACAAGTAACATACACCAAAAAGGTTCAACCGGAAAGGCAACCTGAGCCAAGTCGCGACACAAAGAGGGCTTTTCACAGTGGCACACTAGGAAAACCTTACCATGGAAACCCACACTCTTCTCACAGGTGGCACGTTTCAACGTTTTAGACTAACCAGAGTGAAGCTGTTCATCTCCTTAACAAGGACTGCTTTACGAAGAACGGTTGCCAACACTGATGCAGCTACACTAAGGTCGCTGACATTGGTCGAGCGGTCAGCTCGTGGGGCTGGACCGAGGCGCATAACCCTTCGATGGCACTGCTGAGGGGATCGGTGGCCGAGCGTGTTAGTGCACCACAGCTCGGAGCACATGAAGCAGGAAGCTTGGACTGCAGAATCCAGGAATTCGAGGTTCAATCGCCGTCCCTCCTTGCTTCAATGTGGATGAACATCATAGTGGCACGCAGTCATGTATCACTACTGCGTGATGCACGTCAAAGGGGTGGTGCAACGATTTTAGTGTTGAAAGAATTAGCAGTTTGTATTTTTTATATTTTTTACCCAAGCTCAAGTGACCAAAAACGTGTCACTTTGCCTCGAAAAACCGCTATTCCGGTGCGTAGTCGCAAAGAAAAGAAAATATCTGCCAATCTGCAGTTGCCGTGGTGGCTAACGGAACTGATGTGTGATATGCGGAAGTGAACAAAACCTGTCCCCCTCCACTGCTACACTCGCCGTCAGCACCGTGGCAAACCGTCTTTTGTGTCGACAGCTCGCCGCGACCTTTGATGATGCTGATCCTTGAAAAGTTGATAATCGCGGAGGAAGTGCGGCCACATACTCGAGAACGGAGCCCGTCGTAGTTTGATTTGTTCCGTTGATGGAATTTGAACCAACTCTGCACTTTCGCTGGCTTGGGGTCGTGGTGTTCATTGAGGCGCTTGATGATCTCAAACTCAACCTCGATCTGAAAGCTTTTTCGGTGCAAGCAGGGCTTGTACGGTGTCATAGGTTTATTCATGCAGAACGCCAGGAAGACGGCTTGCTACTTTGCGGAGCTTGTGATGTTCTTAGCCTCGAAGTAGGATTCGAGGCATTCCAACTACTAACTTCAGTTTTTACCAGGAGAAAGCTTTATAATTCATCCGTGATGAGCCGAGTCGTCCATCCTCGGGGGTCCAGAAACTTCCCCGTCGTTAATTGAACGCATACTGCGATCAAATGCGTTTCATTGATGAATTTTTGTTAAAAGGACGGTGCAATGAACAGGATGCTGCGACATTTGTTGAGAGAGTCTGATCTATGTTCGTGGCTTCCTGGCGCTGACAATACTTGATCCGAGCGAGGGGGACCGTGAGAGCGACGTTACTTGGACTCTGCACGGTGTTCTTATAAGTGTTGCCGCCGAATATAACATTCATAGCCTCGTCCCACTAGAGCGACAAACACCGGTTTTTGTCCGACGACACCACAAAGTTCTGTGTCGCCGACAATCGCCGACAAACGATTGACGACGGACGAGTTCTTGTCTGTCGTTGGACTTGAAGTGCAGCAAGCAGTCCCACTGAGGAACATCTCTCGGAGACAAACCTATCCTCCTCGCCCGTTTATGCCTTTTGTTTTCTCCCTTCCCACCCTTCTACCCTTCCTCCCGGAACGAGAAGCCCTTGGTGGCCACTGCCACTCCTTGTTCCCGGCCCCGCAGTTCCGGTCCCTCGGTTGCATGTAGTAGTCACGGGCGAGGCTTGCTGGCTGGTGCCGGGCGGTCGTGTTGCAAAAGCGAATTTGCTCTGGCTGGTTTTGCTCGTGAAAACTTGGTGTGCAAGGTGGTGCTTCAAGACGCCGAAGTCTACGCCCTTGCATCAGGATGGATACACCCATGTGCGAGGACCGACCAAAGTAAGACCGCTTATCACGAAGTAGGACACGACGTTCCGCGGCAAGCCACTCCGGCAGACAAGAGACTTGTCATCACGTTCTGTGATAATCGGGATGCCGTATTGTCCACAAAGGAGCGCTTTCCCTCAATCATTCGAATATAAAGTTATAAACATCCTCAAAATCAGCGTGAAACTCCGTGGCGCTCACCTAGAATGCCTCGAACGGCCCACAAAAGGAACGATTCAGGTATTTCTAGTTTGGAAAAAGTTTGGCGTCGATTGTCAGCACTGTTTACGTCGGAAAGTCGCCAACAGCAAACGATGAGAAGCTGAAGATTTAATCAAGAAATAAAGTAATCGTCGCGCCTTTCACCGTGTTTGTCGGCGCGTTTTATGCCCAAAGAGCAAAACACGAAAACCGCGTCACCAGACTTTGTTTGTCTGTGTATTTTGAAGTGTTTTGTTGACAACTCCAGTCCCACTAGGAAACAAGTTTCCTTGCCCCCGTGTTCTGCGTCGTGTCCGCCCAGGTGGGACGGCGGACTCCGACAAACAGGCTGTCTGTCGGTGTAGTCTGTCGTTCGTTGTCGTGTGTCGCTGTCGTTTGTTGCTGTTTGTCGCTCTAGTGGGACGCGGCTATCACACTGTTTACAAATAGCACCTGCAATCAAGGTTTTAAAGTTTGATCAGTTGACTCAGCGTACAGAGCCAAAGACACTTAGACTTGTCAGAAATGCTCTCAGTGCATTGATGCATCACCGTCATCTAAAGGTGGCTCATTCAGAGTGGGTTCGGAACTACAATAGCCCAGTTCCCAGTGGTGCTGGCTAGATTTGCATCTTTCAGGCTCCTTGTCAACCCCAGTGTCACACGTAGTCGCATACCAAGCCCTTCTATAGCGTTGCAGAGAAGTTTTGTGACCAAAAGCGTAATAAAGGACTATGCTACTAGTTGAGTCAACATTTGCTGTGCTGTTGGCAGTGGGTACGACTTCTGTTTCAAGACTGGATTAATGATGCGTTTATAACATTCACATAGCCATATCACGCCGTTTGACTTCCCCACAGGTACAACTGGCGTAGCCCATGCAGATTTCCGCACCAAGGCAAAATTCCTTGTTGCACGAGTTGCGTGATGGTGTACTACTCCTTTGACTCATGGGCCAAAGGAACAAGCCGAGGCTTGTGGTACTTGGGTTTGAAGTTTCGATTTAGTGTGAATGTATGTGGGTCCGCCAAGTCCTTACTCGAAGACCCTTGGAAATTCTTTTGGCAGTCCTCGAGTCTGTGGGAGTGGCTCGGCTAATTGAAGGACACCTTAAATAGTAGTGCTTTGTGTTGTGTTAGGCGGTAGACAAGAGCAAGACCATCCTTTCTCAAGCCTCGACAAAGAGTGTTTTAATTTGTCATCTTCTTGGACCCCTCCCCTCTCTCCCTTTCTGAATGCGCAATAGACCTTTCCGGAAAATAACAAGAGACCTTGCAACCGGGGGAATTGTGGGGCTCTTCGGATGTACGCTCGTGCCGGCTCTAACACTTTGTATATCGTAGAACTAGCACGATTCAGTCTTTCTTATCATTAGGAGCTCAGAAAATGCTAAAAATTGAGTGAGTGGTAAAAAAAAAGTTATCACACCCTCTGTTTTGCTCTCCCTCTGCCCCCTCCGTGTTCTGAAATCACAAACTGTTAAACAAACATCAACTCCGTCTTCGCTTCTGGGACAATTCCTCGTGCCATACATCTGGACGTCGCAGTGCATAAAGTAGACGCTGGGGGTACCACATGTTTCTGGAAAGGTCTGTTGCTCACGCATCACGTAGCTTATCGAATACTTCAAACCGGTTTCTTTCAAGCAGGCTTGCTCCACGTCTTTTCACGGTCAGCAACAATGGCTCACGCTCCTTTCCCTTGAACCGCATGGAAAAATTGATATTTCCCAGAACCACCAACTTACATTGTGAATACGTCCGGAGAGCTGTTTAGGTTTAAGTCTATGCAGCCGTTCCAAGCCGACACTATCTCTTTAGAACAATTGTTGACCAAGCCTCACCATCTATGCAGATGAAGATTTCATTTACTTGAACTTCGAAGATTTCTGCCTTGGTTCAATGATCCAGATGATGACTGGATTCCACTTCCGGAGCTTGGTGCTGGGATTCGGCCAACTACTGACGGCATGCATGTATGATGTGTCCCTTTCCACCACAGAAATGGCGTGTTCAGAATTATAGCTACTTGCACCGTGCGCAACATTTTCTAGCTGTACTAGGAGATGTCTTCCGTGCGCCAGTGCTGTGGCTTGGCATTGATGAACCGTTTCATGCCTTGTGTAGGTGGTGTTTGTCCATGTGGCGAACCTCTGCCATCTCTGGAGTCCGGAAATGTGGGGTTTTCCGTTTGTGGCACACTCCACAGCAATCACAAGTTGTTGAGCCCTAGCAAAAGCGAGATCTGGTGTGGCTAGAAGGTGTCGCTAAATGGCTTCCTCACACACCCTACAAACTAACCGGTCACAAAACTTGTACGAAAATTATGTCTACTCGCAGTCTTGAGCGACACGACGCAGCACGGCAATGTAGTTGGGCACAGACTCCCCGGAAGCACTTGTCGAGTGTGAACCGGTGACCTGTTGCCTACGTCCTTAGCCCCAAATCTCCTCAAAAGCGGAGACAAAAAAAAAAAAAAAAAGATATAAAGAGGGGCGTACAGAGAGGGTTGACATGCACGGCAGAAGACTCCACGCTTCATGTCGTCCACGAACTCATCAGCCAACAAGTAGAATTAAGTCCAGCTGCTCTCTAACCTGTTTTCATTCTTCTGATGCTAATGCTGGGTGCCTCCCCTGCTGTTTATGCTCATATCCACATGTTATGTACAAAAGCAGAGGTTACATCCATTCGAACTGTCTGGATTAATGAAAGGAAAAACACAGCTGCTCATCCGAACAGATACAATCAAACGTCTGCTCCGTGTCCAGGATTTTTGGGTGCAATTTTGAATCCGACACGAGTTCTTAAAACTGATTATTTTGCAGCCGTGTCAGTTTCGGGCTCAATTTCACATTTTGTCACATGCACACACAATTTCACAGGCACACAAGTGTGATGTAAAATTCCGACATGGTGCAAATTAAGTAAGAACAGAAGAGGTTTATTCATTGTTTACAATTGGTGTTTACAGCGAAAGGTGTCACACTTTAAGGCTATTTCACTCACCTGCAAACTGCTTACGAAGGGAATGACTTCATACCGAATTAAGCCTCTTGTGACTGACTGGTCAGCCACTGGTCATAAGCTGTTGCAAGTGTGTGAAGCTGCTTTTACATGAATAAGCTGTAGTAGCTTCCAAAGTTACAGCTTTCATGTGCGTTTGAGGCGACATGCCCGTTTGCTTTACCCTAGGTCTCGAGAGAAACTATTACCATTTGTGAACTTCTTTTTGTACACGTAAACTGTTGCTTTTCAGTGTGAACTTGCCATTTTGCAAGGGACTGAGGAAATAGCATTCTTTGAAACCAGCACTGCATTGCCACAATATATTTAATGTGGTGAAATAAAAACTTTTCGAGTTCAAAGTATGCACTCTTGTTTTTTCTCTTCATAGTTCCACTGGGCATGCCTATCGTCATACGAGTGTTTCTGACGGTACTAAGCTAATTTCTTTACCACTTCCCCAATTTGCGGTTCGAGCGTAGAGCAGCTTTTTTTATTTTGGGTCGGGAGAGCCGCGGCACCGCTAGAAGGCAAGCACGAAGATCTGCGTCGCCGCGAGTAACGGTGATGCGATGACAACGTACAGGCGAAATAAAAATGCTGGCAATACTTCAAATTCAGCTTGTGGGTCGGCGTAAGCGTTCGTGACGACAGAGCATATTTTCGTATCGAAAAAGGCAAGCGTTCATGCATGACATGGTTCACATCCGCCGCGTCGGCGACGAACCTGCGCGGCAAGAATAGCGGCGACATCGAGACCCGACGTTGGAAACCGAAGGCTCGACTTCGGAAACCAGCGGTAGGCGTTGGTAGTAACCTTGCTTCGCTCTTATCAAGCGACGAGTTGAGAACGCTAAGAGAAGTACTTGCGCCTTTTACGCACTCCTGTGCAGAAGCACGATGCGAGACGTCGCATACTGCGGGCGTCGCGTAGTTGCGTCACCAAGTGTTGAGTCCCTCGCGTCACCGCGTTCACAGCGTCTCGGCCGCGACTGCGTCGATCACGTAGGCTTCCCGTCTCAAGCGTTTCTGGCTTCAGCCGCGACTGCACCGATGATCGACCGCGTACGATTCGTGCTTCAGGCGGCGGCGGGCGCCATGTTTACCTTGCCACAGCGGCGCGAGTGACGTCATGTCACGTGACAATTCGCGTACCAATAAAACAACTGGTTTCGGTTTGGAGCGGAAGTGACGTCAGGTCACGTGACATTACAAAATGCCTTGGCGGAAGTGACGTCATGTCACGTGACAAGGGGGCGTGGCCAGGTGCTGTACGGGATATGGTTTGCTTATACGCGCCCGGGCAGGTGGGCCTTTCTTATGCCGAGGGACCATAACGAGGTCGGCACCGACCTCTTTGGCCGGGCAATGGCCGATGAAAAATGGCTCGGCCATGGGGATATGGCCATCCTTCGGCCGGGCTCCCCGTGCTTGGGACCTGTCTTTTGCCGAGTGTCACGTCAGTATCGACTGGTACTCGTAAAAGATCGGTCCCGAAGCACTTCGATCAAACGTGCGCGTCCGCTCCGAGTGTACACCGGTATTTACGTGGCTCTTGCCGACAATCTCGTAGTTGAGACGTATCTTTTTATAACGTCGGCTCGCTCCTGCATCTCGGAGGCCGATTGTTTCCATCGACGTCGCTTTGCAAACGACTCGAACGGGCCGTTCTTTTTGGTAACAATGAAAGTTGTGTTGACTTCGGAGGAACGAGCCGGGAACATACTCCGGAGAAGCGCGCGACATGAAGAGGTGAAGATGTCAAGGTTACAAAATATCTGCAAATAATTCTACTTTGACTAAAACCGGACATGACGTCACCGACGTCGAACTAAAACTCTGCTAGTTCGCTTTGCCCCGTATCAACCTCCGAAAAAGGCGTCCCGGTGTGAGCTAACGCGGGATTGTTTGCAAGCAGCGGGTTGGTGTATTCCCTTTTGAACATCAAAGGCTTCATCAATTGTAAATAAAAAAATATTATAATAAAAAAAATTATTCGGGAATTATGGCGCGCCGGCTTCGCCTTTGATAACGTACGAAGCGTGTCGTTGTTGTCCACGGAAGGAAAGAACACATTTACAAAATTATGTCAGCATAATATTCTGGGTGTGTGGGGCAATGATGCTCCTGTGTATAAGCGAAAAACACTCGGTAATTGCTGGGATTCCGCGTTTCCGGAGTTTATTTCTCGTGAAATTCGGAGGGTGTTTTTCGGAGTTTATTTTTCGTTGGGCATTCGGGGTTTGTCGGAGTATATTTTTGTTAGATTCCCAATTTTTTTATATTCGGAGTTTATTTTACTGCGTAAAATTACAAAAAAAAAAATAAGGTCCGGGTACCATATCACCTGTTTTTTCGAAGGAACCTCGACGTCCTAAAAGACAAACCCATTTTGTTAGTAGTTCTAGATTTCAAAAGAAACTGTAGTGGAATCTCCTTGGAACCACTAAACTTGTGCTCTTATAAAGTTTCGTTGTAAATCTCCGTCTTTTTTTCTTTTATTTTGTCGCTGTGACCTCGAAATTTTGAGTTACCGTAGCCGGTGAGTGTTTTTCCGGTGAGTGTTTTTACCGGTGAGTGTTTTTCGGAGTTTTTCGGATTTATCCGAAAACACGGAATTCTAGTTACAGCGCAGTAAATACCTGCACATTATCTATGAAGTCCCGTGGTGGAAATTGCACGTGGAGCGTTAAACTTCAAAGCATTTGTCTGACAAATAATATTCCCGTGCTAAATGAAGCTTATAAAACGAACTCCGTCGTAGGGTCCATGCCTCCGCCACATTTCGCAACCAGGCCTCAGTTTACTGAATCAGAAGTGAATGCCACTTATGGAACTGCGTCTGGCAGCATTCGCATTGAGAGGGTAATAGAACGGCTAAAATGTTTAACTTTTTAACCCATAAAATTTCGTACCAATTGACAGGCTATATTGATAACATTCTTCATGTTGCTGCAGTAATCACAAATATCAAGCCTGGAATTTTCGCAAGGAATGATGCAGACAACTGATTAGGCACAAAACTTGCATCGCACCTAACCGTGTTGTGATTTTCAATGTGTTTAAAAATCTTGTCAAACGCGTTCCTTCTGAAACTAAAACATGCATTTATTGAACAATATATTCCGTGAGAACTGCCAAGTATTTGGTGCAATAATACTCTCTAAGCTTTGGGATTGCTTCAGCCAGAAAAGCCTTATCTCGAACAATTTGCGGTGTGAGTAAACCTACTTCTGCTTAAATACACAACCAACACTGCCTAAGCTGCAGGAGTTAAAGTGAGAGTTTTATTTGCGCATATAAGCTGTGTTCTTGTTTTTTTCAATGCGATGAAGTCGTTCTTTTTTTAGAAGGGGGGGTTTGGTCAGTTTCTTACTCCGTTCGAAGTATGGGCACTTAACCTCCAAAATCTTCGTTTCTTTTTGGTCAATCCTGGAATGTACAAAAATGACAAAGCAAACGCACTGGTTCGAAAACGAGCATGCGTGTCTCTGTGTGCCGGTCTCACTTTTTTGTCAATAATAACAATGGGCAATAATAACAATGTCAATAATAACTTCATACACACATTCGTGCTTTTCGGATTTGTTTGTTTCAGGCTGCCACATACAAATGGTGTTCTCTTCCAACCATCGCCTCAATATGTGCATCTTCTGCTTAGTGTGACATAATTTCATTGACATAGCTAGGCCGATCCATGGATTCATTGGCCCACCTCCATCTCCAAGATTTCGGGACATGACCCACTTGCGCCACCTCTTGGCAGGTGTGCGCAAGCGCACGAATAACAATAGGATCTACGCGATCAAGATAAAATAACAAAACGTTCCCCTGGAACTATTAAGATAAGGGCGATTTATAAGTATGGAGAAATTTTCATCACGCTCAGATTATTTTTCTAGGTTCCCAAGGAAAAATTAGTTAACGCTCCCTTAGACCGCTACGTAAGTCTCACTCTATTTTGTAGTTCTCGTGAGTTTATAAAACAACCATTCGGTATTTCCGAAGGTTCCCCGACGTGTACTAAATAGAGACTTAAGCTGTCAAAATGGATCAGTAGCTAACATTTAACAGCACTCTCTCAGGTTCCAAGAGCGATAATTCATTCCCGCTCCAGCCCTCGCCCCGCAGAGTGTTTTTCCCGCAGCACAACAAAGCCTACGGGGAAACCCGCTTTATGCTTCTATATTTACAATTATTGTGAATTGAATTCTATTCGCAAGCCCGGTATGGTCTCGAATTCGGCTAAAGCTTAATTTTTTGGAGAATGTCGACGGTACTATTATTTTGCAGTGGAAGATCAGTAAAACCCAAAACCCTTCGTAGGGTAGCAATATTGTGGTTAATGATCAAAGTATCGTTCTCCGGAAGACAAAAGTAGAGTAGCGTTAGTGTTAGGGTTCTCAAGTTCTTGGCTAACGGCATCGAATTAAGTTGACAAAATAAACAAATATGAGCCTAGACAATAAGATTATGAGATTTTTTACCCAGTAACGAGTGATTTAGTGCACGAGCTAACTGACAATATGATGCCTATCAACCTGAAAGCAGACATAACTACAGTGAAGTGTGGCACGTTTTCTCGCACCAGCAATGTCATTTATTTATTTATTTATTTATTTATTTATTTATTTATTTATTACATGTACCCTCAGGGCCTTTGGCATTGAAGAGGGGAGTGGTTACAAAAATGGTGTTGGAGTAAAAGAAAGCAGTTACTAGAAATACAAAAAAAAATGGCGTCTATTCATACAATATTAGTTAAGGCGTTCTTGAACAGGTGGAGGTCTTCGATTGAAGCTGTTGGTACGGGAAGGCGATTCCACTCTTCTGATGTGCGTGGGAGAAATGACTGAAAAAAAGCATTAGTCCTGCACGATGGGACACCGACCTTATGGACGTGATCTAATCGAGATGAAACGTATTGGGGAGGTAATATAAGTTCGGTGCGGAGATGGGGGTGATAAAATAACTTGTGAAAGAGGCAAAGACGAAAGTTTTTACGACGAGATGACAAAGACGGTAAGTCAAGGCTGAATTACCCTAATGTTTCAAGTGAGTAGCACAAACTACAGCCGAACTCCACGCGACACTATATGACACGCAGGATTTAAGACCGCATGTTACACGGGGAATTCTTTTGAAGTAGCAAATGGAAGTAATTGTTATAGTGGTCAGCGAGGACTCGATCACTTGTTCGTACTGTGTCATGACGCAATACGATCCGGCTACTATCCAGCAGGAACTGTAGGTGGCGATTTGAAATAAAGCTGTTAGGTGAAAATGTGTTCTTGATGTTATTGATTTATTGTACGCACAATCGCGTACAATCCTATTATGTGAGTTTCGAGCATCTATATTGATGCTGGACAAAGCGGAGCATTTTTATATTGTTTCCACAATATTAAAATAACCCCAAGATTCCCAAACAAAAACTAGTTGCACCATCTCGCGGCTGAAGTGGCATAATCGGCCAAATAACAATAGAATCTACGTGATCCAAATTGAATAATGTAAAGTTTCCAAACTATTACTTAAATTGTTAAAATATACTAAGCGAGGAGAAATATCAGCCCCATACAATTGTTTTTCTCGGTTCCTTGGATGAAACACGTAATTGGCTCTAATAAAATTGTACGTTTCTCCTGTTAATTCAATTAATTTTATGACTGAAAAGCGTTGAATTTCCCAAAGTTCCCGGATAATGTAGTAGGACGGGTATGCTAAAAAAATAGTATGTTATAAATATATTATCCTGGTTTTCCTGGGAGAGTTCATTACATCGCCAACTCGCTCGACGTATTGCCTTCCCTGCAGATTTGCATATCCTAGAGAAAAGCCACTTTACATTCTCGTGTTTACATGCTTAAAAATGACACGTATCACGACAACATTATTTGAAACTTGTTTGAGTTCTAGAACGCTTCTTGGGCACAAAATATAACAATGCCGAAGATGCAAAAATATACAAGCTTTTTATTAGTCACAAGCTTCGTTTTTTTTGTTTTTTTTCCAAAAGTATTGCATTTCGCACGGCCAAAGCGAGGAATAGCCTTCGACAGATAAAATAATGCATCCTAGTGATAGTACTATTAAATTCTGTTGAAGTTTTTGAAGTTACGACTTGGTTGTTAATATTTAATGTGTTGAATTCAGTTACTTTGAGAATATCAATGGCCGAAGTAGTGAACGGCGCATATTTTGGGCAAGTGCCCCTTCTTGGGAACTGGCAAGAAACAACCTACACGACTTAAACAAACCTAAATAGACACTTTAGAACGTGTACTGCATGATTTCCGGGGAACTTCGCGAGATGAAGAGTTGTTGCCAAGATAGCAAGCTCCCAAGTTTTGCGATGTACGCCTTCGAAGGGAACCTGCAGCAAACATCCTAGTCGGCTTATCTTTAGTAACGTGTGTACACCAGTAGCTGTACTATATAGGCCGGTTCTCACATGCAGCGAAGCGCTGATGTAACGCTGCTCACGTGCCGTCAGGTACTTATCGTATGCCATGAGCAACAGTTTTGACGGTGCGATACAAAGCTGGTGAACGCTCCCGTCGGCACGTGCTTAGCACGAGGTCAGCGCTATGCTTGTTGCGCTCCGCTGCATGTGTGAACCGGTCTTATAATTCCAGGGAACTTTGCGAGTTATGGCCTGGTTCCCAGGATAAGAGGAGCTGAACTTGAAAACATATTGCTTTTATTGTATGCGAGGAGCGCATATCTTCCTCATGAAATTTGGCAGAGACCCTAGAAAGTAAAACGTTTTTGCGATATTATTTCTCTTTAAAAGCACAATTAGGACGATTTTAAAATTTCTTTTCTAGAAAGTGTGTTTTTGGACACCTTGGCATGCTGGCATGCCGATCAATTTTTTATAGAATGTTGTGACGCTTATTTCTGCGTATGCGAATAAATTGACGCTATCAAGTATCCAGTGGTGCTGTGCCAATTGTTTGAGTTATATCTGCTGATTTAGCTCATGCGAGTTCGCGTGAGCTTCGCTCGCGTGCACCGCCTCGTTTTTGTTCTTGTTGACTCTTTATGTTTTTATTCATAGAAAGGACTTCATTACGAGGCCAGCCACCGTAAAAATAAAATCTACAAAAACAACCCGAAGACTAAAAACATAGAAAGTCTTGCCAGAACGGTTTACGTGGAGAAACTTAGAAACGAATACGTTTGTAGCATGCCTTTTATGATTCATATGCCGGGACAACCATGCTAGCACAAGAGCTTGGCCTTCCCGCGCTCGAGCTACGAGCACCGACTGCGAGACCACGGGCGATTCTATAAATGCAGTTTTAGAGCGCAGCTCATAGGCGCCCGTTTCCAGCTTGAGCGGCGTCGGCGTAACCGTGCGGTGCATTATGGGACATTTGACATCACTGATGACGTCATCAGGGACATCATCGGCACCGTCATCGTCACCGATGACATCATCAGTGACGTCACTGATGACGTCATCGGCATCGTCACTGATGATGTCATCAGTGACGTTACTGATGACATCATCGTCATCGGCATCGTCACTCATTACGTAATCAGTGACGTCACTGCTGATGTCATCCGCATCCGCATCGTCATCGTCACTGATGACGTCATCGGCATCGTCAATAATGACGTCATCGATAAAATCACTGATGACGTCATCATCATAGTCACGTTACCTCGTAGGGGTCACGTGACCTCGGTGCGGTCACGTGACCTCGGTGACGTCACATGACCCCCGTGAGGTCACGTAACCCTCGTGGGACGACGGCGACGCCGCTCGGAGGGACGAGTAACAGACAGGATGAGGACGTGAGGAGGAGGGAGGAAGGATATATCTTCTCCTCAGCACCCTTCCCCTCCTCCTTCTCAAGAGCTGCGGTCTAATTAAGCGTTACAGGGAGTTGTAAACGACTTTCATTTTTTTATCGTACCAGTCGGTCGGCCATTTCTTGTGTCTCTACAATTGGCGACCCGGACGTGATAGGGATGAAGCAGGATTGTAGCTGATGTGAGGTCTTCCTTGATTTGTTTGAAAGCATGGGAAGTTTGTTCTGTCCACACCAACGGTGTGGAGCCCTTTGTGTTGCTTTGCAGAAGGTTAGTTAAAGGATGAAGGGTGTGAGCATATTTTGGAATACATCGTCGGTAGAAATTAATTAGACCGGGGAATTCCCGAAGTTTGCGAATGTTCGACGGCGGAGGAAAATTGGCGATAGCTTCTACATATGATTGCATTAACGGCTAGATTGGTGGTATTATCCAGAAGACGTTTGCTGTGCATATCCACGAGCAGATCGAAACGCCGAAGAAAATCTGCACCTCATATGGGGTACGAAACGTCTGCACCTAAAAATATCCAACGGAATGTTCTTCGAAGGCCGATGTCCAGCGCCAGGGATTGTTCTCCGTAAGTCGCAATCGATGATTTATTAGCAGCTTGTAAAATGTGAGGAGTTTTCTTCCTCCGTTTTGAGGGGTCAAATGACACTGGTAGAACACTCACCTCAGCCCCTCTGTCGATAAGGAAGCGTAATCCTGTATTACAATCGACGATTTAAAACAGGCGACTGGGTTGTAAGTTGCCACCACTAGATGCCTCTAGTGGTGGACAAGTTCGTTTCCCGACGCCAAGCAAGGTTGGTGACATGGCCGAGCGTCGTCACCGAAAGTCCTTTTGATACCAGCACAAAGCTTCGTTGTTCTGGCGTGGACGGCTAGGAGACGAATACGAATACCGTGCGTACGTTTGATGGTAGCCGTTGAAGGAAAAGCTCTCGCAGAAGGGAGGTATCAAAAGTTGGCAATCTATCACCCACCAACTGCTGCAGTCGTCGAAGAAGCCGGGAGGGCGCTCGGTCCCCGAGCTCTTCGGATGTTATTAGTTGCTGGAGCCGTCTTTGGTCCGATGCGGATGTTCGTTTGATCAGTTTCGAGCGAAGCTTGTTAAAAGGATGATCGTCTGGAGGCGAGATGATTAAATCTCGAATCTACGACGTGATGGAATTTCGTAGCTTGGCTGGTGATCCGAGCGGTGACGAACTGCGATTCCACTTGCCTGAACCATACTAGAGGGTCCGCTGGCCAAAATTTCGGAAGTCGAAACGTGACGGCGGCGACATTTGTGGTAGTGGTGTTCTCGAGAGCCATAGCGGCGTATCACGTCCGGGTCCCCAATTGTAGAGTCCAATAGACCCTTTCCGGAATTCAGTCTGGCCACTTTTATGACTATCATCATCATCTGAAAACGGCATATGCGCTATACTAATGGCGGCCTTCTGTTTACTGGTGAAGGAAGAAGTTGAAGATGCTCCTAAGCAGATGATTCGAGGCCTATACATTCTAGATGTTAACGCGGCGTGAAGCAGGAATTGGATGCAAGAGCTGCGTAAGCGTTCATTTCTAAATCAGTCCCAGTCAATCGGTTAGTAGTACTCACTTGGCTACAAAGCCCCTTGATGTATAGAACTCTTTCAAGGCGTCTATGTGGATTGGCGCTTCGTTCCGACTGGCTGCGTTTGTTTCACCATCGACATTAAAAGAGGTTGAAAAATAATTGTAGTGAAGTGCACATTCTCGTTTACCGTTGACCTTTAAAAGATACGGTGCCCCATAAAGTACTGCAGACCACAGGTTCATTGCCGCCATTAGTATAGTAAAAGATAAACTGCCATTTGAGTCACCAGATGGCACTGAATTCCGGAAAGGGTCTATTGTAGCGTGCCTTTTATGATTCATATGCCGGGAGAACCATGCTGGCGCAAGAGCTCGGGCTCGCCGCGCTCGAGCTACGAGCACCGACTGCGAGACCACGGGCGATTCCATAAATGCAGTTTTTATCGTCCCAGTCGGTCGGCCAATTCTTGTGTCTCTACACGTTCATGCCGTAAATTGTTCTGAGTCGGACTAAAGAAAAACAGACCTGCACGACGCGACATAATATCTCATAAATGAAACAGACGCACTCCTCACCACACTCTTAGACAAATAATCACATATATTTTGTTGGTAATACCTAGGGTTCAGCGTTTTCGGTTTCTATTTTTTCAAAATTCAGCGTACTTTTTTCGGTGTTTATTTTAAAAATAAATTTTTGGTTTTTTTCGGCGTATATTTATGCTCGCAAAAGTTTATCGGCTTTTTTCGGTGAATATAAAATGAACACCAACGGACACAGAATAAGATTGTCCTTCTAGCCGTGGTAACTGTGATCACTCAAAGAATAACGGCACAGATACATTGAAACATAAACGGACACTTCATTTGGCAAATATGTGCGACTGTAAAAGAAACAAGAAAACAACAACAGAAGTACAAGCAAGTCAGATACAAAGCCTATGCCGAAATAACACGGAACTTCACCTTTTGTACATCAGGATTACGTGATCTTATTATAGTACACGCACACGTACTTTCCCAGGTTCTCCTCGTTGATCCGCACCCTTTCTTGCGCGTTAATAAGACCCTGAGCTTCGAGAATGCCCTCCTAACCTTAACACTGAACAGTTGCCGGCTGAGGAGGTGAAGCGCTGCCTGAGCCAAAATCGGCCAATCAACCAATTGTGACCGCCAAAAGAGACACGGTGCGACGTTTTGAAGCACAACACAACATGCAGAGCTTGCATCAAGTCAGTTTTTCTCACGAGTTTGAAAACACGCTCGTACATGGCGAAGTCGTGGAGGATTTCGGACTTCACGTTCTGGTTTAATGTGCGATGATGCGCACATTAATCCAAAACGTCGTGATGGCATCCGCGTATCCCATACATTCGGACAAGTTTCGATAGACACTGTCGTTCCACTTTTTCGCCAAGGCTCTGCGGTACGACTGGAAGGTCAAAGTGACCTTTTCCAGTTAAAACTGAATTTTAGAAAATGAATTAGACATACTTTTATCGGTTTTTATCGGTTTAAATCGAAAAGGCCGAACCTAAAACCTGACCTTTTTCGCTTAAAACCGAATTTACAAAAATGGATTTGGCGTACTTTTAACGGTTTTTATCGGTTTAAACCGAAAACTACGAACCCTAGTTATACCTTACCAGTAGTTAATACGTTGACAATAATTTAACCGTCTTCGTGCATTCACAGTCGATGTACGCCCCCAACCAAAGCATGGTTTTGCGTTATCACGAAACTGCAGAGTGAAAAAAAAAAAAAACTGATGCCCGACGAATTCGCGAGCAGGAAGTGATAGATGATTACCATAGTTCGTTTCAGCATAAGCCCCGACGCAGCCGACGGTACGACGTAATTGGACCAACCAAGCCACGTCAAAAGCTTAAGCATAGCCTCCTCTATACGGAGAAAGCCTGGCACATCGACGACGGAGCCACAGAGCGCGCGGCCGCAGGAAAAAGGAGAGGAGGAGCGCGCCGAACGGTGACCAATATGGTAGCGCGGAGCAGAAAGGGCAGACCTAGACAGCGAGCGCTTGGGTCGTGAGCGGCCGCTCCCCGAACCACGCTTGTTTTTGTGTTTTCGTCACCGTCGTTTTTGTACTCCGGGAGAAACGGGCGCGGCGATTCGAAAGGGCGCAGGGAGAAACGGGAAAGGGTGGACGTTGAGTTTCTCCTCTCCACGATAGCGACAAGAAAAGAAAAAAAAAAGATTGTTTCTGCGTTTGGCCGCTCGCTCTTTTGTGGCGCTAGCAGGCAAGGATCTCTCCGCTCCCGTTTCTCCGCCCCTCCTTTCCCATTTACGGCGGCCGTCTTTCCACGCGACGCGCCAGGCTTTCTCCGTATACACCGACACGCGGGTTTGACGTCACGGCGCTGCGGCGGCGCTGCGATCGCGCCGGAGTCGGGGGGTGTGGGCAAAAGAGCTCACGTTTCGCATGGGCGTCATGGCATTTCAGCATGCCGCAAAGCTGTGCTGCCGTTAATTGCACCCAAATGTGCAAGAAAAGTCGCGGAATGAGTTTCCAGAAGTTCCCGGCAGACTCTGAAAGGCATAGAAGGTGGATAATATCCGTGGATCGAAAATTATGGTCTCCTCGCGCGAACGACCGTTTGTGCGGCAAGCACTTTCTTGGAGGCAAGTGCGGCTTCTATTTCAATCTCCGTCCCGAGGCTTGCTTATGTGCAGGGAAACCGTCGTCTGATCGAGACCACCCGGATTTTGTTGCCACAGTGTTTGCGCACAAAGCACCGACCAAGCGCCCGTCGGAGGCTCGCTACGCCCGTGCTACTAAGCAGAAGGGGATCGGCGGCAGAACGGCAATGTTGTAGGCGTTACCGAAAAAAAAGTAACGAAATACGTTACTCGTTACTTGCAAATTAAAGGTACGCGTTACTGAGCTAAGTTGCCTAAAAATAAAAGGAACGCGTTACCGCTACCGATAAAAAGTAACGCACGTTACTTCTGCGTTACTTTTTAAATTATGATTTAACACGTTTTACGGTTTTGACGATAAAGGTGTGCATAAGCTCATATATCAAGAAACATTATGTTCATGCAGAAACTGAACATAATTACTTTACCTCTTTTTACGGTTTCAGCTAAATAGTCATGAGAAAAAACGGAAAGAAAAACAGAGCTTGACGCCCCAAAACACGGAAAAGTGTAATTGTAGTAACGAGGTAACGAAACTACGCTACTTGAAATAGTAACGTAAGTACGTTACCTGTTACTCCGTCGAACAAGGAGCGAGTAGTTTACTACGTTACTGAAAAGTAACGCGTTCCTGGTAACACCGTTACTTGTAACGTATTACCGCCAAGACTGCAGAACGGACAAAGCGTTACCGCTTGTCATGCCTTGTGGTCATGAGAGTAAGAAGAATAGCATACTTTTACTTGAAGACGCGGTGTGTACTTATTTCATTAATAAAGCACTTCCGCAGACCCAGAGTCTGCTGATCCCGCCGGCAGTGCGGAAACCGAATCGAAGTAATCGTAGGCCTTGAGAGACTTGTACGCCTGCTTCGTGTCGGCCGTGAACTGGCTGGGCAAAAAAACTAAGTAAACGACGACGTGAGCCGTCGACTTCGGTGACAGCAAGTTCACGTCGGAAGCCCGGCAGGCCTTTTTTACGGCGTACGGATCCTCGTATGCAACGCCGTCCACGCACAGTTTATTTGAATTCCGCCGCCGTTCAGGCTCGGGTAGCGAGCTCAAACAGTCGGGCATAGCATACGACACACGTTGCAAGAAAATAAGACTCACAAATAAAGCTAGAAGCGTCCATACAACGTCAACAACGAGCGCACGCCACACAACGCAATGGCGAAAACACGGACAGCCGGGTCGCTTTTGCCCACATAGCTACCGCGCATGCGCGGCCTTCCGGCCGTGTTGGTAAACAGAGCCGCTCCGCGTGTCGGTCTATAGAGGAGGCTATGGCTTAAGTCACCGGGACTTTTCTGTTCATGATTGGTTCAGTGATGATAGGAGACGAAGAGAAACAGGACGAACACCATGACGGTGCTGTTTTGATGCTATCCGATTAGTCTCATCAGCTCTTAGCGTCAGCTGCGTCGAAGTATACTACTCGTTATTATTTTATTAAATAGCGACTACGACAACTTACAAAAAAAATATCCCGCTGGACAGCGCATATTTTTTTTTTTCACATTTCGGCGAGCGTTAACCTACAAACAAAGTTTGCAGGCTGAGAAGTTTCCAGCCTGTGTTGTCTGGTCATGATCCAGGTTCTTATGTTGAATTAAACAATCTCAACACTTTAAAATAAAAACCAGATTGCAATTTCGATTTGTGCTTTGATCAAAGTAGTTCTTTGTGAACTTGTAAGGCGCAATGAGAATGTAAGGGAAAAGGTGCGCCTCACCCAAGTGGCAACAAATGACGTCACAGAAGCCGGAGTGTCATGCTGTTGCATGTCGTGATCCTGGCGGTTGGTCGTAGAAATGCTGGCGAAAACCACAGGCGAACGCGAGTGTCGCTGTCGTCACAGCGTTCCAGGCGTCCCAACTTTCGGCTGCTTTAGCTTCCGTGGACTGCCACGCTGGAGAGCGACCTGCAGCAGAACAGGCGTCATCCACATTCACAACAGCTATTGGGACGCCGCCAAGTTCGCGACCGGCGACAACATGACACTTCTATGACGTCATCAGGCGGAAATTGAGGGACCACTTTTTTGGACCCGGTAAACAGACCAGTCGGAGACGCGTTCCAGGGACCGTAGCATTACCGAGAACACTGCTCCAAACTACAACTGCATTCCGTAACGGCGCCGACAAAATGTAAACGGGCGAAGAAAAGTTTCCTTGATGAAATCTTCGGGCGCGAAATAGACATCAGCTCGCTGTCTTAACAAATACGACTGCGGTTCTTTTTTTTTTTTTTTTTTTCTAGATAGGTAAAATTTTGCGTTGAATGGTGCCAGCTACACAAGAACAGTCTACAGCAATTGGTTGTCATACAGCAGTCATTTTAGTGTTAATATCCCGTGGGTAACAATATAATAATTTTGTTTTGCTGTTGTTGTTGTTGTTGTTTTGTGCTCTGCGATTTTTAATCTTAAATACCTGTAAAAATCACTTTACAAATACGTCTTTAGATATTCTGACTGTGTTGCTTACGTAATCCGTCTAGGTAGCTCAAAATACCAAACTGTCTTGTATTTATATCTGTATTTACTTACTTATGTATTAACACTAAAAGCCTTATATTCACTTTTTTTTTTTAGCAATTAAGATGCATAACTTGAGCTCAAACGAGATAAATCACGCCTACATAGTTCACGCAACAGAAACATGTAAAAGAAAAAATATAGCCAGGTAAAATAGTTGGTGTAAAATATATAAACGACTAAATTTTTGCGAGGACCTAATTTTCGCGAATTTCGCGAATCGCCTACAATTCGCGAAAAATACGCCCCACAAACAATTCTGGCGATATGTGAACGCTACGGAAACTACACTCGATTCGCAAAAATTAGAACCCGCGAATAATTTCAATACTTCAGCTTGGGTGAGTTGAATAATCTTGCCAATGCTTCACAGCGCACCAAAGACAACACACCATCAAGACAGATCGAATCGATGTTTTGATGGTGTGTTGTCTTTTGTGCACTGTGAAGTATTAGAATAATTTCAAATTTTCAGCTTTGGCCCGATTCGCGAAAATTTTAGCCCGCGAAAATTAAGTCGTTTACAATAGAGGGCACGGCGGGACCGCAATGGCAACAACGCTAAGCCCGTCTATCTTCTTTGTTCAGGTCACGCTGTGTGTTCTGACTCACCACGTGCCGACCCCACCCAAGAATGAAGTCAGCATCTTGAACCCGCCGGCAGTGAGCATCAACTGCGCACACCCCGGAGCGCACCATGAAACGTCACCAACACATCACGGTTTGAAGACGGCGCCGCCAGTGGAGGCATATAAAGAGGATCGCGCCATGGAATTCCTCGGAGGGCACGGCGGGACCGCAATGGCAACAACGCTAAGCCCGTCTATCTTCTTTGTTCAGGTTTGTGACAAACATGCTTCTTGCTTTCGAAGCAATTATAGATGTATTGTTGTCCTGCCGTGCCCGGCCACAATTGAGTGTCTTATTGTGGATGCATGGAGTGTCATTTTGATCCTTCTATCTGGAGATGTCGAGCAAAACCCTGGGCCTCAAGGGATAGAGGAACTGAAGGTGATGATGAACGCCATGCTTACTTCGCAGAACGACCTTAAAACGCGAATTGTTAACCTGGCGGCTTCCCAGGAAAAGCTAGAATCAACAGTGAACGCTAGGATGAACGAAGTTATGACAGCTTTACAGGAGCACAAGGGAGAGATTCGTGTACTGCAGGGGGAAGTCACATCCTTTAGAAATGACCTCCAGCTCCAACAAAAGCGCCTCGACGACTTAGAAAATAGGAGTAGACGCCGCAACCTTGTCATTTTCGGGTTTCCTGAGCCCGACCGTGAAAACACCGAAGCATTAAGAAGCCAAATAATCCAGGACTTAATAGGACAGAAGCTTGGAGTAACTGTTAGCTCGGTGGAAAGAGTCCACAGGATAGGAAAAAAACAACCAGACAAACCGCGGCCTGTGATAATAAACTTCTTTGACTATAACGAAAAACTGAAAGTACTAAAAAATTGTAATAAATTAAAAGGAACTACAATCTCAATCAACCACGACTTTTGTAAGGGTACACTTGCCAAAAGAAGCAAACTTTGGTCCAAATCTGGGGACTTCAAAGCCAGAGGACGTAAGGTAGTGCTGGACTATGATAAACTACGGGTTGATGACGACCTATATGAATGGGACGAGCAGAATGACTGCCTGAAGTGCATCCGCTCTCAGGAGCGACGGAATGACGTCGACTGACTTGAATCGAAACAGTTACGTTTTGTACTACTAAATGCCAGAGGTATCGTCAATAAAGTCCACCAGCTCGAAGAAATTATACTTACATATAATCCGCAGATAATTGCAATCACGGAAACATGGTTATCAGCAGATATACTTGATGCCGAAGTTACTCCCCCCACTCACAAAATAATCAGACGTGATCGTGGCTCTCGAGGAGGGGGAGTTGCCTTGATAGTAAAAAAGGAAATCTCATGCGTCATCTTAAGCGAAATAACCGACAATGAAAGTGTATGGTGACAAATCGACTATTATGGGTTTTCGACTCTCGTAGGTGTTGTCTATAGGCCCCCATCTTCTCCCGAGCCATTTCTAGAGAACATTCAACTTCACATGGAACAAATATACAAACCCATTCAAAAAATCATACTGGCGGGTGATTTTAATCTACCGTCAATTAACTGGTCGACTTTCCAGCCTGGCTCAACTGAAGAAAAAAGCTGCCACTTGCTACTCGAATTAATGCTCAATTTTAATCTAAGTCAGCTTGTTACTGAAGGTACTCGTATCTCCCAAAATAGCAATAACACACTGGACCTAATTTTGGTTGGAAACTTTCCAGAGGACACTGAGGTTAACGTTTACGACGGAATTTCTGACCACAAGCTTGTTTTCCTTACGACTAATTTTTGCCCAGTAAAAAGAGTCACGATGGTAAACTTGTCTTTAACTTCGCTGCTGCAGATGACAAAGCTATTATTGATACTCTTGATTTGAACTTCAGTGACTTTGAGACGGAGGGTGACATTACAACATTATGGAATGCCTTTAAACATATTACTGGAAAGTGCCTTCATAAATATGTACCAAAAATAGTAAAAAAGAAACATCAGAACCCCTGGATAACAAGAGAGATAATACATCTTAAAAGGACATTATCTAGGAAACGGAGAGGAAATCGTAAAAATGCTGATGTCATATCTTCCCTCACAGAGACGTTGAAACAAAAAATAAAGACGGCGCGTGATCATTTTTTTGGAACAACGTTAGTAAACTTTATGAAAGAAGCGCCTCAAAAGTTTTGGGGGTACCTGTCGGGCAACAAGAAATCTATTGAACAGCTTCATGTGGATGGAAATGCTGTTACTGACTCCTACCAAATTGCGAACGAGTTTAACAGCACCTTTCATGGTGTTTTTAGTTCAAGATGCACTTCTGAAGAAACTATTGACTCAGTACCTCTTTTCCCAATAATGCGAGATATAGACTTGAACATCCACGGTATACGTCATCTACTTTTAAACCTAGATGTAAAAAAATCATGTGGTCCTGATGGCATCCCAAATGCTTTTTTGAAACGTTACGCAGAGATGATTTCACAATATTTATATGTCATTTTCAAAACCTCTTTGGATCAGGGATGTCTTCCACCTGACTGGCTTTGTGGAAAAGTTGTACCCGTACATAAGGATGGGAGCAAACTGCTTGCTGAAAATTACAGACCGATATCATTAATTAGCACCTGCTGTAAATTGCTAGAACATGTCATCGCCAGTCACATAAGTTTTTTTCTAGATAGCCATAACATATTAACCAACTTTCAGCACGGGTTCAGAAAAAGATTGTCTACTACTACTCAACTGCTCTCAGTAGTACACGATTTCGGCCATGCGATTAATAACAGAGAACAAATTGATGCAATATTTTTAGACCTATCCAAGGCCTTTGACAGGGTACCGCATCACCTACTACTAATAAAATTGCAACAGGTTGGCATTGCTCCTCGCCTTGTGACATGGATCGCTGCTTACTTAAAAAATAGGGTACAATTTGTTGAAATCAACGGATGTCAATCAGTACATCTTGACGTGCTATCTGGCGTCCCACAGGGGTTGGTCTTTGGACCTCTCTTATTTTTAGTTTATGTCAACGACATAGCCGACAACATTGATACAAGTGTGACCGTGAAAATGTCTGCTGACGACTGCGTTGTTTATAGAACTGTCAGAAACACGTGCGATCAAGTATCGCTTAACGAAAACTTTTGCAAAATTGCCGAATGGTGTGAGAGGTGGCGAATGGTTATTAATTACTCTAAAACGTGCGCTCTCACAGTAACGCACAAGAAATACCCTCTTAGCTTTGCATACCACGTTAAAGACAAATGCATAAAAACTGTAAACGAGGTAAAGTATCTGGGCCTACATCTTAATTCAAAATTAAATTGGGAAACCCATATAGATAGTACAACCGCAAAGGCTTACAAAAAGTTGTGTTACTTAAGACGGAAGCTGGGACCATGTGACTCGTCGGTAAAGCTTTCGGCATATAAAAGTTTGATTCGGCCAGTGCTAGAATATGCGTCCATTGTGTGGGACCCGTACTTAATAAAAGATATTGGAAAAGTCGAGAGAATCCAGCGCCTCAGTGCACGATTTATTTCTTCCGATTTTAGGCGCCTATCATCAGTGTCGGACATGATACGTAATTGCGGACTCGAATCGCTCGAGTCTAGGCGGAAGATTGCTAGGCTGGGTTTTTTTTATAAAGTCTACAATAATGAGTCCGGCCTGGACAAAACCTTATACCTTTTGCCACCTCCCCAGCGCTCTGCAAGATTGAATCACGCAAAAAACGTGAGACCATATGCTCCTAAAAATAACACGTTTAAATACTCCTTCTTTGTACGTACGATTAACGACTGGAATTCACTGCCCTCCGATTGTGTGCATGCCCCAAATATTGACTGTTTTGACTGTTGTGTTCGAAACCTTATGTAACCGATTGTGTGCATGACCCAAATGTTGACTGTTCTGACTGCTCTGTTTGAAACCGTATGTAACCCTTTCCTGCTTGGATGGTGAAAAACCATCTGCAGTATTTTCTAAATAAAAAAAAATAAAAAATATCATATATGTAAAATAAGACCACCGCAAAAAAAAAAAAAACACATCAGAGGTGTAAATAAGATCGAAAATTTCCGGACGCAGGTGGCCCGGGTACTGTTCCAGTGCCGGACCACACCCCATGAGATCACTGGCTGTGCCCCCTGCGAGCTTCTGCTGGGCCGGATAGTCAAGACCCCCTTGGACGTCTTGCATTCAGACCTCCGGTCCGGACCTTCAGGAGCGCGCGCTCCCGAAGCAGCTGAAGCAGAAGCTGGCTGCTGACCGAGGGTGCCGTCCCGGGCCTTTGCCGGAGCCGGGAGCGTCGGTCTACGCCAGGAACTTCCGTCCTGGCCCACCCTGGTCTGCCGGACATGTGGTTTCACCAGCGAGTGCCTCATCGCTGCTCGTCCGCATGCCCGACGGGACCACCTGGCACCGGCACTCCGACCATGTCAGGCCTCGCTCCGGGACCTGGCTTGCACCCTCGGCCGTCGCTTCAGAGGACCAGCCCGCAGGGGGACCATCGACAGCACCAGTTGCGGCCAGTAGAGCGCCAACCAGCACGGAGGCGACAAGCGTCTCCACTCCTGTGGCGCCAGTTGGACCGGTGCCACTCACAAATCCGGTCCCTGCGGCTCCACCGGATAGAGCGCGACCGGTACAGGCAGCGCCGGGCCCGTCGACACCAGTGACCAGGCGGAGTACACGGCAGCAAAGGCCACCTGACCGTTACGCGCCGGGGCGTCGTCGACCGGCTTCGTCGTCGACCGGCTTGGACTTGGCACGGCCAGACGCCGAGTCGGTGTCAGCCATGTGCATGGTTATTCATTTATTTTGTTTTCTTTAGAAGAACAAACCGGGGGGGGGGGGGGGGGGGGGGGGGGAGGGATGTCACCAGTATCTAGCGCCCCCTCCAGTCCACCCACCGACGGCCGCCAGGCTCGGCGGGCAACATTGGTCACCGCGCCAATAAACACCGTGGAGCGCACGCCGCCCCGGTCAGTCATCGTCCACCCTCACAACCAGGCTGCGTGTCGCCTCTTCTTGGCGGGTGCTTCGGCCCCCCTTCGTCCACGTTCTAGAAGGATCGTGACCCGCGAAAATCAAGTCGTTTACAGTATACAGTACAGTAAAGTATACATTATAATTTGAGCCCGCGAAAATTAAGTCGTTTACAGTATACAGTAGCCCGCGAAAATTAAGTCGTTTACAGTGTACGTATATGTAAAATAAGTAGGGGTCTGCGAATAGTGGTTCGAATCGAATAACGCGGCGCCATCCCTAGCTCCTGCACTGTTGAAGGAACCGGCCGTCTTGGGTTTCCCTTGCATCGTCAAAGCCATGGATGACGCAGCGCTATTCGATTCGAACCACTATTCGCACAACACTAAAAATGAGACTAACGGAAAAGAAATACACATCAGAGGTGTAAATAAGATCGAAAATATGCACTTTTAATTTGTAAATGTAGCTTGATATAAGCACCAGAAGAACAAGCCTCAACGTTCACCCGAGAATCGTTCGCGATAAGGAAACGCTCTTTCCTCTGTTCCACCTTTGACACGTGATGCAGCATTTCCCCCAAGAGTGGGGCGGCCAGATTCGAACAGTGAAAGGATAGGAGGACGGAAAGATACGTAAGAGATAAGGTTAAGACAGCGGTAAACCCGTTCTTTCATATCCTTCAAGGTTGATACACCACGTGGCGGTAAAACCTGGAACTGGGCCGCCGTGTCCCGGAAAGCTGGCCATGATAGGATTTCACTTTTTTTTATCAGACCTGAATTTCCCAGTAACACGGGTGACACCGTGCATGCGTAAATGTCGTATAGACACTGCTTAGCGAAAAATACCGTCTGGAGAGCATGTCAACCATGGTTATAGCCCTGCATATCCGCGGATCATCCGCAGGTATCAGCAGTTAACTGGCGGATGCGAATAAAAATTAAACGGACTTTGGCGGACTGCGGATCGGAGGCGGATGTCAGGGGCTGCGGATGCGGATATCCGCGGATCCGGATCTAAATTTTTGACCGGTGGCATTCAGTCCGTCGACTGACGTTTCTTCTACAGATTGTTTCGTCGACATGCGACGTTTGATCGAAAGGCTTCCCGTGTTTGCTTCGTCGAAAAACCTGAGACGTTACGTCGCACACAAACCTGCTATTTTCGTAACAAACATTTTGCGTCTCGCCTGGATTACAGGGGGGAGGGGGGCATGGTTTGGTTAAGCACGCCTTAGTGAATCGCGCGCTAGCTTTTAGCGGCTTAGTGAAGAAATACGTTGTCGACGAAACGTCGCAGCGGCATGTGCCCACAAAACGTACAGCGTCGACGAACCGTGTGTCCATGAAATGTATGTCCTCAAAAAGTTGTCTACGAAACGTATTTCCACAAAACGCGTTTCGAAGAAACAATAGGGATCAAGTAAACAGGATAACTGGGCGAGTTGGTATGGATTCATAATGGAACAGCGCGAATTTTCGCAAGGACAGAGGAAGGAACTGGCGCTCGTCCAGTTCCTTCCTCTGTCCTTGCAAAAATTCGCGCTCTTCCATTATGAAACGATAGGGATCCTAAAAGGTCTGATTCTTACTGAAGATCGCTTCGGTTAGTGCATTTCATCTCGTCAAAAATGCTATCTATAGAAAAAGTAAAGAATGCAGGGCATCAATCGTCCCGAGAAAGCTCGTTCTTTGGCAGGGAAAGAGCGGAAAACTTTCTCCGGGCAATGAAAACCTCATACCAACAAGTCACAAGAAAGTCGAAGAAACCTCCCTCTCTCCGCAAAGAGTGGTGTGGTCATGATACCAAAAATAAAAGAAGTGCTTCGACAGCGAGCACGACCCTGTGGCAGCACGGGTTGCAAAGTTTCGGAATCAGCGGCGCACGCACATAGGCAGCCCGTAAATTGCATGTTTTTTTTTTTTTTTTTATGCTTAGAATTTTAGCCGGGAAAGTCTGGTAGTTCATATTCGTCCGGTTACGGCGCGAGGGCGCCAGCAATGCCAGCGGCTGCCACGGGCAACGACCCCCCCCCCCCCTCCCCCTCCCCCCCCCCCCCCAAAAAAAAAAAAAAAAAAGTTTTTTTTTAATATATATAATTGGCCGCCTGCAGGCCGCGACCTTCTCGAACAACACGTTCGTCGATCCGATCAGGCCTTGGACTCTGACTTAGCGGCTCATCTGCCCGCTGGCTGACACGAAACACCGTGAGACTCGAGGCGGCATCACAGAAAGAATTTTATCTTCCTACCACTGCTTCTCCTTCTCTCTTTCCGAACTTTAAATTTTTTTATGACCTTTTTTTATTTTTTTTTTAGGTGTTTAGACTTCGGGGGAGGGTTAAGCGGCCACAGATGAAAGTTTCCAATTCTGCGTGCGGCGGGGAGAACGCGTTTGGCGTGATTTCCGCTGATTTTGCTCGTAACCTCTGGTGGTTAGCAACAATATCGACTTGGTTTAACATTTTGCAGATGCGGTTCGGGTACGGATACAAAGTATGCGGATGCGAATCGGGTACGGATACTATGTAAAGAGTTTGCGGATGCGGTTCGGAAGCGGATACAAAGTCTGCGGATGCGGATCGGATGCGGATACTCAAACTGTTATCCGCGCAGGGCTCTAACCATGGTTCTGTGGGCGAGACGACGAAGCCGTACAGTGAGACAGCAGTGCTGTACTCCTCGAAAGCCAGGCGAGCCCTGGGCTCCATTCTTAGACCACATTATACTGTCCGACTTGCGAAGCCGCGCTCGCAAATGAGCACCCTCGCACGTTCCTCTATTAGGTTTGGACGGCAGAAAAGTATTCTGTGCGGCTGAAAGAGCAGAAAAGCAAACTTCAATTCTTTTTATGCTAGTCAGTCACGTAATTAATTTTATACCACTTAGCATCAGCTGCTCAAAAATCACGTTTTGGGCCCGTAATTCGAGGAATTACCTCTTTTTTTCTACCTCGCCTTATCGTGCATTCTGATCTGGGAGAGGGAGGTCACATCCTCAGGGTGGATGGCAACGTGCGTGCTGTATAACTCCAGCTCAGCACCTGTTAGGCTACATGTTTTATTGTGAGTGCAGTAATGGTCAGCGTAAAATATAACCTCTGATCATAAAAAAAAATGTTAACTAGAAAACCTTTCGAGGAAGTTTTTCCTCTTGAGCACGATACGGTCGTTGTCACAGCCTTGCACGTAGTAGCTGAGGAAGTCACGGTGCACTCTGCTCTACTCGGAAAGGTCATGGGCTTCTCCCTGATTTTATTTATGTATTAATTTATTTACACATACTGCAGGCAGCACAGCTGCCCAAGCAGGACAGGGTTACAATTGTGACACTAGCAGACACTCAAATTATTCAACTTTTGTGCTTCCAATAAGCAATGATGGCAAGCAGTTCCACTGTTCAATAGGCCTTATGCGAAATTGCTTTGTGGCCTGACAACACTGACAGCGTCGCCATTTTAATTTTGGCAAGCGTTGTCGGTACCGAAGCACGGTGGAGGCAGCGGAGACAGCCGTACGGTGAATGTGCGATGGCGCAGCAACAGTTTTCCGCCTTCTAACCATATTATGTGGGCGAACAGTTTAAACAACCTACTGCAACTGTCTGACAAGAATCCCGGAGAAAAGCTCACCGGAGAAAAGCTCACCGGAGAAAAGCTCACCGGAGATAAGCTCACCGGAATAAAGCTCACCGCAAACCCGGCGGATGCGGAGAAAAGCTCACCGGCCATTGGGCGTATGCGGAGGAAAGCTCACCGATAGTTTTTTTTTTCTTTTTATATGGAGGCTGCGTGATTATTCGTAACATATATCAATTTATTGTCATTAAAATTCGTCAGCTTTGTAAAAAAGAAAATGGCATTTTCTATAATATTTGTTAAACTTTTTGGGTATACTGCTCCCCAATTCATAATTGCGGGCAAGTGTTTTCTGTGACTTACTTTCTTGGCAACTGAAAGTTGCCAAGAAGTGGCCTAACTGAAAACTTTATAAACTTGAAAAACAGGAAAAAGTTCGAAAGTAGCGAATAGGGCGAGTTGGTAAGCGTTATACATGATGAAAACCGCTCAAACGATGGCGACGGAGTGAAGACAACAAACACGACAGGACGAAGCTGTTCTCGAAACTAAAGGTTTGTTAGTGAAATTAACAGAAAGAAAACAGCGTAGCCGCCACTGATTACATCAACAAACACCTACTTATACATTAGGCACTACACAATATTTGGAGCTGAAACGGTTCACACACCGCTATTCATATGAGCTCGCAAAAAACGAACCTTTTTATCTGACAGAGCTACCGACGGCGCACTGTGAGCTGTCAATAAAGCATTGTCTTTTTTACCGCTGTACGATGTTCTGATTTCATACTTGCGGCTTCATTAATTTATAGAATGGGGGATTACTAATTTCTGACGAATTAGTAAATATGCACAATTAACTTCAAGAATACTACAAAAAAGATTTATTTTTAATGAATGAAGCTTTTCTCCGCATCCGCTCAAAGGCCGGTGAGCTTTTCTCCGCATCTGCCGGTTTTGCGGTGAGCTTTTCTCCGGTGAGCTTTTCTCCGGTGAGCTTTTCTCCGCCGCCCGTCTGACAAAACTCTCGGAGGCCTGTGCACGCTGGCAACAACCTCGTCGAAGCAGCGGGCCAAGTCCTACGCCTTCGCTGTGGAAGCTTATTGTCGCCAGCGTGTGCACAGGCCTCCGAAAGGACTAGGCCGTCATGCCTTTCATCTTTGAGAACACTTTTATTCTTTTTTCGATGCGAATACGCTTGAAGTCGTACTGTTTAGCGGTGTACTGCTCCACGCGAATACATGACTCAAAATTAGTTTTTTTTTTTTTTAGTTGTTACTGGCGGAGGGTTTATTGGTGGAACGCTTCGTGTTCTAAAAGAAGCTGTGCCCTGGGCAATATTTGTTTAACCGTTGCAAAGGGCTGAAATTGGTTTCAAATAGCATTGACCTCAAGCACAGTTGATGGATGTTGCGCTATTAATGAAGATTTGTTCAACCCTGACAGAATAACTGCAGTGACTTTCTCAAAATTGCCCCCGAACTTCTTTGCACAAAGCAAAATTTCTACCTCGGCCGCGACAAAGAAAAAGAAAAGAAAAGGAGGTTGTAAAATGAAGTTGGCACCACCCGTGTTGCTTCATTCGACGTCCGCAAGTAAGTTTTTGCCACCGCTGACATGAAAGTTTTAGCCATTGCGATGAACCTAACCATACCACTGTTAACCATAGGCATCTTCAATTATGTTTGGTGGCGTAGATTATTAAAACTGCCATCTTTTTGCCTTGCTTAACAGCCTTGGTCTCGTCCACATGCACTGAGCTGCTTGCGCATCAAGAAAAACGCCAGGACGGCTCTACAACGCACATAAAAGAAAAAAGGTCATAAACAAATTTGGTACAACTTTGTGAAAAGATTAGGGCCCATTTCAATAGTTGTAAATGGCTTCACGCCGCGCGATAACGTCAGCATGTTTCTTCGCGTTGTCACCGATTGTTTTTGTCAAAAGCTGCCTCTCAAGTGACAAATAAAAATAAGGAAAAAAAGGTGAACCCTGTTCACGTTTGCGTTCACCTCACTCACGAATCGAAGGTTTATCGCTGCATCCGCAGCGGAACACAGCAATCGTTGGCATTGCATCTCTCGCACGAAGCGCGGTCGCCTGTTTACATAGGGTTTTTGCTGATCGGGTCTCTGGTTTCGTTTTTTCGCCATTAACAAGATGGCGGACGTAGTTCTCGGCACGCTACTAAATGGCGCTGTACATTTCGCATATGGCCTATTGTGCTTGGAAAAAAACAATTTTTGAAAAAGTTTAGTTCTGGCGAAATATGGGCGCATTACTTTACAGTGGTTTGGTCTTGTTGATCTGTGCGCCGCTGGAAATAAATAGTGTTCACTTCGTAGGCCAGAACTGTTCTGTGATAGCATATAGAGAAACTTTAACCTGGCCACTTGACGGCGCAGGTGGAGCGGGCTTAGGTCCAGTTGTTTTAGCATATTAGTTACGGATGATGATGACCGATAGTCTGATGAGATAAAGTATGGATCCCACAGGATAGAGTACTCATGGAGTGGTCGACCTAGAAAACGATATGCTCGGAGTTTGACATTTATGGGGCATCCCTTCAATTTTCTGCGTAGGAAGCATTGCTTTCGAAATGCTCTAGTACATATATTACTGATATGCTCGTCCCACTTAAGGTTATATTTTATTGTTACCCAAGAGTATTTAACCGAGGAAACGTTCTAGGTGCAATGATTGCCAATGTGATAACTGTAGGGCAGGGGGTTCCTTTTTGTTGTCAAAGTCATCGAGACTGTTTGGGTGAAATTAATTTTCATCGCCTGAAGAACTCACCAGTCCCCGAGTTTACAAAGGTTGTCACTAAATAATGTCTGACAGGAAGCTTTATTGATAAAAGAGTAGATGACGCAATCATCTGCAAACGGTTTCACAGTAACACAATGTCACGTCTGAGTATTTGATCACCAGGTGCAAGACAGTCTTCCGGGGCAAGAAGATCACTGAGGCCGCATTTTATATCTCCAAAATGTCTGAGGACGTACTACTAGTGGTGCAAAACTATCGATAGTACTATCGATAGTATCGATAGTCGTCAGAAATCTGACTATCGATAGTGAAAAAAACTATCGATAGTACTATCGATAGTCGACTATCGAAAAACTATCGATAGTCGACTATCGATAGTCGACTAGCGGAAAACTATCGATAGTACTATCGATAGTCGACTATCGAAAAACTATCGATAGTCGACTATCGATAGTCGACCAGCGGAAAACTATCGATAGTACTATCGATAGTCGACTATCGAAAAACTATCGATTGTACTGATAGTCTACTATTGAAAAACTATCGATAGTCGACTATCGGAAAACTATCGATAGTACTGTCGATAGTCGACTATCGAAAAACTATCGATAGTCGACTATCGATAGTCGACTAGCGGAAAACTATCGATAGTACTATCGATAGTCGACTATCGAAAAACTATCGATAGTCGACTATCGATAGTCGACTAGCGGAAAACTATCGATAGTACTATCGATAGTCGACTATCGAAAAACTATCGATAGTCGACTATCGATAGTCGACTAGCGGAAAACTATCGATAGTACTATCGATAGTCGACTATCGAAAAACTATCGATTGTACTGATAGTCTACTATTGAAAAACTATCGATAGTCGACTATCGGAAAACTATCGATAGTACTGTCGATAGTCGACTATCGAAAAACTATCGATAGTCGACTATCGATAGTCGACTAGCGGAAAACTATCGATAGTACTATCGATAGTCGACTATCGAAAAACTATCGATAGTCGACTAGCGGAAAACTATCGATAGTACTATCGATAGTCGACTATCGAAAAACTATCGATTGTACTGATAGTCTACTATCGAAAAACTATCGATAGTCGACTATCGATAGTCGACTAGCGGAAAACTATCGATAGTACTATCGATAGTCGACTATCGAAAAACTATCGATAGTCGACTATCGATAGTCGACTAGCGGAAAACTATCGATAGTACTATCGATAGTCGACTATCGAAAAACTATCGATAGTCGACTATCGATAGTCGACTAGCGGAAAACTATCGATAGTACTATCGATAGTCGACTATCGAAAAACTATCGATAGTCGACTATCGATAGTCGACTAGCGGAAAACTATCGATAGTACTATCGATAGTCGACTATCGAAAAACTATCGATAGTCGACTATCGATAGTCGACTAGCGGAAAACTATCGATAGTACTATCGATAGTCGACTATCGAAAAACTATCGATTGTACTGATAGTCTACTATTGAAAAACTATCGATAGTCGACTATCGATAGTCGACTAGCGGAAAACTATCGATAGTACTATCGATAGTCTACTATCGAAAAACTATCGATAGTCGACTATCGATAGTCGACTAGCGGAAAACTATCGATAGTACTATCGATAGTCGACTATCGAAAAACTATCGATTGTACTGATAGTCTACTATCGAAAAACTATCGATAGTCGACTATCGATAGTCGACTAGCGGAAAACTATCGATAGTACTATCGATAGTCTACTATCGAAAAACTATCGATAGTCGACTATCGATAGTCGACTAGCGGAAAACTATCGATAGTACTATCGATAGTCGACTATCGAAAAACTATCGATAGTCGACTATCGATAGTCGACTAGCGGAAAACTATCGATAGTACTATCGATAGTCGACTATCGAAAAACTATCGATAGTCGACTATCGATAGTCGACTAGCGGAAAACTATCGATAGTACTATCGATAGTCGACTATCGAAAAACTATCGATAGTCGACTATCGATAGTCGACTAGCGGAAAACTATCGATAGTACTATCGATAGTCGACTATCGAAAAACTATCGATTGTACTGATAGTCTACTATTGAAAAACTATCGATAGTCGACTATCGGAAAACTATCGATAGTACTGTCGATAGTCGACTATCGAAAAACTATCGATAGTCGACTATCGATAGTCGACTAGCGGAAAACTATCGATAGTACTATCGATAGTCGACTATCGAAAAACTATCGATAGTCGACTATCGATAGTCGACTAGCGGAAAACTATCGATAGTACTATCGATAGTCGACTATCGAAAAACTATCGATAGTCGACTATCGATAGTCGACTAGCGGAAAACTATCGATAGTACTATCGATAGTCGACTATCGAAAAACTATCGATTGTACTGATAGTCTACTATTGAAAAACTATCGATAGTCGACTATCGGAAAACTATCGATAGTACTGTCGATAGTCGACTATCGAAAAACTATCGATAGTCGACTATCGATAGTCGACTAGCGGAAAACTATCGATAGTACTATCGATAGTCGACTATCGAAAAACTATCGATAGTCGACTAGCGGAAAACTATCGATAGTACTATCGATAGTCGACTATCGAAAAACTATCGATTGTACTGATAGTCTACTATCGAAAAACTATCGATAGTCGACTATCGATAGTCGACTAGCGGAAAACTATCGATAGTACTATCGATAGTCGACTATCGAAAAACTATCGATAGTCGACTATCGATAGTCGACTAGCGGAAAACTATCGATAGTACTATCGATAGTCGACTATCGAAAAACTATCGATTGTACTGATAGTCTACTATCGAAAAACTATCGATAGTCGACTATCGATAGTCGACTAGCGGAAAACTATCGATAGTACTATCGATAGTCGACTATCGAAAAACTATCGATAGTCGACTATCGATAGTCGACTAGCGGAAAACTATCGATAGTACTATCGATAGTCGACTATCGAAAAACTATCGATTGTACTGATAGTCTACTATCGAAAAACTATCGATAGTCGACTATCGGAAAACTATCGATAGTACTGTCGATAGTCGACTATCGATAGTACTGATAGTCGACTATCAAAAAACTATCGAAAAAGTATCGATAGTCGACTATCAGAAAACTATCGTTAATCGACTATCGGAAAACTATCGATAGTCGACTATCGTAAAGCTATCAATAGTACTGTCGACAGTTTACTATGGATAGTTTTGCGACACTAGTAGTTTGCGTCGCTCCCTGTTGTCTATTTATCGCTTTATTTGTTTTTTCAAACGGGGCACCAACTAGCCCAGGCACTTACCATCCCAAGCTTGGTTCAGCTTTCAGTGATGACGAAGATGGGGGTTTGGGCGAAAAAACAAGAAGGGGGAGGCGAGCGGTAGGGCGACGGCAAAACGGGCCGGGGAGGAGGAAGCAGACGAACCGCTGGAGAGGAGAGGGGGAAACCTCCTTCTCTCTTTAGCGTTCCGTCTGCTTCCTCCTCCCCGGCCCATCTTACCCTCGACCTACCTTCTCGAGTTGTAACGGACTATACTGGTGCAAGACTATCGATAGCACTAGCGATAGTATCGTTAGTCGCCAGTATTCGCGTCTCCAGCTCGACGCTCGCCCTCCCGCGGCGGAAACGGGAAGCGCTCTAGTGAGGGTCCCCCGATTCTCCTGCTCAGCGGGCATGGCGGAACTGCTCGCGATCACGGCTCGCGAAATGTCGTTTCCGAATGCAAACAACACTCTTCACTGTCGCAACGTAGTGCTGCAGCCGGTATGGGATTGTACTTTACTGGAGAGTTTTAGTATTGCGCATAGAAGCAAACGCAAGCGGTGTGCGTTTGCGTTAGAGTTGCTTGCCCCACGCTGTGCGTGCGCCTCATCGTCATGCGCCATCCAAGACCGCGATTTCGGGCTCCGCGCACGCGCAGTGTGGAACGCGCAAAGCTAACGCAAACACATAGGGCTTGAGTTCGCTCGTATACGCAATATTAAAACTCATTACTGTTTCACCAGCTTCCAACGCCAACGAAACGTGCTGCAGTGAGCAGACGTGCAAGCAGGTAGGCGTTCCTTCGAACTGGAAAGGCTGAGATTGGCAAAACGACGTCGAGCAAATACAAAAGTAAATAAATGTTATGAAAAACTAGTAATTAAAAAAAAAGTTTTTTATTTTTTTTTAACTTTTGGGCATTTGGTCTGGAAGTATATTGGCGGCGACTTTGGACGTTTCGCTGATTGTCAAAAGTCGCGACTTTGATAGCACAATATACTTTACCCACAGTTAATGTAATTTTACATGGATTTCTAAGATTACTTCATTGATTTTAGACAATTTTAGTTTATTTGTAATTAAAATGCAGCAATTGGAACCAGTGATGATAATTAGCACAGTTTTCATTGTCATATTTCTTCGCGCGTTTAAAATTAGATCACAGGCAACAAATTATATTAGAGCTTGAAGAATTGCTTATTCAAATATGTGAATTTTAATATTATTATCATTAATACAAATAGCGGCAATGTATGCCTCTAATTAACGCCGAGACCACGAGAATACTCTATTTAACCATAATAGTCTTTCCATAAAGGTATAATTCTGTTTTCTTTTTAGCATATGAAAAACTCTGACATAGTTATCAAGATAGACAAACAGTTAAACGCTGGATGTAATATGAAATCCTACGCGTCACTCGGTGCTATAAAAACACACACACACACACTTCAGCTGTCTGACTCGGATTCCGTCTTGGGTTGTTGCAGTGAGAGCAGCGTTTATTAGTTTATGCGTTTCGTGGACATATTGTAAAAATTGAAATTATTCTCTTATTCTTGTGTTGGGATAATTGTCATTATTTCCCGTGACAATTATCTGAGCGAGAAAAAGGCAGCGAGAACGCACATATATCAGCACTGATTTTTTCAACAACTACCAATATCAGCCTGGATCGAACAGTATGTCACAATATAAAGTTTCCGCGAACAACTTTTCTAAGTAAATAATTACGATGTGAGACACATCTGAGTCATGAAAGAATCCGAAATTAAGACCTCTGTTGAGAAATTAAATCCAAAATAGAGGTAAGTTTCGGTTTCGCTCCAGAATTAAAACGCGCATCCTTCCGTAATTAATACGCTAAACACCGTTCTTGTTTTCAGGTTAAAGAGGTGACCTGCGCTCATAAAACATTAGCTTCCTCGTATTACCAGAAGTCATTTATGGCGCTCAGTGAAGTCAGCACACTAGACAGGCTCAACAGCGGCACGCATTTCTGACCCTCACTAAACCCGCCATCTTGGAAAATGAGTGGCGCCACCTATAGTTAGTTGGAGTCGCGAATAGTAAAAAACCATCGATAGTCGACTATCGAAAAACTATCGATAGTACTATCGATAGTCGACTATCGAAAAACTATCGATAGTCGACAATCAAAAAACTATCGATAGTCGACTATCGAAAAACTATCGATAGTCGACTATCGAAAAACTATCGATAGTACTATCAATAGTCGACTATCGATAGTTCTGGGACACTATCGATAGTTTTAAAAAAACTATCGATAGTATCGATAGTCAATTTATCGATAGTTTTGCATCACTACGTACTACACTGGCAAGGGCTTCCAGTCGTTGAAAGTAATGCAGAGAAGCTGGGCGAGTGGTGCGACAAAGCATCTGAGAAAACATGCATCGCAAACTGCAGGGCGATTGTGTTTGCACATGAAACATTCTGGCTTAATCGACCAGCGGTCAAACACCGCTGGTCGATTAAGCCGGGCGGTTTTGTATCTAAATTTTGTCTATAATTGTTTTTTTTTGTGTCGGTTTCTTTATTTATTTTTATTTCATTTTGTGTTTTTGAGGTCACGCTACACGAAATGCCGAGCACCTAGCCGAAGAATGTTTCATGTCCAAAGAAAGGAAACTAAAAAGGCAGTGCACGTTGAGAATGAGAACTGAGGCAGGGAAACCGTGGGGTTTTGAGCTGAAACTACAGTTTCAAAACCAATTTTCCGGCTCGAAAATGCGCCTGCTATAATTACCTTCTCCTTTCTTTAACTCGAATGCCTTTGAGAATTTCGGGTACACCTTTTTGCCGGAAGTCGGCACACCTCGAGCTCGTGGACGACTAGTTCTTGAAAATGTGTCGCAGCGTTGAAGGAAGACTGCGACAGCCGCGGCGTGTTTACACTTCCCCGCGACGCCCGCTCGACAGTCGCACGTGGCGCTGAGAAGCTGTCGGCGATAACTGCTCGAGAGAAAAATGTAATCGTAAAAGAAACAAAATGTGGGCAATAGAGGTTTAGCTTACCGTCAGTTTTAGTCTTGGACGGCGCTTTTGTTGAGCGTTCGCGGAACACACCGCGCCGAAACTTCGTTGCAGGCACTCGACACGAGTTCCTTCACGTTGTGCACACATGATTTGCGTCGTACAACGGCTCCTCCTTTATCTTCCTGCCTCGGAAGAAGTCGTCAGTGCCGAATATATGTTGAAATCCAGCGGCACGCGACAATCGGAAGACATGCGTGCTTCGGCTACCACGCCGGCGGGGGAGGCAGGAGAGCGGCAGAGCTTTCCCCAGTCTCCCTAATGGCGCGTTCACACTGGAAGCGGATCCGCAAACGCAAAGCGGAACCGCGCGTTCTCAACCGCAAAGCGGCTAAGATCGAGCGGTTGCAGAAACCGCTTCGGGACCGATTTCTCCCAACCGCTTTCACGAACCGCAAAGCGGCAACCAATCACAACGCGACGCTGACGTGACGTCAGTGACTTTTGAAACAAGATGGCACCTGTCGCTGGTGAGGCGTCCAAGGCGCTGTAGTCCTAGCGCTACAGCAGACAAATCAACGGACAAACGTGATGTTCACGTCCGTCACTTGAATCCGCCGCGAAAAGAATCCACTCGTAATTTCAACGGGCTTCGCGCCGGTGATTTGGTTCGGGTAAGAGTTTGTTTACTATTCCGGGTGCCACAGGCCCGAAGCTCGCTGCCTTGTAAAGTCTCTGCCGGTAGAACGTCGGGAACTGCCCCTGATCGACCGAAACGTCAGCTTTTTTACCCACGATAGTCGCGTGAACTATTCAAAGCTTTCGACACCATGCATGAACAAAACGAAGGCCGATAGAGACGTCATTAGCCTGATTGCGTAGTCAACGCACTACCGCGGAGCGGGCAGGGTACCTGCGCTAGCTCGACCTGTAACGTTTACTACTAGCAAAAGAAAATAAAGGGAACATACTCAAGGAACAAAGTGTACGTACCAGACAATGCAGAGGTAATCCACACGTCGTTTATTTTAGCTTAATGTCAAACAAACAGAAGACTCGATCTACGTGCGAGTGACGAGAGGAGAGTCCGCCACCAACGAAGCCACGGCCGGCTAGCTCCGAACACATTCACCTAATTCATCGCACCACGGTTCACCCCACCGCTCACAGCTTCGAAAATGATAAGAACGAACGGGGGGGGGGGGGGGGGGGGGGGGGGGGGGGGGTACTGGCCCTATTAGCCCCGAGAAGTTCGCGTGGAGCCCCCTCACGGCAAACCGGGGTGACGTCACGGCGAGGAGAGAATTTTTCCCCGGCTCGCCCCGCTCGCCCTGTGGAGGCTGCGACGACGCCAGCTGTCAGCGCGCTCGTTTCTGTTTAATTTTTTTACGTGTTTTTCGTAGGAAGTGTAATTTTTTTTTTATGTGCCTTTAATGAGGTATGGCCTGTAGCTACAGGCGAAACTTCAACCAACCTTTTAAAGGGGCACTGACAACCCAAAGGTCGTATTCATTTTTATTGTCTAAAACGATGCAAGTTGCAGTCATAGACACGCAAAAAAAAACCGCATCGCGAAAAAAAATTTTCCCGCGCGCGCGCGCGCCTTTTTCTTTTTGGCGTTTGATTTTCCCGCCTCTCGCTTCTTTTGATCGGTGACGTCAAGAATCATGAAATTTAGAAGCTTTGTAGGCGACATCTCTATAACATTTAATTACGGCAATCCTAAAACATGTTTTTTAACGCAACTGCGAACGCACTACGGCCCTTCTTTTTGAAATACCAAAAATCGGGAGTTCGTTGTGGTGCCGTCTCCTGGATTTGTATCCTCCAACGGAAAACAGGCGACACCGCTCAAAACCGGTCCGCCGCAACGCCGCCGCTCACTCCTTTCCTCCTCGCTTTGGGTCGCCATGGCAACAGCAGGGAGTGGTGAAAGAAAGTCGACTCTCAGGTCTCCGCAATTTTTGACGTCAAGGCACCGGCGCGGATCGCACGGGAACTTCGAATTCGGCATTCGGAAATTGTTTTTTTCTTCACAAATACTGAATTCCCGAATTTCAAATTTTGAGGGTAATGTCCCGGCATCGTTTTCAATCGTTTCGGATAATGAAAAAAAAATATGATTTTGATGTGTCAGTGCCCCTTTAAGCATGGTTCACAGGGCAGGCAACGCATGAATCTCAGCTGGTATATGAAAATAAAGAAATATGGCCACAATTGCAGGAGCATCACTAGCGATTTACATCTCGCACAATAAATGCTGCTGATGGTCCGAATGAATTGGCAGGTTATGTATACTATTTTGTGTTTTGTATCTGTTTTTAAACAAAATCGCCGAAGCAGAAAAGCTGCATGCTGCTCGGGCAACATGCGAAGTACAGTGTCGGCCATGGGGAGAGAATCACAAGTGAGACAACCCAAGTGCAGGGGCAAAGTAAAAAAAAACAAGGAACATTTATTATATACATTGCTCGCATTTGACCTTTGCTGGATTCGGATAGTACTTCAATGGACTACACGGGTGATATCTGTGGACTTGTTTATATCAAACCTCAAGTAATGTGTAACAAACGTAAGCGAAGGTGTCTAGCTCGTTATTAGTCCGTTAAGCCCTAAAATAGAGATTTTACTTAAATCGAATTGTCCTGAAGCTAAAACACCAGAAACTTTTCTTACGCAGACTGTCGCCCTTCACGGGTTCCACATTTTGTGCTACTAGTACTATAACTACCACTGGACAGACGTTCGAATGCGTGCTTTTACTCTTGTTTTCCTCTGTTGTCAGAGAGTCCAGCAGTAGGGCGTTTGGAGGCTGAGGAAGCTTTTGGAGACATGCAGCAGTGTCTCTTTTAACTGGAAATGACAATTCAGACTAAAAGGTGCATTTTCCGAATACCCAAGGCTGGAATAAAAATGTCAGGAAAAAGTATAAACATTCAAAATTACGGCAGTATTGCTGTGCATGTTTTGGGCAGTTCAATACATATCATACAGGCAATTGCGGGCAATTCGGCCGTTTTTGCTGCTACCATACAAACTAATTTCTAGTAATTGTATAAACAATATATTTAATTTACGAAGAAGCAACATTTATGTAAAACAACCCTGTTTCATGAGCACTTCAAAGATAATCAGAAACAGGGCCTTTAAAACATCTGCGAACCAGCGTATGCAGAGCAACAGCGCAAAGTCGGAGTCCGAAGATAATTTGCCGACCACCCAAAGGCCCATGATATAAATGCCACTTCAAATGCCTTGAAAGCGGGATGTAATATCGTCCTAAATCATGAACATGCAAGGGACAGAATTCAAGCGTCTGAAACACTTGCGCCACCGCTCCACCGATCCTTCGCAAAAATCGCCTTGTGTCGTGTGGACGGCCGGGGAGGTTCATCGGCGGAATTGCCTCCGCCGATAGCTTTGGGGACTTGTAACCAAATTTTAAAGGTAAAGGGGACAAGCAGGCTTATGAAATGTACGGAAGCACGTCAATATCGGCCTAACTCAACGTCTTGTACACCGGGTATACGAAGTCCAGCTCCTCGAAGAGCTTGCGGCACACAACGCCAAACCAGGAAACCAGTGCTGGGAAGCGAGCCGATGCGAGATCGCGGAGCAGAGTACTTCCCCTGACGTCACCGTACGCCTCAACCTATCAGGGCGCGGCGACCGCAGCGACGCTTGTGTTCGCTCTCGGGGAGATCGAACTATGGGGCGCTCTGACCCGTTTGTTTCCCCGCACCTCGGTGCTTACTCAACACAAGGCCTGTGCACATGCCGACAGGCTTATGGGCATGTCCATGTCATCTTCTACAATAAAGCGCGGGGCACAGTTTAATGTAAAAAATACTAACAATCGACAAAGCGACGTTAAGTGCCGGATCTATCCTCAGAGAATGCGAGCTTGACCCACTTCGGCTTTTGTGCTGAGCTGGGACCGTGCATGCTGCATTGTTCATGCAGGCCGTAGTGGAAACAGAAGAGCCCTTCCTCCCCCTCACCGGAGAACACGAACTTCAGCCGAACGCTGACGTTGCGTTCGGTTATGTCGGCCGAGCGCTGAGTCATTATTGTATTTGTCCCCATCCGTGTAGTTCTGAAGTGAACCACTTGGGGCGTCACGCTCTGTCCTTCCTCCGTTCTTCCGGAAAACAAGGTCAGCTATTCAAACGAAAAGGGTCTACTTCGAAAAAAAAAAAAAAAAAAAAAGGTCGGGGGCATCGGGAACAGGCCCACTCGTCACAGTGAACTTGTCATAAGAAAACTGGTCATAGGTGAATTGGTCAAAGAGGGCATCTCGTCCTAGGTGAACTGGTAGTGGGGTTAGCGGTGGCAGTGACCTTCTCGTTCGTGGAAAGTTCGTCACAGACCTTTTTTTTAGAGAGGGGGGGGGGGGGGGGGGGGGCTTTATCATGAATGAAAGGTGGTCGCATGGAACTTGTTGCTGTTTTAAAGTTGGCACCTCCTTTTGTTTGTTTGCAGGATGCGGTTGTGGTCGGCTTTTCGGTATTATCTTTACTTTCGACGTCCCTTTGTTATTAGACCCCTTTTAGAAGCTTTGTTTGGTTGGAACTTACTGCCGAATGGCAAAACAGGGGTTACCCTGTGGTATGCAGACCTCCACACCAGGATGCCAGGAAGCGTAGCAGTTAGGTTTCGTCTTTGGGGGCGTCTTCTATGTCATCTCTCTACCCCAAACGTTTTTTTTTTTTTTTTCTTTTGAAGCGGTTCTGAATAGTTCGAACCTTCAGATAGCACGACCGCATTTCGTAAGATGGAGTTAACTAAAACCCAGCGTGGCGCTTCCATGCTTCTGTACGTACAGGGGCCTTATCTGTACGGAGGGTATTAGTATACGTGTAACCGAGAAGACCCTGACGCTGTGTACTGGGTTTGTAGAGATAGAAATAGTTTCAAGGCCAAAATCATCACCCTCAGATGCCCTATGACGAGTTGGTCCGTGATGAGTTCTCCTAGACCCACTATTTTCATGTTTCAGAGTGGTTGTTATAGTTGATCATGTGCTAATGAGTTCGCTTCCCTTGATAGCACGAGCGCGCACGCCCAACCAACGTACGGCGGAAGCTAGCGTGCGCGTATTTTACTTGTCGCCGACAATACACCATTCCCATTCACAGGTATGGCCCAGGCCCAGCGTGCAATATTTACAGACCAGCACGTGCGTGTTCGTCGCTTCGGAAAGCGAGCAAAGCACGCGCCATACGCACGAACTCTCAAGCCGGCAACTTACTTATTATTTGTCATCAGTTATCGAAGCCGAATTCCAAACGCAAGATCGTCGAAAAAGGTAAATTTTGACGAGGTGGACAAGTGCCCAGTTGCCCTTTTTTACGACTTCCCCGTGTACGTGATGCCCTATGACGACTTGACCTATTTGACGAGTTTACCTATGACGAGTGGGCTGTGACGAGTTGGCTTGTGACGAGTTCTCCTAGACCCCAGGGGGCATCCTGTTCTGAGTCAGCAAGGCGCGTCTATAATGCTTTGCTTGTAGGCGAAGAAGAGGGAATCGCAGACGAGTTTGGCGGGTCCGCGGCTCCATGCCTTTTTTTTTTCGCTGCCTGAACTCGTGATGCGTGCGAACACCCCCAAGAAAAATCTCCAGAGTGACAAAATAGCAATATTTTGGCTTTGGATCACGGATTAAAGTGGATTTTGGATTTTAAAACAGGGTCGCCAAACGCAAGTCTCAAAAGATCACGCATGATCGCCGAGAAACCGCAAACCGCCTCTTGGTGTGTCTGAACGGGGTTGTTCGCGAACCGCAACCTCTTCGCGAACGCGGATCCGCTTCCAGTGTGAATGCGCCATAAGCCGACTCAAAAGTAGCCGCGCGTTGCGCTGTTCGCAAGGCGATGGTTGGAGGCACCTGGCGGACGCAGGGTGCCCATAACAGTGCTCGTGTTGGCTTACTCGGCCCGTAGCTTGGGCTGGAAGATCCGTACAGAACGCCAGCGCTGTTCGTTTGCTTTACCTATTCGCTGCGCTTTGGCACTATGCTTTTAAAGCAGTGGCGGCACTAGGGTCAGCGGCACCCGGGGCGGTCTGCCCCCCCCCCCCCCCCCGCCCCCCGCACCCCCCTTGTGACTTGAAGAACCCCAAGAACAGTGTGACTGGCTTCCATACTCCGCCCCCCCCCCCCCCCCCCCCTTTCTCAGCAAATATTGCAAGTGTGAAAAGCAGACTTCTACACAATCCGCTGTACGTAACCAGTTACAAGTAACGAAATTACTTGTAATCCCTTACATTTATCAGTATTTTGTAAGCGAATAATTACATATTAGAGCGCTGATACAGTGCTGATCTAGTGCAAAGTGAGTGGTGTCTCCCTAGCGCTGAGTTAGCACTGTGGTGTATGAGTAAAGTAGACATTAACAGACACAACGTGTTCAAACCTTCGGTCGAAGATTTAAAACATCTGCTGAGGCGCAGCAGAGCAACTGAAGAGTACGAACTTGGTTTGAAACATTCCACACCGGAGTCGTAGCTAACCTGGAGGACGAGACGGAGGTACTTTTATTTACAGATACTGCAGGCAGCAGGAGTCGTGAACATCGTGGTGGGCATCGCGCTCCTTGCATCGCTGCCGCGCTGTCCTCTGAGCGAAGTGGCCGGGTGGAGTGGTTTAATGTCCATCCATGTTGACACCTCCATGGCGCGATGGTTCCATCCATGCACAGACGTCGGTCGTTACTGTCATCTTTGGGCGGTGCCACATGCTCGATGACTGGGCTGGCCTCAAGTGCACCGGTAGCCATAGTGCCATCTGCAGGATGAAACAGAAACATTAGGGCACCTTGCTTCTTGTGATTTTAGTAAAGCTGTAGCCCAGCATTGGCATGCGGCTCTTCGCGGGTCAAAGTGCGACTTGCAGCTCCCTGTAATCACAACCCTCCCCCCTCCTCCCCACAAATTATGATAAAATGAAAAAACAGCTTGCGTTCTAGCAGCTTTGTGCCGCCATACATGCACCCGACAAGGTGCGTGCTTCACTAATGGTGATGCACAATAAAGAAACATAAGGAGCGATCGTTTTAGTAGTGGAATTCACGCTGTGGCCACCAACTGAAATAAAAAAAAAATAAAAAAATGCCAATTTTTTTTTTGCTTTTTATTTAAAGCGACACTGACAGCGTATTTATGCTCGCCTAGGTTTTTAGTTGTACATGACATATGAGAGCCCCGCTACCCAGAACATAATTTGCGGCTCGAAAGTCGGTCTCTTCCCGCCCGAAAACCGCCGATCGAGAACTGGCCGGTTTGAGACGCGCTCACTCATTTCTCCGTGCTCACGGGCCACTTTCTAAGGTTTAGACACGACTATCAAATTTAATCAACGTCGTAGTGTCGTAGGAGAAGCGCAAAAGTAAACTGACTCACGCTAAGAATTCTAAGATTCAAAGCCGTAGGTCATCAAAGGCACCCACACAATATTAGAAATAGAAAAGAAATATGATACCCATTTTTTCTGGCTTGTTAAAAGCTGCAAATGCGTTTTTTTGGGAAGGAAAAAGTATCACAGCCCCGTTACTTCTGCCACCTCTGTCCTCCTCTATATTTCTTGTTCCTTCCCAGTTTTGGTATTGGTTTCGAGCTGTTGCGTTTTTTTATTTTATTAAAAATATATGGGTGTTTTCATCTCAAATCGGGCAGGCTAAAAGGTCTAATTTTTAATTTTCACGAAAAAAGTACTGTACAACCCTTTATTTTCGCGGCCCCTATTTTTCGTGAATCGGCCACAGATGACATAATCGCGACCACTAAATTTCGCGAACTCCAGACGCCTGCATTGAAAGTCTTAAGGGCCGAAATTTTCGCGCGCCCTTAAATTTCGCGAATTCTTCAATTCGCGAAATTCGCGAAAAATTAAGGGCTCGCGAACATTAAGGGTTTTACAGTATATGTTTTGGGGGCATTTCTCAAATGAAGGAGGGCGCAAACTGCATGTTCCCCAGATTTTTTGTTCTCGAGTTACCAGCCGTAGAAGCCGCAGTGGCAGAAACTAGTGTTTTTGCCTGCCGTCGCAGGTCGCGTGTTTGACACCCTCTGCTGGCGCTAGTGTTTTTTCTACACCCTTTTAACTTTCCCCCTCATTTAATAGGTATTATAAAAATACCTTGACGTATTCAAATATTTTTACGAATTTGGTTGTTTTCTAAAATACATGTAAAACTCGTCATTCCGGTCGCTTTTTGGTCAAATTTGACAGGTCATTACTTTGTCTGTACTTACGGTAAATTTTCTTTCTTTGACTCAACAGAAAGCCCACAGCAAGCCCGTCATAGATATAATAATAACATTATGATCTGTCGACTAGCCGCTCCGCTACCTTCACCTAAAGGTTGTAAGAAATAACAAACGTTGAAAGTTTGAGGTCGATTTTCTCAAAAACTCAATTTTTGTAAATTTTTATTTTTTAAATTATTTTAGACATATTAGTCGACTACAAGAAAATACAGACTAGAAACGTAATATTTTGGTTATATGTCCTCTATTTGAGCCGCAGTCACGTGAAATGTGTGAACATTTGTTATTTTTCACAACGTTCACGTGAAGGTAGCGGAACGGCTAATCAGCAGATCATAATGATATTACTATATCTATGCTAGGCATGCTTAGGGCTTTCCATAGAGCCCAACAAATAAAATTTACCTTAAGTACAGACAAAGTAATGACCTGTCAAAGTTGACCAACAATCGAGCTGAGTGACGAGTTTGACATTTTCTTTAGAAAACAATCAAACTATTAAAGATATTTGAATACGTGAAGGTATTTTTACAGTACCTATTATACGAGGAGGAAAAGTTAAAAGAGTGTAGAAAAAACACTAGCGCCAGCAGAGGGTGTCAAACACGCGACCTGCGACGGCAGGGAAAAACACTAGTTTCTGCCACTGCGGTTTCTGCGCTTCGTAACCCGAGAACAAAAAATCTGGGAAACATGCGGTTTGCGCTCTCATTCATTTGATAAATGCCCCTAAAACGTATTTTTTTTCGTGAAAATTAAAACCCTGCCCGATATGGGAGGTTTCATCTCAAATCGGGCAGACTAAAAAGGTCTAATTTTTAATTTTCACGAAACAAACTTATGTGTTTTGGGGGCATTTCTCAAATGAAGGAGGGCGCAGACCGCATGGGTATCTCGGGATAATATGGTAAATTATTGTTGCAATAAAAAAAAAACTGTAATTTTTTTTTGTTTGGGACAGCCTTAGTACATAAGTATCCAGGCAGCTCTGTGGCCAAATTCGCTGGGCAGCCACCTGATTTTGTTCTCAACCCATTTTCTGTCTTATGGTACCCACTATGTGAGAAAGAACAATAGCGGCCTGCTTGCTTTTTGTCAGTGGTGCTCCTGGTGATGTGGCTTTAAGATTTTAATGATGAAAATGTTTCAGAGTGGGAAATTTCTGCTTATTCCTGAAAATTTGTGATGAGATTGCTGTGCCCTGAAGATAACTATAACTTGCTAGGGGTGCCTATAAAGAAGTGCCTCAATTTGGTCTGCATGGTGGCACAAGTTCATGATAAGTTTGAGAACATAGCATGGGTGGACAAGGATGGAGTATGAACAGCATTCTTAGAAACTTTTGTCAATTATTTTTAGTACAGCAGCTTCTTGAGGCACAGGTTCAGGCTCCGCCAACAGAGATCTTCAAACCCAGTCATGGTGAGGTTATGGAATACTTCCTCATAAGATCAGTAAGCTTCTGCACGTGTGTATGCCCTCTCCCCTGGCCTTGCTTCCAGCTGTCGCCATTTTTGGAGGGCACTGTCCCGCACAACCGACATTGTCAGCACCTATCATTGTCCACATTTCATTTTTGTTTTTAATAGTCTTTTTAAGTGTCTGTCGTGGAGGGCATATAGACCGACACGCGGAGCGGCTCTGTTTACCAACACGGGCGGAAGGCCGCGCATGCGCGGTAGCTATGTGGGCAAAAGCGACCCGGCTCTCCGTGTTTTCGCCATAGCGTTGTGTGGCGTGCGCTCGTTGTTGACGTTCTAGGGACGCTTCTAGCTTTATTTGTGAGTCGTATTTCCTGACAACGTATGTCGTATGCTATGCCGGACTATTTGAGCTCGCTACCCGAGCCTGAACGGCGGCGGTATCGAAACAAACGGTGCGTGGACGGCGTTGCCTCCGAGGATCCGTACGCCGTAAACAAGGCCTGCTGGACTTCCGACGTGAAGTCTGCCACCGAAGTCGACGGCTCACGTCGTCATTTATTCAGTTTTTTCGTCAAGCCAGTTCACGGCCGACACGGAGCAGGCGTAGAAGTCTCTCGAGGCCTACGATTACTTCGAGTCGGTTTCCGCACTGCCGGCGGGATCAGCAGACTGTGGGTCTGCGGAAATGTATTTATTAATTAAATAAATACACACAGCGTCTTCAAGTCAAGGTATGCTATTTTTCCTACTCTCGTGGCCACAAGGCATGACAAGCAGTAACGCTTTGTCCGTTCTGCAGTCTGGGCGGTAACAGGTTACAAGTAACGGCGTTACCAGGAACGCGTTAATTTTTTCAGTAACGTAGTAACCTACTCTTTATTTTTTCGACACACTAACGGGTAACGTAGTTACGTTACTCATTACTACAAATACACTTCAAGTTTTTAGGCGTGAAGCCATGTTTTTCTTTGCCTTTTTTCTCGTCAGTATTTAGATGAAACCGTAAAAAGAGATAAAGTAATTATGTTCAGTTTCTGCATGAACATAATGTTTCTTGAAATATGAGCTTATGCATACTTGTATCAAAACCGTAAAACGTGTTAAATCATAATTTAAAAAGTAACCCAGAAGTAACGTGCGTTACTTTTTATCGGTAGCGGTAACGAGTTTCTTTTATTTTTAGGCAACATAGCTCAGTAACGCGTACGTTTGATTTGCAGGTAACGAGTAATGTATTTCGTTACTTTTTTTTTTTTTCTTGGTAACACCTACAACACTGCCGTTCTGTCGCCGATCCCCTTCTGCTGGGTAGCACGGGCGTAGCGAGCCTCCGAAAAGCGCTTGGCCGGTGCTTTGTGCGCGAACACCGTGGGAACAAAATCCGGGTGGTCTCGATCAGACGACGGTTTCCTGCACAAAAGCAAGCCTCGAGACGGAGATTAAAATGAAAGCCGGACTTGCCTCCAAGAAAGTGCTTGCCGCACAAACGGTCGTTCGCGCGAGGCGACCATAATTTTCGATCCATGGATATTATCCACCTTCTATGCCTTTCAGAGTCTGCCGGGAACTTGTAGAAGCTCACTCCGCTACTTTTCTTGCACATTTCGGTGCAATTAACGGCAACAAAGCTTCGCGGCATGCTGAAATGCTATGACGCCCATGCGAAACGTGCGCCCTTTTGCCCACACCCCGCGGCATCGGCGCGATCGCAGCGCCGCCGCAGCGCCGTGTCGTCAAGCCCGCGTGTCGGTCTATAGAGCAATAAGAACAAATACAACAGCATAATGCCAATGTGTTCTAGGCAAAGACAGGTTGGGCTCCCCTCATTTGTAGTTCACAGTCAATCTCCCAGACGATACTAATTACCTAAAAAGGTCCACTGATCTATCTTGTTGGAATGTATGCATCTATCTAAATACCAATCAGCAGTTCAGGATATGCATGGCCATAGTATTGTTACTGGCTGACTCATAGAATACGTCCTCAAAGGATGTTACGCTTTGTTCTATGTCATTAAGCAGAATATTTAATTTCTGTCTTAACCTTATCACTTCTTTGATTCAGTTTGTACAGTTGTGCTGGATATGCATAAATAAAAACTAATCACCAGCTACTAAAACCTCTTTTTTTCTCCCTAAACCTCTTCCAACATAGCCTTGCTTTTGGCACTTTATGGCCTTAGCAGCTTTTGCACCATAAACGCCAAATCAATCGATCAATATGCATAAATAATTGTGAGTCTTTAAAATGACATGGCTCCTTCTCTGAATGCAGACTTTGCACCGCGGGGAGGTCCTTCCTCAAAAGCACTAGTCACCGCAGGTAAAAAAATCATGGCCGAGTCTACATCCACGCGCGGGGACGTAGCCAAGTCGGGAGGAGATAAGGCTCCATCCACGCAAAAGGTCATGTGACTTATAATTTAAGGACATAATTTGTTTTTATTTACATATTATGCTTTCTTACAAGTAAATATAGGATCTAAAAAAAGAGGTTACATTTTATTGTTGTTTTAAAGTTAATATATCACGTGACCTTACAAATGCTTAGACAATTTATCAATGTTTCACTGGTTTTTAACACTGATAGGAAATATCATGTGTCATAAAAATAGTATCCGTAGATGTCTTTATATTTATGTTGTCCAGGAGTCACACACATGTGTGGGCAGCGTGCGTGCCATCCGTGCGTGTGGGCGTGCAGCCTGCAGCCATGTGGTGTGGGCTTGGTTGGCTTGGCGCGGCTGCGGCCTTTGGGGCCTTCGCCCATGTGCACATCGCTGCTGAGGCGAGGCGGCGAGGCTTCGCCGTGTGTGTGATTGGCTTAATTCGTCTAAGGCGTTGTAGTGTGAGCTTATGTGCATCGAAGGGGACAAGTGCGAGCACACGCTTCGTATGTTCTTGACTTGCGCGCACGCTCGCTATCTCACAAAGATTGTGCGAGAAGGGAAAGCATGCATTAGACTCAGTAATAGCAAACCTATTGAGAGCATTCAATCGAGAAAACTGGGTAAAAGATTCCAGAAACAGTTTATTTCATGACAAATAAAACAGTAGCCGATGCACAGATGCCACTCGTCCACGAGATCACAGATGAACACGAAGCCCTTCTTGCGGCGCAGAACTCCTGCAGGAGCCCGTTCACTTCTCTGTGCCGATCATTCAACGCCTGGATCACTGCACTCTGCCTACTCTGACACTCCAACGAAAAGAACCTGTTCTCCCAACTCGGAAGAAAAAAGCGATCTGCGTCGTCGGATTGCGTTCCAAGATCTGAGCGGCCAGCCGACGGTACTTGTCAACGTATGCGCAGGCACAAACGCTGGTGTTGTTTGTGCCAAAATCTAGCAGGGCGTCAGACACTTTGAGAAGCAAAGCCTTGATCCTAATGTTACTAAACACCCGCACTTCGACAGCCACCCGGTTATTCGATGTGATATACTGGGACAAGTATTTCACCATCGAATCCCCGGCAACCAAAACTGGAGGCATATCAGAAGCGCGACCGTGTGAATACACAAAGTTTTCTTGACCAAGAAAACAAAAAAAAAAACAAAAAAAAAAAAAAACACTTCAGATAAACCCGCTTGTGGAAGACCAGGCAGGAACAGCAGTCCGCGCACGGCAGGAACGCAATGAGCAATGACCACCGAGCTCAAGGCAAAACAATGGGAGACAAGACCGTAGGTTGATTGCTGCGTGGACAGAGAGAACGGAAAAGAACTGCTTCCGTCCACGCAAAAAAAGTGACGTGGGCGCCGGAAGTGACGGGTGCGTGGATGGAGCCTTATCTCCTCCCGACATGGCTACATCCCCGCGCGTGGATGTAGACACTTCCAAAAATCATTGCTTACTTTGTTTGAATAATTAGCAAATTACGTCCTTTTCTTTCCTTAAGTTGTTTTACATTAAGGTAAGTATAAACAAAACATAAAGGTGGTCACAGGCGGTAAGAATTTAAAAAACGAATATCCTGAAAGTCTGAAAATGTCAGCAAAAGTTTTTATAAAAACAAAAAAAAAAAAATGAGTTAAGGTTTAGAAGAGGCTGAAGAGTTAGGTTTTCAGGAGCAACACAAGACGCAACCTGCTACTCTCGGGCTTCTAGGAGACTGATTCTCAAAAACAGTAAGAAATATTAGCAGAAGTGTGGATTGCAGGAAGTTTTTTTAAGCCTCCTGTGGTCTCAAGAACCACAGCTACCATGTTTCCCATTTCTCCCTATCCATTTCTCCTCTCTATCCCTCCCTTTGCATTCTCTAGTCAAACTTTTCTTTAGTCTTTGTCTCATTGAATATTAATTGCCACGTCTGCCTCGAAACATCTTTTGAGCCAATGTTTGCAGATCCTTCAGTTATCATTTTTTTATACTTACGCTCCATGCTCTCACCGATTACTTTCTACTTTATTGCCAATAGTTTGGGTTTCAGAACCACCTATTGCTCACCACCAATGTCACAAACTTAACCTCCAAGCAATTCTTGAACTGTATGCACCATATCGTGCACATCACCGTTTCAGAATATTCTGCAATTATGCTGATACCCATTTCTCTGGATAGTGCTTTATGTAAATGACTTGTTAAAGTCAGAATGTTCCACATCTATATTTCAGATGTCATCATGGAAGCCAGCACCAGCTTTGCCATTTCCAAAACTGTTCCTGCTAATGGAAAACAATTGTTCATTCATCAGAGCAATTTGATTGACTCAAATGTAGTCTCGACTTGGTTTGCATCATTGTGCAAGAAGCATGCTCAAGGTATGTCTTTTCTGGCGGTACTGTGGGAGCCAGTGCCAGGACAAAACTATCCAGCCCGACTAGTCAGCGGCGACCCCTGTCCACTGATGGTAACACTTCAAATTACTTAAACCATGTAGTGCCTCTGCTCTATTTGATATTTCCTGGATTAAAACTAAAATAAAGTGAAAAATATTAAGTTCATTCGAAAAAATGAAAGGCTGTAGGACAAGTTTTTGAAATGCATACATGTTTACAAGAAAAAAATCATAATGGAAGCTTTCAATTTTTCTCTCCATGAAAGGCTGCTTCGCCAAAATATTTTTTATAATGACACTTTATTTGACAAAAAGGCTTGTAATTTGTTGCTACAAGTTATTTATCATTGGTCTGGGTCAGAATAACAGTAGCAAAACCCTCCTAGTCTTGTCACAAATGCTGAAAGTGATCAGACACAAACACGCATATTTTTCCTGTACAGTTGCGGAGTACAGTGGGCCGAGAAGTGCACCACCCTTCAGCACCTTGGACAGTGGCAGGGTACGTTTCAGCTTTTCTTTCATTTTACCTTTCTAATGTTTGCTTAAATTTTACCAATTTTGCAGTTCCACCTCAAGGGAGGTGTAACTATCAGGGAGGATCAAAGACAAACTATTTTTAACAACACAAGGGCAGCAAAAGTGGCTAAAGATACAGCCCAGGCACTCTGGGGTTCTGAGAGGCTCTCACAGAGAACCTACGGAGGGCGACTGGCACCAAAGGATCGCAGGAATCCTGGTGCCATAGCAAGAAAGGAGTTGTCTCCAGAAAAAGTTGCCCTTGTCTTTGGCGAGTTACTGAGTGGCATTAATTCTTAAATATGATGCTGATTCTTTTTCTTTTTTTTAGAAACAGTCACATACTGGGGTCACACGAAGAAAGTGGATGTCAGCAGTGCTTTGGTCAACATGAATACCATCTTGTCTGAGAAAATTCAAGATGCCAGGAAGGCCCTCAAGCGCATCGATCTTTCTAAAAGTGTCCAGACATAGTCTGTTCTAGCTTAAGAACAGGGGAAGTTCCTCTCCACCTCCTGCCATTTTAGCAGAGTGAATTCTGGAGAGGAGGTTGCCTCCTCTCTAGCATTCATTCTGCTAAAGTGGAAAGAGGTGGGGAGCAGCTTCCTGCTGAACTCAATCTGTCACCTTTGCCACAGAGATTTCAATAAACTATTATATCATAAGACTGCAGATTTTTAAACATATATTAACATAATATTATCAAGCTTGGTCGTCAGCAATCTATGTACACACTGCTACGAGTGCATCGGCTATTGCCTACAAACAGGTGGCCCCACTTTTAAGGTGGGACCACTTCAAAGTGGTCCCACTTCAAAGTGGTTCTACCTCAAAGTGGTCCCACTCCAAAGGGGGACCACTTTAAAGTGGTTTATTGAACAGGGACCACTTTAGAGTGGTCCCACCTTGAAAGTGGGACCACTCCAAAGTGGTCCCTGTTCAATAAACCACTTCAAAGTGGAACCACTTTGAATTTTCACCTGGGCTGCAGTTACGAAGTGTAGAAGCCGCAGTGGCAGAAACTCGTCACTCAGGTCGAATTTTGGTCAACTTTGACAGGTCATTACTTTGTCTGTACTTAAGGTAAATTTTATTTGTTGGGCTCTATGGAAAGCCCTAAGCATGCCTAGCATAGATATAGTAATACCATTATGATCTGCTGATTAGCCGTTCCGCTACCTTCACGTAAACGTTGTGAAAAATAACAAATGCTCACACATTTCAAGTGACTGCGGCTCAAACAGAGGACATACAACTAAAATATTACATTTCTAGACTGTTGTTTCTTGTAGTAGACTAATTTGCCTGAAAGAATTTAAAAAATAAAAATTTGCAAAAATGGGTTTTTTGAGAAAATTGACCTCAAACTTTCAACGTTTGTTACTTCTTACAACATTTACGTGAAGGTAGCGGAGCGGCTAGTCGGCAGATCATAATGATATTATTGTATCTATAATGGGCTTCCTTTGGGCTTTCTGTAGAGCCAAAGAAAGATTTACCTTAAGTACAGACAACGTAATGACCTGTCAAATTTGACTGAAAAGCGACCGGAGAGACGAGTTTGACATGTTGTTTAAGAAAACAATCAAATTCCTAAAAATATTTTAATACATCAAGGTATCTTTATAGTACCTCGGAGGAAATGAATTGCAACAATTTGTTGCAACTCATTTCCTCCGAGGGACCCACATATAAATCGATTTATCCACGAAACTATCCCGCCATTTTCAGAACAACTTTAGCAGGATTATAGGAACATACAATGGGTCCTAGCAGTATAGTTACCTCATATTTTATTTTTGGTGTGTCATAACCCCTTTACGGCCACGGGTTCTGATTACGGGTTCTCTTCGCCACATCCCTTCCAAGCTGTATTTAATCTCTTCAGTAGTTTTCAGTAGTAGCAAGCAGACAAAGCTGCCGCAGCAGAAGAAAAACTCGTCTCCGAATGACGCGTGTCGGCGCACTGATACATATGACGGAGCAAATATACCACGTGGTTTCTAACAGGCTCGTGATTGGGCCCGGCGGCCTGTAGCATTGGGCTTAAGTCCATCATTGGATGAGATGAAGTATAGCCTTAAAGGTTCTCTACTGCAACTGTTTTGACGGCCACAAACTATAGGTGGTATTCCTGGGCGCCATATTTGAGTGCAGCGTTCACAGTACATGCTCAAAACGATACCCCACTCATCTTACGAGAAGACCAACAGTCTTACTGGTGTGAAGTACATGTTCTGAAAGTGTTGTGGAAGCTCATCGTGAGCTCACGCTCTGCAACTACAGATACAACTATTGCTGCCAGTGAATACCACCTATTTGCTTTGTTTTGAAATTATTCTATTCAAAATTATTCGTACAAAGAAACTACTATTCGCCTCAAACTGAAAGCTACTATTTCAAAATGCCTAGCAAAATATTATTTTGAAATTCCCTGACTTTTCCAGGTTTTCCCTGACAATTTCAGGTGAAATTCCCTGACCACTGTAGAGGCAGTTAAATATATAAGACCATTACAACACAAGGCATTGAGCATTGAGCACTGTGAGGAGCATTTTGCACGGGCTTAATCCAATTTGCATATACCGAAATATTCGGGTTCGTCCAGTCCGGATTAAACAAGCACTTTCTTGCCACCAACACTTTCGGAAACCCAATGAGAACACGACGCTCAACCACACACGTCAATAACCGAATGGCAGCATGGCCACCAGATGCAGTTTGGGATACTTTCGGCTTAAGGCTTGGGTTGGATTGGGGTGTCCGGCTTTCCCATTTTTTACTAAATCTCACTGATCTCTATTATAAGGGGCTGGATGGCACATAGCCGCTCTCCGAGCAGGGCGCGCAAGTGAAGCCACCAGAAATTTGAAGCTTGCCCAGAAGTCGGGCGTCTGCTGGGCTTCCTAGTGCATTTAGTCGATGTTTTAGTCCATACTTTCCGGTGTCTTTGAGTGGGTTTTAATAATCGTGCTCCAAATTAAATCCCGAAAATGAGGCATTTGAACTTGAGACGTATGCCCGCTTGATCAACTAGAATCTCAAAATGTTTACATTGAATGGCTTCCCATGATACTTCTCGGGTCCGCATGCGATCTTACTGTGCCACAAACACAGGCTCTCTTGAGATGAGAAGCGAAAATCCAGTGCCCTCGACGCTTTTCGAACCAGCACTCGGAAGGGTTACAAAGCCTGCCAAGCGCTCACTTCCGGGACAAGTCGCTTACTTCCGGTGGCTTCATACCTATAGACCGTTTCCCTATAGACCAGAGCTGTATATGTAGAGAGTTTGGTCAATGGGAGGCGGGGGCAGAGCCAGGGCATGCGGCAGACTCGGAAAGAGGGCTTGGCATGCTCTCTTGACCAACCAGAAGCCGAAAAGAATCCCCTAGCGGTGGTAGCGAGAAACAGTTCTGATCAAAGGTATATGTTCGTATATGGTTTTAACAAGCGCGTAAGAGTGAAGTGTAGTAACACTTTGTGGTTGAAAATAGGGGGCACGTGTTGTTTTGATCATGATCATGCAGAAAGATGCAAGAAACGAATGCGCCGCTCAACTCTGTTTTGCGCGGACAGAGTGTGACCGCTCAGACGGCAGATTCCCGGCCCTCGGCGCTTGGCGTACGGATTATGTCGATCGTTCCGCTAGTCGCACTCCACCACCATCATTTTGGATGAGCATGATTGAAACATCACGTGTACCATATTTTCAGGCATCGAGAGTTACTTCAATGCAGTTATCAGATTTGTTTCTCGCGACCACCGCCAGGGTATTATTTCCAGCTTCTGGTTGGTCAAATTCGAATTTCTGAAGACCTCCCTGGAACACGCCCAGCCCGCTTTCGGCCAATGGCGCCTCCTCATTTGTCTCCTATACTTCCCAACGAATGGCCAAACTCTCTACATATACGGCTCTGCCATAGACCATTCCATTTAGTGCTCTCTGGGCCATAGAGTTATTACAATAAACGCTAGAGGCTCAGCTGGCGCTAGTGTCTATGGGACTTCCGGTTGCAAATTGAAGCAGACAGCATGCAGTCTACTTTTCCAGTATTCCTGTGTATTCCTATGGGAAAACGCGCGTGAATTTTGTCTCGTCGCCGGAAAATAACATTAATAACTTTTGTTATTTCGGTTGTACCGGGTAGTATGTACCTTTATTAATATTTTGAAAGCGTAATTGCTTTAGTTACAGCATTTTTCCTTTACCACTGAACGATGCTAAACTTCGCTATATTTCAGGCCCAAACCTCTGTTCCATAGCAGGTATGTAGAAACGAGCGACGATTCTAAGCATTCTAAGCAAAATAACGATCGAAAGGAATGTAGAGTGCGTTCAAAGTTCGCCAGCATTCCGTTGGTGCGTATATATTGCTAATATGCCCAGGGACGCCGGAAGTATATCGTGAGTGGGGGGGCTAAAGCCATGTTCCTTTTTGTCGTTTTTTGTATGATGTACTATTTTTTTTTTTTTTTTACTAAAAAGAATTTAAATATTACGATCTGAGTTTCGTTTGAGAGAAAACACTATCCTAGCGGGTTCGTTTTTGTTCGTTTCACTAGGTCCTGTGCGGTTTCTATTTTCTGCATGAGAAAACAATTTTATTACGCAGTGCTCCTAATTGCTAAATACTGTATATCATCAAGAAGGAACTGTGCATAATAAGTTTTCAGAGATCACTTCTTTATTGATGGTCTACAAATTCATATTATGGCAAGATGGTATTTTCTCTGTTTATATATACAGGGGCGCAAAAAAGGATTGCATGTAGGTAACGATAGGAAAGCGAGGAAACAAGCAGTGTGATTGAATTGACGCATTCACACAAACGAAACTCATGATGAGCTAAGAAGAACTGCGGAATATCTTACCTTGGGAATCTCCGCTTCCTAGGCATGTACGCTTTGGGGCTGGTAGGAAGAAGCTGGTGATCTTCTTTGGATGGCCAGGCATTGCATGTAATGCTGGAGAGACACTGACTGACGCTGACTGCATACGCCTCTGACGGGTTGCCGTTGGACCCTCCCGATGTCGTTGGGAGGGTAGGATCAGCCCCGATGATCTTGGAGCTTGGTGGCGGGCACGTTGTTGAATGATGCTCTGACTCGCTGCTTCTCGTAAACTTCAACGTTTATCTAAACGCATTCAACTTGGACGACCACCTCTCTGGTTCCGAGTCTAAGACGAACTCCGCTAATTTCATTTCTCGCTTTTCGCATCACAACTCTAACTTTCCCTCGCTCTCGAAGGAAGAGCCAATAATTTCAAACCTGAAGATCATCACGTGCTCTCGACCGGACCAGTCGCCGGCAAGGACATCTTGAGACCTTCCTAAACGAAAACAACCGTCAAAGCTCGTCAAATATGACAGAAAGCGTCCGGTCCGAGGCGACAATCTGGCACCACACATGTCTTGTCGCAGTATCCCCCACGCTACGACAACAGCAACACCAACAAAACTATAATCCCCGGGCTCTAGAGGCCCCCATACTAAGCCCCAGTTGGCCCCCGCGCGCCACTCCCCGGCCTTGCCACGGGCAGATCGGGTCCAGCTTGCTCTAAACCCTCGTAGCCGCCGTGCTGATGAACAACGGACATTGGATTAAAAAAAAAAAAAAAAGCGCGCTCCCGAAACTAATTGTTCTTGTCTAAAATCTCTACGTGCGACAAGACTGTGCCTTGCTGCTCCGTGGCTTGCACCTAACATGGACGCACGTGATGCCTTCGTGACGAGCGCCTGGCTGGCGTTATATCCCCGAACTATTCTTATGAGGGCAAGAGGGCTGAGCCCCCCCATAAGAATACTTGGGGGGGCTCTGGCCCCCCCTGCCCCCCCTCTTCCGGCGTCCCTGAATATGCTCTCACTATATGAAAATGACCCCGTCGTGCATCCTTAGAGCGGTTAAAAAAAACGTTCGAAACGTAAAGAATAAAGTATGTGGACTACGAAAGGTGTGTTTTCTTATTATTTCCTATGTAAGGAAGTTTTTATCGCGCACTTGTCCTCTGGCTTCCCCCTATTTGCAAAGATTTGGAGCGTGCGGGTGATGATTTGAACACAGAACAAGCATCTTCGCACATATTCATGAGCAGAAAGAATAAAGCAGTACTTATTTATTGCAAATCGGACTATATTACGTGACTTTCAGCTTATTTTGATCGTCTGCAAGCACAAGGAGTTACTTACCCAGTGTTACTGCATAGTTCTTGCCGTCTCTTTTGGTTTTCCACATGTCGTTCGTTCGTTTGGCACGTATATCCCCCATGCTGGAAAGCGTTGATGCCGTGTTCGCGCTAACAGTGTCCGACAGTGCACATAAATACACGTACGAAGCGGTTTTAACACCGCTTTTAATGCCGAGAATTTCAAATAAAAATGCTGTAACTGACCAATTATTTCGTCTGCGTGACTGAGAAATGTTCCAATGTGCCTAGTACATACAAATTATTCGTAATATTTGGTCTTATAATCGAGCGCAGAGAGAAAATGAACTCGCTTTTTCCCATAGAAATGCATTACCGGAAGTCAGTTTCTGACTGCTTGCTGTCTGCTTCAATTTGCAACAGCACACTAGCGCCAGCTGAGCCTCTAGCGTTTATTGTAATAACTCTATGCTCTGGGCGGCATCATTTTCTTCGACAGCAGCGCCCTCTACATACATTCGGGAAATTCAGCGGGTTCCGAGGGGTAAAACCACCGAGCTCGTTGGGTAAAACGAGAGAGAGAAGGTACGCCCCACTCCGCTGGCAGACGACAAACCTGGAGATTGCCATTCTCGATCTTTGGGCTGTACCGGCGGGCTGTACGCAACATCAAACTTTCGTTCGTGGCTGCCATTGTGAAGTGGTTCGCGTTCTTAGAATAGTTATGGCCACTCCAAAATCAGCCTAGAGCTTTCTGTTGTTCTATTTCAGTAAATGATCAACTAGCATATCTTTTTTCCATTACTTAAATAGCAGTTAAAGGGGCGATGCAACGATTTTTGTATTTTGCGCAAATGCCGCTTAGAACGAGTCCCTGACGTTAATTACCTGTGAAATACCCGTTCGTTTTTCACTACATGCAATCGAAGTCGCAGAAAAAAATAAAGAAAAACAAGCAAAATTCACCCCCTCAACTCGCAGCCAGAACAAGCGGCCACGTGATCTGGAGCCGATTATATTCCGCCAATGTTGATCATAGTCATGCGATGGGGTTGGCAAGGCACAGGACACGCGCTGAGTTCCAGGCATTGTTATGAGCCTGTTGTCGTCATTGCAGCGATTGGACACAGGACACTACTTGAATGATTCTCGAGCTATAGATTATCACGAGCCCAATTCGAGTGCCCAAGCAATGCTCGGGTCCAATCTATGAGCCACATTCAAATATCGTCACTGGGCGGTACTGCTACCGCCGAGCTACGTCATCAGGTTTTGCGAAGGAGAGATTGAATGAAAACGCTCGGTTTTTTCCTCAAAATTACAGCACAACAAAAGAGTTTCTTGGTCAGTGGCTTTGCGTGCGAGTATCCGTGAGTCCCATTAGTGCCAGTAAGCTCGTGTAGAGTGAAAAACATTCCAATTGAATATTGTTGCACCGCCCCTTTAAGTCAGCCGGCAGTACTACCCTCAACTACTGCGTGTCTTGCGGCAGGAGAGCATGTTTTTATTTATTATTTCAGACTTCCACTCGTGGTCGCTAAAGGCCTACACCAGTATGTACAAACTTTGTGGAGTAAAAAAGGTACAGCAACCGGATTTACTTTTCGCCGGAGAGACCGGCCGATCTGACACAGTTTTCCCTATTTTTATGTTTTATTGGCACGCAGGTAACAACACAATTGGACCCTGTTAGTATTTTTTATCTAACATAGTATTACACAATAACTGGCATACCAAAATCTGCGCATCTGCGCTTGAAATTTCCAAAATGACGCGATGTTAAACAGAGTTTGCACGGATACTAGGTACAGCCTACTCGGCGGAGCAGACGATATCCCGGGAGAGAGGGGGGCATTTTTTTCTTTCTATTACCCTCTCTGCTATGACCCTAATGGAACGGTCTATAGACCGTTTCACTAGGAAAAGCGGAGAGAGAAAAATGCCCTCCCCCTCTAACCCCGTATGTCGTTTGCTCCACCAAGTGGGCTGTACCTAATATCTGGCTGGCGTTGAAACTTGGTTTAAAATCACGTCATTTTGGAAATTTCAATGCAGATGCGCGGATTTTGGTATGCCAGTTATCGTGTAATACTATGTTAGATAAAAAGACTAACCGAGTCTAACTGCAATCTTACATGCGTGCGAATAAAAAAATTAAAAAAGTAGGGATGGGCGAATATTCGGTTATTACGAATAGCCCATCGAATTCTGTTCTATTTGGCATTCGCTTTGAAACAAATTTAAGTATTCGACAATATCGAATTATTCGACAATACCGAATTATTAGACCTTTCCGAATACTCTGGCTTGGATTTCCGGCCAGGTGGCGCAAGCTTCCGACCATTTCGTGCTCCCGAACTCAGTATGCTTGAAATTTACAATTGCAGTACTTCTAATACTAAATCAGGGCAAATATGAAACTATAGTTCTAAAATTTCTTGCGGTATTTGTTGCTTGTACTATTCAAACTATTCAATTTGAAATTATTCGGCCAAAATCACTATTCGCTTCGAATTCGATTCGGACCCAAAATGCTCTATTCGCCCATGCCTAAAAAAAAGAAGAAAAAACTGTCAGAGTGGCCGGTCGCACCGGTTAAAAGTAAATCCAGCTGCTGTAGCTATTTTACTATACGAAGTTAGTACTGGTGTACGCCTTTAGCGACAATGAGTGTAAGTCTGGAATAATAAATAAATATATGCTCTCCTGGCACATTAGACGCAGTGGTTAAGGTGCCGGCTGACTCAACTGCTATTGAAGTAATGGGACACAGATACACTAGTTGGTCATTTACCGAAATAAAACAACAGAGCGCTAAAGGGTCATTTTAAAGTAGTCAAAAATATTCTAAGAATGCGAAGCACTTCATAACGGCAGCCACGAGCGAGAGTTCGATGTTCGGTACAGCCCGCCGATACAGCCCAAAGATGGGCAACAGCAACCTCCCGGTTTGTCGTCTGCTAGCAGAGTCGGGCGTGTGCCCTCTCTCTCATTTACCCCACCGAACCTGGTGAACTTCCCGGGTGTGTGGAGAGGGCGCTGCGGTCTAACAAAATGGCACCGCCTCAATCCAATCCAATCTAATTCAAGGCTTGGACTGGATTTGTCGGCTGTTCCCTTCGCATTGGGTAGCACACTCTACATCGAATCAGCAGAGCCCGCGCTCTAAGCAAAATTTATTGCCTAGGTGCTCAAGTCTTTGCTCAGGGCACTCGATGACGTTTCTGGCTCATTTTCCCTGACTGGGCTCGCTTTTTGACAATATCCCCGACGATTCCCCGATTTTTTCCGTTAATTAAACTCTCCCTGACAATTCCCGGTTTTCCCGGTCGCTAGGCACCATGCTTTTTGCACACCCCTGCTCGAAACAAATAATCCTTCTGCCCGCATGATCACTTTACATCCCTAGCCATGCTTTTTTTACCTCCAAGGTTTTTGGCTACCATTGCTTTTAAGTTTTCTAGGACCATGGTTCAGTTTACTACCTCTGCGAGGTAGGATATCATTTCATAATGGGACAAAAAACAAGAGCAGAACATTTAGAGGGACAGCAGCACAAAGAGGCATCTATTATTGCGTTTATGCGCCAAGAAACTGAGGGAGAGCACGGGGATGAAAGAGCGCGGGGACGTTGGAACACCGAGCTCCGATTCGATTGATAAGTGGGTAGACCTCCTCACCCTCAGTTCTTCGGCGCATAGCTTCTATGCATCTATTATCGCTTATGTGATCACTAACCTGAACGAAGAATGATGACGGTCTTCTTAATACCTTCCTTGCACAGCTGCTGCACCGACCGGTAAGCGAAGTGGCCGTACCCAGGCTCATGTCGGCAGGTTGGCATCCCAAGGTCTGCAGTTCGTACCCCCGTCGTTGACCGTGCTTTGGGGCTGCCTACGACGTAGCGCCATCGTTGATCGCAAGGCTGCTGCAGTTGACGGCAAGTGCGACGCAGTGGATTTTGGATGCTCGTGGTGATGGAACTCCAATGTCTGGTTTGGACGGGATAAACGCTTGCAGTAGCAACGGAACAAAGATTGACGGTGGTCTTCGTAATGCATTCCTTGCGTGGCTATTGCCACCACGCCATTTTTGGAATTTTTAGGGACAGTGTAGAATTGACATTAGGGTTTAACCTTTCTTTTTTCTGCAGAAACCCAAATCACTTGCCACTTCAACTTGTGCTCTAAGTCCGGCTGCCACAACACAAACGTCGTAAAAAGTAGTATGCCCTATGCTTCCCTTGTTTTGTACGGTGACCATACTAGCTTCTTTGCTCACGCAGACAACTACGGATGAATCTATAGTGGAATGCAACTTGTTCTAGAGGTCCGGCCGATCCTTAATTTCGAACATGGTGCTCGAGTATTTTCTTATAAGCAGTAGTGCAAAATTCTTCCATTCGAAAGATGCTGCCTCCAGTGTTTCATGCGGCTGATCGATTTGATCTTCAATTTACGTATCAAAAGTTGTCCTCCACCGTGAAAAAACTAACTGAAATAGCACCAAGTGATGTAAAAGAAAGAAATACAAGTGTTCTCACTCAAACATGCGGTGTAATTGAGGCACGAGATCAAAAGGTTGCTCCGAAAGGAGGAAGGAACCCCGAAACGTGCACCCCTGCCAGACTCCTCACGTCGAGAAGTTTCACCAGGCCATCCATGTCCACGACGTCCACTGCAATTCCGGTTGAGTCGATACGCACGTCGGTGATGTCTTCAATTAAATATTGTAATTGCAATTCGTCCCAAATTTCCCTTTTTTTCAGTACTGCAACAACGGCAGGGTTCGTTGTTTTAAAAAGCATGGTAAAAACTACTTCTCCTTGGGGAACATTGTCAAGATTGGGCATCCAAATTGCATTGGAAGTAGACTCCGGATTCCAGTACGATACAGCCGGCCTCTTCACGTCAATCCCACACACATTGCGTAAATCCTGCAGCATATCGATGGCTTCCCACAAGCTCACAGTGACCATAATGGCATCCTTCTCGACGCGGATCCCAGTCAACGCGTCTTTTAGACACTGTCGAAAAGTGACCAGGAGTGTGGGATGATCAATGTCTTGAAACGTTTGGGAAGGATCTGCTGCAGTAAAGAGCAAGCTTCTTTGCAAAGCAGTGTAGTTCGTGTTCCCTCGCTTTACTGACATGGCGATGGCGTGTAGATGGATGGGCAAAAGCACAATAGAAGAAAGAGTCCTAAAATGGCTATTGATGTGTCCTACAGACAATGGGATTGAACACCTCAAGGTGTCAAAAGGTGGAAAAGAAGAAAAGTATGGAATAACAACTTCCCTTGTAGCTCCACCGACAGCCCGCTACCTGTCTTGGCACTCGCGCCTTTTCGGCATTTGGCGGGAAAGTGGCGCGTAGCTCCCCGTCACAATGTTTTCGACATCTTCGGTATTGTCGCTGCACGCTCGCCGCGAGTTTGTGAAGCTCGAATTATTTCCAACGCGGCGTCTGGCAGATCCTCTTTAAACGTAAGGATTGTTTTGCTCACTGATCTTCTACCCATTTTTTTTTTTTGTAAAACTTGCTTTGGAAGTGTGTTACATGAAGACAGAGTACACATTGTAATATTTGTTTCACCCGTTTGTGCTGTTGCGGGCTACACATTCATTTCTGTATTGTGACATGGTGTGCACGAAATCAGCTACAAGTCCATTTTACTTTGTCGGATTTTATTTCACCACATTCCCTATGAACTGCAGAAAAGTGCTCTTGACAATCCGACGAACGTTAACCTACTTGGGTGCCCAGGTGGCGTCTTACGGAAGCTATTTGTGCGTGCTTCGGTCACAAACAATGGGAAAAACTAGAACTAGCCAGAAATAAAGCTTCATAAAATGGAATCTTGGGCGAGTTGATGACCCATATCCTAAGGTTTACAACACAAGATCAATCACACAGATTGACACACAAAAGGATCCCTTTCCTAAGGTTAACAGCACGTGTGTTTGTCCTTTTGTGTGTCGGTGCGTGTGATTGATCTTGCGCTGTTTACCTTCAGAAATAAAGATTTTCCGCGTTTCGTGCGACTTAGAACACGTAACCTGCGGTGCCGCATTTAACGACACTACCGTAAAATACTGTGGAAGCGCCCACTATGCTGTATTCTAAACTTGGGGATTCTGCAGACAATACGTTCAGTGCCCAATCTGACCGGACAAGCGCCCATGTCGATTCACCCAGTTTTCAGTGGGAGCGCGGTGGGCACTCCCCCGGCATTCTGTGGTAACTTGAAGAGAGCCCTTAGTCAAGCTGAGGAAACACCATCTCTGCCAAAACACTGCTCCTTCAAAATTGATTCGACAGCTTCAGCTAAAGGCCATGAAAGGCTTTTAGTTTTTACCCAACCTGAAGGTATACATCCCAAAACGTAAATGCCGCAAAAAATGAGATTGAACAAGGGAAGCAGACGGGACAGGTGCTCATCCTATCCACTTTTACTCATCCCATTGAAACATTTATGCTTTGCAATGTTTACCTAACGAGGCCCTCGTATAACATTGCACACGGCAGAGTAGGCAGCCTCACGGGTGTTTGAATACCACCCCACGTAGCATGGCTCTTTTGGACCAAAATATGTTTTTTGCGTGGGAATTTAGGGCCTTAAAATCCCGAAGAGGCTCAGGTAGTGCCAAACTTGACTTTGCTTGGCTAGAGTCTGGGTAACTTTGCCCCAATTCGTCGGACAAGTACCAGAGTTAGACTTCGCTTCCGGTTGTCTGGCTTTCATGTGGCAACTTTGGGCCTAAATTGCCAAGCAGGTGGGAGATTTAGTCTTGTGCTGAATTTTTCGTTCCTGCATGACATCTATGGCTCCAGTCTGGTGTTTCGGCAACCATGTGGCGAGCCGGAGAAAAGCCATAGGAACGCTAGAGGAAATGGTCTGGCATTAACTAATGCCTTGAAGCAAAACCATATTAGGCCCAACTTAGGCCCCTGGGAATCTTGTGCCAAATTAGGCATTTCTCTGGCGGGCTACCTGGGACCAGTCTAGTTTTTTCTTTTGCCATTCCGCTTCTCTGAAAAGTTCCAGTTCTTCATTGCACTGGTTTAAAACCTTTCCGAACTTGGAGCGTGTATCAAAGAAGCCATAGTGCGCCGCATCGTCTTTTTGGCGACTCTAGTGTTGCAAAACTAGGTTTCAGGAAACAGATGCCCCGTTTCAAAGAGACGGGAAAAGGTGCACGCTCCTTGCTCCTGAAGTGAGATTTTGCTGAAACCTCACCGAGGCCTGTCAAGCAACCGAAGGAAAGACGCAGATGCCAGCAATGGCCGCTTGACATTGCTGCCACATCTTACCTTCGAGGCGAAGCGAGCTTCTGGAGAAGCCAGATTTTTGGCCGATCCCGTGTCCGAGACAAAGCCGAGAAGAGAAAACAAACATGGCGGCGAGCGACAAGCGGAGATGCAGTGCGGACGGGCGTTACGTGTTGGCATTATGGGTTGGTGGTGCAGTGCAGATTCCTCAACAATCCTGTCTCTTTGCGCTGTAAATACTTTGTATCACTTTGCTGCGAAACGCTTGATATTCCCAATGCAGATGAATAAGTTTGGCAAAATTATCACGAAGAGGGTGTCTAGCAAATTATTATTTTGATATTACATGACTTTTCCAGGTTTTCCCTGACAATTTCAGGCGAAATTCCCTGATTACCGTAGATGCAGTGAAATATATGAGACCATTACAACACAAGGCATTGAGCATTGTGAGGATCATTTTGCACACGCTTAATTCAACTTGCATATTTCAAAATATTCGTGTTCGTCCAGTTCGAATTAAACGAGCACTTTCTTGCCGCCGACATCGTCAGTGAAGAGGCCACTTCCAAAAACATAAAAACAACGCTCAACCACACACGTCAATAATCGAATGACAGCATGGCCGCCAACACACACTTTCGGATACTTTTGGCTTAAGGCTTGGATTGTGGTCTGCGGCTTTTCCCAATTGTTACTAAATCTAGTAGCTCTACCTGGATCCAGCCTAGTGTTGCACCCTCAATCCAATCCAAGGCTTGGACTGGATTTGTCAGCTGTTCCCTTTGCATCGGGCAGCACACTCTACATCGGGTGAGCAGAGCCCACGCTCCGCTCTAAGCAGAATTTATTGCCTATTTTTCTGCCCCAAGTCCTTACGTCTTTGCTCAGGGTATTTGATGGCGTTTCTGGCTCATTTTCCCTCGCTGGGGTCGCTTTTTGACAATATCCCTGACATTTCACAGATTTTTCCCGGTAATTAAACTTTCCTTGACAATTCCCGGTTGCTAGGCACCCTGCATGAATCAATGCGTCACATTTTTCAGACTTCAAAATGTCCGAACTGGCCGATAGTGCGAAATGTCGGTTTCGCTAAACTGTTGCAAGATGAAAAGATGCACCGGGTGAATAAACCTTAACAGTGTCACGCCGCGCACATGTCTGCCTTGCATGAGATTTGGACAAAATCGCTACCGCAATATCCTGTATGGACGCCCATTAATTTTGAAGGAATAAAAACATTGGGTGGACGATCTTTGGCAACGACACACCAAAAGTTTCTCAACAAGGACAGCACCCGCCATCGACCACGTGGCACGGGAACGATTACTGCAGATCGCACGGTTCATTCGCCGGGAATCGGCGGTGGACAACGTTTTGAAATCAGTAGCCTACGGATAACTAGCCGGGAAAACGGAACGCAGCATCTAACATAGAAGGGCATTCGTTCGAGGTTTTACTCCACTACTGCCGCGTCCGAAGGATTTGCTCGACTCCCCGGGTGAGCAACTGGGGCGACTTCCTTTATTCTTTTCTGCACAACGATTCAAACGGACTGAGTGATCTACGAGGCGGGCCCGCGCTCAGCTCTGGCCCTTGTAGCGGTTCAGCGTGTCTCGGAGTTCGTCGGCGTCTTCGGCCGTGCGCACTCGCAGCAGCAGCGTCGTGGGTGTTGGGGAAGTGTCGTTGGGGTCCATGGGAGGGTTGGGCACGCACACCAGCGCCACATTGTTCTTGCCGAGCCGGGACACAGGGAGGGAGGGTGCCAGCAAGATGTTCAGCAGGATGTTGCCTGCAAAACGAGTGGGACCTTGAAGTCGGCGACCGCGAGGCGGCGCCGTTCTTCGAGCCGACGCTACGGTGCCCAAACACGTATCTGACCGCCGCGTTTAGCCTCTTGTCCCGCTCGTGCATCAAAGGGGCCCCAAGTGGCAGCAAATAACACCGGTGTCAGTGTGGTGACGATGGGTGCTTGTCGGCCAATCGCAACCCGGCCCTCTGGGAGAGGCGGCCTGCAGTTGGCCAACAAGTGCCCATCATCACCGCGCTGACACAGCTGCTGGGACATGTTTATACCCCAGCAGCCTGTTATAATCTCAATGTCATGGTGTCACATCACATAATGACGTCACATGACTTAATGTCACGGCGTAACAACTACAACCGACATAATGACGTTCATGATACTGCATGAAATACACTTCACAATATTTCGTGACATTTCATAACATGATATCGTAAGACACCATGATGTCGTGTTCACCAAGGAGTGTTCCGACAAGCTTATGTCAGACGATATTATGACATCACGACACCGTCACATTGTGCGACATTATAAAGTGGCCCGAACGCGACGCAGTGCGACAAGCGACATCCCAGACACGCATAGCACATGCCCAGCTCATTCGGGGCGCGTTTCGGGCTCCCTGGTCTCCGACGGCACGATCGAGTTCATTCTTGTCTCGTCAGACCCACAACTAGTCACGCCCAGTCACGAGGAAAGCCAGAACCTTTGACAAAAGCTGCCGCAGCGGTGGGGGCACCCGGACGAGGGCAGAGAGCATGACGAAGGGCAGGCCTCACCTAAACTCGTGTCGGCTCTGAGCAGCAGCTGGTGTCGCCCGTTCAGGGACTTCACATACAGCGTGCCCACGCCCCGCTCCACGTAGCCGTCACCTTTCTTGTGGAACAGCTTGCACCTGCACGGAAGAGTTATGCCGACTTCAGCGCCGCTTGCCCCAATGCGTAAAAGGGGTGACTATTTTTCCGGCGTGCTAGTACGGTGCCTAGAAAGAGTCTCCGACCGGTGTTCGGCACGTCCTAAAAAGTGGTCCCTCAATTCCCGCACAATGACGTCGTATAAGTGCCACGCCGTCGCCCCGGAGCGGCCCCGGAGCGGCCCCGGCCCGACGGCTTGCTGAAGCTTCGGCAGCCGGGAATCGCTCCGCCGCAACGACGGTGACACTCGCATTCTCTGGTGCTTTTTTTGTCGTAACTTCTACGCCTGGTGCCGATCCTGACGACCGACGATGCGACTCTCCGGCTTTTACGACATCGTCTGTTGCCACTTCGGGACAACTTTTCATGCGTCGGTAGAATGAGACACGAAACACGCCAGTTGGAACACCAGTTGCAGGCATCGTAGCTTAGGTCGCCGTTTTTAACGTAAAACATTCTTTGGCTCGTAGGGGGTCACCAGATTTAGTGAAGCCCGAAAAATCGACCGCGAAGCTCGACGCCGATTGGCCGGTGGATAGGTCACGTGATCTACGCTGATTGGCTGATTCCGGCGAGTATGGAAGGTTCTGGAAAATAGCCAGGCTTGACAACCCGACCAGCGCCAGTATCTCCGTTCCAGGAACTGCTATCGAGTTTCTATGCCACGTGTTATCCGACGAAGGGCGCGATGAGCGTGGGTGTTGGGTCCGTAACGTTCCGGAGCAATACCAAAACGTTTCCCTTCTAACACAGTTTCCCAACAATTCGCTACACAATTTGCTTTTAAAAATTTCCGCCGACGGACTTTGTACGTTGGTGCGATTTGTATCCATCCTTTTATACAAGTACGGACGCTAACTGCTGAAATTGACCCCGGGGGTTATGTTTCTTGATCGATAGGTTGACGAGAATATTGAAACTTGCTCTCTCTCGCGCATACATTGCGATCATAATGTATGCGTCAATACAAATGGCTCCCAGATAAAATGGGAGCCATTTGTATCGACAACCCGTTTTTGGTCAAAAGCTCGGATGAAGTCGTAGATTTTTTAAAGACAAACGCGGACAAAGGCTTTCTAGCCTGCTCACTGGACATAAAGGATTTATACTATTCCCTACCTCACAACAAGCTACTGACCTGCATAGAGGAAAGCAGAGATAAACACGGGGTGGTGGCCTTTCAGAACGCAGCAGGAATGACTGTAGATGACTTTCTCGAATTGTTTAATTTTATCTAAACTCGACCTTTGTTGAGTGGAACAGCGGAGTGTATATTCAGAAGCAAGGGGTGTGTATTGGTTCGTGTTTAGCTCCAGTTTTGAGCGATATATTTTTAGCCCATCATGACAGAGTTCTCTCGGAACGCCTGAATGACTTTAATGGTAGAAAGTTTTTTAGATTCGTCAACGATTATTTAGTTCTTCTTCCCGATGATGTTTCTCACTTTTTCTCGGTGGTGAACAGCCTTTTAACAGTTTTTAGTACCGTCCTAGATCCTCTCAAGCTTACGCACGAGGTACCTGTGGACAACGTCATACAGATTTTAGATATCAGGCTCACACTTTCGAAGCAACATGTGTGTTGGAAATACCAACCAAGAGCAAATAAGCCCCTGTTGCCGTTCAATTCATCCCATTCGAAACTTGTTAAGAGAGGAATTGTAAATTTGTGCTTTGTAAACACCATCAGAAGGTCGCGTCATCATGCGATGCCTTCAGGTGTGAAGGAGCAGTCAGAACGCTTGGTGGCTGCCGGTTTTCCGGGGATGCTCCTGGTGTCTGTTGCAGAAAAGGTTTTAAAGAAGCTACGAGTAGTAGCGAGTCCAGACCAGGATCTGGCCCAAAAGAAACAAAGAGTGGCGGTTGTGCCTTATATGCACAAAATTGCACACAATCTCAAAAAGATAGCAAACTGCGTAAATGCTCGGGTGGTTTTTGGGAAAAACTTGCCAAGTTGTGCAAAATGACGAACCCATACCGCAAACCATCTGTTGGCTGTGTGAAGAAATATCGCAGCTCGTTTGTAGAATGCGCAGAAGGCGTCATCTATGAGATCCCGCTGACGTGCGGTAAAAAGTATGTGGGACAGACGGGAAGATGTCTAAATGACAGATTGCGCGAACACAACCAAAAAGTGAGCAGACAGCGTGACGTCATTTGTCGATGCACTGCCATGACTGTGGGTGCAAACCTGAATTTAACTTGTGCACTGTTATTAGAAAACATAGAGATAAGAGGGTAAGGGAAATTATAGAGGCAGACCTGATAAAAAAAACTACGGGGATCGATGTGTCAGCGTGGCGTCGATCGATTTGGGCGACAAAGAAACACAGTTCTTGCGATCAGTGGCGTGGCATGGGATTGGCTGAATGGCACGATGATGGAGAGTATTTATACCCTTGATTTTCTGACGATTAGACCAGTTGAAGTTAGCGCATTGTGTTGTCTCGTTCCTACTCTTCGTCCCTGTCGTGAAGCGCTATTATGTTCTCCAATTTTCAAAGCAAATTCGCCACCTGTGACCGCCGCATGCAAGTACCACTTACCGTTTATAGGGGGCGCAACTTACACGAAGGTGCAACTCACAGACCAGAAAATACGGCACATACTTGGACTAGTTGGCATGCCCCGGGGAACTAAAAGACTGGCTTGTTTCGAGTCCGCCTAACCAGAGGGATGTTCATCCTGCTGCCATTTTAGCATAATTTGTGGAAAAAGCCTCAACCGTCCGTTTAACCGAGCACTGTGGGTGGCATGCTTGCCTTCCAAGCAAGCTGGAGTATGCGAATACGCTAACTATTGCTGAGGAGCGCACCGCCGAAGACACAATTTCAACGTCGTGCGATTCTGCGCAGTCTTTGTTTTAAAGAAATACAGGGAGCCTAGGTCCGAGAATATGTGGCTGGAAGACAAGCACCCTCGGGGTGCTAACATGTTCAGTACTTGTGTAGCACGGTTGGATGCAAGGGTGGCCATTGTCACGGCGATCCCTCTCACATCTGCTTTGGTCTCCATCAAACTTCTCCCTATGGCCTGTTCTGCCGTAGGTTGCTCGCTATACTTCTGCGAGCAAATCCGCACTAAACAAACAAATGAATATTCAAGTTCCCGCACGTCGTCGCAAAGAGTTTCGCCTGTCCGTTTTATATTGCCTCTTCTATCCTTCATCATCCAATAATTGAGCAGTTCTGTGTTGATCCACAGTACAGAAACAGCGACAGCTGCGACAAGTCACGGCAAAGTGGGCATCGGCATCGCGTTCAAGCATCGTGCGGTGCGCAAACAAAATAGACATCGGACAATTTTGTTCCAAATGCTTTCGTTTCTTTATTGTTTTGGAGCATGTGAAAGAGTATCTTCTGGCACGAGCTCTTAGCATTGACACCGCTACAAAAGCATTTTGTTATCGGCTATTTTATTTTTTCGAGAGAGCACGTGCAGTGGGCACTGGGTACTACAAAACCCCCAAGTTTAGGGCGGGTTGTTAACCAGGGTGTCTAGCAAATTATTATTTTGAAATTCCCCGACTTTTCCAGGTTTTCCCTGACAATTTCAGGAGAAATTCCCTGACGTCTGTAGAGGCGGTTAAATATATAAGACCATCACCATACAAGGCATTGAGCATTGAGCACTGTGAGAATCATTTTGCACGGGCTTAATCCAATTTGCATATACCAAAATACTATTTGGGTTCGTCCAGCCCGGATGAAATGAACACGTTCTTGCCGCCGACATTTTCAGTGAAGAGGCCACTTCCGGAAAGACAATGAAAACGTGACGTTCAACCACACACGTCAATAACCGAATGGCAGCATGGCGAATGGTCGCCAGATGCACACTTTCGGATACTTTCGGCTTAATGCTTGAATTGGATTGGGGTCTGTGGCTTTCCCATCTGTTACTAAATCTAGAAGCTCTTACTGAATCCAGCCTGGTGTTGTGCCCTCATACCAATCTAATCCAAGGCTTGGACTGGATTTGTCGGCTGTTCCCTTTGCATCGGATAGCACGCTGTACATCGGGTGAGCAGGGCCCGCGCTCCGCTATAAGTAAAATTTACAGTAGACTCTCATTAATTCAAACTCCAGGAAGTCACAGATTTTCGTTTGAATTATCAGAAGTTTGAATTATCAGAACTTCATCTAAATATGATACTAGACAACATTATGATTTGTTTCACAGATAGCTACACATAAAAAGCAGATTTTTGCCAGTTTCCTCTTCATAGGCTTGATTATAAGCAAGTACAGGACAGTCGCCGACCGTTTTCTTGGACTCCGATAATTCGGACTTGTTAGATATTTCGGACCTAAAGGCGGAACCGTGACTTACCCCATAGAAATAGTGTATATTCACAACCAATGTTTCGGACAGCCTGAAGTCCGAAAGTTCGATTATTCGGACAAAATCGTCGCGAGCGATCAGCGGAAAACATTATCGAGAAGCGGCCACTTTGAATTCTATGTTGGCTGCAAATGGATTGGCTTGGTTTGGCAGCGCTACTTGAGCATTCCTGAGTCCTACCACTAGGTGACGCTATGCTAGCCCTTTTTTTCCTATTTAGCTGCACATCATCATCATCATCATCATTATTATCATTTAGCTTTGTTTTTCGTTCCTTCGCGTCACCAGTCGCCATTTTGCGCTCGTGGATTTGCGCCTCTGATCTCGTTCGGAAAATGGTGGTTTGGACGTCATGGCCCCATATGTTGTTCTGCCGCCGCGATCTGTAGTTAAGAAGTGCAGAAAGTACTCGACCATAACGCTAGAAAAGAAGGCGGCGATTCTCAAGCTAACAGAAAGTTGCCGAACGAAAACAGAGGCGTAACCTAAAACAAGGCATGCAGGCGTAACCTGAAACAAGGCACTATTTACGGCATTTTTAAGCCCACTTGCAAGTAATAAAGGCAAGTTTTTCAATCTGCTGATTTTTCGGACTGCTCTATTATTCGGACGTTTTTTCGGTCCCAGCGAAGTCCGAATAATCGGTCGGTGACTGTAATACATCGGTGAAAGAACTATGATGTTAAGTTTATTCATCCGGCAAAAAAAGTTGTTGATTGTGGACTGTTTAGTCAGCACGTAAGATCTCAAATTAAAATTTTCAATACCAGCCAACGCTAGTAGCTCTTTACGGGACTCTTTCTTTGCAGACGGAAACTTCCGGAGCTGAGCAATGTGCTCAAAGGCCTCTAAGGCTGTGACAGTTGGTAGTGGGTTATCTTTTTCTTCATCATCATCTTCACTGTCACTGCTGCACTGTGCTGGCGTTACTTCCTCTACTATGTCCTCTAATAAGTCATCACGACAAACACACACATCGTCGTCAAGACTAGCATATTTCGCCAGCTCGGCGTTCACATTATGTGCTTCAAGGACAGAAAGCATGATGCTAGTAAGTTGTTCCTCATCCTCAATGTCGTCTTGGTCATCATTGCTAGTTTTGAAGCACATAATGTGAATGCCGTTTTCCGCTAATGTGTGCCCGCTTGAGCCACGTTGAGGGGGCTTCTTTCCGCGCACCGGTGCACTGCGGGGAAGCAACAATAGCAAAAGGAAGCTTCGCGGGTATGTCTCTCTGCGGTGCACCGGTGCTCGGAAAGAAGCACACTCAACGGGCCATGAGAACAAAAAAGTATGAATCAAGCGAAAACGCCATTCGAATTAAGCGGCTCATAAATACATTAAAAACATAGCGGGACAGCCAAAATTTTCAAATCTGTTTAAAATAACCAGAAGTATGAATTATCCGAGTTTCAATTATCTCCAGCCCACTGTATTGCCTATTTTTCTGCCCCCAAGTCCTCAAGCCTTTGCTCAGGGCACTCAATGGCGCTTCCAGCTCATTTTCCCTGACTGGGCTCGCTTTTTGAAAATATCCCTGACAATTCCTAGATTTTTCCCGGTAATAAAAATTTCCTTGACAATTCCCGGTTTTCCCGATTGCTAGACAGCCTGGTTAACGCTGTGGCGTGGCTCAGCGGCAACACCTCCGCTTTGCGCGCAGCGGAGCCAGGTTCAATTTCCGTGGGCGGCGGGCAATCTTTTTCGAGGACTTGGCAACATCGACGACGGATGCGCTACATCGTCAACTACAACATCGACGATGGACGTCATTTCTATAGTCGGTGACAGGTTAAGAATAAGGTGGAAGGTCTTCCTAACTCTTTCCACTTCAGTAAAGCAAACGATAAAGAGGAGACCACCTTTTCTCCAGCGTTAGCTCTGCCAAAGTGGAAAGAGGTGGGAGGATCTTCCACTTAAAGGGGCACCGACACTCCAGAGGTCACATTTTTTTTATTGTCTTAAACAATGCGAGCTGTAGTCATAGACACGCAAAAAAATACCACGTTGCGAAAAAAAATTTTCCCACATGTGCGCCCCTTTTTATTTTTGTCACTTTTCTCTCCCGCTCCTCACCTCCTCGCTTCTTTTGATTTCCGACGTCAAAAATCATGAAATTTAGAAGCTTAGTAGGCAACATTTCTATAACAATTAATAAATGCAATCGTAAAACGTGTTTTCTAACGCAATTGCGAACGCAGTATGGCCCTTCTTTTTGAAATACCGAAAATCAGAGTCCGTTGTGATGTCGCCTCCTGGCTTCTTAGCCTCCCTCGAAAAACATGGCGGCGCTCCATGCACATAGCAGAGGATGATTGGTGAGTCGGGGAATCGGACAAAGTGGTCTTTTTTAGGCGCCCGACGACCTCTCAAACTTTGAAAAGGAAATCGTCAGACAGTCAAAACATCTGGGTTTGTTGGTGTCTGTGTATCATAGTTTCGGTTGTGACTCCGCCAGGCAGCGTCGTCTGCTCGAAGCGATAGGCAGCACGGCACGCACAGAGGAAACCGGTTTCCCGGCACGCCAGGGTTCTTCCCTCCCGGTCCTCAACTCCTCGCTTCGGGTAGCAGCGACACGTTTTCCCAAGCTTCAAATCTTGAGGGTAATGTGGCATCGTTTTTAATTGTTTCGCATAAAAAAAAAAAAAAAAAAAAGATTTTGACGTGTCAGTGCCTCTTAACTTGTTATCGACTTTAGTAGTGGAAAGAGCCCGTAACAGCTGTTGCTGTAAAAAAATGCATATTGTCGAGCTGCCAGCAATACTTCCTCACACAGACAACTTGTGCAAACGCCATCTCACTACTATTCCTAGAACTAACATCTTTTTTCGCCACTGCAACAATCAGTTTTCAGGTGGAATTCACTTCCGGAAAATGTTGTAACCTTACGGGACCCCACCAATTTTCGAAACACACTCGTCGCCGCGTTTGAAATAAAACGACCTAACAACTGTTTTATGGTATTTTTTTTCTTACTGCTAGTCAATATGTATTCTAAAGTTTTGTCCCCCCTTACGGAAACCCCTCTGCAGGTGATTTAAAGGGATACTGAAATGAAAATTATACCTTACATTCAAAAGTGATTTAAACACGATCAACGAAATTAGGTAATGACAATAGAGTATTCATATTTTGAACGAATCGCTACGTTTTTCGTTCCTAATGGCCGAATCCAGCAAGCGCCCCAAGAGCAGCTGATTGGAGTGCGCGATGCGTCTCGGGAAAACCGGCGCCTCCAACGCGTTTGTGTTATCACTTTTACCCTTTGAAGTGAATTGAATCTTATTTTCAGCAACATTGTGGCAAGGACACTTGACAGAAAACTACCAAGAGCTAGCTTGAGTGGGTCCAATGCCCTTGCAAGTACAGGGAAGGCACAATTTAAAAAAAATCACATCTAAACATTCCTAAAAATTATACAAAAGAACCCGACACATTTCGCACAAATTCCTATCAGAACAATTAAAAACATTCCTATAAAATTCCCGCAAAACTTCCCTCACGAGCGAGGCTACAGGGAGGCCTGGGTGGTTGCGAGCTTCGCCTCTCGGTGGCATCGACGCGTTTCCACCTGCCCGTTCGAGATGCCCGCTCTCCGCTCCCCGCAGGAGTTGAACAGGTGCGGGAGAGAAGGGGAACCCGGTTTGGCCAAGTTTGACGGTGCTCCCGCGCACGCAGCTTGCCGCCGTACTTCTGCGGGCTGCTTTTACGGGTAGTCTGACGTAACGACATCCGGCTTATTCGTTTTAAATATTGTTTTAGTGTCTATTAGAGCAAAAAGTTGGTGTCTCCGTGGTGTGGCCAGAACATGGTTGACAATTGGGCAATAAAATAGGCGCGAGAATTTCGTTGCAGTACTACTAGCTGTTTAAGGGAACAACAAACGAAATGAAACGCCGCATTTACCGCCAATGCTGCGCCACCACCAGCATCGTGGTAGGCAGAAGCGTGACACCTGTACGGTGTCACCGGGGCCGGTTTGCTCACCAATCCGGCCACCTCTCCCGGCGGCTAAAACAGGCACAAACGGGATTCGCGGCAGCACGAATGACTCGGAGGGCAGGACGTGCCTAGCGTTCCAGCCGATTCTGCTCAGAAAAATGCGAGCCTTGCCAGTCGTTTTCTTAAACTCTCGCCTAACATGACCTTCTCCACAACTAAGTTTACGTGCCGTTCCTATAGCATACGCGTGCGGTTCGTATCACTCACGTTTTGATCCTCTTCGCTCTTTTTTCGTGTGCGGGAATTGAATTTTACTAAACGAAGCGAGGACGGAACTGCAGCGGCCGTTTGCCTGTCTTGGCGTTGACTGTTTTGTGAAACTTATAGCGGAGGATGGCGCAGCTTCCTTAGTCTTCTAGAAATGTCAAAGCTACTTGCCCGAGCGCCTCGCTTCACCTGCCGTCTCTTTCGTGCCAGAGTGCGAGCGAATGAGATGCGAGACGAAGCCACGTGCTCTTGCGGCACCGCTGTGCTGAAGCACTGTGGAAGCTACACTAGCCTTGATAACGTAACAAAAAAAAACTGATACCAATCTTTTTTTTTTTTTTTTTTTTAAAGGTATTTTGTTTTGAGCAGACCGGTCATGTGACCAGAAAATCCCCTTTAGCAACTATTGTTGGGCTGGTTTGTTGGTGGTACTGAGTAAACTTGTATGCGTAACACAGAGGACAAACTCGAAGGAGTGGACAAGGTCAACAGCTTGTCCTTGTCATTCGTGTTTGTCCTCTGTGTGGACAGATACAAGTTTACTAAAAATCCCTCTTGCAACTATTTTAGCCACTGGGAGAGACACCTGCATTCAGCAGTAAAAAAATTAAAATTGCATATTGCAATTTGATGCATATTGCAAATGCGCAAATTAAAAACGTAGCAACCAAAGTGGACCAAAAAAAAAAAGAAATGTGCATATTGCAATTTGAGACTGAGGTGCAAATTGGAGCAAGCAAGCATGCAAATTGTATGCACCAACATATGCAATGGTGGTCAGATAACCTTTATTTATAAGTACATGACCAGAATCAAACCCACTACACTAAAAGAGTCCGAGCTGCAATCTTTACCGTAGCATGCTAAAAGTTTATACAAACAGAGAACGTGGAATTTATTTCTTTAAAGAAACACAATTTTCTGAAGGATATACTACATGACTGCATGACAGTTCCAACAAGAACTCTTCCTCTCAGGTGGTACCTCAATGCAAACTTTATTACATACAGACTTCGCATCATTTTTTAAAATTTGCGAACCCTTTGCAGTTTTTTTTATTTCCTTGTCATGTCTAAAATGCAGCTCCATTTGGTACATTCTCCTAATGTCGTGTTTGTTTTTTTCGACTTTGGAGTTGCTTAATTTTGACGCACCACAGTCTTGGGTGTTACATTATGATTAATTATCACCAGCTTGCCTGCCCACTCACCGTTATTTTGTTAACAGGACACTCGAGTGTCGTGACGGCGGAATCTTCGATAACCGAAGCTAAAAGGGAAGCGGAGCCCACAGAAACAAATGGTCCTCAGAAGATGAGACACAAGGTGCAATTACCGCGTGACCGACCACTGTACAACACAGAGGAAGCGGCCACTTCGATCAAGCGCCCCCTATTAACATTTCTTAAACTTTGAAATTCTCCAAATTATACGTCAAGTGCTTGGTTAGACCGGACAAGCATCCATGTCTAGATTGACCCAGTTTTCGTTGAAAGTGGGGCAGGTGCTCCCCTGATATTTTATTGCAGTCCACATTCGACGAACAACACTGGTGGCAAGCACTTTGCCAAACGACGTTTCATCGATAGATCGTTTCATTGAAAGACTTTCCGCGTTTGTTACGTCGACACACCCTGCAAAGTTTCGTCGAACATAACCCCACATTCTTCGCAACAATCTTTTCGTGTCTTGCCCGGTTTACGGGACGAGAGAGTGGAGGGGAGAGCTTGAGGCTTAGGTAAACATGCCTCGGTGAATCAAGTGCTAAATATCAGGTTAGTTACAAACTTAGTAAGAGAAATATGTTGCTGACGAAACGTCGCGGGAGCACGTGTCCCCAAAACAAGCCTCCACGAGAGGCCACGGTGTCAAGGTGTCCGTGAAAAGTTCTCCACAGAACGTGTCTTGACAAAAAGGATATGGACCCGGAGCAAAGATGTACCTACTACGGTCTCTGCGACTTTTTCGATTCACTTAAGACTTTGGAGTGCGGCGGAGCAACTGCAAACAAAGAATGGTTCTGCTTGCCTTTTTGAGTAGAGGGCATCCTTCTCTTCAACGGCCACAAACTCGTTCTTGGGAGGCACATACTTCTCGTCCTCGGGATCTGAATGAAAATGTGAATTGCTCATCACACGTGCACCTCGTTCGGCGGTCTATTTAATGCAGAACGTGCTTTATCAGCCTAATTCCAGGAGAAGACTGTCATCAAGAACCGTCACAAAGAACTGTTATGAAGGAGTGTGACATCACAATGTCGCACGAGGGCATCACGTCACAGTCGTGTTGCGTGACATCACAGTGTCACATAACAGTGATGTCACATGATATCGGACGACTCTCACATTATGATGTCATCATGTGATAGGTCATTTGACACCATATTTGTAATGTTACAGTCACAAAATATCGCACACACATAACATGTGCCCAGCTCATTCTGTGCTTTCCAGTCTGTCAGCATGATTAAGCTAGCACAATACTTTTTTCCAATTTCTCAAGGTGAGAACGCTCTTCAATGGTGCACTGCTTCCAAAGGAATGAATGGCCGACACTGGGGGTGGGGTTGAATGGCACACAAGCACACACGGGATAAAGGGCAAAAAAAAAAAAAAATGAAAGCCGTTTACAAATCCTTGTAACGCCGAATTGGAGCGCAGCTCTTGAGGAGAAGTAGGGAAGGGTACTGAGGGGGGTCACGTCACCTGCCGGTAGTCACGTGACCCGGCGGGGTCACGTGATCTCGGGGGAGGGGGGTCACGTGACCTCGGGGGGGGGGGGGGGGGGGGGGGGGGGTCACGTGATCTTGGGGGGTCAGGTGACCTCGGGAGGGGGGGGGGGGGGGGTCACGTGACCTTGGGGGTCAGGTGACCTGGGAGGGGTCACGTGACCTCAAGGCCGCGACGTCATCGATGCCGTACTAAAGGCCGTCACCAGCACTAGAAAAGACGCTGATTGGACAAAGCGCGCGCTTGTGCAAGGCACAGCTCTCTCATTGGCCGGAACGCGCGCCTCCTCTCCTGGCTTCCCCGGCGCGTCGTCCCGGTCACTCCGCAGGTTCCCACGTCGTCTGCTTTCGCTCGCTTCGCCAATCGAGACGTACGCCACATTTGCATTTGTCCATTTTCTATATCAATATTTTCAGTGTTTTTCTTGTGCTTCCTAATGTTTTTGTATGTTCCCTGTCTTCTTCGCATCGTTCATGTAAATATTTTGATGCCTCCACTTTGTTTAGCTTTCCCTTTTCGTATATCTTTGCCCTCCTCCGTCGTCATTCTTGTTTCGTTCTGCGTGCTTCTAGTTCGCTTCGAGTTCTATTGGCTCGGGATACCCGTAAAGGCCAACATGCAGAGACTAAACACAAAGAGGAGACGTGCCTGGAACACGGAAACCTCCGCATCGAGGAAAACGACACCGTCGACTTCGCCGATGCCGCAAGCCGCTCTACCGCTGGTGGACGAAAATGGATCAAGTTTGTGTTTGACAACTTCGCTGATGCCTCAAGCCACTTTGCTGCTCGTGGGCGTGACTCAATCAAGTTTGTGTTAGACAACTTCGCCGATGCCTCAAGCCGCTTTTCCGCTCAAGGACGTGGCTAGACCAAGTTCGTCTAGAGATCGAATCGACACTGTGTTCTATACGGAGGAGGAGTGCGTGGAGCGCGAACAACGTGCAGACGACAGAAAGGCTTCGTTGGCAGATCAGTCGGCGACTTCACGGAAGTTTGAGCTCCTTGACGTCTGCATGAAAAGCGACGACACCGACCGCGGCACGGAGTACGTCATCGCGGACATGAACGTGCTACAAGAACTTTTTGCGTCCACGGCATGCGGCAAGTAAGGAATGGCTACCGCAGGATTTTCGAAGTGCAAAGAGGGGCAGTACGGCCTACCAGTGAAGTTGGTCCTCACGTGTTCGAGCTGCGATTTCGCCGAGTCGATTTCCTTCTCCACGAGTCGCCGGGGAAGCCAAGATTACGCCCTTCGAGATCAACTTGGGGGCGATGAAGGGAATACAGAGCATAGGAAAGAGGGCGACCGCACTTGCAGACTTCTGTGCAACCTTGAACCTCTCCCACCGAGGGCTTCATCATAAGACGTTCAGGGGACACATGGACACCATGGTGCAGGCTTGCCAGGCAGCAGCAACAGCCACAGAAGCAGCGAGTGTTGAGGTGGTGAAGGACGTCTACGAGAGCTTCCTCAATCCTCCCGGAAACATGGATATAATTTTTGACAGCACATGGAAGACACGTGGACACGACTCCAACATTGCAGTGGAGTGCATCCTCGAGCTTTACACTGGCCTGGTGCTGGACCACATTGTCCTCTCAAAGTGCTGCCGTGGCTGCCAGGGTGCACCTGACCCAGACGACGACAGCTATGGGGACTGGGTGATCAACCACAAGTGTATGGAGAACACTGACTGAACGCAGGACGAATGGAAGCCGAGGCAGCCCTCATTCTGTTCAAGCGGTCCCTGGCAAAGAATGGACTGCGCTACACCACCATCCTTTCCGATGGTGACTGCCGCACCTTCCATGCCCTGACACAAGACAGCGTCTATGGATACCTCGACATTGAGAAAAAAGGCAGCCTGAACCACGTACACAAGCGGGTGGGAGCAGCTCTTCGTACCCTTGTGGAGAAGACGAAGGCACAGGGAGAGTAGCTCGGAGGAAAGGGAAAGCTGACCCAGGACAAGATAAAAAAAATAATAAACTACTATGGGTACACCTTGAGATGCCACAAGCATGATGTGCCAGGGATGGAAAAGGCAGTGCAAGCAACTTTGTTGCACATGACCTCTACAGATGAAGTCCCGGACTACAGATGAAGTCCCGGACCACAGCCACTGTCCCGAGGGGGACAGTTCCTGGTGCTCCTACAAGTGGGCACTGGCCAACCACGAGGAGCCACCACCACACAAAAACCTACTGCCAGGCTTCATTCGCACTGCGCTGGAGCCAGTCTTTGAGAGGCTGGGCGACCGGGCACTCCTGAAGTGCTGCAGTGATGGCATGACACAGAACGCCATAGAGTGCCTACACTCTGTGACGTGGGGCCAGAACTCTAAGAACACACATGACTCTCTGCTGTCAGTGGAGAGGGCTGTCGCTGAAGCCGTGTCACGCTTCAACCAGGGAATGGCAAAGACGAGCAAGGCTGTAGCAGCACAGCTTGGCTACAGCACAGGTAGCTGCCTGATTCGCAGGAGTCTTGAGAAGGACAGGCGGAGGCTTAGCAAGGCCAACAAGGCTCACTCTGAGAGTGGAAAGGTCAAGAAGAGGATGGCCAAGAGATGCAAGCCTGCCAGGACCCAGGACTACAGCCCAGGACTGCTATGACCGTGTGCGCACATCGGAGACTACTGAACTGATTTCGTAGTTTTCTGTTCTTTTTGTCAGGTGCCGTTTTTCTATGGAGGTTTTGATTATGTTTCCATAAGCCGATTGCAATAAACTTGGGTGTTATTGTTTTCAGCAACAACTGACTGCAACCCGAAGCTTTTCTTTTTTCTGTAGACTTGATATATAAAAGTGCCAACATCGAAAAAACTTCAAGTGCGATTTTCTCAGCTTTGTCTTTCTTGTCCAAAGCCATTGCCTTACGGAAGTTTTCATAATGTTCGCATAAGCGGATTTCAGTAAGCTTGGTATCATTGTTTTCAGTAACAACTGATGTGTATTCTAAAGCTTTTCTTTTTCGTCTAAAATCAACAGATAAAAAGTAATTAGCTGAAACGTGGATTATTTAGTGACAAGTTTTTGCTTTGAAATTCCATGATTTATTTTTGATAGACAAAATGGTTTTGTAAACATTCAATTAGCTTTAGGATATACGGTGAACCCTTGGAAATCACTGCATATTGTTAAAATATAAATTTTTTTATGTGAAATTACGATAACGACCCATAAGAAATGATCTTATTAGAATTTTATATTTTGCCATATCTTTTGTTCTAAAAGAGATATCTGAAATTCAACTGCAAATTTGAATTTGATATATATGCATGCCAACTTTCAGAAAAGTATCTCAATAAATAAAAAAAAAAAATATTTAAGTACCCTAGTCCCACCTTAAGGCACTAGAACTACAGGTGGCAGATTCCAATCTGGAATGTGTTACCAGACCTCAAACTGGGCCACATCAGCTGTTCCAAGACCCATTTTCTGGACTATACATGTTTAAAAGTTCAAAGTTTACACGGTGCGGATTACACAAGGTTGTTTAATCTACAGGGTGTTCCCCCCAAACAGTTAGTGTTTAGCTGGTTCAGGGCTTCAAAGTTGGTTGGCACCCATTTAGTTTTCTTCATTTACCCCTTTGTACTAATTGTAATTCGCCGAAATGCCTTTGTTGATCCAGAAACAGAACCGACAATTTGGCTCAGTGGGGCGACATTGGCCTTGGGCCGCCAAAAACATGGCTACCATGTGGTATGAGCGGTCACGTGACCCACTACGCGATGACTGGCAGGATCGGGGTGTCCGTGTGCAAGGCGCAAGTTTCATCTGCACAGCAGTCTTCACCACATTTTGGTGTCTACATTTGACGATGTCTGCGCAACTGCGGCACCAGCCTGCACGCATAGTGTAAACGAAACTTCGAAAGACAATAATCACAAACGGCGAGGCGGCGAGACAACGATGACAACTGTGACGGGGGAGATGGTCGTATTGGCGGAACGAAGGACGAGAGGCGCGCTGCGCAGCCGCGTTACGCCAATCACGTGCCTAGCAATAAGAGGATACGCAACTGACGTCACCTCTCACGCTCACCCGGAGAAGTAAAAACAAACAAGAAGGCGCAATGTCGATGACGTTTGGCTCAATGTTTGCTGCACCAACACTGTAGCCTTCACTGCGTTGCTGATTGCGCCTCGATTCGCCTGCTAGAGTCAGTCGATTTCGGCAACTTGGCACATTCCGAAGTTTGCCGGGCCGTTTAAGAAACATTTACGCGCAACTAGGTCGCAATGTTTGACGCGTGGTCTTCCTAGGTGATACTGAGGACGACTGCATTGTTTTTTTCAAAAACAAAAATGAAGCAGAGTTGTCCTTTAATTCCATGGACCAAAATGGCACCCAAACAAACGGGAAGCCTGGAGATACTTCCTCAAGATCCAGCCTGCACCAGCTACTTTCTGCCATGCTGTCGCTGCACGGGATGCGCTGCATAGATTCACTCCAAAGGCAACTCTGACGCAACTAAGAGCTTGCAAATGCTGGAGAAGGAGCTGTTCCTCGCCAGAGGTGTGGTCATGTGCCAGCAGAAGCTGACAGACTTTTCCCAATTGTTAACAACACTCATACAATTCTGTCTCATTCTTTACTATTTTTTTTTATTTAGTGCCTAGGAATGTCGAGTTCATATACGTTTTCCCAGAAAGTATGTTTGTATTCTTACTTTTTTTCTTCTAAATGTCTAAACGAGATTCTTTGATTATAAAAACCTGTATTTTATTGTTCATAATTTACGCCTGGCAACTATACTCCATTTCGCTATTGCGAAGGCACGGACAGGTGAGCCTAGATAAGCCAAATGCTTGTTTGTTTACAACAAACAAAAGCATTAGTCAAGGCAGACTTTCTTTTTTAAAGTATCGTGAAATGGATAGTTCAAAATGCTTCGATAAAGTGTCCTGCAAGGGATACTTTAATTAAAGTATCCCGTAATCAACACACTCTGGTTTTATTTTTCCACGCTGCACGGCCCCTTTAACTGTCTCGCTCTTAAGTGGTAGAAAGATTTGTTTAATGTCACGCAGATACGAGGGTGATGGAAAAAATATCTGGCTGTAAAGATTATTTTAATGTAAATCTTCTTATTCATGAACTATTGCATAGACAAGGCCTTGAGTGACATGCAAATAATCTGTCACATCATCCGTTATCACTCATGTGCACGCTCAATGTCGTCGTCATTCGTGGACCCGGACAAGCGTCTGGCTCCTTCTCCATGGTGGACGCTTGTGCGTCCTTTCCTGAACTTCTCTATCCATTCCGACTCACTTCTTTGCAACAAAACATTTCCTTTATGCACTACACAACATCCTCGATAAATGTCGGCACCAGACACACCCTCAGGCCGCAAAAACGACTGCTCCCCATTTGTTCAAATCCCAAGTGGGGCAGCAATTGTTTTTGGCATCGCAGACACGACCGAACTGGCTCGACATGTCCCAACCCATACAGCAGTGGCTGGAGACGCAACCTTGCACCAAAGGCGCCGATAAGACACTGCGGCCAACAAAAGTTTTAATATCGCCGGAGTACGGGTAATGTTCTAATTACCCTCAAAATTAATCTTTCACAATCATTTGTCTTTTATTTGAAACAAAAAACTACATTGTGTGTATGTTTATATATTCTGAAGTTAGTCTGCCTCAACGGGCAGCTTGTCTCTCAGCTGTAGATGAGACACTTTAGCCAGTGCAGTAGAACCGCTAGCATGGGGTCTTTAACATGCATCACACACTAGTGGTACACGAACGCACGCCGGTACGAGGCTCATCCAGATCAAAACAAGCAGGGGTGGAGTTTGAACCCAGGATCCCCGAATTCTGCATCGCGAGCTTTCACTTCACGTGCTCCGAGCCGGCATGTGCTAGCCCACTCAGCCACCGATCCCCCATTTTTTTCCCTTCTTTAAAGCTTACTTATTTCACATTTTACAGTATAAAAGCCACTAAACCAACACATTTTTTAGGATGATCAATACATTCTTGTAACTTGACTCGAACAGACTGTCGTTTTACCGAGCCTGTCGTTCAGACTGACAATCCAAACAACAGGCTTGGTAAAAAAAAAGAAAAATGCACCCAGCCCACGTTTGTGGCAAGCCGTATCCAGAGCCGTATATGTAGAGGGTTTGGCCATTTGTTGGGAAGTATAGGAGACAAAGGAGGAGGCGCCATTGGCCGAAAGCGGGCTGGGCGTGTTCCAGGGCGTCTTCACTCATTCGAATGTGGCCAGTCAGAAGCTAGAAATAATACCCTGGCGGTGGCTGCGAGAAACAAACTTGATAAGTGCGTCAGAGTAACTCTCGGTGGCTCAAAATATGGTGCACGGGATGTTTCAATCACGGTCATCCAAGATCATGGTGGAAGAGCGCAACTAGAGGATCAATCAACATAATCCGTACCCCAGGCGCCAAAGGCTGTGAATCTGCCGTCCGAGCGGTCACAATCTGTTCGAGCAAAACAAAGTTTGAGTGGCACATTCGTTTCTTACATCTTTCTGCGTGATCATGATCAAAACATCACTTGCACCCTATTTTCAATCATGAAGGGTTACTACACTTTACTCTTACGGGTTTATTAAAACCATATACCAACGTATACCTTTGATTAAAACAGTTTCTCGCTACCACTGCTAGGGGATTCTTTTAGGCTTCTGGTTGGCCAAGGGAGCCTGTCAAGACCACTTTCTGCATCTGGTGTATGCCCTGGCTCTGCGTGCGCCTCCCATTGACCAAACTCCCTGTATACATAGCTCTGGCCGTATCTAATCCGTTAACCACAAAATTGAATAAATTTGTTTACGCAACTGTCGGTTTTGCTGCGAAAGCAGCCCTTACCTTCGGAGTTCTCCTGCGTGGCGGTGGGTGCTGTTGCGGCGAGAGTGAACGAGAACGTTGGCTTGCTCGCTGCTGGGGTACCCAGGTTTGAGAAACCAGATATAGACTTGGATGTTGATATTGCAGAACTGCCAGGCAGATCTACTGCATTAGAAAGAGAGGGAGAAGAACAAAGACATCTAAGTCAGAAATCTGTCTGGTTGGATGAAACTACAGTAATACAAAAAAAACATACTCCGACCAAAACCTTAATTAAGAAAGTAATGTTTCGAAACCTGCTCGGCTTCTTCGGAAGCCAAAATCAGGAGCCCCGCCTCGTCGCGCGCATCAGCGTCCCCTACGTAAAGTGAACCGGCGAAGTGCTGGCGCGCGTGTCGAGAAAAGAAGGTGTTTAAGTGGCCCGCAAACCAGTGTCCACCCTGGGACGATTCATGCCGCAACCAAAAGATTGAGTCCCAAAAAGAAAAAGAGCAGGACGTGATAACCGTATACCGTGCGCAGTGTGCCCTGCCATCCACATTAGGCAAATGAAGATCTTTTCAAAACAAATCCGCCAGCACAAGAATGACGCGCGAAAGTTTGACAGTGAGCGCAAAGACGTCGCCGAACGCCACGAGGTCCTTAACCATCGGATCGATTTCGTGAATGCACGCGTGATCGACATCGAGCTTCATTTTCGGAAAAGGCTGTTCCTAGCGAAGTGGCACGTCTGGCACACTCCAGAAAATTTAAATGGGCTTCGGGTGCCTTGCCTTCTGTGTGCGCGCCCAGGGTCTACACCACCTACCAAAAACAAAGAAGATTAACGAAGGACTGCCTCTGTAGAAAAGGGTTGTTCTTGGCAAACACAATGAGACAAAAATAGTGCAAAAAAGGTGCAAAAGGAAGCAACAAACTGGACAGGACAGAGTGCTGGTTGTTTGTCCCTTCTTTTTGTACCTTTTTTTGCCCTGTTTTATCTCATTGTGTTTAACAACTACCAACTATTCTCGGCAGACGAAGAAGACGAGAGCTGCTGCCGCCCCGTGCGATTCAGTCACCCCTGAAGAAACAAACGTTTCAAAATGCTGGGTTACATTCTGAAGGCATTTGTTTGAGTATTTCTTTTCTATTACCTGAAAGGGAGGAGAGCTTTTATAAAGGTGGACTTATACATGTTTAAAACTTTGCAGTGCAAACTATACAGGAACTTGTTTTTTCTGAAAACAAGCAAACCACCCTCCTTTGTGCGCAAATAAAATAGGTATTTCTCAAGGTGAGCTGTGTATGATAATTTTTTATGTGTGGACTATGCAGAATGTAAACTATTTAAGAAAATTTTCTTTTATTCATCCGAAATTTATTTTGCATGTATGCAATGGGTGTGGATCCCTAAAATATGGTACACAATATCAGAGGATCCTGGAAAAATAGTGACAGGGTGGGCCGCTTTGGTCCATGGAGCATTGGCATTGACAAATTCCTTTCCAAGAAAATGATTTCCTGTAGACCGACACTCTGTTTGGTCTGCAATTTGTTTCATTATCGCAATACCGGTCATTATACAGGGGTGGAACTCATGAAATGTATTTGGGAGCAGCCACGGGAGCAGCTGAAACCGCTGTTTTGGAGCAGGTTGGGAGCAGCTAAAACTACATTCTGGAGCAGGCTAGGAGCAGCTCAGATCAGTTTTCACTGCACTTCAGCTTGTGTCTTAGACGAGCACGGGAGCAATTTCAATTGTGCTTAGCAGCACAGATGAACATGAGTGGTTAGGGACCTAGGTAATGGGATAACAGTGTAACAGATGCCAAAACTTGAAACTTTGTGAGCCTTAATGAGAATCAAAAAGCAAGTACCATATGTTTCTGAAGATGGTGTCCTTGATACTTTCTGAGTGGCTTTCAGCTGCTCAAAATGCAAATCAGCACTGCTTATCGCACAACCCCCACGTGCTCGACATAGTAATTATATGTGCGAACCTCTTGACGTGCGAAAGCAACGGACGTGCAGTTGCGTGGAGGAACAGGGCAACACATTTCGAGTTTATCCTATTGTGCAACTCAATATCGAAGCAGCAGACTACAATTAACGGAGTTATCGTATTCAAAGCGATTAGCGGGAGCAAGGTTAAAGTACGCAGAGCAGATCTACCGCTCGCGTGACAGCAGCTGGCAGGCAAGGTTCCGGATCGGACCGCGTTTCAGTTCTATCAAATCGCAATTATCTTGCGGGAATGCTGTTTCAACTTCTAACGATGAAGTACTAAAAGGAATATTTTGCTCATTTGTTTTCAATTGGCTGACGTCCGGATCCCGGGCTGCAGAGCCTCAGGCAATCTGACGCTTAACGACTCGACCTCACCTCGGTCGACTTGCTTAACAGCTTATGGTTGAAGAATAACAGTCCAGTCGCAGGTGTAGCGATTCGAATCCGATCCCCGAGTTTTTTCGCGCGCTTCCGACTCGGGATACACAGGGAGAATAAACAGAACAAAGGATTGCAAGGCCGACCAAGCTAAACGGGCTAATTGTTGCCAATCGAGTCGATAAGAACCGAAACCAAGACAAAATACTTTTTTGTTTTTGGCGCACGTTGTGCGATTTGGTGCATAATGGCGCAAGGTATTGGCTGTGGCGCAGTTTCCGTGAAATGGCGCAGGATGGCGCAGACAAATGCGTCTGGCGCAAAATGGCGTAAATGGCGCAGCCGTTCCACCCCTGTTATACAAGAAGTGTTTGAGAAATGAGAACTGTGTTTTTCGGCCCGGGTAAATAAACTATGCATCGCAGAAAGCTCGAATTCCATGAGAACGTGACGCTAGTGGTTGGGATAGAACGTAAGAGTTTAAGAATGTGACGTTACTTTGATTAAAAGATAATTGAAAAGAACAAAATTTCTCAAAGAGCCAACACCCACTTAAGCCTAATATCGTTAAAACAAGAACTGACATTCTGGGGCCATGTACTGGTATCTACTTCAGTGGGGAAAAAAACTTCTCAGCAAGAAAAAGGATATTAGGGGCAAAGCTCCTTAGGGGCTAGCCATGTCTGTATGTCCGTCCGCCGTCCGGCGTGCCCCTGCTCGTGAGCTCAGGAGCAGGAGCTCACGAGCTCCTGCTCGTGAGTTCAGCAGCGAGAGCAAGAAAAAAAAATGAAAAAAAAAGGTGAAAAAAAAGAAAACAAGAAAAAGAAAAAAAAAAAAATAGGGGGCTCTGAGATGCCATCCCATATGTCTTCTTAAAAAAAAAAAAAAAAGAAAACCACACATTCTTTAACTGGCATGAATGAAAACGGCACCATCAGCACTACCTATGACCAAAATCAGTATCAAGAAAAATAAGAAAAAAAAGAGTAGGGGGTTCTGAGTTATCCCATCTGCCTTCTTAAAAAAAGAAAAAGAAGAAAACCACACATTCTCCTACTGACATGAATGAAAACGGCACCATCAGCACTACCTATGACCAAAATCAGTATCATCAGCACTACCCGAGCTTCGCCCCAATCAACATCATTCACCACGTGGAGATGCGGTAATTTTTTGTTTTCTTTCTTGCCGAGAAGTTTTTTCCACTGAAACAGACACTACAGGTGCGCACAGTGTCATTTCTTGTTTTGATAAGATTAGGCTTAGCTAGACATTTTTATTTTCTTCTGAATTATCCTTTCATCTAGGTGATGTTGTGTTCCGAACTGATTACAAACAGTTTCATAGCATCCAATGAATGCTTTGGAAGCTTGCTTCAGCAACCGTGCAGCAGCACGAAACAAATAATCTGCATGCTTTTTTTTTTAGACTGCCCGCTCAATCTACGAGCCTGCCTGCCAGTGAGGTTGTGGCACTGAAAAGGGGGGGTATATATTTGAATGTTGGTTCAGGCATCAACTTCATCTGTCAATTTCACAATAACCTGTAAAAGGGTTGATAATTGGACTAGTTGGTATTTAAACATCTAAACTGTTTAAAAAATCTAAACACCTAAAATGTCTTTTCTCTCTACGTGTATGCTAATACCGTTTAGATGTTCATAATAACAGTGATAGAAGTCACATTCAACTTTTTTTAGCAGGTTCTCTAGCAGGCAAAATATTGATTTGGAGCAGCCACTGACAAGTGACTGTACTGTACTTCCTCTTTGATAATGATAGAGGGTTCCTCTTTGATACTGGAGCACGTTACTTACTGTATTTGCATGAAAATAATGCGACCACAAATATAACGCGAGGGCAGGTTTTGATGCCCTCAAAAGAAAAAAAAAAATTAAGGTACACCTAAGCATTCCTTACGAGTTGTGAATGCAAAAGCATGTGAGCCGCTCGTCTGCTCCCTTTTTCGTCTGTTGCGTACTTCTCGTCGCCGGTCAGCGCGTGAGCTCCCCTAGGCACAGTGACCTTGGACGCTCTGTGTTAACGGCGCGCTGATGGACAGGTAGCGCCATGGGGTGAGCGGTTGTGGAGACTGATGCGCACAGTGGCCAATGGGAGCCCCGTCGACACGTGCCAGCCAATGGAACCAAAGGATCGGGGAAACTTTGTGCCGTTTTCGTGCTTCAGACTGATGACGTCAGCTCGCTCCATAAGACAGTTAATGCTTTTGCATTAAAAATATTATTGCTCTTATTATGCAAGCCGAGGCCGCGTAAATTTCCCGTACTTGGGGGCATAACAGAAGCGAAAAGGCAATGGAAATAGAAGAAATATCAGTTTATGTATTGGCTGCTCTCATTCTCACTGCTCAGGTCCTTCCGTTTACAATCCACTTGGCGACTACGCAGATAAGCAGCAGCACGGCGCAGCTTGTCTGGTAGCTCCTTTTTCTTCGGCGTGAGCTCCTCGGCAGCCCACAAGCAAAGCAAGGCATGAAGCAGAAGTACCAACACACAAACACCAGACCACTGTGGAGCAGAAACTAAGCAGAAACAGGCAGAAAAAAGACTGCTGAACCTGATACACGATCACACTCATTGGGCGCATTAAGTTAGTGAGCTGCAGGCTCTGGACATCTGCGCTCCAGCGCGAGATGTCCAGGTTAAGGGGGCGCAGCTTCACGACCGCACTTTGTTTCGTACTGAGGCACCATCTGATGCCTATTTTTTAATGTTTCCGGTTCCAGCTTTCCGGCGCGCGTTTAAACATGGCTCTCGTCACGTCGAAAATCGTTAAGTGTTTGTTCGTTGATGACTTCGATGAAATAAGTGCACGGAGATGGCGGCAACAGCAAGAGCTTGCATTTGTGCTGCACGCTGTTGGTGTGGCGATTAAAGATGCGCCGAATGTCTTCTAAATTCCCAAAATCCTCAAAGAATGACGGCTAAATGGCCGAGTTCATCGGCTCGCCTGATCCTGAAATTGTGGTAAGGCAGATGACGAACTTCGACAAGGATGTACGCATACCTGTCTATACCAGCATTTTTTTAAATTATTTCCCACGATGACGAACGACCGCACGATGCTGCCAAGTGATTGCCGTCGAAGTATCCTTATATTTAAGCAGGCGTGAGAATAAAATGCGAGACGCGTGAGACCACTGCAAGACTGGCCGCCAAAGCGGAAATGCCGTCATCTTACTGGAAACCGACCTGTTTGAGCTCTCGCGCACCAGAAATGAGACAATCTGATTTAGCTGGAGTGCACTCTGACCGCTACAGCGCACGAGCGCGTTAACTTAAAGGAGCTGTGCAACAATTTTAACCTTGAAAAAATTGGCATCTTCTGCTTTTGATATTGTTCACTTTGTCACAAATGACAGAAACACACACTTCCTTTCATCGAAAAGCTGCGATTCTGCCACATAATCGCGAGTCAAAAACAAGAATATTCCCTGACCTGCAGCCGCGAGCGGCAGCCACGAGAAACACGCAGCGTGACCTCTACTTGTGCTTTTAAAGTGACTGCTTTTCAGCGGCGTTGGAACTAGAACAAAGTCAAACTTCACTGCTCTTTCGATCGACAGCTGGGCGGGAACTAGCTTGACCGTAGGTATTAGAACACAGACCCGCATTTCTCTTAAACTTTCTAGGGGAAGCTTTTATTAATTAGAGGACCACATTCAATCAAAGCCAAAGGAGGTAGACCCGTAATAGTAGCGAGCATAATGTCCGAGCCTGTTTGCGCTAACGTAGGCGCTTCGCCTATGTCAGCTGCAGCTCGGAGGTGATGAGAGGCAGCACGCAGGCATGCAGCAGAGATGATAAATGAGGAGGGGTGTGCAAATACCGAATAGTAGTTATAAAATCAAATATTGAATCAAATTATGAAAAAAAAAAACTGAATATCGAATAGAATATTGAATAGTGATTTTATTTGTAGGATTTTTTCAAAAAGTGTTGTGAATGAGATTAGTGTATGTGCAGAGTATGCGCCTAGTGGAGAATATGCATCTCGTAGGGAACAGAAGCTAAAATGTATAAAAAGTCTGGGGCAAAAAAAAAAAAAAGGAGCTGCTGATGGACGCTGAGCACTAAAGATCCAATTTAATGTCGCAAACATAATCTATCTACCCAAAGCATCAGAAAAAACTTGAAGTTACAGCCACGCGTGGCTTTTTTTTTCTTGCTGAAAGCACAACCTAACACCACGACATGTCCTTTTTTTTTTATATCTGTATATCTCGGAAAAGGGGCATTTTGCAGTGTTTAGTCTCAATATTAAGGGCGAAAGAGGGCACCCAGAATTTTATTTTATATAAATAAACAGATAGGTGTTAAATATAAGTAAACAGGCTTAAACAATATAATGTGAAGTAGGAAAAAAACATGTGGTTAGGTGGCGCAGGTCACCATCCAATAGCCGCTATACATCCATTTCTCCGTCCGTCTATCCTGTTTTAGAGAGCCTATATTTAAAAGAGGGAGCAAGCGAAACTGAAACAACGGAGACGGCTCCTGCACAGATTGGTCGCAAGTGTGCATGTGTTGTGTTGTCGCGTGGAAAGAAGGCAAGCAAGCGGTAGAGCGACGACGCCTGCCCGACCGACTTTTGTCTTTTCGTCACCTTCTCGCAGTTCCTATTTCAAATGCTGCTATCGAACGGTTGGAAACCCTCTCAAATCTAGGCCCACTATTCTTCCGTTGTGTTTCGTTCCAAATCCAAAACAATAACGACCACAGCTCAGCCGCGTCGAAAATATTTTTTGCAGAGGGAGCGGAGAGAGGGTGCTCCGTGCTTCCTCTCCCCGCTCCGTCCGCAAAAGTGGATATTAGTTTTTCTTCTAAGCAATTAACGCAACCGCCCAGAAAAAAAAATAAAAATGACCGCACGTTTACGTGGTGAATGATGTTGATTGGGGCGAAGCTCTGGTGGCGCTGATGATACTGATTTTTTTTTTCAGAGGTAGTGCTGATGGTACTGATTTCTTTTTATTGCTCATAGGAAGTGCTGAGTTTCGGGTTGCATTTCAACTTCATTTTAACTGCTTTATGGTCGGTGAAATGCAGAGCCAGTGGTTCTTCTAGCGGATCAGCTTGGATCCGCTAGAAGTTGTGGGAACGCAGCTCCACCGCTTAAGTCAACGGTCCATGTCAGAAAGAGAGAATGTGTGGTATGGAACGTGGTTATATACGCATTTGAGCACAGCGCCCTCTCGTCTACAAACGTTGAGACAATGCATGCAAAGTTTAACGCGATTATATACACATTTGACCGCAGCGCCCTCTCCTGTATAAATGTTGACGGCTACATGCAACGTTTCATCCATGACATCCCCAGCTCTTGAGTTACTACCACATCTCAGAACCCCTTACTCGTCCCGCAGGCGTGGCAGAGTGGTTAAGGCGATGGACAAGAAATCCATTGGGGTCTCCCCGCACAGGTTCGAATCCTGTCGACTGCGCTAAACATTTTTTTTTTCCTACATGAGCACGTAAACACGTGAGCACGTGAGCTCACGAGCACGAGCACCAGCAAGATCTATGTGAGCACGGACGCCGGACGGACAAGGCTAGACCCTAAGGAGCTTCGCCCCTAAAAAAAAAGCCAGCTTGTTCTGCTAGCTGGCTTCACCCAATGCAGTCACCTGTCTCAGGAGAAAGCCAGCTTGCAGAGCAAAACCAGGGTGTCGAACCGGAACCGAACCGAACCGAAAACCGGAACAGAACCGTTATTTTTAGCCGAACCGGAACTGAACAGAACCGAAAGAGTCGCCGCCATCTTAGAACTGAACCGGAACCGAACCGAAAAAAAATATAACGGTAACCGGTTCAAAACGGTTCAAGGTAATTTATTATTTTATTTTTTGCTAGTATCACAAAATGAACATATGGGAATAAAAAATTGACGGCTGTATTTCTATCTATTGCTCAAATTATCATATACAGAATGGCAACGTATGGTAAATTGTGGGTTTTCGTGGCGCTTTTGTATTGGCACTATGATTAACCATGTGTCACGTTGTCACGTGACGTCATGGTGTCAACACATGTTGTCAAATAATGTCACGTGACCTCGTGACGTCACGTGACTCACTGCGTCAACTCGATTTAATTTGAGGAAGTCACTACATGCATTAGCCTTGTTGACAGCGTGACGTAACATGACATCACGATTTTTCACCGAGTCACGTGACACCGTGGCGTAAGCGGTTTTCATAACACCTAGTCGAGTGCACGGGCTCTTGACAGTCAGCATCGTCAATCATTCGGGTAACGGCTCATGTCAATTAAATAATAGCCCAAGTCTAAAAATATCTGAAGCTCAGCCCAAGCTTTTGCTTTGCAAACCCTAGCCACCTAGGGCATTACTATGATGAACACTGACGGTATATAATTAGCGTCAGATCACGCGGCCTCTTGTTCAAATTGCGAGTTGAGGAGGGGATCGACAGCTGTCTTTTTCCTTTATTTTTTCTGCATCTGCTATTGCGCGGAGAGTAAAACTAATGCATATTTTTGCAAGCTATAAACGTCAGGGGTTACTTCTTAGCAGTATTTATTGAAAGTACAAAAAATGTTGCAAGACCGATTTTACATCGTTGTGGCACCCAAACATTTTTTCGCTGCTGCTGAACTGCATCCGAAAGATGTCGCCGAGAATAGAAGTATTGAAATGACTAAATGCGACTTATTTATATGACGTTCGATAGAACTACATGTGTATACGGAAAGAATACTTTAAAAAAATATTTCAGTGACCTCAGAGGGTCAGCCGAACCATGGCAGTCGCTGTAAGTCCCACACGAGCATCGTTCTCAAGTTATTGCCCAAGTTTCGACCCCCTCTGTATTTCTCTTAAAGAAGCTATAAAAAGATGTCTATACATAATTAAATTCTACTCAGGATCACTCCCTAACGTTAAAAACTGATTGAACTTGGCTTTGCTTTTCTTTTCTTAACTAGGCAATGGCAGTCGCCAAAAAGTTAGAGAAATATGAGCCTCGTTCATCCCCTCAACTCGGAGCCAGAAGCGGCCACGTGGCCTGGTGCCTGTCTTATTCCGCCAACGTTAATCATACCCCCGCGCTGGGGTTGCAAAGGAAGAAAACGCGTGCTGGAGCTCCAGGCATTGTTAGAGTTCGGCTATTCTCATTACCGCAGTGGTTGGACACGAGCCACTACCCAAGTGTCCACCGAGGCATTGCTTGTTACGAGCCGATGTACAGTGCTCACGCAGTTCTCCTGCCCAATCTATGAGCCGCGCTCGACTGTCGTGAGGCGGGTGGGTTTGATCCCACAATTACGTCATCAATCTTTGCGAAGGCTAGACTAAAAGAAATAGTCTCATTTTTGGCCTCGCAATTTCACCGCGACAAAGAAGCTTCTAAATCAGTGGCGGCCTTTGCGAGTATACTTGGTTCAGACTAGGGCCAGTACGCTTCTGCAAAGTCATGAACATTCCACCCCGATATCGTTTTATGACCCCTTTAAACTTCACGGGGTGCAAAATAAAAGCAGTGAAGGGTTGCTGTTAACAAGTGAAAACTAAAATTGTCGAATTAGAACACACGAACGGAGGAGACAATTTCTGAGGAATACCATCAATCAGCCTTTCCACTCCGGTGAAAAAGGAAGACCAGCGAAGCTGTACTATGGTGGAAATGAAGTAACTGCCGGCCGCAAGTCGGCAAGCCAGAGTGGAAAGGCTGGAGATGTTGCCGCCAACTATGCGCGACGGCGGCAACCAGATAACCGGCAAGCCGGTTGTCTGGTTGCTGTCGTCACTTGTAGATGTCGGTAGCTGTCCAGAGTGTATTGTCGTCATTTGTTTGCTACCGGACACGATACTGGGGCAACTAGCCCTTAATAGCTCCGCTGTAAAAAGAAGTGTTTGTGTGTGTGTGTGTGTGTGCGTGTGTGTGTGTGTGGGGGGGGGGGGGGGGAGAGGGGGGATAATTTTAAAAACCTACTGTGTTATAAAGGTTCCTCTTCCCCGCATCTTTGGCGCAGACCAAAAAGCGCTAGCCCGGAAACTACTTTGTGTGCAAAAGGCTCTTGCCAAATAGCACGTTTTTGTCTTTCCAGACGCTCGCGCTGTTCTTCATGACGATCCACTAAGAATAGTAATACGTGATTTTAAAATATTTGGCTTTCACTGAGCTTGAACGTTACGCAGCATGCATTTTGCGCCATCGAATTCGATTTTCTCAGCAGGACGAAATCACAATGACTACAGCCTATAGTGTGATGACGTCACTTACCATGTTAAACAGTTAAGCTTTCTGGTGAAATGTGGTGTTTGCAAAACTAGCAGTACATCTCCTAATTGTAAATTTGTGCAATTTTTATAGCAGTCTCGCGATGATATATGGCAGCCTAGAGAAATGTTAGCGCGCATGGCTATTCAAGCATAGGGTTCTAAAGTGAGGGCCAAAACAAGTGCAGGTAAAACCGAAAATAACATTAGCCTCCCGAGGCAGTATTTGGCGAAGTTTCGAGCTCATGGAAGCTGATAAAATGTGGTTTACACTAAGATTTTAAGAATATTTGTCTGTCCTTCGCCCTATTTATGTAAAATTATAAATTTCATTGCTTGCATTTTTACGCATATCTTTTTGCAGCAGGCCGTAAAGTAAGGGATTGTTTAGAAAAATTACATTAATTATCTCTCTATTTTTGAACATTTCATGTATTTGACTTACGATCTATTATGTGAGCACAGAGCCCTTTTTGGCGTACCCTGCAACCCGATGTTTCACACTGCCAATCAGCAAACAGAAAAACACTTTTATGCAGACTCCACAGCTCGCGTAGTTTAGAGTATCGTCCTTCCGCGTCGGTCTCAAGCGGTTATGGGAACTTTATAAAGTAAAATTTATTGATCTTTATAAAAATATATTTAATTACTAACTGAATATTTGACAACATAAATAAGTGGCCGACCGCCCTAAAGCAATGCCCCCCAAATTATCTGAAAATTGTTCTGTCAATCTTTTCCGTCGTTTCTATCCTTGACAGCCACGTTGTAAGTGATATGGGACAGCCTTACACACACTCCTGATTTTGAAGCTAATTTAGATAACTATGTGTTCCTCACACATATAACTTCTCAAGCATATAGAAGTCTGTTATCGCTCTTTTATGTGGGGAACATTACTTTTATGTGTCTGTGGGCTGGACAAAAACAAAGTAAACAAGGGCGCGCGGCGGAACTATGACGATTACGCACGCAAACCGTCAGAAAGTGTCCAATTAAGTAGCTGCCATGTCGAGTAGAACGTGAAATACTCTTGCGTTTTACTTAACAAAAAAGAATTTTGGAGGACGCTTAAGCTTCGCCTTTAAAAGCGGAACGCCATAGCCTTAACAGGTCTTGTTTACATCGCACTCTCATTTGCCACGAAAGCGTGACTCGCGTGGCCTAGTCAAAAGCGTCTGACTCGCAACCGAAGGGTCGTGGGTTCATATCCCACCTAAAATTCTTAATTTTTTTCTTTAAGGCAAAGGAATTACTTTAATAAGTAAAATCACTCGAGACATACGGCGAACTTTAATTCGCATTACATGTCATGTTTTAATCACTCTCATTACACGCGTGATGTTACGTTTCACATGAGCATTGTGGGTTGTTTGAAATTCTTGCGTGAGAGCTCTGACGTCATCACCCTATCGACCAACCAAGATTTTCTAGTCACGCCACCGACATTTGGTTTTCTGCGACATGAGCTCCTTAACGCTACCGCGTTAAAGTCATCAATTAGTTAGGGTGATGCCCATTCGCAAATTAAATTGAACGGCATCTTGTCAAGAACAAACCTCAACAGCCAGGCTATGCCAGCTTCTCCTGTATAAGAAAATGTTCATTTGGACAAGCGCTATTTTGGGCCAGATTCGATCGGAGTGCGAAGGTGCGTATAGATTAGGGTGAACAATTGCGATTACTCCTTGCTGCATGATTAGTCGCATGCATACGGTACTGAGTGTAAACAATGTTTGGTTAGAACAACATTCAGTTTGATTGCGGCTCGGTGTTCCTATAAAAAATTGTCCAAAAGGAATTATTTTAAAACTGTTGTGACATTTTTAAAATTTCATTGCTTTTAGCTAAGTTGTGTCGTCATCTTATACATATATTGTGAAGTGTATTTCGTGAACAATATCTGGTAATATATATGGCCACGAGGTGCTCCTTTTATAATTTTATGTGATATATTTAATTCCTTGGTTCAAAGACACAATCACAATTTCAACTTTAATACTGCGACATAAAGTTGTATCAATCACGGGTATTTTAGGTGACCTACCACACTTCGCGACAATATTTTATACTGTGTAAATAAATCCGCTTGAACTTTAAAATTTTACTTAAACACGAAGAAAGGACAAAAAAATGCAGTATAGTTCTAAATTTCAAGCCGATCTATTTCCAGATGTACCAACAAGCTCACCTCTTCACTCTTGTACCTAAGCATTTTAATTCAGGTAAAATATGTGTTACTGGTAAACAAAGGGATGTCGAGCCGTATGAACACGACGTTATGTGCGTTAATGTAGATTTACTTCTACTCTTGCGTCAAAATTAAATAACTGAATTTCATATTTTGGTACCTAAAAACAAAAGTAAATTGCACGGACGATCGAAGAAGCTCAAGAGTTTTACAGCGTAAATAGTGTATATGGCCAGAACAACGTGGAAAATATATTCTCAATTTAGCGGTTCAAACCGGTTCGAACCGGTTTGAACCGTTATTTTTGACTCCCCGGAACTGAACCGGAACCGAACCGAAAGCCGTGAACCCGAACCGGAACCGAACCGATAAAAATTTCGGTTCGACACTCTGAGCAAAACGGGCCTCTGCAGGAGAAGGTGCTCCTGCTCGGACGTGTACAGTGCTCTCGGCACAGTTCGGCGCTAATGCGCAAATATAGAAGGCTGCGACCTCAGCAATTTTGGAGGCCGTCGATAGCGTAGAAAATTACCGTTATCGTGGATGCAACGAAGAAAAAACAGCAAAAGATGCAAGACTACTTCATTGCATAATATTTCAGCAGAAAGTGTATTTTTCAGAGTCTAATTCATTAAACCTTTTGTATCGAATTATCCGCTATATTGGACTGGTAGAGGTTTTCTTGCGAGTTCAATATAAACGGGTTTGACTTACTCTGGCTTGGATTTCCGACCAGGTGGCGCAAGCTTCCGACCATTTCTACCATTTTGTGCTCCCGAACTCAATACACTTGAAATTAACAATAACAGTACTAATACCAAATAAGGGCAAATAAAAAACTCTAATTTAGACATATAGTATTTGTTGCTTGTACTATTCAAAGTTTTCAATTCAAAATTATACAGCCAAAATCACTATTCGCTTCGAATTCGATTCGGACCCAAAATCTTCTCTTCGCCCATGCCTAGATTCAAAGTTAGATTGCGTCACGATCATGAAGTAAATCTGCGTGCTATAAAGTTTGCGGCGTTCGTTCCTTTTCTTTTCTCTAACCTGTGCATTAGATTTTTGTAGAATGGTAGGACCAAGAGGGAGTTTCTCGCATGATCTATCTACCATCATTGCGCTAACATCGGGAGAGAAAACAACTCTTTTGTCAGCTCCGCACCGACCGCGCGTCTTTGGCCGAATATATAAAATATTCGAGAGACCAAATACTGAGAATTCGATTCGCAAATCAAATTCGGGAACTTGCCATTCGACTCAAATTCATATAATAGAGTATTCGCACACCCCTATATATGAGTGATCTCCCCAGGAGTACAAGACACTGTAGTAAAGTGGTTAGTTGGGCGAGTTGGTAATGATTGAACATGGTTAAAATTGCGCACAAACAGAAAAGAATAGAAAGAAAAGGAATTGCGCTTAATTCTTCCCTATTCTCTGTTCCTTTCTATTTTATGCAATTTTAACATTGTACAAGACACTGGTTCTGTCGTATCACAGTAGGCACCATCCTATTCTTTTGCTACGTTTTCTCGCAACTTTCAGCTCGTGACATCGCCGAATGTCGGCGATCAAACCGGCAGAGCGTCAATCGGCCAGCACGGTTGACGAGCAATTTCTATACTTCGTTTCACCTTAAATTAAAGCGCAGCCGACGCTACAATCTGGTGGGACCGATCAAGCGTCGTAAAAGCGCGACATCGTGGCATATGTTCATCTTTCTATACATAAGTTCTTTGATAGACTAAATCAATTAAGTGCGGCAAATGTCCCGTGAGTTGAGCTTTTAGTATGAGTGTTCTGCGTGAAGATGAAACTAAAAATGCGGTGAGTACACACCGCGAAATACGTATTTGTATCATTTTCCTTTTCTCCTATGTCTCCAAATATTAAAGTTGACCAATAACAAAATGTTTTCATTTTTCACTTCGCTTAAGCCCATCTCGGCGCGAGTGCGGCGCAATTCTTAGCCAAAATGGCGCTTTGCTGCAAGATGTACCGAACCTTCGTTCGTGGCGCTATTTGGCGCAAATGCTGTGGAACTTCCGTCGCTGCAGTAACTAAATTTCGCGACACTAAATAGCATACCAGGAAGCGTAGAGGTCGGGGATTCGGAAAACACAGTTAGAATTAGGGAAGCTCGAACAATCGCCAGAGGACCCCTTTAAGAACACAGAGAAAAGCTTTTCCGAACTCGAGACTATAAGACCAGGATCACCATATTCTCTACTTTTGAGAGGAGGAGCTCTGCTGGCAGACGCCATAGACCTTTCCGGGAAATGCCCCAGGGCCAAGATCAAGAACAAGATCAAAAGCATAATTTTTGACTGAATTGAACAAGACCGAAAACAAACATTTGATATTAAACCTGAACCAGAACCAAAACCAGAATCTCAAGTGACAGTCAGTGGCTCAATAGAAAACAATTAGGCAATAGCAGTGCTGATTGTTAAGGTGCGAGATGTGCCTGTTCTTGCTGGCGGCATTGGCGGTGCGGTATTAGTTAAAATAAGCGACAGACATAAAAACTAGTACACATTAATTGTAAACGAATAAACAAATCTTACGTCTATGTGTGATTCACACTACCAAGATCCTCTAAGTGCGACAGAAGTTTCAAAGTAGGGCTTGGCGTCAGCACGTCTGCCGGAGGCTTACGGCCCTGGCCAACTGTGCTCCAAGCGTTGACTAGAGAGCTTTTTGTCGTCAGTTAGTTTTGTTGAGGCTAAACCAGGGCTTCCCAAACACTGCTACTCTGCTACCCATAAAAATATAAAATATATAGTATTATGATACTCCCCCGGCTTGTCAAGATTCCAAAAGCTATTAGATTTCACTGCATGAACAATACCACAAAAATATTTACAACAATTTTTTTTTTTTTTAAGACTTATAGTAAAAGCAATTTAAAAAAAAAAAAAAAAAAAAAAACATTGCAAAAAAAAAAAAAAAAAAAAAAAAAGCTTATGTTAACAGAAATGGCTGTTTCTAAGGGCTGAAGTAAGCTTGTTTGTTAGAGCACAGATTCCCAAACCGAGGGCAGAGTTTGGACGTTGCAACTCGCAGTTCCAGCTCGATTCTGAGCTGTGAACTGTACTTGGTTTTCACAGATGCCACCACAGACCGGTGAGCTGCTTTGCAGCTCTCCGATGTGCTGATCCTTAGTACTTCTTCATTCACCGGCTGATGTCGGCTTCTCTACGGCATTAAAACAACTTGAGATATACAAAAGAAGTGTGGGTTGTCAATGGCTTCCAACGTGAAACAGCAGATGATCACAATTTTTGCCTGACTCCTATCTTACTTTCACTCGGTTCATAGTGGATGATCAAATCTTTTTCCTCTATATTAACAGACGACGTATAAAGATCTTTTTTAGTTTTATTACCGTCTGCAACAACGCTTTAGAGCAGACAAAACATATTCTTTGCCCAAGTTAGCAGACAAACCATCGTTGAATGCTCTCTTTGCACGCCCCGCAAGAGGCAAATTATATCTCGCCGTGACCAAAATCTTACCCCAACCGAGAGAAGCAAACACGGCGGGGCCCTCACCCTTGGATGCCTGACTGCCTGTGTTGAAGTTGAAGGTGATGCCGCCCGTACTGACGCCGCTGGCTGTGGACGAAGACAATGACGAAGACGTGGACAAAGACGGAAGCGAAGACGCCTCGCTCCGGATTTCCTTGAGGTGCCGCTCGTAGTCCCGGAACACGGGGGTGAAGTCACGATACGGATTCGAGTCCAGGTGCTTCTGGAGCCAGCGGACCAGGCACTCGTTCAGGGACTGCGCACAGAGAGCGGGCCCGCCGTTACCGCAACGACTTGGCGTCTCCAAATCTAACTACGGTAAAATCCTGTAAGAATGCTCGCCCAAGGTGAAGAAATAAACGGCGAAAAATATGGGACGGGCAATCTTTGGGGATGTAAATGGCAAAATATTGTGAAAGCATTTACGCGAGCTCAGATGTGCCGACAAAGACTGGGGAAACACGGAACCTGTCCCACACTCAGTGTGGGGTTTGCGCTAGTCTTATAATTGTGCCCCACAAACGTTAGTTGGGACGAGACCGAGTGAATAAGTGCGCCGATTGGCCGCTACCTTAAGTGGCTCTCGCGCGATGTCGATGAGGCGAGTGGTCGCACGACGCGACGTCACGCCACTCTCGCCAGCGCGTTTTTCCGAAAGCGCGACGCTTCCAGAGTAGCCACGCTATGCAGCTCAATGGTTGTGGTGTCGACTGCCGCTGCGCCGAGTCACAACCTTAACATTATGCGACGCTCCGAGTGTGTCACTCATCCGTGTTGCTTGTTCGTGAGGCTCGTTCCTGATGCTCATTCGTGACAACCTTCCCGTTGAAATCGACCGATAAACACATTCTGCATTAAAATCAGCGACAAACATTGGGGGCACACGCTATAAACCAGGCGAAACGCGAACAGACGCCGCCGATTGTAGATGCCGGGAGTTTGCATCCCACAGTGCAATAAACACCGTAGTATTTCCTACGAATTCCTGGGTCGCGAGAATCAATGGCACAGTACGCATACACGGGAGAGCCCGCTGCAACCTTGCTCGTCATGCATACTGCTACCATAGATGCACGGTTGAAGCCATTGCCGTCGGACATTGTGCGACATGAAACGGCAATCGGGGGCGGGTGACGATCAGAATTTTTATGCCGAGGGGTTTTCGGCCACAAAAATGGAATGGGCAATCCCTCGGGGGAGGGCGTTACAGTAGAGAGTCTGAGATAGAAAAAGTAACCAGGTTCTACGGCTCGCAAAAGCTAACCATCCCTAGGAGACAGCTAAAACTTTGTCTGAATGCGACTCTAGTGGCGGTGATAACACGCTAAAGTTTGCAACATGGGTAAAAAATTAACCCTTTTGCTATTGAGTTTTCTTCTTTTTTTTTTTTCTCTCAAAACGTGTTTAGTGGTTGCATATTTTTTCATTTTCAAAACAATAGTACAAGATTTAATGCGTAGGTCTATTTGAATTATTTAACGGGAGCATGCACAGTGCTTTCCATTTGTCCAGATTGAAAAGCGTTGAATGTAAATATTGATGGCAAAAATTTGTCACATTTTTCCCCTATCAGTTTCGTTCTGCCGACTTCCACAATATTCTGGTACTAGTCCTAGACTCAGAAAAGGAGGTACTTCACAAAGCTCCCCCACTGGATTATGCATGAGTAGGGTTCCGTGTTTTCGGATAAATCCGAAAAACACCCGCCGGTAAATGTTTGGTCATTTCAGATTTATTCATAAACTCTAAATTTTGATGTGCCCCTGCCCCCTTCCCCTCCTCCCCCCCCCTCCCTCCCTCTCCCTGTTGCATCCCCTTCCCTCTCCCTCTCGCCTCCCCTTCCCCTTCCCCCTTCCTTCCCCCCCCCCCCCCCCCCCCCCCCCCCCCCCAAGAAAGGGGAAAAATATGGTATTTTAAAATTAAGTTTGATCAGTGTGCAAGGTCAATGATCCTGAGAAAAAATGAAAGCCGGTGACAACTCCAGTGATGGAAGTGCCATTTGAACTTTTGGAGCAGGCCTTGTAGCAGGCAAAATGTTGTCTCGGAGCAGGTAGTGGCTCTTTTGGAGCAGGGTCCGGCATATTACTTGAAAATGAAATAATGCTGCATTGCTATATAAAGCCCATCTCTATTATTGGAACACAGCGCCTGTCGCCTTTTTAAGACAGGATATGTAAAATTGAACAAAGTAGACAGAAAAAAACATTTTTTTAAAAATAAAGTTTATCTGCTCGTCACATGAAAAAATACAATTAAATATGTCACACTGAGTTCTGATGATACAGTATAGTTTTATCAGACACCCGCGGAGCAGACACCGCAGTCGCGCAGTGCTTTGTGCTCCGAAAAGGACGGTGAGGCTTTACCAGCACTACGTCCAGAGTTTGGTGCAACTCAACTATACTTTGTTTCAGCTTCGGTGCGAGCGCAGCCGAAGCTACAAGCGCGCGCATGAAGCCCCTAACGGTGCCCACACTGCACGAGCCCACGCGCGAGTCAGGAATGCACAGAGCATTGGGCTCGCGCTAGCTTTGACTTCGCTGGTAGCTAACGCACGGGTACAGGGGGGGGGGGGGGGGCAACATTGAAAACACCCACAAGCTCGGCCTTTTTTTTTTTAAATTTAAATAGGCTGCTCAGTAAGATGGTTCTTCGCTTAGCCTCTGCGGCTTTGGTCTCAGATGTTGCTAACGTTGTTCCTTTCAATGATGATGATGATAATGCGCCCTCGTAATTTCGGTCTGCGTAACAGTTGCGGCGCAGAAAATACCGCGGTACCGCCACGCGCTCTTGATAAGACTTCAATTTTTATTTTTTATTGCTACATCTCATCTCGGCGCAAGCATGGCGCAATTCTTCAGTAAAATGACAATTTGGCGCTACATGTAGCAGGATTGCGTGCTTGGCGCAATTTGGCGCAATTGGCGCAGCACTTCCATCACTGCAACTCCCTGTAGCGCCGAATTGGAGCGCAGCTCTTGAGGGGGAGGAGGAGGGAAGGGCACTGATGGGACCATGGGGGGGTCACGTGACCTTACAGTTACACCGACGGCGACGCAGCTCAAGCCGGAAACGGGTGCCTAAGAGCTGCGCTCTAAAATTTTCGAGCATGAGCGCCTAATTTTGGTACTGCACCACACAGGGTCAATGGTTCTAGGAAAAAGGCCACCAGCTCTTATGACGCTTAAAGGGCAACTCTGCTCAATTCCGAAGATTTCGGGATAATGAGTTATTTCAAATTAAAAAGGCCTAGTAAAAGACAGTATGTCATTTGCTTCGCGAAAAATAGAATATCTATTTTAGAGCGCAGCTCTTAGGCGCCCGTTTCTGGCTTGAGCGGCGTCGCCATTGGTGTAACCGCGAGCCCCCCTCCCTCCCCCAAGGGCCTCGGGAGGATATCGGGTTCCTCCGGTGACCTCGGAGAGGGGGGTCTTGCGACTCCCCTCCCCGAAATCACCTGCCATGCCGCCCCCCCCCCCACCCCCCCAGTACCCTTCCCTCCTCCTCCTCAAGAGCTGCGCTCTAATTCGGCAATACAGGGAGTTGTAAACGGCTTTCACTTTTTTAGATCTACCGTAAAAACCCGCATATAATACGAGGTTTTTTTCAAATTTTGCCATGAAAAATTTGCGGTTCGTATTATACGTGGGTCCCAACAATTTTCAGCGTCTATGAGGCGCGATCTGACGCAGTTTGACGTGGTTTCGGTTTCGTAGCAATATGGCGTTCAAAACAGCTATCATCATCATTAAAATCACAATGTCCGAGAAGCCACCATGTGTCCACGGTCAGGCTAGGCAATGGCGTCGGCGCGAATCGCCGAAAACGATGCTCGGCCGCCTTCAAAAGAAAAGTAATTTTGGTTGCGGAAGACATCGGCAACAGTGCTGCCGGGCGACAATTCGCCGAAAATGAAGGCGGCATCCGCAGATGGAGACGACGAAATCAAGCTCTGTTCCCGTGCAACGGAACGAGAAGAAGCTTTGGAGGCCCAAAAAATGGCATGCTCGCCGACGTCGAGGCAAGTCTCGGCGACTTTGTAAAAGAGCAACGTGAACGGCACGTCGCCGTAGACATCAAGCTGCTGCAAGAGAGGGCCAGAGAACTTTGATGAGCCGACATTGGGTACACTGGGTTGTTCGCTTTATACGCCGCGCCGGGCTTTCACTGCGTTGGTGCACGCCCGTCGCTTGCTCTTTCAAGAAGTACGGAATTTCAAATGTGCTCCACGGCACTAAAGACGACTGCCTTAGGGAGGAGGCATCGGACAAGGAGTCTGATGGAAGTGATGACAGTGATTAAGGTTCAATTACGACGCAAATATACGTTTTTCTTAAGACTTCCTGGGTTGCATTTTACGCGGAATATTTTCGCGGTCCTTAAATTGTTTCATATTATACGCGGATAAAACTTTTTTTTTTCTTTGCGGTCCTCAAATCATGCCTCGTATTATACGCGGGTTCGTATTATATGCGGGTTTTTACGGTAATTTTTACCACAAGCGGAAATCTCAACCAAAACTTTGGCTCTGTCCGGCAACATTGGCCTCGAGCCACCAAGAAGAAGGCTATCACGTGGTACGGGACGTCACGTGATCCTTTACGCAACGCCGAGCAGGACTGGGGCGAAGGTGTGCCAGGAGCAAGTGTCGCCTGCACCACACTCCTATTCACATTTTGGTGTCCACAGCAATCGACGACGTCCGAAAAACTGCAGCGTAAGTCTGCGCACATAGTGTCCACAGTGTAAACGACACTCTGAGAGACAATAATCACAAACAGTGAGACGACGACGGCAGTTGTGACGGGGGGGACTGGATGGCTCCCAAGAAGCGCGCTGTGCAGGCCCATTAAGCCGAACACGTAGACCCCATTTCTCTTCCCAGAAACTAACTCCCACCGAGCAGCCTTATACCACCTTCAGCCGCAAGTTACTGGCGGTGTACTAACCACCGAATTCACAAACCTCACTTCAATTAAGGGGCCCCTCCACTTCCACTCCACTTCCTCGAGGAAGTGGAGGGGCCCCTCAATTGAAGTGAGGTTTGTGAATTCGGCGGTTAGCCTTGCTGCATTTCAGGCACTATGTCAAAGGTCGACAATTTTGGTGTTGACTGACCCTGAGCCCCTCACGCACGCTTTTCGTTCCCTGCGACCCGATGGTGACAGCCATTCTCAGCGAGAGCTGCGACAAACGTCATGCGTCTCGGAATTTGCACCAGACATTCGGCACATCCATGGTGCAGAGAATGTCGTGGCTGATGCTCTGTCACGAATAGGAACATTCACCAGCGAAACTCTGGCTGTCGTAGACTTCGAAAAACTGGCAGTTGCACAACGCGATGACGTGCAACTGTGCGACCTCCGTCCAACACCCAGCCGGCTTGTGTTCCGTGAGGTCCCTCTTTCTATGTGTCCCATCGACTTCATCATCGACACATCAACGGTATCACTGCATCCCTACGTGCCAGTACAGTTTGGCCGCCAGATCTTTGATGCCCTTCACAGACTTTCATACCCCGGAATCAAGGCTACCCATCATCTGATAACATCTCGTTTCGTGTGGCCCAGCATTAACAAAGATGTTTGTCACTGGGCCCGCACTTGCCTACAATGTCAGCGCTGCAAAGTTCAGCGTCACACGGTCACACCTTCGATCCACCCGACGCACGGTTTGACCACATCCATGCAGACATCGTTGGACTGCTGCCGCCTTTTCAGGAAAATGCCTACCTTTTGACTTGCGTCGACCATTTTACTCACTGGCTGGAAGTTGTGCTACTGCCCAACATCACCATAGAAACAGTGGCATGTGCTTTTGTTGCCTACTGTATTTCGCGGTATAGCGCGCCTTCCACTATCATTACAGAGCGGAGCCGCCAGTTCGAGTCCAGTCTCGTCTCCAGCCTCACCAAACTGCTGGGATCTCGGCGCATTCGCACCACTGCTTACCACCCCCCAGCAATGGCATGGTGGAGCGCTTTCCTGGCCAGCTGAAAGCCGCTTTCAAGACATATCAATGTCAAGATTGGATGGAAGTTGTTATGTAGCGGCTGGCAAGCTGGCGCCTATCAGCTCGTGACCATCGGCTGCGCTCGCACTGAGCGCTTGAGAGCCGCAGGGCACGAGCAGACAATGCCAGGCTAGGAACGTTGCGCCACGGAGGCTCCATCGGAATAAATTGATTGGGCGACCATCAAAGGTCTACATCTCGTATTTAACATTGGCGACAAGGGCGTACAAGAACTCCAGCAGCGGTTCAAGGATGACTGCGTCACAAGGCAAGCTCGAAGAATTCCAAGGGACAGGATGGTTGGCCTGGGAGGAGCGATTGGAATTCTTCTTCCAGGCAAACGACATAACGGACCACAAGAAGAAGAGAGCCCTGCTGCCGACCCTTTGTGGTGCGGAAACCTACGAGACTGCAAGCGCTAACGGCCCTGAGGAAGCCCGGCGAAGTTGCCTTTGAAAGCATCATGTCCATGCTCCAACAACATTACGATCCACGGCCTCCGGAACTATTCAGCCGAAGCCAATTCCAACGCCACGACCAACAGCCAGGTGAGTCCATCGCTACCTATGTGGCGGAATTAAAGAAATCAGCTGCCAACTGCAATTTCGGCGTGCTGACACCTCCCTCGGTGGCCACGACTAGCGCCGGAGCATCGACCGCTTCAACTATCGCTGAAGGACGAGCGGCCGCCACCCATTTGATATTAAGTCCAACCATGCCGCCGCTGGATGTAATGCTGAGAGACCGTTTGGTGTGCAGTGTGCAAGATGAGCGTCTGCAGCAACGGCTTTTCGCAGAGCAAACGTTCACGTTCAAGCAAGCATACAACATGGCAACAAGACTGGAAAGTGCGGTAAAACAGCAGCAGGAGCTTAAAACTACCACGACGGAACTGCATAGGGTCACACAACCACAGGCTACGAAACAGACCTCGGATCGAAATCAAACGCAACCGGATCTACGATGCTACCGCTGCCATGGACGGCACAGGCAAGACAGTTGCCCATTCAGCAGGGTAGCGTGCCGTTTCTGTAAAAAAATAGGACACATCGAAAAAGCTTGTCAAAACAAGATGAGGACTGGCACACGTCACGCAACCCATCAGATGGACTGCGGCGCAGAAGAGGACGCCCTAGAATCACAAAGTGGAGCTTCTGTCAAAAGCTACGGGTTGGACATGCAAGAGCTGAACGCACAACGTGCAACCAGTTTTGTTCCCAAGTACCTGGTGACTCTCAAGGTCGAAGGAAAGTCACTAGAATTCGAAATAGACTCAGGAGCAGCATTTACGGTAATCAGTGAGGCCACATACCAAAAGGTGTGGCCGACCAGACCTCCGTACCTGCGGAAAGTATTTGAGTGTGAAAAGTCATTTAATATCTATCGCTGTGATCGCGGTACAAGGTCAGGAGGAGGTGTCCTAATCGGTATTGCTGACCATATACAATCTTTTTATGTCCCCGTTGTTTCGTGTTTAGAGGTGGTCTGCGCAGGTATACGTATTAACCACCGTGACGTGATTTTCTGCGCCTGTTATCGGCCACCAAATGCATCCTCCACTTTTTGTAATGACCTTCATGACCTGTTAAATAATACTGTCGTAAGGTACCCTCATTCGCCTATATTTTTGTTAGGGGACTTCAACTTTCCGAAAATACTTTGGAATGATTCATGCCCGGTTGTTTCCGAGTCACATAATGAATCTACAGCATTTGTAAACCTTTGCTCTGATTTTAATTTTTCCCAAATGGTAACGGAGCCTACACGAACTTCATTATCGAGTGCCAATACTCTTGATCTCATTTTGACAACATCTCCTGACTTGGTTAACTCAATATCCTACTTGCCCGGTCTAAGTGATCATTGTTTTATTAATTTCATTCTTAAAGAATCTGTTCATCGTTCAGTCAGTAAGCCAAAGTATATTAGGGACTACAACAAGGCCGACTATCAATCCATAAACAGAGAGCTTGAAGTGTTTTTAGATGAATACATGCTGGATTTTTCGGAACGCACTATCGAAACTAATTGGTATCTTTTAAGAACAAGGTCAATTATTTAGTACAAAAATACATACCTTTACGCGTAATCTCATGCAAGCATCGAGCCGCTTGGTTCAACGTTCCATTAAAGCGTCTTTCAAATAAGAAAAAGCGATTATATCGCAAAGCCAAACAGAGTCAGAGTGATGTCAACTGGAGTGCTTATCTTCAATTTACAGCTCTGTTTAAAAGCGCAGTGAAAGAAGCTAAGAGGGTTTTCTTTCATAACACACTTCCTTCGTTACTGATAAACAACGCTAAAAAGTTCTGGAACGTCGTTGGTGGTCCGAAACAGAATAAGATATATCTAAACGATGACAATGGTGTGACTATTCCTCAGTCTGATTGCTGCTCTGAGTTTAATGAAGTGTTTGCAATGTCGTTCTTGAATCTACCCTCCGTTTGTCTTCCTGATGTTGCTGATTCGAGCTTTTTTCCTATGGATCCTGTGCTGATTGACTGGGTTGGTGTGATGCATTTAATCCGAAATTTAAAAGTTTCTTCGTCATCTGGACCCGATGATATTAACTCAAAGTTCCTGAAGAACACCGAAGTATATTCCTCCATAATTTTGTCGAAACTATTTTTCACAGTCCCTAGATACCTGCATTGTGCCCGGCGATTGGAAGGTGGGCAAGGTGGTACCCTCGTTTAAATCAGGAATTTCGCAATCTCCCCTTAAAGGGAAGCTACGGAGCTTCTTGGAAAAAATGAGTTAGAAGTGAATTCTAGCGTATTTTTACCCCGTGAACCCGAATACCCAAACCATTTGTTGCGTAAGTATTGTTAAACGCGAGAAAAACGTGAAAGACAGTCGCTGTCCGTGACGTCATCGACGGATCTTTTGGCTGCCCAAGGCTAGAGAGGCGGGGCTTCAGCCCTATATTGAAATTGCTCTTGTGGCTCTCCGGCGCGTCGCATTGAAATATAATTTTGATATCTGTTATTCTAAAGGCCAAATGAACGCAATTCAAGCGTTTTTTCTCAAATGTAGAAGTGCCCCATCTTCCCTTTAACTACAGACCTATATCTATAACTAGTGTTCCTTGTAAAATCCTAGAGCATATAATTTATTCTAACCTTGTTAGTTTTCTTGAAAGTAATGCATTTTTTACATCATGCCAGCACGGCTTTCGTAAGACGTTCTCCTGTGAGACACAACTCATTTCATTTACACATGAACTTTTTGCTGCTTTAGATAATGCATCTCATGTTGACTGCGTATTTCTGGACTTTTCTAAAGCTTTCGACCTCGTATCTCATCAGCTACTTTGTTTGAAATTAAGCAGATTAAATATTGACCCTAACATTCTCGCATGGATTGAAAGTTTCTTGTCTAACAGAACCCAATTTGTAGTTGCTAACGACTTCAAATCATCCTCGTCCCCCGTCATTTCAGGTGTGCCGCAAGGGTCTGTGCTTGGCCCTCTTCTCTTTCTCATCTACATTAATGACCTTCCTAACTCTATCAACTCATCCATCAAGTTGTTTGCTGACGACTGCGTCATTTTTCGAGTCATTTCTACTAGTTCCGATTCCTATGTGCTTCAGTCTGACCTTAACAAAATCTCTAATTGGTGTGATATCTGGAAAATGCGTCTAAATACTAACAAGTGTAAAGTAATGAGGATTGCACGTCAGACCGTTTGTGGCAACATTTACGATTATCAACTTTCAGGCAGTGCACTTGGAACAAGTAACGTCATACAAATACCTAGGGGTTCACATAACAGCTAATCTGTCTTGGCAAATGCATGTTAAACATATAGTAAATAACGCTAACCGCATGCTTGGATATTTGCGTCGTAACTTTTCTATGGCACCATCATCTTTAAAGCTTCTCCTCTACAAAACTCTCGTCCGCTCTAAACTGGAGTACGCATCTTCGGTGTGGGACCCAGGCCTGGAATTTCTTACCAATAACTTAGAATCGATACAGAATCGCAGCGCGCGTTTTGTCTTGTCGAACTACTCCCGTTCATCTAATGTATCCTCTATGAAGACAACCTTGAACCTTCCGAACCTCTCTCTGCGCAGAAAAATATCGCGACTCACGCTATTTCATAAAATATATTATTATAACCCGCACCTGCGTGCTGTCGTGGAATGCGAACTGACTGGAGCAGGTCCAACATTCAACATGGGCCACGCCCGTGGTGGTGGTTAGAAAGACGGATGGTTCGGTGAGGCTCTGCGGGGACTATCGCAGCACGGTGAACAAGACAGCGAAGCCAGTGGCTTATCCGCTGCCGACCCCCACTGAAGCCTTGTCTAACCTCCGGGGTGGCACAGTCTTCTCAACACTGGACCTTGTGCAGGCTTATCAACAGCTACGGGTGACAGACGACACAGCCGAGGTACTGACAATCAACACCATCAAGGGACTGTATCGAATGAAGAGACTTCCCTTCGGAGTGGCGGCAGCTCCTGCAATCTTCCAGAAAGTCATGGACACAACATTAGCAGGTATCTCAGGAGTCACTGCGTACCTAGACGACATTATCATCAGCGGGGAGACTGCAGAAGAACATAACAATCGACTAGATCAAGTACTGACGAGACTAGAAGGTGCAGGCCTAAGACTAAAGGAAACCAAGTGCCGCTTCGGGGTGAGTGAAGTAAAATTTCTTGGCCACCTCATCAATGCGGACGGCATACATCCCACGCAGGAGAAGATTCAGGCCGTAGTACAGGCGCCCGAGCGAAGGAACAAGACAGAGCTGCAGTCCTTTCTGGGACTGTTAGCGTTTTACGACAGATTTCTACAGAATCGAGCAACGATTGCGAAAGAGCTCTATCACCTACTGGAACGGAAGACAGAGTGGCGGTGGGAGGAAAACCATTGCGAGGCTTTCCAGAAAATGAAGGATCTGGTGGTGCAGTATACAGTACTGGCACACTATAATGAAAGAAAATCACTACTACAGTGCAGTCCAGTTATAACGATATTATTAAATGCGAAAAATCCTATCGTTATAGCCGATTATCGTTGTACCCGGGCTGACCCTGAAAACTGCCCAAATAGTTCCCCCTAGCAGAAGGTTACTCACCAGTGTTTACTGAATCACACCATAGAAGAAGCGCCGCAATATAACAAAGTTTTATTGTAGGGTCATCAGCAAGCACGCAATGAAATGGTGTCAAATACGCTAAAAAAAATCCAAGATCTCCGCTTGCTTGTGTGGCAGCTGGAGCTTGACTATCGCGGTGTGCATACAGCTCGTACAAGGCTTCCCTAAGCCTTTTCCACTGGTCGTCAAAGCCACTTGTTCCAGCCTTCTTCATTACGACGTCCCCGGATTTCAGGATGGTCGATATCGTCGACTGAGAGTGCTCATACTTCTGGACGACACTTCCGACCTTGAATCCTTGCCGCCAATCACGTAGGATTTACTTTTTCTCCTCGAAGGAGATAGCTTTTCGCTTCGTCGGAGCCATCTTTCACGCCAGTGACGCGGGTAAGAGGAGGGCGGGGAAGGGTTACGAGGTTACGGGTATGATGATGATGATAGCGCCGAGGTTTTAAGGCCACGCGCAGCGCCTGCTCATGGAGTATTCGGTCGGGGCCCATCGGCAATGATCGCGACAGTCAATCTGGGTCGTTTCTTCGCGGAAATTCACAATTTTTCTCTCTTTTTCTGTTGAATTTTCGTAGTAAACACATTCTATGCGATGATTTATTGATCGTTATATCCAATATGCCGGGAAAAATGCATCGCTATATATGGTTTATTTTTACATAGAACCAATGCAAAAATTGATGCTTTTATAAAATCGATCATTATAACCGATATATCGTTATAAGTGGTATCGTTATAAGTAGACTGCACTGTATTGTCCTGCGACGATTCGCCTTACAGTGTGGGTCCCACAGTTGGACTCCGACGGCCGGGAGGCTCTGATTGTGTTTGTGTCCAGGACCGTGAAAACTGCTGAGTGCAACTACTCACAACTGGACTGAGAGGGCCTAGCCATTGTGTATGGAGTCAGCCATTTTCATCAGTATGACGCAGGGCGAAGCATGACAATCTACACAGATCATCAACCTCTTCTTGGCATCCTAGGAGCTGACAAGCCCGTTCCACAAGTGTTGTCACCGCGGATGACCAGATGGTGCGTAAAATTGGCCGCTTATAAGTATGAGCTGAGGTACAGGCCAGGAAACCACCATCAGAATGCAGACGCTCTAAGCCGACTTCCCATGTCCACCACGGAGGAAGAGCCAGAAGCACCCGGAGACATCCTGACGTTTGAGGCTTTGACCTGCCCACCGCTCTCAGCAGACCAAGTAGCCAAGGAGACAGCACGTGATGCCGTCCTGTTAACAGTATACCAGGCAGTACAAGAAGGTACTATGCCTCAATATCAGTCCCCAGAGCACTCGCTGTACAGAAGTAAAGCGGCAGAGTTGTCAACACACAGAGGATGCGTAAGCTGGGGGACACGGGTCGTGATTCCTAACAACTTGAGAAGAGACCCGATGGCTCTAATTCACTCGGGACATTGCGGAATTGTGGCGATGAAAGCTTCCGCTCGCAGCCACGTTTGGTGGCCCGGGATCGACGACGATATTGAAGCATGGGTTGCCGCATGTAGCACCTGCCAGATACACCGGAAGTTACCAGCAAAGGAACCTATCCCTGTGTGGAATACGCCAACCGAGCCGTGGAACACTGTTCACCTGGACTTTGCAGGTCCTGTCGAGGGTCATTTTTTTCTGGTTGTGGCTGGAAGTGCGCGTGGTCCGCAACACGCCGTCTGCCGCCGTCATTAAAGAGTTACGGAGCATTTTTGCAATGTCTGGTCTACACTATAGACCACTTACAACGTAACTGCTTATAGTGCAGGACCGGGTATAACGCAGCTTTTTTAAACCACCGGTTCGCCTCCCATAGAACTCCGTGTAATTACATACCGCTTAAAACGCAGGCGCGCAAAGGGAAATACCGGTTATAGTGCGGTTTCTGCAACAGCCCGGCGACCGCGCCGACTGACCGACGCAGAGAGCACGCTTCCCTGTGCGACACTAGATAACGGCGAGAGCCGCAAGCTGCACTCGCGGGGCAAGGAGGTTGCTTGAAGCGGGGAGAAGCGAAGAGAGAGGCTTCAGTTGCCATAGCGACGGAGGGACGCACGCACGTGTTGTTCACGTGCGTGCGTCCCTCCGCTGTGTTCGCGCGCGTTGCATGCCGGTCGCGGGCCGGCTTCTTCTATCCGCAAACATGGCGTTGGTTGTGGTCGTTGACGTAGACAGCATGGTGGAAGCTCATCGTTCCGCATAAAAGCGCTATCCTTGACTGTGAATTTTTGTTGTGTGTCGTTATGATAACCCAGCACATACTAGAAGAGAGGATCCACCTACTCGTGCGGCAATGTCGTGACGGCACTCTCAAGACGGCAGAAACGCCCGTGTCGTCGTGTTTGTTTACTTCAACTACAGTGGTGATTTCTAAGCGTTTGTGTTTTCGAACATCGTCCGGATTTCTTATTTAGAGCATTTCGTACCTGTGCTCAAGTTCAAGGTATTACTGGTGCGTACCGTATAAAGGATGCGAATTTTCACGCGTTTTCATGGCCGGAGAAAAGTGATTAGGGTTAGCAATCCTGAACGGTCGCAACGTCCGTCCGCAACCCGCGACGCAGTTAAAAGGCTGCACCAGGCAAAAGCCGCTCATTTCTTTAAAAATGTGTGACACACTTGAGAGAGAAGTGTATTAGTCTGGTGAAATAAAGACTTTCCTCAAACTAAGCTTTATTTTTCATCTAACATAAAATAAATTTTTTTACAAAGGTAAGTTGTCTGATGGGATGTACTTTGGCCTGAAAAATTGATGCTTTGGTTATAGCGCGGTACCGCTTATAGTGCGAATTTTTGCACCTCCCGCGACATACATTATATGCGGTCTACACTGTACCAAGGAAGATTGCGTCGGACAATGGCGCGGCGCTAGTTTCCGAGGAGATGAAAACATTTTACCAAAACAACGGGATCATCGCTGTTACTAGTGCGCCGTACTCTCCCGCCACTAATGGCCAGGCGGAGCGCATGGTACAGGAGCTGAAACTTGCACTCGGGAAGAAGGGAAAGGAAGAGCTGAATTGTGCATTGGCCAGGTTTTTATTCAAACAGCACACTACGATTCACGTTGCAACGGGAAAAACGCCAGCATGGTTGCTTTATGGCAGGGAACTTCCATCAGCTCTTGAACGATTAAAAACTGTACTTTCTGAAGAGCCAGTCTGCACGGAAAGCGTCACTAGCACACGGGAACTGAGCGTGGGACAGTCGGTTTGGACTAAGAAGTTTCCACACGGCAAAGGCTAGGTTCCTGGCGTAATCGAACGTCAGATGGGCCTCCGTTCATGGATGGTGAACACAGATGAAGGTTCGGTAAGCCAGCATACCAACCACATACGCCAGCGATGTACAGCAGCCAGCACTCAACAAGAAGCGAAGACTCCGTCTCCTGTGTGGGACCTCAAGATTGACCAGAGGCGAAGTCCACCACGGGCACCATCTCCCGGCAAACATACTCCAGCTCAAGAAGACGCATCACCCCAGCGAGACAGTAGCAGGCCGGCGGCGTTTCCTCGCGAACCAGCGTCAGCTCCTTCGACAGCAGACGCTGGCCCTTTCACTGGTACCCGGAGGGGCACCCGAGCGTGACGACAACCGCAACGCTACGGGAGCCACGACTAGTTGGAGGGGGTGTTATGTAGCGGCACCCATCGGCTCGTGACCATCGGCTGCGCTCGCACCGAGTGCTTGAGATCCACGGGGCACGAGCAGACAACGCCAGGCTAGGAACGTTGCACAAGGCTAATTCGGAGGCTCCATCGGAATAAATCGATTGGGCAACCATCGAAGGTCTACATCTCGTATTTAACAGAAGTTCTGCGACTCGTTCTCCTGAACATTCGGACAGCCCTCAAATCCGATTTTGGTTGCAGCATTGCGGAGTTGGTCTACGAAACAACGCTTCGCCTCCCCGGCGAATTCTTGGCATCCACATAGGCCGACGCATGTCTGGACTCCACCAATTACGTGACCCAACTACGGGAGGCCATGACACACCATCCGGGACACTGCAACTCGTTGAAACCCCAGCCAATCCCCCATCATCAACCAGGACTTAGAGAACTGCACACGTCTTTCTACCGCAGATACCGCAGAAGCGTCCACTTCATTCAAGCGCCCACTATTAATGTGTTCTTAACTACTGAATTCTGCATATTATACATTAAGCACTTGATTTGAACGGACAAGCGCCCAAGGCTAGTTCAATCTAGTTTTCAGTGGAAGTGTGATGGTCACTCCCCCCGTATTTTGCGGTAGATTTGTCGTAACTTATGAAACAAGCGTTGAACTGGTTGAACAGATCATCAAAAAGCCCCGAGGCGGTCAGGTGAACATATCGTATTTACACAAATGTAGGTCGACCTTTTTTTTTTTTTTTTTTTTTTTTTTTTTCAATTTTTGAAAATTTGAAGTGGGGGGTCGACTTATAATCGAACCGAAGCATTCCACCGCCGGCAAAAACGAAACAATTGCGATATCATGAGCACCTCAGCTTGTTACGAGTTCAGCCGGTTATACCTCTAGCACTGCACTATTTATTCTGTGTGCTCATTTTACAAATTTAATTATTGTTTTATTTGTGCGAACGAGTATTATTGATAGCGATTTGCAAATTAACCCGAATATACGGCGGTGAACAGCGCACGGCGCACCCGACTCCCGGGGGTGGCGGCACTTCTTGTAAGAGTCACTCTGGAGGCCGCTGGAACAGCCTCCTGGCTCACTCACCCCGCGGCTTCCCTTCGCAGTTTTTCGTGCGATTCACGGTCGCACATCGTTTGATAGAGTGTCGAGATCATGCTGGAGCGCTAACTACGTTTATTTTATATTGACACGCTTGATCCGGGCAGTTTAGGCTTTCGGTGCTCGTTTATGGCCATTCTTCACTCAGAAGCAACCAAGTGCTCTGGTGGATGCAAGTTCGACCCGTCGGAGCGGGTGATGCTCCAGTGGAGTCTCCAGTGGCGCGGGATGTGACGGCAAACAAAGAGGTTTCCGCAGTCCAAAGTCTGGATAGGTGGAGATGCCTTCCGGAGTTGGAGGTCAAGCTTGCAACGTACGGCGCAAAAGTGTGCAATTGGTCCCTACCGGTGACGTCCGACGCGATCGCCGAGCAAGCGCGGAAGATGCGGTTGATCATTTGCGAAGTGCGAGATTTCGTTAGATGACACCGACGACGTGCTTCAAGAACGTGGCAGTGATGATGACGGGACTGACATCACCAGTGCAGATGAGTCATAGCCTAATCTTCGTTTCAGCTTCCGTCCGAGCGCAGCCACAGCTACGTGTGGCCGGAGTCAATCACACGACGGCAAAAGGTCACACGATCTCGCCTACATTTTTGTATCACTCCGCTGCGCCGCTGGTCGTCCGTGCCGCCTGTGCTCGCCGAGTATTTCGTCTGCTACGGCTGTATCAGAGCTATCGTGTGCTACAGATTTAAAAAATGCCCTTCCACACTCTGAAATTCAGTCGCAAGGGATGTCAGTACATACGCTGGCTGCTGGCATCTGCGACCGAGCTTTCCGCCTGTTCGGCATAGTGTCACGGGTGGTGACCAATAAACAATAATAAACAGAAAGAAATAAACGTTTAATGTGGCAAACTTGTGCCAAAAATAAAAGGGTACAAAAGATAATAACGGAGCGTCGCGGGCGTCAAAGTCGGCGTAGCAGCAGAGTCGAACGCTGGGCGAAAAACTGACTCCGCTCGCCTGGCGGAATCCCTTATGTACCCTCGTGGGTTTCTGGATCGTTCGGCGTAGAAGGTTCGGCGCGTAGAACATTCTAACCTGGAATCAGCAAGATGGTTCTCGAATTTACCAGAACATTACTTTACAAAGTCAACAAAAATGTGCCTCCGCGGCCAGGAATCGAACCCTAGCTTTCAGCGTGGAAGGTAAGCGCGATAACCATTAGGCCACGCGCGCGCTGCCTACTTGGCCAGCTGCGCGCGCGGCAAGATGTGACGGCAAACAAAGAGCTTTCCGCAGTCCAAAGTCTGGATAGGTGGAGATGCCTTCCGGAGTTGGAGGTCAAGCTAGCAACGTACGGCGAAAAAGTGTGCAATCGGTCCCTACCTGTGACGTCCGACGCGATCACCGAGCAAGCGCGGAAGATGCGGTTGATCATTTGCGAAGTGCGAGATTTCGTTAGATGACGCCGACGACGTGCTTCAAGAACGTGGCAGTGATGATGACGGGACTGACATCACCAGTGCAGATGAGTCATAGCCTAATCTTCGTTTCAGCTTCCGTCCGAGCGCAGCCACAGCTACGTGTGGCCGGAGTCAATCACACGACGGCAAAAGGTCACACGATCTCGCCTACATTTTTGTATCACTCCGCTGCACCGCTGGTCGTCCGTGCCGCCTGTGCTCGCCGAGTATTTCGTCTGCTACGGCTGTATCAGAGGTATCGTGTGCTACAGATTTAAAAAATGCCCTTCCACACTCTGAAATTCAGTCGCAAGGGATGTCAGTACATACGCTGGCTGCTGGCATCTGTGACCGAGCTTTCCGCCTGTTCGGCATAGTTTCGAGATGTAAGTGCGCGTTGCAAGGTGCCCAATGACCCGGCTGTTGATGTTTCCTTGTATTGTCTGGATATACCAGGGCTCGAGGCGCAGTCCTTTCCACCAGCTTCTCGGAGTTCAACGTGATCGGCAGGTAAAGGGATACCTTGATTTCGCCGCGTATGAGTTGTGGGGATTGTGATCCCTCAACATTCTGTCGCGTCAGCGTTTTGGCATGCCGTGGCGGCCGCTTTGACGTAGCGAGAGGTGGCGCTGCTTACCACTGTAAGTGGTTTCCTCCTTTCCCCCCTAAGGGCGATTTTCGTAACAAACGCCCGCAGAAAGGAGATCGACGTGTCGCTCCTTGATTGGCCCCTTCGCCCCGCCGTTATCTTAAGACCAGCGAACAGCAGTGTATCGCCGTCTCTTCTTCCTGGGATTTCGGCAGCGGCGACAACGGGGAACCGTCCGGTGCACCGGTGAGCGTTTACCCCGTCCTTTGTATCTTTGTGAACGACCGTTCGGCCGTGGGCGATCTCCACACCGACGGCGTTCACCAGCTTATAGCCGCTGTTTTCTTGTTATTTGTTTCGTTGTTAATAAACAGAGATTATCACCGTTACCAATGTGACTGGTGTCTGATTGCGATCAACAAGCAGCATGCCGCGCGAGTACGAACCCGCTTCGCGGTAGAGCGTCCCGCCGCGAACGTAGTACTCCCAGAGGCAAGGGCCTCAAGGAGAACCACACAGTGAATTGCAGTGGCCCGGACGCGTTTCTTGTTTACAATGCATTCACTGTACGACACGGTCAGAGTCTCCTGCCGAATTAGAAAGCAGACTTTCATCACGACCTCTTGCGTCCGACGCTCAAACGTGCCTTTGCGAAAGGACGTTTTAAGCGACTCGGTGAGGAAAACGGCAAAGCACATGATTCGGCCATTACGGGAACGAAATCACACAGAAAAACTGAGAGCTGCAGCCGTGTTGCCAGCGGATGTACATGTTTTCACCAAACCACATATATTTACATATATTAATAAAAACATAAACTTCAGGTATTTAATTCCTTTAGTTGCAAATCATTGTCAGCGGTACACATCTGGAATATTGTGCGATGTTTATGCACAAAACAGTTATTAGAAAAATACTTTTGCGGACTACTTTGTGGTGCTTTGGAATGCTCTTCTCGAAGTTGCGAACCGTCCTTCAACCTTCGGCTGCGCTCGGACGGAAGCTGAAACGAAGTATAGTCGCGGATGGAGTGAGAACGACAGGGAGCTGCTTCAGTTGTCCCGCCTCCAGCGTGAACTTCCTAGTTTCAATAACACCTGGGCATTTCATGGACATGCATCGCGTGCATGTGCAGCCAAAGCAGACCAGAAGGCATCGATCGCATGTTGAGGTGTTGGAGGCTCGGCATCTGAAACAGATACTTTGCCGTTCTCACGTGTTCGCAGTAAAATGCGCATCTAAAGTTTTTTTTTTTTTTCTTGATCTGCAATGTGGGGGGAGGGGGGAGGGGTCGATTTACAATCGTGCAAATATGGTGCTGCTTGCTTATTTGGAGACTAGTAGCAATCCAATCAAACGTCGCCTAAATGCAAAGCTGGTATAAGACAACTAAATAGGCAGGACAACGCATTCACAAAAAAGCATCCCTTCCCAAAAATTCTTAGTTATCCTGGGCGTTTATTTTTGGCTCCTGACAGAAGTAAAGGTTGAGGAAAATGCAACCAGACTAAATTAGGGAACCACCCAGCCTAATACAGCTGATCAGGTCACAACTGGTTGTTGTCAGGCTAACCATATTGCCGCTGCCTGGAACTTTTCTTCTTTAATGAATGGAGATATTGGCCGCTTTAAAATGCAGCCGGTTACCAATGATAATGAAGTAAGTTATAGTGCAGGACCGGATATAACGCAGCTTTTTTCAGCCACCGATCCGCCTCTCATACAACTCCATGTAACTACATACTGCTTAAAATGCAGGCATGCAAAGGGAAATACCGTTTATAGTGCAGTTTCTGGAACAGCCCACCGATCGACCGGCACAGCAAGCACGCTTCCCTGTGCGACACCAGATAACTGTGCAAACGAAACTCACAAGGGCAAGGAAGGCAACGAGGTTGCGTGGAAGAAGCGAGGAGACGCTAATGAAGAGGCGAGAAACGAATGACGACGCAGTGAGTTACGACGCAGTGAGGTGCAACATACACACACACTTGCTCAACTTGGAAAGCCCCAACGAGCCACAGTTCACTGGATTTACTCATTATAATAAAAGCCTTTCGCCCTTTCCATTTCACCCCCTCGCTCGAGTGACACAAAACCAACTTCCTTTCTTACACCGTGTGCAAAACGAAGGGTGGATAGCTAGATAGTTCCTAGTTTCGCTCCTTGCAGCTTGCTAGCTTGCTCCACGTCTGCTTGGACAGCGTGCGGACCACATCGAGCATATCGTGCGGAAATCGACCGTCCATCCCGATCTGTCCCTGTCTCCAAAGTCCAAGATGGCCAAGAAACGACAACCCTGTCTCTCGGAACTAAACACAGCATCGTCAAAGATGTTGAAAGTGGCACGAAAAAAGCTTCCATCGTGGCCAAGTACAACGTTGCTGACACGACGGTTCCTACTGTCTGGAAAAACCGGGAGCAGATACAGAAGCAGCTACAGCAAAATTCCGCGTTGCTCTCAAGCAAGAGGATTCGTACGTCAAGTATGAGGATGTCAACGAAGCTTTGTTTAGGTGGTTTCGCAAAGCCTTGTTTAGGTGGTTTTGCAAAGTGCAAGCCAAGAACGCCCCAGCGAGTGGCCCAATGCTACAAGCAAAGGCTAGGTTTTTTGGGCATTTGTTCGAACACGACGGCTTTAACCCCCTCAACGGAAGGATTCAGCGGTTTAAAGACTGCCACGGGATTAGCTGCAAAGTTGTCTCGGTCGAAAGTGGGGAAGTCGAGGACGCCAGCATCCAGGTGTGGTTTCGGATTCATCTCGGGATGATGCTTTCCACTTACGCGGACAAAGACATCTATAATGCCGATGGAACTGGTCTGTGCAACAACATGCTTCCCGATTGCACTATCGCGATGAGAGGTGAACCCTGTTCCACAAAGTCTCAAAGGAACGTGTCATGGTTTTGTTTTGTGCAAACATGGACGGCTCCGACAAGAGTCACTTGTTTATCATCGGGAAATCAAAACGACCCCATTGCTTCAAGAAGCGAGAATGTCTGCCTGAGGTGTACACAGCAAATGGAAAGGCCTGGATGACCTAACAGTTCTTTGCTAGTTGGCTGAAAATTTTTGATGAGGCTATGGTTACGGAAAAACGTCGCGTCATTCTTATCCTGGACAACCGCAGCGCTCACAATGTGCAGCCGCAATTAAGCGCAGTCAATTTGAACTTCCCGCCGGCAAACACCACTGCTAAAAGCCAGCCTCTCGATCAGGGACTCATCCCTACAGTCAAGACGCTCTACAGGTAGCGCATGTGCGAAAGAGTCGTCTTGAAATTGCAACGAGAAGGATTTATCGAGGTGGATTTGAGGGGTGCCATCGACACGACCACCGAGTCGTGGTGGCAAGCAAAAGCCACAACCATCCAGAAGTGTTTTCGCAATGCAGGGTTTCTGCGCGATGCCAGGAATTCGGAGGACGCCGATCGGCGCAGCGATGCGATTGACAAGGCAATTGGCGCGGACGACATGCGGTCCGACCTTGTGGAAAAGCACTTTCTTCCTGCAAACGGCACGTTTCAAAACTATGTAGATCAGTGTGACGATGACTCTTTTATAAATGAGGAAGCAACCACCAATGAAGCTATTGTTGCAGCGGTGCAAGGTTCTAGGGCAAATCCATCCGAAGATGAGTCGGACGACGACGAAGAGAGCACGCCGGAAGTTTCGAGTAAAGACGAAGTGGAATTCTTACATAAGCTGAAGGTTCACTGTGAGCAGAACTCCTTCAGTGATGAGGTCTTCAAATGCCTTAGTGTTATCGAAGAGCAGGTCGTCCGCAACGCCGTTAAAAGGCAGCACCAGGAAAAAATCACTAACTTCTTTCAAAAAGGGTGACACGTTTGAGAGAGAAGTGTACTACTCTAGTGAAATAAGAATTTTCTTCAGACTGAGCTTTATTTTTCATCTAACATAAAATAAATTGTTTTACAAAGGTATGTTGTCTCATGGCATGTATTTTGACCTGAAAAATTGGTGGATTGGTTATAGCGCGGTACTGCTTATTTTTGCGACTCCTGTGACATATGTTATATGCGGTCTACACTGTATTTATAATTGTTGCCTCGAACCTATGGGAGTGAACTAGGTTTGAACTTCGTTGAACTTTCGTTCACAAGTTGGAAGTTCTTCAAACTTTTAAACTCAGCAGGTTTCAAAGCTCGAAAACCATTGGATTTCTTAGCATAATAAGCCTAAAAGTTTGAAAATGTGGAATTTCATACCGCGAAAAATCGGAAGTTAAAAAAAAATATCGAACTTTTCAGCGCCAAAATTTAAAAGTTTGAAAATCGTTGAATTGTTTATGTAATTAGTTTGACGTTTTGAAACTGCAAACCTTTCGAACTCCTTGCTTCAATCTTCAAACCACAGGCTCAAAACAAGTTTGCGACATCTCTAGTTTTGAGTTTTCCACAGTGTTCCCGTGCAAACTTGAAAGCTGCTGTCGCTGCTTTTTGGGCTCTCTCGCTTTCGTCAAATGACCACTTACAGAAAACTTTTTTTCCCTCCATTGGCTTTATTATAACGAGGGAGTACTGTACTTGTATCAGAAAGCAAAGGCCCTGATAAGATAAATTTGTTAACATGGCAAGAGAAGCAATGACTAGCTCATTTATTTAAATATTAATTGAGCCTTCGCTTTTTGGTGCTGTCCATTAAAATCAGGTGTTGAAGTATGAAATAATGACCAAAGAAAGCTGATCCACAACAGTGTGCAAAATTACCGAGACGATTGAGCCCCACGAGATATGCTCCAACATGCCAGCAGTTCCTCGTGGCATGCTGGCAAATTGACTGGTTCTTTCCAAGGGCATGCCTTCCTCTCCGAGTGCTCTTGCCATTGGAGTAAGGAGCGGTGCAGACAACATTTAGTGTTGTTGTCAACAGTAGCGGCGGGAGTATGCGGGGTCTGGCAAGATCGCGATAAAATCCGGCTCTACAAAGTGGCTGTGCATTTGACGGTGCGAGGATTACAATGGACAGGACGACATTCGCTCGTGGCAATTACGATAAAAATCCGCACGAGAAGTATTTGCAGTTTCTAGCTTTTACAAGACCGTTCACCTCACAGCGGTGGACATACTAACCCTGACCAATGACGAAACAGGCCGCGGCATGTTCACCAGATTTTGTGGACGTTTCGAGAAATTTTCAGGTTAGGTAACAGTTTCTAAAGAATGTGTGCCCTAAAATTAAGGGGGCTCGACCATCATTTACAGTGGTTTGTATCAGAAGGTGATATATATGTCTTGTAAGTAATGCTTGCACACACAAAAAAAAAAGAAAAAAAAAAGAAAAAAAAGAAGTGGTCTATTTATTGTTTTGTATTTGCCAGCTCCGTCATACAGACGACAGCTATCGTACCGCGTTCACTGTAGGTACGCAACGGGTGCACAGGCAGGCGCAACGAGTGCATGTGCAGTACCCAAACGCGGTGTGGGCAAACGGGGGCTTGTTTATAAGTAGCACGTTGGCATAGGACAGCCCCTTGGTCCGCATTCCGTGAAATATGGACTTTATACGATGGACCAGGGCAGTCCATTTTTTTTTTTCCAGACCAGTCTGGCTACAAGTGTGTCTAATTTACTTCGACCGGTGCCTATGCTCACCTTCAGTTTTCCCAGAAACTTTGGGTTGGACAAACTGGGGGCTTCCTTGGCCTCTGCCGACCCATTGGGCAGCAAGGACGGTGGGGCTGCCGGTTTGGGGGCTGCACTGCCGAAGCCAAAGTTGGCAAACGGACTGGACGCTGCCTGCAAGAAACGACGACATTGTACAGAAAGAGGCTAGGCAGAGTTGTGCATAAGTAAAGGACAGTCATCAACAAAAGGAGGTGGGAGGAAGCATTAAGGCGAGAGAACAGCAGTGGTCGAACGCAGGACGAGAGCATTTGCGGATGCATTGCCTCTAGCCGACCGTAAGTCGCAAATCATCCCTAAGGGGTAGCAGTAAGCCAAAACAGGTAGCCCCAATCAGCCGTTATAGTTTAAAGGGGTAGAGCAAGAATTTTAAAGTTGGAAGGATTTGCAGCTCACATGATTTCATATCGTTTGAGAGAAAACATGTTACATATCCCCGAAGTACTGCGATTTCACTGCCTAATCACGAAGAAAAAAAAACTTTTTTTTTCCCAATTTGCAGTTACCCGTAGTGGTCGTCGTAACTACAGCGTGATGTCATTCAGGGTACAAAACTTTCTGTGGCGCCATCTGCCGGAAGTTGACAAAATCATTTCCCCTCTGCCATCGTCCTCCCTGTGACGAGCAGTCTTTTGTCTCGATCGTTCACTGTGGCCTTCAACGATGCTAAGCCACTGTAGCCGAATCGGAGCTCCAAAAGCCGACAATTGCGAAGGAAGGGGGCACCGAAGATGTGCTCTGCGTCACAATAATTTAATGAACTGTGGAGGCTGCAGCCTCCACGACCCAATAAGAGTGTCGGAGCAAGCTACGTGATAACACTCTGAGATCAAGGCCATGAAGACCGCATTACCGCCACAGAGATGGCACCGTCCAGGGGAAAAAAGTAGTTTTAGGTTTTATTTCATTTTAAAGGTAAATGAACTCGAGAGGTTTCATCTCTATCGGGAACTGATACAAAATTAAGTAATAAATATTGAGGAATTTATAAGTTTCAATTATATTTAAACCAAAAAAGTGACAGAACATCTGTACCCGGTCCCGAATTTTTTACTTTTTTTTCTCCTTGTAGTGTTGTGGTTGTTGGTAATTGCAGCCGTGTAATCGACCACTCACGCCCAAAACGTTGCTCTGGCATTACCACACGCCAGAGATTCAAAGGTAAATTTAGCGCACGGTTGTCTCTTTAAAGGGGCGGTGCAACGATTTTATGATTAAAAGGATTTGCATCTCGTCACTTTTACGTTGTTTATCGTGTCCCAGAGGATAGAGAAAACACTTCCTTCATTAAAAATGTCGCGATTCCGCTGCATAATCGCAAAGCAAAAGTCGAGCTTTTTCCCCCACCTGCAGCCCCAAGTGGCAGCCGAAGGAACTACGGCGGAAAGATTACGTGACCTCGCTCGGCTCTAAGCTGCAGCCTAGCGCCCGCTAATGTACGCAGAGAGAGGGAGGGGAAGCGTCCCTCGAGATAGCACACGGGAAGCTACACGGCACTCCGAATGACGTCACTGGGAGTGCGACCAGGTGTGACCCTGAAGACTGGGAGTGAGTTGAGGGGTGCCCGAAATGCCAGTCTTTATCTTTTTTTTACGCAACAACTAGGACACGCAGGCGAAATCGGTTTTCTGTTCTTTACTTCAGAAGTGTCAGGGGGCAACTTCCAGAAATCTTTGACCGAAGTCCGAAAATCGTTGCACCGCCCCTTTAACTGTACCTGAAGAACTCGCTACTCCGACGGACGGCAATGTTGCGGTGGTGGACGTTCATCCGAAATTTGTTGGTTTCGCAGCAGACGACTCTCAGCCGGCAGATGACTGACAAATATTACGAAAGCCAACACTAGTGCTTTTAATGAGACACTGCTCTTCAGCGGCGTTGAAACTATACTCGTTTTCACCTCAAGAAGCGTAGTAAAAAAAGTATGGCTTCTTGCGGAGGATTACTAATTTCCCCTTTTACGCAGATAATAAAAATATATGCAGGTGCATTTTAGATTAGACGCATGTTATCTTATCAAGACGTATCCGTTTCAAACGCCAAGAGCATTGCTTCTTCCTCTGACAACCAAATCTTGTAAGAACTACTTCGCGCGGCGTATGAACATTGAGCAAAACGTCCTTTTTTCTTGGGGTGAAAACGGGTATAGAGTTAAATGAAAGTTTGCTGCTCATCGATTCAACAGCTGCACAAGCACTACCGTATTTATTCAAAATAGACACCCATGGTTTTTTTTTGGTTTCTTATCTTTTGTTTCGCCTATTTCCTTTTTTTAATTATTACATGAAGACAAAGAAGGTTGATCTGTAATAATCCTAAAAATGAATTCCGTGCCTCTTGCCCTAACCCTCCAGCAGGACAGCCGCTGCTCCTAGCACTCCGGTGCAAAGCGGGGAAGCCCGACGCATGCACGCTCATCTGTGGTGAGATGTAGTGAAGGTTGACGGGAGCGGCGGAAGTGTCACGGTACTCTGCAGTCACGGCACGAAGGCATGTGGCAAACATGATGATCGAGTGATTTCACCAGGAGCACAAGATCCTGGTTCTGTCTTATCACAGTATATCACCACCATACTATTTTGCAAAGTTTTCTCGAGACTTTTAGTTTGTAACCTTGCAGACATTCTCTTGTAATTTAGACGATGTCGACGATCAACTGGCCAGCGCATCAACCGGCCAGAGCGACTGACAAACAATCCCTATACTTCGTTTCACCTGAAGTCGACGCTACGGACGACTCTACGAGCCAATGGAACCAATCAAACAGCATAAAAGTGCGACATCATGTCATTTATCTCCCTAAGCGTGTTTTTTTCGTCGGCTAAACCAATCGGGCGCAGTGAATGCCCCGTGCTTCACGTTTTTAGTATGTGTGTTCGAGGTTCAGGGGGTGGAGCCCATAAATAAATTTGGGAGCAGCCACGGAAGCAGGTGAAACAGCTGTTTTGGAGCAGACTGGGAGCCGCTAAAACTACATTCTGGAGCAGGCTAGGAGCAGCTCAGATCAGTTGTCACTGCACTTCAGCTTGTGTCTTAGACAAGCCCAGGAGCAATTTCAATTGTGCTTAGCAGCACAGTTGAACATACATGTTTAGGGATCTAGGTAGATGGGATAACAGTGTAACAGATGCGAAAACTTGCCCATAAGGGCTTTGCGAGCCCTTAAGGCTCGCAAAGTTTCAAGTTTTCGCATCTGTTACATGCGAAAACTTGAAACTTTGCGAGCCTTAAGGGGGGATCTACCTGGGCATGTTTACTTTTGAACCGCTAATTCAATTGGCGTGAAATTTGGAGGTGGTGTTTGTAGCCATATAGAAGGAGGGCATGCAAAGTTTCAGCCCTGTGAACTAATTTTATGAGGTTCTATAACACCCACAAATGAAGTAAAGCATAGCTTTGCATGGAATCTGCCTAATGAATCTATCGTTGAGAAATGGTGTTGATCACCACACATTTTTCTGGCGGAATGCATACTGAAATAGTTGTTGCCGATTACTATAAAAAGAAATTTAAAAGAAAACACACATTTTTCAAGTAAAAAAAAATTTATGAAATTTTTTTTTTTTTTTACATTTGCTAAGTTTTTCAAGATAAAGGAAGATAAAAATGTAAAATCTAAGTTCATAGTACCCGGCTCAATGAAGTTTCGGCATATAATCCGCAAATATTAAGTCTCTCGGTAGTTTCATACTGAAACAATGGTTTTATTAAGGCGGGATTTGCTACCAAAAAGAGATGCTGAGATAAATGCACTCAAAGTTTCAAGATGACGTTTTAAAAAAAATTTTTTGCATCTTAAATGTCAGAAATTTTTTTCAGCAGAGAAGGTAATGTTCTCCTCAAACTTCTTCTAATATACTGACATTGCTTTCAGCTATTTTCACTTGTGGATGACAAGTGCTACGCAGTGCAGCATGCCTCACCAACATATAAAGAATAATTATTTTTGACATTGTTTGTCAGTGCACATTGACGAGACTTCGTGAGAGTGTTCCTTGTTATCCATACATGCCAAAGTTCTGCAGTTCTGAATATGCATTTTTTGGAAAAAAAAAGGTGCAATTCAAGGTAGTATCCCCCTTAATGAGAACCAAAAAACAAGTACCACATGTTTCTGAAGCTAGTGTCCGTAATAGTTTCTCAGTGGCTTTTAGCGGCTCAAAACGCAAACCAGCACTGCTTATTGCACAACCCACGTGCTCGACATAGTTATTATATGTGTCAACCACGTGAAGTGCGTAAGCAACGGACGTGCAGTTGTGCGGAGGAACAGGGCAAGAAATTTCGAGTTTATCCTATTGTGCAATTCAATATTGAAGCAACAGACTATGATTAACGTAGTTATTGTATTCGAAGCGATAAGCAGGAGCAACGTTGAAGTACGCTGAGCAGATCTACCGCTCGCGTGAGAGCTGCTGGCCAGCAAGGTTTGGGATTAGAGTGCGTTTCAGTTCCATCAAATCACGATTTATGTTGCGGGAATGCGGTTCCAACTTTAACGATCAAATACTAAAAGGAATCTTTTGCTCATTTGTTTTCAACTGGCTGACGTCCGGATACCGGGCCGCAGAGCCTCAGGCAATCACCTCACTTTGGCCGACTTGCTTAACCGCTCCGACCCCCGAGTTTTTCTGTGCGCTTCCGACTCGGGATACACAGGGAAAATACACACAACAAAGAATTGCAAGGCCAACTAAGCTAAATGCGCTCATTGGTGCCAATCGAGTCGATAGAAACCGAAACCAAGACAAAATGCAATTTTTTTTTTGGCCGCACGTTGTGCGATTTGGTGCATAATGGCGCGAAGTATTGGCTGTGGCGCAGTTTCCACAAAATGGCGCAGAATGGTGCAGACAAATGAGTCTGGCGCAAAATGGCCTAAAATGGCGCAAGCGCTCCACCCCTGAGGTTGTATGCAATCGAGCTTTCAATTGTGCTCAAGCCTCAGATGAAACCATATATATATGGCGAGTAGAGACGCCGTGAAATATATTCGCACCATTTTTTTTCCTTCTACTTTTCTAAATGTCACGGCCGACTAATATTTAATTATTTTTATATTTTGCTTTAAGCGCATTCTGGCGCAGTTATGACGCAATTTTGAGCGAAAATGACGCTTTGGTACGAGTGTAGCAGACTTTCGTTCATGGTACAATTAGGCGCAGCACTTCCATCACTGCAAGAACTATGCAGTAACACTGGATCAGTAACTCCCTGTGCATGTACAATCAAAATAAATTGAAGGTCACATAATATAGTCAGATTCTTAAGTACTGGCTTATTCTTTCTGCCCCGCGAAGATGCTTGTTCTACGTTCAAAACATCACCCACACGTTTGAAATCTTTGAGAACAAGCTCTTCATAAAAGCCGCCCGGCAAAAAACATAATACAAAGAGACACCTTTCCTAGCCCACCTACTTTATTTTTTCTTTCAGACGTTTTTTTGATGCACAACAGGGTCATTTTTATATAGTGACAGGACTGGCATATTAGCGATATGCATCGAAGGAATAGTGGCGAACCTTGAACATACTTTCTATTGCTTTCGATAGGTATTTTGCTTAGAATTGTCACTTGGTTTTAACCACCTACTGAGGAAATCAGGTTTCGGCTTGAAATATAGAGAAGTTAAACATTGTTCACTAACGAAGAAAAATGTAATAACTAAAGCAATTACACTTTTGCTATGTTAATAAAGGTACATACTATTTGGTACAACCCAAAGAACAAAAGTGTTCCATGTTACTTCCGGCGAAGAGACAAAATACATGCACACTTTTCCATAGGAATGCACAGGAGCACTGCAAAAGTAGACTGGTTGCGACCCGAATTTCGTATAGACACTAGCGCCAGCTGAACTTCTAGCGTCAATTATAATAACTTTATGGTTAAAGGAAGTCGCATAATGCACACTCAATTAAAGTAAGAACCTACGGGTGAATTGGAGACGCTGCGCCTTCCAACCTTGATGACCCTGCGCTTCAGCTCATCTGTGTCGGCCTGCTTGAACTTGCCAGGGTCCTCTGCCTCCTCCTCGTCATCGTTGTCCCAATTGTCGTGGTTAATCTCCTTGTCCGCACGTCGCTTTGCCATGGCCTCCTACCTGCGAGCCCGACAGCACTGCTTAGGGCGGAGTCGCCGCATTTATTTATTTATACGTAACGAGCTACACTTTGGAGTGACGACGTGTCAGCAAAAAAAGTAAATTGTTGTGCGTATGTTTATACAGCCGGAAATTTGTCTGCCTCCGTGGGAGTCTGGTGTCTCGGCTAAAGATGAGCAATTTAGCCAGTGCGGTACACAGTCTGGGGTCTTTAACGTGCACCACGCAGTAGTGATACACGACCGCACGCTGCTATCATTGCTGCCGGCCATATGAACCTTGGATCGGAAATCGTAGGAAACACTCTTCCGTTCTTTGAAATGTTAGAAGTTTGTGACGGAGTGAAACCACACAGCATCTCAAACTTGGGAAGCCGCATTTTCTAGTCGTGGTTATCGCCAATTGCACCCGCTCCGCACAAACCATAAAATTAGCAGTGCTCACAAGGACAGCGGGGTGTCAATGCCCCAAGCGCAGCTCATTCGGCGGACCTAGGTTCGTATAATAAATCTAGAGGACAAGGTCCACCAGCGTCCCACACATTCCGGCTGCCTCGGAAACGCAAAGCATAGAGGCAGACGGTGGTGGTGGAATCGGATCTCTGGCGAGGCCTAGATAAAGGCAAGGCAGCAGAAAATTACTGCTAGCAGAGTCGGTTCTTACCATAAAACACCGAGCGTGCACCCGCGTCACAAAGAGTGACGCGGGTGCATGCTCTCCGCCTCGCCGCCTTGAAGGAGCGAAGCAAAGAGAGGACGAAACAAGTTATCTTCATGTCACGCGCCTTGGCGGCCTGGTTCAATCTCGACCACTTTTTCCCAAAATACGGCCGTCCATTTGAGATATCGCCTTCCGAGTAGTGTTGTAGGGATTGTAGCGTCCCACCTACACCTCCTGTATTGCTTTTTCTAAAATTCAAATTTCGGTTCACCATCACTTTAAAGGGGCACCAAAGTAGATTCTGAGATTGTCCTTTTGTGGTGACAACTCAATCTAGACGCTCTAAGCATCCCAACAAACCAGAAATCACAATCATTCGCGTTCAAAGATCGCAACACGCCCTTTTTCGGAAGAATTTTTTTCTGAGTGAAGTGGTTGACAAAGGGTGCTCACCGCGGCGAAGCAATGGCTTCGCCCGCGGTGAAAAAGAGGAGTCTTATTGGAATGTGTGCCCACCAGACTTTCTTTGAAACAGGTTGTAATAAAATCATTTGGAATCTCTGTGTGTTGAAGGGCTTTCATTAATCCAAACAGTGTAGTCTACGAGAGAAAAAAAAAAAAAGTCCATGTTTTCCTCTTGCCTCGAGATGAATAGGTGGTTTTACATTATAGGCCTTGGTATATGCAAGAACTAACACCTGTTAAAGAATACAAGATCAAGGACAACCTTTTTCAGAACTTACTTCAGTGCCCCTTTAAGACTGCTTACGTGTAGGAAGGTGAAAGCATTATAGTCCCACAGGAGAAATGTTTGCAAGTAATGTTTGTAGACATATTAAAGTTTAGGACGACATCCTAGAGATTGACACCAAGTACAGCGTCTAGGACGACCTCTCGGACGAAGCCTGGGAGGACCTTACAGGCCGACGACCAGACTCGAGATTCTGCAAGGCAGAACATTCTTCTCACCGTAGGGGAGGAGGAAACAGGCAACGCTGGACAGGGTAGGAGAAGGGAGAGGAGGAATCGTGGGAAAAGTGGAAAGCGCGAACTGGTCGTCGGCCTTTAAAGACAATGTCGAGAATGACACCTAGAGGACGACGCCTGGAGGACAACGTTTAGGACGACCTCAATGATGGCATAGTCCTTCAGCATACAACTGAGCGGCGCATGCTTGATGACATATTTTTATGGCCATCGCTCGGGCACAACGACGTCGTTTAATCGCTGAATGGGACAAGTAAGGCTTTCACCTTATTAAGCAAAAAATGTCTGGTGTCGGTGCTAAATACCGACACCAGACTTTCGTGCCCACCTAGCTATCCCACACGCACCTCCGTGTCAGCCGCTTTTCCGAGCACACCGATGTAAAGAGCTGGAGCCCACACCACCGCGCGTCCCTTCTACATTTTGCGCACAGATGAAACAGGTGCACTCCCCCAGTGTTTTAAAGATTATCGACAAAGTTTGGGTGGGTGCTTGCTCGGTACTTTAAGGTAGCCTCTTGTAGCTTTATTTCGCAGGGAAACACTGGCATCTTGCAATGTATGAAGACAAATTAATGCCAATCAGCATTTGAAGGACCTCAACAGTCGCGATAAAACAAATGCACCCAACGATTAGTCTGCTCTCTTTCACTGCTCTTTTGTCACTAACTTCTTCACTCTTTCACTATGTCAGTGCTTACGATTTGCCGTGCTGCTTTACTGTGCCTCTCTGAGGCCAAGATGTATGATGTCCCCCTTTTCATAGTAATGGCCTCGACACAAAATACAGCAGCAACATGAAATAACACAGCTAGCATTCACAACGCAAGGGCGACAGAGGACGTAACATCGTCGCCAACTACGAAACACCCGGTGCTATGGGACGATACTGTATCTTCTTCGAATTTTTACAAAAAGCGTACGGATAAATGTCAGACGCAGATAGCAGCAAAAGATTCAATTCTGTTATGGAATAAAAAAAATATATATATTTTTTACTCTTTTGAAAAATCTGCAGACTTGATTGCACCACGTCCAGTGCCAGATGGGGCTACTTGGCAGCCCAACTTCAGCCTATGCATGTTTAACTGTGACAAATATAGGAGTGCTGCATCATTGTTTGCCTTGTGCTGGCGACTACGGATATTAAAAATCCATCAAGTTGTTAAGATATTATTGAACCAAAGTTAGAACAGTATCCAGCCTTTTCGACGCAACTGGTCCTTACAAAATGATAACAGAACCTCCTACAAAGCGTCAGAAAGACAGCCATTTGAGGGCTACCCGGGGAGGATCCCTTCACGTCAAGAAACTCGTGTAAGAATGTAGCTCGAACCTCCTAGTGTTCAGGTTTAACGAGTAGTCCGTTTGAATCATCTTGGCCATGATTGGACAGACAGCTATGACTACTGCTAGCGTGACTAAACAGTGATCACGCTAATGCATACTTTCGTTGATAAGATTTGCAACGCAACGCTGATTATCAGCTCCGAGTCACAAGGCAGCACTTGCGAATTGGGAACGAATGTATAACGGTATCGTGCAAAATAATCGAGCAATCAACTGGCCCCATCAGTATCTGTTTTTCCGCTTGCTTCGATTGACACACTTCAAGAACAGAAAGCGTTTGGAACAACACAAACAGGTAACAGAATATTAAGACAGAATAGGCGATCCGGGCGTACGGGCACAAGCCCGCGAATTGCACTCGGCCAATGAGCTAGCATTGTTACACCGGTCTGCATCGACCACATGGCCATTTCGGTTGTCGCATCCCCATAAACTAAAAAAAGATGCACGGGACTCGGAAGCAATACCACTACGGCGCTCCGAGTGATGAGTTCGAAAAGCGTAAATCGATAGAGAGAAACACATGCAGTCACCGACGGGGGAATCCCAACGCGGTTTGCTGCGACCGCTGTCGTCTTGGGCCGCCGAGTCGGTCAGAAAGCTGGCAGCCGGTGCTGGCCGAACGCGTGGAAAAAGAGAAACATCCCCCGTAACCTATCGGCATCGGACATGCGGCCGGGCAATGCGGAAAAGAATGCAATCAAACACGCACGAACCACCTGTCTCGGAGAAGTTGCTTGAAAATGCGCACTACTTGCACGATTGAATCCGCAACACACCGCTGGACCGCTGCGCGCAGGATGATGCGCGGAGGGGGGTGCTACTTTTCCCCACTTTTGCGCAGACCGAGAGAGTGACTCGAAAAGAAAAAAAAAATTACGAAGAAGGTGAAAAGAACCGAAGTAAGTCTGTTTTACGAGCAACTAACCTGGCTCTGTGGTTTGCAAATGCGCTTACCGTCGGACAACGGCGAAACCGTCTCGCGCAGTTTCAATCGCCACAAAGTTTGCGCGAGACGACGTCGAAATATTTCCACATCCGGGCACGGATCTTCGGGCAACTCTCCTTTATTTTTTTTTTTTCTCCGCGCGCCTCATCACGCACCCCGTACTTGTGAGAAGTAGTTCCTCCGCACCCTTCGATGATTTCTTAATTTCGTTTGGGGAAAAAAGGGTGGAAAAAGTTTATTGGAAATGCTTGGCAGCATCCGGCCAGCTGGTTAGTGGCCGAGAAGTCTCTCGTCGGTTTCCCGAGCTAGTTTCTTCCGACGAGCCCGAGTTCTTTGGGGCTCAGTAGTTCGTGCAGCGCGCTGCCCTAGGTAGGACGGCTGGCTCGGCCACTAGTTTTGCCCCCGGACTCGATGTAATTTGTGGCGTTTGTTGTGTGAACCTTCCTCTCTTCGTGTTTCGGGGAGTGTGTGCCTCGAGAGTCAAGCTGGATGCCTTTCAACTGACCGCCATGGAGCTGCAGAGCCTACAGAGCCAACTTAAAAGTGCCATTCAAAACCATCAGGTACGGCCGGACGTCTCTCGAGTTGATCCCAACTTGATAAATCTCGTCTTCGCTGAAGAAGACAAAATTTAAGAAAAAAATCGCTCGGTGTCTAAACGAAGGAGGCGTAAAGACGCACTCGTCTTCGTCTAAGCTCTGCGCGGGCTAGTTGTGGGAGTTGTACGGGCTTTTAGAACGCTAGTTTGCGATACGCCGCGAGGTTGTATCGACAGAGCGGGCGTCCCAACTTTGTTGACGTAGTTTTTTTGTTTTTTTATTCAAACATCGGCGTACCGCTGCGTGCACTTTGGGAGCCGCCGCCATACAGCGAGAAGTGGTCGCCGATCGGCCCAACTTTTCGCCGAGATTGTTCTCGCTTCTGACGAGGCGGACGGCGACTTTTTAATGCGTCGCGAGATAGTGGAGCAGTCGCCGTGCATTTGTTTGACACTGTTGGCGGAGTGCTGTTTTGGTTTTGTTGTTGATGGTTTTTGTCAGTTCTCCCGCATCGCATCACGTTCTCCCCTCTTCCATTTTCAGATCGTGCTGTCAAAAATGCGCACGGATCCCCAGGTAGGCTCGCATTATTTGTTTTCGCCTCACTTTGCTCGCGTCACTTGATTAGTAGAAAGATGGGAGCTTGGATGGGATCGGTTGTTGCCCGACAAGAGTCGGGCTTGTGCAACAGAAGGAAAGAAAAGAAAACAAAGCTCGACGTATGTAAGTCAGTGCGAGAAGTAAAGTGCAGCTTCTTCTCTATCGTTTTTTTCTTTCGTCGCTTTCCTCGCGTTGGTGCGACTGTTGTGAAACAAACCGTACATTCGCCGCGGGCAAGTTACGGCCGAATGTTTTGATGGGGGAATTCGTTTTCGATCGCAGAACACGGCGCTCCAAAAGCAGCTCCACGACTTGCAGGCCGATATCATGGCTCTCAGCGAGAAACAAGTGAGTACTCCGTGTCTGACCTTGAGCGGAGGTGCTGCACTGCCTTTTTAAAATGCTCAGCGCGACCGAGCGGGTCGGTGGTTGCAGTTTGAGCGTCTCTCGGGCGACGTGCCCTCTTCGCAGTTTCCTCGTCTTATGAGGCTTCGATCCGTCTCGGCAAGGCGAAAAGTTTGGTGGGTGTTCCGACGCGATCGGCGCTGTGGCGGTGGTCGTGAAAACAAAAACAAACACTCATGCCACTGTCCTATTTCGCATTTCTTCGCCCAGTTTTCGAGCTCAGGGTTGCTTTAACGTCTCAATAGGGGCGCCGTAAACTACGCTAATGTCAGGTGTCGTGACGTGTGTTAGGAATTTTGTTTACTTGTTGATAAAGAGCAGACTCGTGATTCTCACTCGACGAAATCAATCTTAGTTTTGTTTCGCGGATTTTTTTTTTTTTTTTACTGATTGTATTAGATAGTTTTCTTGTTTATGTTTCTAAAGTGCTCGCTTTGTAAGTCGAAATCAGTCGTTTTATGGGATCTTCGGAAGCTCGCTGGTGGGGCGCATACATGCATTTAATGAAGTTGTCGTGATGTGTTTATATTCGTTGCACCTATAACAAAGTCCCACGTATTCAAGGTTTGGAAAACTGTTGTCAGCGTTGCCAGCCGTCAAATTTTTTTGTTGTTTTGTTTTTCTATTTGACAAAACTGTGATTGCTTTGTTGGGTAATAGTCCCTGGCACAATCCCTCAGTGTGATTTATTGATCTTTTTTTTTTCTTTTTTTTTTGTGTACACGTTTGCAATTTTCGCACAATTTATTGCATTAGATGGCCATTACAAGACTATGAGTTGTGTCACATTATCGGCGTAAGGGTCTGATCACCGACTGAAAAATTTTAGCTTTGTTGGGGAATTTCAGTCGCCACAAAAGTTTCGCCAACCAATCAAGGGTTCAAATTACGCTACTTTTGGAATCATTATTTGCTGCGCGTGTTCAGAGGGCCTGACCACAATTTTTCAAAGTGCCGACATTTTGCGTTTATGGGTCAAGAATTTTGCAAGTATGAACTTCGTTAGGTTCTGTGGACTCGCACACCAACAGCTTCTGACCAATGTCTTTGTTTCTGTTTTTGTAAGTACATTTTTGCAAATTTAGGCATCCAGTGTAGCAGGTAGACTCACTTAAAAGATCTCTGGCATAGAATTTATGATTGCTTCTTTATTTTTACAGTAAAGTTAAAAGATAATTGATTCAACAACAAAAAGACTGATCGCAAAAAAAAAAAAAAGATATGCAAGTAAATACATTGGCAGTTTACCCCTAGATTTCCATTCTCCTCATTACAAAGCACGCTAAAGGATCGGACTGTTTGGCAAATTGGGGTAATAAGTCGCTGAATAGTCCGTTGTTTTTTTTTATAATAAGTCGGTGTGTATGCCGGCCTTTCCAACTAGACAGAGTGCATGTCGTGACTTTGTTTCTGGAACGAAAACTAAATGGCACGAGAAAGACGAGGACAAATTTTACATCTGAAACACCCTCTCATTTATTTAGTTTGCATACCGGCAGTTCTTTTCGGTGCTCTTGTAAAACTCCCAAGAGAAAAACGTTGAAAATAAATAAGGCTCTTTCACACACTTGCCACTGCATACGTGGCCTTTTTTGACGAGAGAACACTCTGGCGCCATAATTTAAACATATTTCCTTTTTTTTTCTTTTCGCTCGTCATTTTTTGTTTGTTGGCTCGAAAAACATCTGACAGGATTATAAGCGACCCTTTCTTGTAGATAGCATATACACCTCATCTCGCAAATATTGCAAAAGCTTTGCCGTAGTGAAATGCAGTTCATAGAGGGTGCCAGCGCATTCTCTCGTTGCAAGATATCGTGGGAGGTTGGAACGCCCTCGTTTGCGAGCGGTAGCAAGTGCACGATCCGGCCTACATGCTCCGCTACAAATCAATCAAAACGCTCCAATTCAAGTACGGAATGTGTCGGTCTTTTCAGCGCGGAATGCGTCGTACTACTGGATCCTGGCAGTTTCTACCAGTGCACTCCCGTCGCAGAACGGCAGCACGCGTCTGCTACGCCGGCTTTTGGCTGCAACTCGTGCTCTCGTCTATCTAACATGAGTCGACGCTAAGGTGGTGCCCATGTCCGGTCTGCATCCCGTTGCGCCGTCCGGTGGGCGATGAGAAAATCTGGCTCTGCTTGCACGTATGGCGAGAGACTGTGTGGGAGGCAAGGGGAAAGAGGACAAACGTGTACTTTGGAGGAATAGGGGAGAAGCAAAAGGGCGAAGCCAAACTTGGGGCGTGCGACCGCAAAAGTCACAACCTTCTCGCTCCGCTCGCACTGGCTTTGGCGGGGCTTTCTTTCGGAAGCGTGCGACAATGTTTTCACCGTTCGTGCACGAAGCGCATACCCGTACGTTAAGTGCGCAACGTTACCATGAAGCAATACCAAATACATTCTGCATTATCACTGCCTCTGCTGCGACAGGGTGGGAAAAGGACTCTGTTTTTAATTGGGAAACGGGATGAAGGCCTGCGATCCTTGAGGAAAGTGTGACGGAAACCACGACGGAGCATGTAACAAATGCATTAAGGACAATTTGTATGAAAGGATGCATAATTGAGAATAAATAGTAAGTAGTAATTGAGAAGAAGACATAAAATTCTAATCGCAACCTGACGGGAATCGAACCCACAACCCCTCGCTTATGAGCCGACACTCTACGACTGCACCAAAGAGGATACTTGCGAAGAGGAAGTGCTAGCTGCCTCCATCTCTACCTGTCGTTCGAATGGAGAGTGTACCCGTCAATTGTTCCTGCCAGAGCTGCTCGGCACTCCTACATCTTTGCGCACTCTCCTCTTCTTCAGATTTTACTTGTATAACAGAGTAATTAAAAAAAAATGCAAAGTTCACCGCAATTTTCGAAGAATGCTGCAGAAGCAGATTCTATGTATACCGACTTCATCCGTAGGATTGAGACTGCATCGTTCTTGCTGGTTACGTGACGGTGGTCTCAAGTATCTCGTTGAGCCCGTACCTGAGCATCTACCTGTGCGCCACCTTTTCTCCCAGAAACAAGTGGTGCAGCAGTTGAGGTCCGAGCTGGAGAAGAAGCAGGGTTCGGCGGTGCTCAAGCTTGCCCACAATGCTCAGGTGCTGCCGCGAGCCGTGGTGAGCGACTCCCACTCCTCTCTGTGTTCTTTCCTCCCCGTATCCTGACCTGTTGCTACCCTGTTTGTATTCTGTTGTGTCCATATCCTGTCTGTATCTGCGTCCTTTCCGTGTCCAGCCCTGTTAGTATCCTTTTCATATTCTGTCATGCCTGTGTCCTGTTTGTGTCCCATTCATATCTGTGTCCTTTTCGTATCCGCCCCTTGTCAGTATCCTGTCCGTATTTTGTCTGGCCAAGGCTGTAAACCCGTTTAGCCCGCAGCCTTGGCCGGTACAAAGTATCAAAAAGTAAAGTTTGTTTGTAAAGGCTCGCATGGCGAAAAGGGGGTCTGCCGCAAAAAAGATCAAGAAATGCTTGGTGCTTTTTCAGCTTCCGGTGGCAGCATTAAGTCTGTGCTCCGGAGCATGAGAGTTTGACGCTTCGTTTACTACATGGACGAAAACACCACCTGAAACCGACACTCGAGTGCACTCTTTGTGCATTGAGTTTTTCCCGGTGTGCGGGCCACTTCTTCGTCCTCCATGATGTCATTTACCCAAATGAGATGGCTGTGCTGCCAGAAAAGTTGTCAAGATCAGTAGACAGTTGAACCGCGGCTCTTTTCCAGTCGAAGAATGCTTAGATCAGGTAGTAAAGAGGATTTGATTGGAGATCCAAGACATGAAATGGCATTCTAAAAAGAGTTTGTTTATACGTCGCACCTGAAAAGGAATTAGCACGCATCTACTGAACGGTGGTTGCCAATTGGACACGTGTTGTGATTGCAACCATGGTTGCAATCACAACAATTTCACTGAGCAGCGGGGCCACTTTTACGGGAACCAACATTTTTATTCAACACCAAGTCGCGCCAAGCAACAAATGAAGCCAGATCAAGCAACATAGTTGACGTGGGACGCTGAACTTAGGTCAGTCCTGCAACAAATCCCATCACCCATCCGCTCAGCCCGGTGCTTCCGAATGTGCATACTTGGTTGCTGCAAACTAGGTCAGTGTAGGTCTTCCTCTAAACACCTTGGTGTATGCAGAACGACTCGTCGCACTTGCAAAAATAGACGAACGAGCTATGCTCATTGAGCATGCAGCAAGTGCTGGCAGCCATGCTTGTTGCATCTGCTTCAGACGGAGCAACTTTCTCGGCAGTTTTGGGCTTGCTGGTGGGTTGTTCCCTAGCTTTCCCTAGATTGACGCGAATTGCTGACGTCAAGTCTGGCTCGAAACAAGCGAGCAACTCTGAGCAACTCAAAGTCATTTGAAGCGGTAGCAGCCAATCAGGGACGCAATATTTTCAAGCGACACGCCTGTGCCGGTGATGATGACAACTACAGACTTTCTTCTGGTTTGAAATGGATCGTTTTCGGGAATAAACCATTTTAAAAAGATGGGTTAGCATTCTCAACGTCATTTAAAGGTATAAAAACACTCTTATAGTAAGTGAATGTGCGTCAAAATGGTGGGAGAAAAACAAAGTTTAATGATGACGATGGCAAATTGCAGCAATTAGTTGCTGCCTTTGAATGCGGACGGCCCGTGTTACTGGTGTGGAGTCATCAAGTTACTGGGAGAAAATGCCCCATCTGAAGCGGGCCTTAATTTTTGAAAGCCGAAGCGGAAAGGCAATCTTGGAATATTTTTGAACACGGTAATGACTCTACCTATGTTGTTTGTCTCTCAGACATAAAAATATTTTCGTTAAAAATGCTATTACGGCAGGGGGAGACAATTTTACAGCCAACATTTCACACCTCAATCATCTCTCCAACCAATGAGTTGTGAGGGGACAATCTTAATGTTTTTGCAATTTTGTCCATCTTCTGTTTGGGCGCTCTCTCGATATTTTATGGTATAGTTGGCGTTTGATCTACGATATCTCTGGTTCTGCAGAAATTAAGGTGCCCCTTTGATCTACCATCCTAACGTTCCAGATGCAATAGGCTTAAAGGGATTGTCCGGTCGAAACCGGAAGTACTTAAGTTGTTGCGCTCGTTACATCGAGGGAGCCTTCATATAGACAAACGACATTTTTATTTTGGTATATGATCTCCCGTTATTAATTAAACCTTTCATGAGCCTATGTACGAAACTGCACCCCAAATTTCGCCAGTGTCAATGGCTGACATCCGTAGGTGCTGCGTGACGTCACAAAACACAAAGGTTTGTCGGATGGTGGGGATAACAAGCGTTGGTCGACGGGTGTCTTGTATTTTGTTTCGAATTATATAGACCCCTAGGCAGTACCCTACTGAAACACGGTTCTTTTAATGCGGTTCCCAAGCACGTGCAGAAAAAGTCCCGCCTTATAGCAGGATATTACTTGCAGACAGCCATAAGCTTCGAGCAAACGTATGCTGTTTCGCGCAAACACAACTGCGACGGACGCCGATCGAACTAGGGCGCGCTTGCAAAGCAAAGGATGCAGATTTCGCCTCTGAAGTGGCACAGCTAGGTACACGAAGCGGCATCTGGGCACATATTTCGGCGGATCCACTGGATCGGTGATGAGGCTGCGGGTCGTTCCCCCAGAGGCGATGTCCGCGGGCCGAAGGCAAACGGCGAACCGTTCAAATGCATGTCGTCACTTGACTTGGACGAGCTTGGTGAATCGTAGCCACGCTCCATTTTCACACGCGGGTCAAACAGATATCGGGCTGCACGCGTGTTAAATACAAGTTCTGGTATCATTTCGAGATGGCCTAGATGTTGGTTTCGGTTTCGCTGCATAATCAAGGTCTGTTCGATTCGGCCAGGAAGTTCTGGTAGCGGCAAAAGCCCCTCAAAGAAAATGTTTGCATTTCGACGATAGGTTCGCGGCACCAGGATGATTTTACGTCGGGAGTCGCTGGCGGCAGCGCGCGGTCGGCATACCGGTCACCCCGAAGAGGAAGGCCTGACGGTAGCGTCTTGTTATTGACCGTAACTTCGGCGTCAAGTTGAAGCGAGAATCGGCAAAAATGGCGATTCTCGGCGTTTTGCCCAGGCCCGTTAGCGGGCGTCCACAAATACCAGCGGACAAAGCATGCAGTATTATGCTCAGCTACGGGGACATGCGAGTGTCAACGCACTAAATCCAGACCTCTGAAATGTATCGGATCTTCAGTATGCATCCAAGAGCAACTGAAGGCGGGGACTATCATGAGGGCAATACCTTTCCTGTGTCTGTAAGTAAGAATATCAACACTGTGGATCTCCGCATAGCATCGAAAAGAAACAATTTACGTGAGCCAATATTTCAACACTCACCACAGGGAGCCAAACCTACGCGAGCAGGTGCCCAAAACGCTTTCAGAATATCATAATCAAGCAAATTCCTACCCTCGGTTATGATCTCAATTCCGCATCCACCGCGGGTACGTTATTGTCATAAATGAGAGGAAATGCAACCTCCGTATCGGCGTTATTGTTAAACATTGCACATTTGAGCAAGAGCTGCGAAAAATGGTACCACGAGCAGAGGCGGACGAGGAGTGTCGTCTGCTATCGCCGTCTGCTCGTCTGCTCTTGTCGTCTGCCTCTGCACGGACGCTGAACTAGTTCAGCCAGTTCAGGGGAATCGAACAGACCTAAATTGACTGGCCCGATTTGGGCGAGGAGTGGGTGGACGTAGTTCAATATCGTTGGCACCAGCATCACACCTCAGCTTACAACCCTTCTGTCCGCTTAGAGCTCAGCTCGTAGCTTTCTTCTGTGAGATGATTGCTGCATAAGCGAGATCTCGGTCTTGACGGGAACCCAGTCCCTACGCACGACGACGATCCACTTTGCTTGTCACTGCACGTCTCGCGGAAAAGTGCGGAACGTCATGTCTTGGCTCGCATGTGCTGCCCGGTGGGTATGGCACCCAACCGTGCAACAAAAATCTCACCCAACCACGAAACAAGTCGAGCACAACAACAAAAACCAGTGACAAAAACGAAGCACGCTCAGGCGTTCACTCTCACAGGCAATCGACGAGACAAAAATGCTCGCTTTGTGTTTTGTGACGTCAAAGCTCCAATGTTGCCAACGAAAACCGCGTTCACGCTAGAATGCGATTGGAGCAGTATAAATTCAATTACTCACGCAGAGGGCCATATAAAATTCAGATATTGCACGTACGATGCGTCTCGAGGCAATAACAATGATATTCAATTGTTTTCTCGAATACAAAATTTGACCGGACAATCCCTTTAAGTGATGCACGGCATAGACAAACCTGGGCACGAGCGCCATTTTGCTCAGCAGGGCAGCATTAGCCCGCCAAATGTAGCCGAACACTGTACGGCTACATTTGGCTGACGACGGCACGGTATGGCGGCGCAACGCAGAACACACTTTAAGATACACTTTTCCGAAATTCTGTCGGTGCCCGCCGCGAGGGCGGCACAGAGATGGCGTCCTCATTCCGACTCGCTCACGTTCCTGCAGCAGCCGAGCACGGGGCCGGTGAAGCTGCAGGGGGCCCTGAAAGGGGGCGGGACTGCGGCTGTGCTCCTCCCCCACCTCGTGGTGGTGCCGGGAGGCCCCTCCCCCCGGCCCCGGGAGGCCCCGCTGGCTCAGCCCATCCGGGTGCCGCAGTACCCGCCCGCCTCCTGCAGCCAGCGCAACTCCGTCGCCAACGTGAGTGGGCAGCACCGTGTCGCGGGAAACTCCCTATTTCTTCCCATTTGGTGCAATCCAGTTATAACGGTTTCACATAGAACGATGTGCCGCTAATATTTGTCTCTGGAGGATCTTGAATTCTTTCATTGGGTATTTTGTTTTGTTTGGAATTTCGCACAATACGAAATGTAGTATCAGACTGCACTTCCTACATGAACAACTGTGACGGAACTACGCAAATATTAAATACGCTGGTATCAAACGGAAAGTATTGTTCTTTGCAAGATACCTTTCTACCTAGACCAGAATAGCTTTTTTTCTACTTTTTTCAGTTTAGTGTTTTATTTAAGGAGTTTGACATTGCCGTTTCCATACCTGCCAAGTCTCCCGTATTACCCGGGAAACTCCCGAATCTCGACCGATTTGTACGGTTGTATGATTGACAGAAAAATCTCCCAGAAAATGCAAAATACCCCTTCCCCCTTTCTGCACTTAAACAAGGAGTGTTTGCTGTTGCAACAAACAGCTTCAATGATAGCAACGCCCAGCTGTATCTCGGTAGCATGAGCAGTGTAATATAAACAAAATGAAGTTGTCTTTATGTAAATTTGTTTTCAATATTTATTTTTTAAAACTCCAAACCCCCCCCCCCCCCCCCCCCCAATTGGAAATTCTCCCGGATTTAGTGTCTCTGACCTTGCCGGGTATCCATTTCTTGTTTGTTTTACTACTAGTTCACCAACTCTTGTTGGTGTACTGGCTTCTGATTTCTGCACATGAGCAGTGCCTTGTGGGCAAATGCATACTTGTTTAATGACCCGGTTAGTCTGTACTACGTAGAGTTCCGCATTCTCGGATAGATTAAAAAAAATACTCGGCAGTAAATTTTTCATAAATTCAGAATTATCTGAAAAGTGCAAAATTCTGAGGTCGCGACTACAAAATAAAAATAAAGAAAGACGGTGTACACATGTTTTTACGAAGCAAATAAGCTTCGTAAAATCACGGGGTCAGTGGTCCTGAGGAGATGCCTCTTTAGTTTCCTTTGAAATCTCAAACTACCAATGAAAGTGTTTTGCCTTTTATCTCGTCAAGGTTCCTTCAGGACAACGGGTCATGGTACCCATATTTTATTTATTTTGTTGAATTCAAAAAAAAAAAAATATTGGGAACGCAGTAAAATAAATTGAATTTCGGAGAATTGGGAATGTAACAAACACCGATAAACCCCAAATTTTCGGCTAATGATAAACTCTGAAAAACGCCCTCCGAATTTCACGATAAATAACCTTCAGAATCCTATTTATACGGGACGACCTGGAAACTGCCGACCGTGACCGTCTGCCCTCCCCACAGAACGTCGGCTGCCTGCCTCCCCCCGCGGTATCCAGGGCTCCCAAGTCCTGCGTCACCGTCATGGTGGCCACCAACAACAGCAACAACGCCGGCACCCCGTCGGCGGTGCCGGCCCAGCCGGCCGTTCCGGCGGCGACGGCTGCCCCCGCGGGTGTTGCCAGGAGCCAGGCGACGACCAGCGGGGTGGTATCCGGCACAATCGCCATCCCCTGCAGGGTGCTGCCCCTGCCACCTGCCACAGCGCCGCCGGCACCCAGGGTGACCAAGGAGGACCACAGGGTGGGTCCCCATCACCTTTCTCGGAGGGGGCTTGCTGGCATGGGGTTATGCGGAGTGCAAGTTCGTCTGCTTCTTTTGCCGGGCGTTGTCGCGAAGTGAGAATGCCAAGCTCTGATTGGCTCTGATTGGAGGATAAAGGGTAATCCTCAAGGCCAGCTGGTTTGAGGTCTACTCGCTATCTTTCAATCAGAGCTCATCTTTCTGACGTCACCACAACCGCGGGCAAAAGAAGCAGACAAACTTGCGCTCTGCATAGAATGATCTGCCGGGTGAGAAAAAGGAAAGCCAGTTTTTCTCTGTGCTTACCTAAACCGAGCATTGCAGAAAGCTGAAACTCTCAGAATGGGATGCTAGTGCCAGGGGGATTAATGTTGAGGTTTGAGAGTGACCTTTCCTAGATCAAGAAATGAAAGTGAAAGCAAAATTTTCTACGAGCTCAAGTCCATTTAAGCCTAATTTCGTCAAAACAAAGGTGCCTGTGTCATTTATTTCAGCGAAACAAACTTGTCAGCAAGATCTACATTACATACCTGCCATGTCTCCCGTATTACCTGGGAGATTCCCGAATTTTGGCCAATTTGTTCGGTTGTATGATTGACAAAAAAAACAACTCCTGGAAAACGCAAATTTCCCCCTACCCGCAGCAGTTACATGCAACAAAGAGCTGCAATGATAGCGAAGCCCAGCTGTTTCTCACTAGGATGAGCAGTGCGACATAAATGTAATGAAGTTGTCTTCATGTACATTTGTTGTCAATATTTCTTTTTAAAAGACTGCAACCTTCCCCCACCCCCCGCACTTAGAAATTGTCTCGGATTTGGTTTCTCCGAACTTGGCAAGTATAACGATATTTCTCGCTGCCGAGTTTTGTGCACAAAAAGAAATGGCACCCACAGTTTACTTTCCTGTTTTGACAAAATTGGGCTTGGAGGTCGACGTGCAGAATGGTCTTCTGCCGAGAAGAAACCGGTTCCCAGTTGCCCTCTCTCCGTTCCCTCTCACACACTTCTCTTCTCCTGAACCCCAAAAAGCGGGTCTCTCTCCCGCAGGGAAGGAGAACATTCTCCCTCTTGCTCGAACGGAAAAGGAATCGGGGGAGGGTTTCCTCCTTTCTGGCAGTTTGTCGACATTTATTCATTGAAATGCCTTAAAGACCCCCTGGGAAATATTGCCTAAGGGTTGGGTTACAAAAAGGAAAAGGTACAATATCACAAAAACAGGTGTGCATCTAAAAACAGAACAAAACATCAATAGGATAAGCATACAAACACGAAAATATACTTAATAAGACCTAAAACACAATTTCACGTAATGGCTTTTCTTAAGTTTGCGTGGGTCATGGGTAGCTACAATGTTCTGGGGAAGTCCATTTTAGTGAGTGGCTGTACGTGAAAACAAGGAGTTCTGAATAGTGATGGTTCTTGCCTTCGGGCAACTTACATCAAGGTTATGGTCCATACGATGCTGGCAGTGTTCTGGAGGATCGATGTAGAATGATCTGAGGCACGGGCTGTAGAAAAACTGGTTGAAAAGAGATAACCTAGCAAGTTTGCGGCGCTCAGAGAGGAGAAGGAAATTAGCACGGGTTCGAAGCGATCACGCTTGTAAAAGAAGTGGAATCTGAGTAAAAGAAATGCCCGATGCTGGACTGATTCAATGTCATTGATGAAGCAGGTTTAATGCGAGTCCCAGATGTAACATGCATATTCAAGTTTTGGTCTGATAACGGATGATTAAGCAAGCCGTTTTAGATGAGGAAAGGCCAGTTTCAAGTTGCACTTCCAAAAAAAAAAGGGGAGTTGCGAGGTCGAAACACCAAGTTTATTTTTCGTATCGTCAATTGTTTTTTTGGTTTTTTTTTTTGCTCGCTCTATTATTTTTGGACATCCTACTAAAGAAATCAAAACAATATTCAATGGTGAAGTTAAGGAATTATGTGTCACATTAACCCACGGTGGCTCCAAAAGTTTAGAGTTTTTTTTTGTGAGTATTGGCCATTTCAAGAGGCTGTTGCTCGGGACGGCGGCACTTCTTTTGTTTCTGCGACTCAGTTTGTCATAGACAACACTAAACGTGTGATTTTCGCGTTTGAAACTGCAGAAGCAAGTGTGAGTTTCAAAAACGTGGTTCAAACGCGAGCGGAGAACACCCATGAAGGAACATGTATCGTGGCCTGTTAAGCCTAAACATTATAACTGCGACCGTTTTGATGCAATCGATGCTCCGTTCACGTTTGTTGGAACTACAGCCAAGAAGATTGCGTCCTTTGAAAACAAATGCACAACATGTTGCTGTGAGAGTTGAGTGATGCACAACATCGGTGCGCTAACGATGCCCGTGAGTGGTGCTACCTGACCCGCTTGTTACGAGTGCAGATTCTCTACGCGTCACGAAGTCTGCTACAAAACAAGAGGGTTTTTCATTGTCCCTCAAACTACACCATGAAGAGCAAGTGCCTTGTGGGTTCTTTCTTACTTTCGTCGAAACGTACCGCACGAGACTGAGATGTACAAGCGCAAAGCGAAGCTGCGACAGCGGGAGCTCGTGCAAGTTTTGCTGTCAACTTGAAACCCGTCAACTTAGGAGCTTCTGCTCAATTATCAACCCGCTTACACCGACGCATCACGAGACAATCCCTAGCAAGTTTATGCCTCTGCCATGAAAACTGTCAACCAAGGCCTCGTGATGAACGAAATGCCGATGGGGGGTGGTAACAGCTAATGTAGCTGTTGTCTGAAGGCGCATGGTGCGAGAGGGGCTGCAAAAGTCGCAGCATGCAGCGTGGTACGGTTTTAGTTACTCCGGGTGTTTTCTGAACACCCTACTTATGTTCTTGCCATATTTCATTGTTCTTGTTTTGCAACTTTGGGTTGTATTCGCAGTTCGTGCACTCAGTTTTTGGTACCTGGCATCTTCCGATAACAATACAGAAATGTTACGTATTATTTTGAGGATACGCAGGCGTCGTTCTCAATGTCGTCCTAGGTGTCGTCCTCGCCGTCGTCCTTGGCTGGCTTTCGCCTTCCTACATGTAAGCTGTCTTAAGTGTACTCGTGTAGTTTTTGCAGCGAGGGGCAATGAAGCAGAGATGACTTCCCAGTCAGCAATGCTCGTTTATATCCTGCCATGGGTAACTGGACGCATTTACACCCAGGTCATCGTTGATCCGAGCACTACTATTGCAAGGAGTAGGCTATCTTTCGAAGTTCGGAGAGGAAAATAGCGTACAGTAAAACCTCCTTAATATGTTTTTCAGGGGACCGCGAAAAAAAAAAAGTATCATCCGGGAAAACTTTACAACTGATAGCAGACTTAGGGTGCTTTACATGAGATTGAAAGCAGCTCTTATACAATGGTTTATTTTATGTGTAGTTACAGAACTACTATTGAGGACTCAGACATGTTCACAAAAGCGCGTAATATCCACTTGCAGCCTCGAATTAATGTTAAGCAGTAAAAGCCGTTTCTCCAGGAGCCGCAGTCCTCTTTAGCTCTCCGCGCCGTGGTAAACATTTACGTAGTGGCGCAAGGAGTCTAATGCAAACGTGGGCGCAGCGTATTCATTCATTTCTTGCTCGACATCTTCATCACTTTCTTTGTTATCGGCAGTAGTGAGGTCGGCCATGATGTCCGCTATGCTCTGCGGTTCAGAGGTAACTACGTTGTCGTCAAGCGACGCATATTCACAGTAGGTGATGGGAGCTCCCATTTATGCCTTAGCATCTTCCATTTCTTGCGAGTCTTCAGCATCTTCGTCAGCGCTGTCTTCTGCTAACGCCTGTACTTGCCCCGCGTGTTGAAACCCGCACTTGTGGAAGCAGTGCTGCACAGTGGTAGCAGAGACAGTGTCCCATGCTGTAGCGAGAAAGTGCAGAGCTTGGTTGGGGCGTCACCTCGTTCCACCATGGCAAGCGATCGCCGGACAATCCACTTCTGGTGGAGCTGCTTGACGTTTTTTTATTATGCCTGCGTCGAGCGGCTAGAGGTGACTCGTGGCAATCGAAGGCAGATACTCCATCCGGATGTTCCTGAGAAACGACAAGTCCTTTGGGTGGGCTGGGCAGTTATAGATGGAACAGGAGTGCCTTTCTGTTTCACGACCCCATTCGTGAGTCAAGGCATCGCAGAAAAGCCTCAAAAAGAGCACTTCTTGATCACCTACAGTTTCATTTCTGACCCGTCGTCATTGCAACACAGTAGAACAGTAAGCCGGTCCTTGCTACTCTTTCCTCTGTGGCAGGCTTCACCTTTAAGGCTCAATGACTTCGTGGGCTGGATATTGAAGAAAAGACCAGCTTTGTCAGCATTCAAAACGTCGCGTGGACAAGATTGGATCAACGCTGTCAGCTTCACCGCTCACTGCAGGGTACGAAATACCATAGCACTTCTTGAAGCAGTCAACCCACCTGTTGGAACACGTGAAGTCCGCGATATCCAAACAATCTGCAATCTCTTGCACCTTTGCTCGCAAGATGCCTCCGTCGATGTGACACAAGATATCCGGGCCTGTTTGGACCATACAGTAGACTCTCGGTAATTCGAAGCTCACAGGGACAGCAAAATGCTTCGAAATAAGCAAACTTCGAATTAAAAAAGCACATATAAAACTGAGTTTATTTTATTCAGTATTCACTTAGGAGAAGAACTGGTCGATCTTAGATTGTTTTCGCTGACGCATCCGCGCCACCGTCACTCGGCTCTGCAAGTTACGTATGCATCGTAAGCCGTCTTTGGCATTTTCTTCGCCCGAGAAAAAACGTTTTACGACGCCCAATGCAGTTTCCGCATGAGTGGCACTCAGCGCGGGAACCGACGGTGGCGAGAGTTCCTCGTCGTCAGTCATCGTCACTTCCTTGCACCACCACACCAGGCCTAACCACTTTGATTAATTTGACGTCCGAAAGCGGACCAGAGACCTTGACGTGCTTGTCAACATCAACATCTGCTTTGACGACTGACTCTCTTCGATTTCTTGCAGCATCTTAACTTTGGTAGCGAGGTCCAGTGCACGGTACTTACTCCGTTGAGCCATCGTGATAGCACCAAAGCAGCGCGACGGAGCGATTGTTGGGCTGTACGAAAGCACGTATGAACAAGCCAACACACTTTTGGATCTTCGTTGTCGAAACTCCCGCTCGCGCCGTTCCGCGGTTCCGCCGAACGCAACCCAACCTTCTCGCCACCTATCTCCCTCTCCTCTCGAGGGGAGAGTGCAGAGTGGGAGAGCAGAGCCCAAAGCAAGTAAGCAAACAGTCGCGCGCGCAAGGCTGTTTGTTTGCTTCCTCACGGCCGAGCCGCAGCGCGCCGTGGCGCCGTCGCACATTGCATCAGGTCGCATCATCCGTAGTGCGGCGACGCCAGTGACGCGGCCGCGGGTCGTGGTGTTGCGCATTTGCACTTGGCATTTGTTTTTTTCGCTCCCGGAGTTTCCGGACTTCAGGCGCAGACAAAAAATTCTTCGAATTAACTAGCTCCCAACATTTAGCCTTCGAATTACCGCGTGTTTTTCCCCATAGCATTGTACATACGATTGCCGGGACCAGGCCCATGCATCGAACTAACCGAAAATTTGAATTATGCGACTTTGAATTACTGAGAGTCGACTGTACTAGCAGGACCTCCTCCAGCTTTGCATGTTTTGCCCCCCGAGCCTGGGTGATAAAAAGGAGCCTTCGCGTCAATCTTCTTTCGTTTGGCCACGATGCTGTTCATAGCTGAGTCCGAGGTCTCTTGCGATGTCAGATCTCTTCCGGCTGGGATTGCGATCCACCGTCTGAAGTATATCAGACTTCTCTTTAAAAGAGAGTGCCTTTCTTTTCGCGCGATGCCATGACCGTCGTCAATGGGCACAAAGCGCACATACTCCAAAACACTACGGTTCACGCAGTCGAGCGGAACAGAAACTACAAGCGCAGCGTGCATGCGGGCGCACCTCGTGCCAGAGAAAGAGGACAGATGAGATAGAGAGAGGGCAAGATTTGCCAGCCTCTCTCCCCATCTGAGCAGTGCTCCAAGGTCACACCCGGGCAAGATGGGTAGCTGTGGCAGAGCGCAGCAAAGCCTAGCAAAAAGAGACGAAAAGAGGAGGAAAGGAATAAAGGGAAGACGGACGTCTGTGTGCCTACGTGTGCCGTGCGACCCGCATTGCATGGTTCGGCTTTGCTCCGCTAGCTTCGCTTCCAAGCCAGCGAGGCAGCCTGGCGCTCAGCGCGCCGAGGTGCCGGGAGGCTGACATTTCTGGACGTAATAACCGGGAAAGCAAACGTAACGGGCAGGAAACTAATGCATGTATCTTTATGGAAGTAAGACGGGACCGGTGTTTTAGAGCGCAGCTCTTAGGCGCCCGTTCCCGGCTTGAGCGGCGTCGCCGTCAGCATAACCGCGAGTAACCCTCGGAACCCTCGTGAGGGTTAGGAGGGTTAACCTCACGAGGGTTACCCTCACGAGGATCACGAGGGCTACGAGGGTTAGTTACCCATACGAGGGGTACGAGGTTAGTTACCCACACGAGGGTTACTTACCCTCAAGAGGGTTACCTTCACGAGGGTCACGAGAGTTAACCTCACGAGGGTCGCGAGAGTTACCCTCACGAGGGTCGCGAGAGTTACCCTCACGGGGGTCGCGAGAGTTACCCTCACGAGAGTCACGAGAATTGCCCTCACAAGGGTTACTAGGGTTACCCTCACAAGGGTCACGATGGTTACCCAGGTCACGTGACCCCCGTTGACGTCATCACCACTGATGACATCACCGGCATTCGGATCGTCATCGTCATCATCACTGATGACTTCATCAGTGATGTCACTGATGACGTCACCGGCATCTGCATCGTCATCATCATCATCACTGATGACGTCATTGGTATCCGCATCGTGATCGTCACTGATGACGTCATCAATGACGTCATCAGTCACTGATGAAGTCATTGGTATCCACATCGTGATCGTCACTGATGACGTCATCAGTCACTGATGAAGTCATCGGCATTGTGATGTGACTCCCCCCCCCCCTCGACACGTGACACCCCAAGGTCACATGACTCCCACAAGGTCACTTGACCCACCCCCAAGTACCCTTCCCTCCTCCCCCTCAAGAGCTGCGCTCTAATTTGGCATTACAGGGAGTTGTAAACGGCTTTCATTTTTTTTTTTAACAAAATAGCCAGGAAAACCTATTAACCAATAAAGTATCAATGAGTTTGTACTGTATAAAGCCAGAAATAGGGGCGAGTTACCTTTCGGGTTATCTCTCAAGATTTTACGGTACCTTTTCTTAACATTGGTTTTCTTCTGGGGGCACATTGTTTAGTTGTACTTATTCGTAACTCCTTGAAGGATATGGTACACCATGCATTCACGAGGGCACCCATAAAACTACTCTGGCATTGTTGCCGCGAGTTCGGAGGAAACTAATTTGGCAGGAAACTGAATTCGGCTCCCGACGAAGCCGCTTTCTCTCGTAGGCACTGTATGGCGCGCAAGGAGAAACCTCCTCGCCCATTGGTGTATAGAGGGGGAACCGGGGGGCGAAGGGCCTCTTAGGACTCTGGACGGGGCTGAGAACGTGGCAAGTGCGTGTTACGGGATCTCGGGTAATCGCGAGGCCTAGGGGCCCCCTTTGTGCCATTGTGTTAATTTATGTGCGTTGTCCAGGGTATATTTATATGTGATGTCGTGGTTATTTGTAGTTTAGAGTCGGTGTTTTTGAGTCTCTTGTTCTATGAACCAGTAAAAGGGTGCGGCACCCCGCTCCTGTGAAAGAACCAGGCTAGACTCTGGTTGTTGATGGACCACATAGGAACTGGCGTATTGGCGCCGGTACGCGAGTTCCTACAAATGGCACATCAACGTTGGGGCAGGCGAGCCGCAATTACTGTCGCATCGTCCGTCGATGACATTGCGTGAACGTTCACGCGGAGCGTCCCCGCTGGTTGGCGGGTCAACACCGCGGCATTTTGAAGGTGGGAAGGGCACGTTCAAACAAGTGTTCGAGGTGGCCAGGGGTAATTGGGTTGTCGAAACCACAGTGTGACGTCAATCAAAGTACACAAGTTTTTGTGGTGCCATCCATTGGAAGTCAACAGTCTACCTCTTCCTCTCAATCGCTAGCCTCCCCATATTGTGGCAAACCGTTTTTTGGTGTCCATCGCTCACCACAACCTTCAAAAATGCCAAGCAATAGCAGCGATCGATTGTAGTCAAATCGGATCTTGCAAAGTCGGCTGTCTTGAAGGGAGGGTTGGGGGATCCGAAGATTGGTCGAATTTTGGTTTAATTTCTTAATTAAATTTAATTTGTTTATATTTTTTTTAAATAAAAATCGGCACCTACAAGAAAAAACGGTTTTGTGTCTTTTGTTCTACGGGTGACACAGTCTTGCAACTAATTGGCCAAAGTCCAAGAATCGTTCCAACGTTCCTTTAGGGAGAGAAACAACCCCGAAAGTCCATTGTTTTTCCGAAAAAATGCATTTTTATAAAATATTATATTTGGGTTCACTATATTCTGAAGCATAGTTTCAGAAAGTTTCATTTATAAAATAAACATTTTCGGCAAGCTCGTGGCCGCGCGCGGCGACCCGCCGAGCAAGCAGACGGCGAAGTTCGGCGTTTTCAAATTAGGCCTACTCCGCGCTCGTTTGACGCAGCCGAGATATCTTACCCTCGTTGGAAGCGCTGTTTCTTCTAGTTTCAGCCCACAGGAGCTTGCTACGTTTAAGGCTATCTGTGGCCCGGGACAACCCCGGGCCACATACATATGTGTATGTGGTACATACAAGCAAAAAAAAACGTGGGAACTAGAATACCAGCAATCCCATTGGTTGCAACCCGAAACAGGGCTCACGATTGGCCGACTTCGGCGACGTAGCTCCTTGTTCGCCTCATGTGCGCTATCGGCAGCTTCTTTTGGTTCTGATTGTATCACTGGTTCGCCGCTGTTTAGATTCGTTTTCCCTCTTTGTTCCCGGTAGTTTTCCTGCCGAGGAATGCCTGCTTTTAAAGTTAGCACTCGCAGTAGCTTTGGCCGGCGTTCTCGACAGCGAAATATAAGGGGTCGATCAGCAGGACTCCTCGCAAGAGACGGGGACCCGTCTCTGTGGCACCATCAATGCCGTCTCCCCCGCCATCGTCACAATCCTCAAGCTCAACTGGCGCTTGGCGGACATCGGAGCCTACAGCTTCATCTGTGAATGCTGATCGGTTTCATGTCTCCTCAGAATCGGATGTGCTGACCACGTTCGAGAGGAAGCTCAGCCTGCTCAATTTTGACGCGGGGACTACGGACGGCCCAGAGCCGACAGACGCTGCCGTTGAAAAGCCCGTGGATGGCTCCTCAATGTGTCCGCCGTGCAAACTCTTGTTGCTATTTTAGTCTGCCCCAAGTGCCACGGAGAACTACTGAGCTTTTGAGAAGAAGGAATTGGCATCAATTTTCGGTTTGTTGTTAGCTGCTCGACTTGCGGAGACATCATCGCAGCGTTGAGAGAACGAACTCGCGGTGTGTCTCCGCGTCGTTGAAATAGACATTGGCATCAGTTTCACAAAGCTCACAAATCTTTTCGGGGGCCTCAACGCTTCACCCCCTACTCATGTAATTGAAGGTGCCACCAATGACTCGGGTGGACTTTGAGTTTCTGGCATCGTCCGAATAAAAAAAAAGAGAAGTTGAAACTTTAAATAATTTTTGTCAGTTTCACTTTTTGGCAGATGTCACATTTAAGGGGGGACATGGGCCTAAATTTTAAATTTTTTAAAAAAAATCCATTTTTCAATTTTAAGGTTTTCAGTTTTATAAACTTATTATACACCCTTACACCAAATTTGATAACCATACGCCAAATAGTTATGTTGATATAGAATATTTTCAACACATTGTGAGGCAGTAACAAAGTAAAGGAGTTCAATGTTTGAATGCATTTTTCTCAGTTCCACTTTTTGCAGCAAAATTCATACGAAGGAATCTTTTATTCGAAGGTAAAAGTTTTCTGATACCACAATCAAGATGTTTCTGAACTGAAATTTACTGGGGAATCGGGCTATCTACTTTGTTTTGTTTTAAGTTGAAGTCCTCAGTGATAAAAAACTAAGTTTTCAAAAATTGACATAGGACAGATATGCATCTCATATTTTGAGGTAATAACTCTACCTGAAATATTTACATTTAAGTTATTAAAACTAGATAGCCCGAGGTCCCATATCCCCCACTTTATATTCAAGCAGTCAAAGTGATGCTTCTTAGCTTCATTTGAATATCATAGATTTCTTAATGAAAAGTGACACATCATCTTATGCAGGTATGTAAATTTGTCATAGAGAGCTGAAAGTTTTCACAGTACACCTACATCTGAAGCTAAATCTTCCCTGAAAATTTCATTTTGATCACTTGAGTAGTTCAAAAGTTTGACCTCTAGCCAGTGTCCCCCCTTAAGAGAACCTTGAATGTGACATCATTCAGGGTTCTCTGGGACTGAAATTTTCTGGGGAACAAGATGGACATCTTCACAGTTGAAAAAGCCTACTCCTTCATGAATAAAAGGAAAAAAAATCTTTTGAAACACGAAAATTTTACAATTCTTTAAAAAATTTGTGATGTTTTTTTCATCATAATTGAATATTTAGCAATCTACTTTTAATCTAGGTTGCACTATGGGCATTGTTCTTCACATTAAAGCAAGAAGTTTGCTACCAGCTAATATTATTTTTAGGGGTGTGCGAATACTCGAATATACGAATTCGAATCGAATAGAAAGTTCCCGAATAATTTGATTCGCGAATCGAATTCCTAGTATTCGGTTCCTCGAATATTCGATATATTCGGCCAAAGACGCGCGGTAGGCGCGGAGCAAACAAAAAAGAAAGCAGTTTTTTCTCCCGATGTAAGCGCCGTGATATTAGACAGACCATGCGAGAAACACCTCTTGGTCCGACCATTTCACAAAAATCTAACGCACAGGTTAGAAAACAGAAAAGTAACGAACGCCACAAACTTTATAGCACGAAGATTTACTCACGATCATGACACAATCTACCCTTGAATCACAACTGAAACATCCCGCTTGCGCCGCTTCCAGAGAGGAATTGTTGGGAGGCCGGAATTCCGCGCCAAGCCTAATTCTTTTCACGAGTAAAACTCCTCGTTTCAAATTGAAGCGCCGATGTAAAACACACTTGCCGCACTCGCAGAAATCGGCTACTGCACCACTGCACGATCACTGAAAGAAAACCAACGTTACCATGCCGGCGAAACCAACCGAGTTATCGTCGTCGTTCTTTTGGAACCGCGAATTCTGATTCGGATTCCGAATCAGAGCGACAACTCGGTTGGTTTCGCCGACGTGGTAACGTTGGTTTTCTTTCTGTGGTCGTGCAGTGGTGCAGTAGCCGATTTCTGCGAGTGCGGCAAGAGGCTTTACTCGTAAAAAGAATTAGGCTTGGCGCGGAAGAAACGGAACAGAAAAATAATGTGCCTAGATTTGAGAGGGTTTCCAACAGCTCGATAGCCGCGTTTGAATTACGAACTGCGAGAAGGCGCCGAAAAGACGAAAGCGTCGGTCGGGTTCGGGCAGGCAGGGCAGGCGTCGCCGCTCTTCTGTTTGTTCGCCTTCTTTCCACGCGACAACACAACACATGCGCATTCACGATCAATCTGCGATGAAGCCGTCTCTGTGGTTTCAGTTTCGGTTGCTCCCTCTTTTAAATCAAGGCTCTCTAAAACAGGATAGATAAACGGAAAAATGGATGCGTAGCGGCAGTTGGACGGTGACTTGCGCCACCTAACCACGTTTTTTTTTCTTACTTTAGACTATATTGTTTAAGCCAGTTTACCTCGTTGCTGTTTACTCAGATTTAACACCTGTCTATTTATTTATGTGAAATCAAATCCCAGGTGCCATTTTCTTTCCTTAAAATGGAGAACAACTATCGCAAAATGCCTCTTTTCTGAGATATACAAATATTAAAAAAAAAAAGTTGCGGTGTTAGGTTGTTTTTAAAGAAAAAAAAAAGGCACGCATGGCTGAAACTTTTTTTTTTTTTTTTTTGTGACGTTTAGGGTAGATAGATTATGTTTGCACCATAAAATTGGATCTTTAGTGCCCAACGTTCAACAGCAGCTGCTTTTTTTTTTTTTTCACCGGAACTTTTTTACATTTTGGCTTTTGTTTTGTACAGGACGTATATTCTGCACCAGGCGCATACTCTGCACATATAATAATCGCATTCTCAGCACACTTTGAAAAATTCCTACGAATAAAATCACTATTCGATATTCGATTCGATATTCGGTTTTTTTCCTTGATTCGATTCGGTATTCGATTCGAAAGCTACTATTCGGTATTCGCACACCCCTAATTATTTTTCAACGATAGACCTCTTAGTGAAATGTCTTTCTTCTGAAGTGCGATAACCGCAGCATACTGTAAAGTTGTCCGATAATGCTAAAACTTTGCAGATTATCCTTTTTCATAGTGCTGAAATAACTCAAAATTTGAATCAGATTGGGTGAAGGGTTTGAAAGTTGACCCTCCTAGGCCATATCCCTCTTTAAGGAAGACCCTCGCTCTGTGTGCAGAAGCTTCAGCTGATGTCTGCCCTGGGCCTGATGACGCGAGAGGCCCTCCGGGAACTGCAGCACCGGCGGGGGGAGCGCAAGCGGCGCACCACGGCCAACCCCCACTTCTCGAGCGCCGCCCTGGAGGAGAAGAGGCGCAACGCCCAGCTCCTGCTCGGGGAGGCACACCACCACCACAGGGGGCGCTCCAGGGGTGAGTGGAGCGGCGGCGTTTTCAGGCACCGCTCCAGGCACGTAGCCAGGGAGGCGGCCCATGGGCCCCCCCCCCCCGAAATCTTCGATTTTGCTGGAACCTTCTCTCCCCCCTCCCCCTCATACAGCATTTTGTCATGGGCGGGCCCCCCCCGAAACAAAATCCTGGCTACGTGCCTGCACCGCTCCATCCTAAACGAGCCAACGTGGGGAGTGCAGTGCACTTGTTCGCAGAGGTGTCTCTGGGTGGCACATTGTTTGTACTCAAATTTCGTAGGTTTTTGGAAAAAGAAATGCGCAAAAAGACAAACCTGTTTCTTAAGTAGAAAACAGAAAGAGTCGTATTTTTCGCCCGCATTGGGCAAAGAAACGAAAGCGATGACTGTAGCACAGTCGCGCAATACAGGCAGAGGGGACGTGCGACACGGTTAATTCTCGCAGCCTTCGCGGTCGGTGCCGTGGAGGCAATCGACAGTCCTATTGCAGATTTAAGCGTGGGTGGCACCGTCTGTGAGTGGCAACGAGAACTGGACAGTTCCTGTTTTAAAACGACGGCTTTATAGGGGAGCCCTCGAGGAACCATGCTTGCTCGTGTTGGTTCCACCATAGCAAAGCCGCCGGAGAATGTGCCGGCAACGGAGCGAACCTGTTGGTGTGACGTTGCAGCCGCTGCTACCACATAATGGTTTGCATCGCAATGTTACGTTGTGGTTCACGTGACAGTAAGTGTCGCACGCTGTGTCGCGTGCTGTGTCGTGACATAACCATGTGTCATGTGACGCCATCTACACTGGTGGCATGCTGCACCTGGGCGGAAGTCTGTATAATTACTTAAAAGCACCGAGGCTAGGTTAAAAAAGTCTCAATCACAGCCGAAATTTGTTTTTCGGCTAGTGATGTCCTAAATATTGTCTGAACAAAAAGACAGGAGAGGACATGAAAGACAGAAAACAAGCACAAAACAGACGGCCTACTCCACCACCTACTTTGCGCACGACAAGGTCACTTTGCACATGCCACGTTCCACGTATTGGTTTGTTGAACAATTAACAATCAATCGATGTTAGCTCTCTTGTGCCCTAATTTTTCGTGCTTTTCGTTCAGAAGTCCACGTTGCTTCGTCGTGACTGCCCTTGGCGTCGGTCGGGGTGCCGCTGCGCCTTTGAGCTGACCCTTGTGCTTTCCGTGGGTGCAGGTCGTCCCCGGCCGGGCTCCTCGGCCCCCAGCTCCCCCGAGGGGTCGTCCAATGAGGCGGGGTCCACGGCCAACGGCCACTCGTCGCCCCCGCCCACCTGCGACGTGCTCCTCAAGGTACAGCCCAGGGGAGGCCATTTGCCCTACTGAGCGTCGACTGTTTTGTGCTACGTCGTCCAGGCTGGCCGCAGCTTCGCGCTGCGGCGGAAGTGCGCTGCTTAGTCTGCTTTGCTTCGCATCTCGTTCGCACGTGCTCTCGCGTGAAGGAGATGCCCGATGAAGCGGTATGCTTGCTTACGTTCGTTAGCAACATTAGACCGCCCTGGCAGCGCACTAGCCCCGACAATGAGAACAAATGAGTCCGCGCCAAGTATAGATACGCTCGCACTGCACACACTGGCTGATGCTCTACTCAGATTTGAGCCCGGCTGCTGAGACTCCGTCCCATAGCGGCCATCTTGAATAGCCAATGAATGAAACATTCTTTGGCTAGGTGTTTGGCATTCTGTGAAGCCCAAAATGTGTGGCTGCGAGGCTTGACACTGATTGATTGACAGGTGGGAGAGGAGGAGCCAGGTGGCCCAACGCTGATTGGTTAACGGGAAGGTTGTGTGACCAGGAGTGGAGTGAGGAGGAGAGGTAGTCTAGGTGAGAGAGGACTGGGTTAGGAGGTTCTCGAAGATCACCAGGTTTATCATTTGAAGTGTACACTTGCCACTTATTAAATTATCCAATGAAAAGTACCGTGAATGTAGGCGTCTTACTGAACAGGCTAGATGTGCCGGTAAACATTTGGGGTGCTAGAACATTTCACGTATGCAATGCAATTGTATAGCATTTTGCTGTATAAAAGAACCGAAACGACAAATACTTGAAAGTAGCTTTGCTCACACATGCCCTCTGCTCTTGGAAACCATTCCAGTCATAGTTTGACTATGCAGTTAGATTACTGACTCAAAAAATATTACTGCGGGAGTTTCACATTCTTCTCCTCTAACGATAAAAGTAAGAAGGTCACAATTTTACATTGTATACCGAGCATTAGGATAAATATGTCATTTGTACCGCAAAAAATTACCGTAAAATCTCGGGTCATTGCCCAACCCCTTCACCACCTGGAATTCATAAAAACAATTGGGGTCGGCAATGTCTCGGTGCAGAAACAAGTTTAGAAAATACGGTAGAACCTCATTGAGATGTTTTTGAGGGGTCAGGGGAGATAAACCGGATGACCTGAGGAAATGTAAGAAACAAGAACGCCATTTGAGGGGTGCTAGAGATGCGACAGATATTATCAGTTGTCACGAGACAATTCATTTTATGCAAATATTCGTAGGTGTGAACTTGAGTTTGCTCAGAAAAAGTTTGCAAACATTCATAGGTGTAGAGTGAAATAAACATACTGTAAAAGTTTTTAAATATAATCTCGAATACATCCAGAAATATAATCTCGAATACGTTGGGAAAGCGCTCTTAATTCCCACCTGGCACTTTGGGTGTCTGAAATGTGGGCGAGCGGTGGAGTCTTGCGCTTGTGGAGGGCCATTTGTCGATGTCCTGGTTGGTTATGAAAAAAACCAGCTGAACTAAGGAAAAGGTAGAGATAGAAAGAAAGACACCCGATCGCTGGACTACCAACTGTTTTTATATATAAACCTCCTCTTCATCCTCTTCCTCTCCTTCTGCATAATTCACTTCGTTCCCCCCTTTTCCCCTTTGTTTTACGTTTTATTTTACAAGATGTTGACCCCCTTGGAGAAATAGTTTTTCGGTGCGCAACAAGGTGATTGAAGGTGCACTAACACACCCATCTCCTTTTTCTTCTATGGCAGCAGCTTCTAACATCTCCCGCGCGAGCTGGCTTTTGTGGCGTGCTACGATGTTAACTTGCGCGAGCTTCGCCGTGCACTTGCATGCTCGGCAATGCGCAGATAGGTGCCCCGGCGCTGTCAGGTTCTTTAGGTTGGCTGCGTGCTCACGTGTACGCTCGTTGATGCTGTCTTTCTTTCTATCTCTACCTTTTCCTTAGTTCAGCTGGTTTTTTTTCATAATGAGTAACCAACTAGCTCAGATTACACCAATCCTGGTTGGTTCACCTCCGTGCAGTTGTGCACAACACTTCAGTACACCAAAGTGGCAAAAAAAGTCTTGCTGAATGACAAGCTGTAGTGCATGTGCAGGATATTGTGGCATGCTAGATAATCTTTGACAGAAGCTTCTTTACAACGACTGGGGGAGTATCAGAACCCGCAGCGCATCAACCTGTGGAACCAAGGACCTAAGACAACACGGACCAGCAAACTGACTAGGACAGACCAAAGCACAATGTTACACCATCTTCGTGTTGCTCTTTAAAAAATGATTGATTTGTCACTGCCAGATGAAACGATTTTGAAGCGGGGTTCGAAGTAAAAAATCCAGGAGCGAAAAGGCACTCACTCTTTCGGCCCACCCTTTTTACAGATTTTTGGTGGCGGCCGACTTGAAAACTGTTTTGTCTGGCAACAAACACCTTTTTTGACGAGCAAAACAAAAGTGGCACATTTTTTCCTTTCGTGCGTTTGCTGCTTCGTTTTGTTGCGCGAATTTTGGCTCCCCGCGTGAAGAAAGCTGCAGGAATTGTTCCCGGCTGATGCACCGCAGATTTCGGTACACCTCCAGGCCCGCGTGCCAAGAAGCTTCTGTGACAAGCATCGCATTATCTCTTGGACGGCGGTGAAACCGTGCAATCGTCGAGTGGTTTGGCCTACCCTCGCCGTTCCTGGTCTTCCCCTGCATGTGAATGCACGTGGGAGGCAGACGATCCACGCACATGTCGTCTTGTGATCAACCCATCCGCGAATCGGCTCGTCGTGCGAGTCGGCCAGCTAAATAAACTATGGGGTGTAAAAGTGAGAAGGGAGATAGGCTTTATTCCAACTGAAGTGTTGCACTACGAGCCAGTTTTCGACCATTTTTTAGTACCCATTGTAAATAGAACCTACTTTGACCAGGGCCTTCTTTCTAAAAAGAAGGCTTTTTGTTCCTTTTGTGCCCTATCTATTTTAGTACAAAAGGGAATAGTAAGTAATATTTTACAGTATTAAAAAGAAACCCTCAGTCATTATCAAAGATGAATTCATTTAGCGATGCAATCACTCTTTTTATTTTCATGTGATGTGCAAGCAAATGTTGACATCTGCTCCAAAAGCGTTTGTGGTTGCCCCAAACCAATATTTTGCCCACTACAGAGCCTGCTATAGAAAGTCAAGTGGTGCCTTCATAACTGTGCATAATTACGAGCCACTCGGTAGTAAGTTCATTATTGTTTGTAAGCTCTCTAGGTTCCTTAACTGCACTGCACCGATGCAGAGGTTGGGAGTGGTTTTTCAGCCATCTGTCGAGGTTGAAATGTTAGAAAATCACTGCTCTAAGGCCTACTTCAGACGGAGCAATTTTCCCAGCAATTTCATTCCTCTGGAAGCTTGGCGGGACCGGCGCTTGTGAACGAAAGGCCGCGAAGATGCAAAAAACCGGGAACGTATCAGTGACGGTCCACTGTAGTCTTTTTCTTTATTCATCTGGTGTGGCAGAACAGGAGGTACACCTAAAACAAAACTGGTGTTAAATTCGTTGCTTTACGCCCAAAACGTTCGTAGAACAATGTTTTACTATCGTGCAATGTCCATCGCTTGCGGTCTAGAGGGAAGCAAACTATGCATACTCAGTGCATACCTGCCAACTCTTCCGAATTTTTCGTAAAATGTATGAATTGGGACTAATTTTACAATTTTACAAATCTTGCGTCAAATTTTACGAAAAAAAAAAACTACATAAAACTTTTTAATTTTTTTTTTACATTTTTTTGTAAAACCGTTGTTGGCGGTACCTCGCACCGCCACAAGAGGGCGATAGGTACCGTCCAGGGCAGCGTCGTGTTTTATACTATCTGTGTATCCGGTGGCCACGGATCCAAAACCAATCCAAAGCCCAGAGCCTTTGTTCGTGTGTTCAACGGCACACGTTGGTTCGGCGTGTTCAGACGTGGTCGGGCCCCGCTGTTTCGGCCACTATCGAGGCGAGAAGTGGGGCGTCTGAGTTTGTTGCACGTGAAATCGTAGCATTCCTATGGTCGCGGTGGCTTTGCGGTGCAATGGCAAATTTCAAACCTCAAAAGAGGTACTCTCTGGTGTTCCTGAAGTCCTACACGTTGGAATTCCCGTGCTTCGTGCTTTCCACAAAGGGAGAGAAGTTTGGATTCTCTAGCACGTGCACGTGTGATGTACGCGTTTCGCACAGTGGCATCGCTTCGCGTGACCCCCTCCCCGCAGCCGCGAAAGTTTTACAAAATTGAAACCCCCCCCCCGCAGCCATGGGAGTTTTACGAATTTGAAAGTCCACAGGTTGGCATGTATGTTAGTGTTTCATTCCTTGCCCTGAACACTTTCAAGCTGACTGGACAACGAAGGTGACAAGCACGAAATAACCCACGCCTTGGCTTAGAAACTGCAAATGCTTATTACATGAAAGTATGTTTCAAATCTGCGATCTTGTGCCTGTAGCCACCTTCGCTGACCTGTAAGCTCAAAAATAAATTCGCTAAAACAAAGAAAACGAAAATGCCTAATTTTACATGTAAAGCTAGAAATAATGTCACGAATGACAATTGATGAGGGGATGATAATTGAAGAAAGCTAAACGTTTAGTCGGGCGAACTTGTGCCCAAAATAAAGAGAACACAAAGAAGAAGAACAGAGCGTCGCGGGCGTCGAAGTCGGCGTAACAGCAGGTTCGAGCGCTAGGGCGAGACTGACTCCGGGTTGCCACGCGGAGCCGCTTTCGTACACGTGTGGGCTTCTGGAGCATTCGGCGTAGAATGTTCGACGCGTAGAACATTCTAAAATTTGAATCAGCAAGTGGGTTCTCGAATTCAGCAGAACATAGCATTACAGTGTCAACAAAACTGTGTAGCTGCGGCCCGGAATCGAACCCTGGCCCTTCGCGTGGGAGGCAAGCGCGATAACCGTTAGGCCACGGCCGCGCTGCCTACTTGGCGCGCGGGAATATGCAGAATGTGTTTTTGGTCAGCCCACATGTTTGTTGTTATTTCTGCAGCACTTGGATCATACATACCTGACAAAATTGTTGCGTGTGGTTGCACAGTTGGTGCCGCTAAGGGTCACGCAACCACGCAGTGTGGCATTGCGGTGTCATGTTTTGGTCGTCGTACCACGCTGCGTCCCCTTCCGATCGCATCACAGGATATCACATTATGCGACATCTGGCGACCCCACCTAGCGACATTGTACAGTCGAACCTCGATATAACGAACTTCAATGTAACGAAATCCTCGATTTAGCGAAGTATTTTATTTTTCATAATTTCTTGCCCATAGACCCCATGTATTTTTAGTCCCTATATAACGAAGTCTATTTTGCTGCTATTTCAATATAACGAAGCGCCATTGTCATAGAAGGCAATAAATAAATCAACTCTAAAAAACAACTTCGCAAAAAAATTGTGGTTCAAAAAAAAATTATGCGCAAACGCGAGCGCTTGATAGGTTACTTCACGGGGACAGGCCTTCCAACGTTCCTAGGCTGCCCGAGGATGCGGCGCCGGTAGCGCCGGCGAGGCATGCGGCAAAGCGGATTCCGCGAGGCTGGCCAGAAAATGCCGAGCAAAAAGTTAACACGGCATAACAGCATCACCACTGACATTCACTGATCATCATAGTCTACTGTACCGCGGGTAGCGCGGGAGCCAACTTCAGCGGGGGAGCGACGTGATGGCGCGACCGCGCGACCGCACGGGCAGTGTCATCTAGGAGAAGACCGAAAAGACCGATTATCGTGTTGCGAGTGTGATGTAAAGCAAAGGCGCAAGCACACTGTGGGCGCAAGGGGGCAAGTAAACTGTGCGGTCAAGAGTGCTGTGTAGATTGGAAACATTGGCACCGCCTAAACTAAACAGCTTTATTTTTTAACCGGGCGGTTCACTCACGTGCTTGCTGCCATAAGGAAACGTAAAGTTCTTTCTTTGGATGAGAAAGCAAACGTTTTGGACGCCATCCTGAAGAAACTGCCGAGATCACGAGCACTCGGGAAGTGCTCGACACAGTGGACGTACTGAGGAGGTACACGGCGTCGCATGGGCAGCAAGATGCCGTGCAAGCGCTCGAACGCCGTATGATGCCGCCGACGCCGCTGCTACTGTCGGACAAGGCGCAAGCAAAACTCGCGGACTACTTTGCCCCTAAATAAATGTCATTTTCGGTGAGTTTTCATACCCGTAAAATGTTTCGGAATTTTTTTTTTTTTTTTTTTGCATGCTAAAGCCAAATTTCGATTTAGCGAAATTTCAATGTAACGAAGTAAATTGCGAATTTTACCGACTTCGTTACATCGAGGTTCAACTGTATAATGGTTGTGGTCGGCTGTGTTGCTGTGCAGCATTGCGTCCCGAATGGGGACGCTTCACAAATGTTAGTTTGCGGAATCTGAGCAAGCATTTATTTACTCTTCATTTTTGTCACAAGCGTTCTTAGATGTCACAAACAGCTTTTGCAGTTCTTATTGCTGGGGATGTTCGTTGACGTTGTGGTTCGCAACATCAGCAAACGTTGGAGAAGCTTCATGTCACTTCACGATGGGCCCTTGCGTGCTTGCAGAGGGAAGAGACTGGCCGAGGACTGGCCAACGGGGAGCTCCCCGGGGACTGGAAGAGCCTAGCCGAGCCGGCGTCCAGCCGGTCGGCCGCCCTGGGCTGGGTCAGCGACTACGCCCTGCTCAAGAGTGGTGAGCAGACGCCCGGGGAAGCAAAGTGGTTCATCAGGCTGTTCCTTTCTTGCCGTAGAATACTGTGCATCTGCCCATTCCTCATTAAGCACCCATATCCAGATTTCTAAGATATTGAAAAAATATGCACAGTACATTTATACGTAAAATTGACGACCGGACAAGCGCCCATCCCCCATTTTTTTGCGATTATCTCTAAATTTTGAGTTGGCGCTTCCCCGATATTTTACGGTAGTTTAACAAATTGAAAAACGGTGAATTTTTCGAAGAAATGTGATTTTGCGTTGTTTTAGTGCTCTATTATCTTTGAACCTTCCTCTTTTACGTGTAAAAAAATCAAGACAGGCTGAATGAACCACTGGGTGTAAAAGTGAGAGGTGAGATAGGCTTTATCCCAACTGAAGCGTTGCACGAGTCAGTTTTCTACCATTTTTTAGTAGCCATTGTAAATTGAAGCCTACCCTGACCAGAGCCTTCTTTCTGAAAAAGAGGCTCTGTGTTTCTTTTCTGCCCTATCTATTCTTGTTACAAAAGGTAATAGTAAGTAATATTTTACGGTATCAAAAAGAAACCCTCAGTCATTATCAAAGATGAATTCATTTAGCGATGCAATCACTTTTTTATTTTCATGCGATGTGCAAGCAGATGTTGACATCTGCTCCAAAAGCACTGCTCCAAACCACTATTTCGCCCGCTACAGAACCTGCTGCAGAAAGTCAAATGTCGCCTCCATATCTCTGCATAACTATGAGCCACTCTGTAGTGAGTTCATTATTGTTTGCAAGCTCTCTAGGCTCCTGAAGTGCATTACTGCACCGATCCACAGACGGGAGGTGGTTTCTCAGTCATCTGTTGAGGGTAAAAAGTTTGAAAATCACCGTTCTAAGGCCTGCTTCAAAAGGAGCAATTTTCCCAGCAATTTCGGGGTTGCTTGCGAGCTGTTCTATATTATTGCCTAGATCAGGAATGGCCAAACTGCGGCTCGCAATTCCTCCTCCCCCCTCCCCCCCCCCCCCCCCCCCCCCTCCCGGTCACACGAGAACTTCCACAAAAAGATAAATGGAACGCGTTTTCGATCGAAAGACTGGTTGTAGTTTTGCAGACTTGTGCTGCCTTGCGTACAGGTGGACTGCTTTTGACTCGGATAGATTGAAAGTAGTTCGGGTTTCGTTTAATGTTGTGGAAAAAAAGTTTGCTCCCCCCCCCCTCTTCCCCCCACTCTTGGAAGTTTCGTGGTTTTGTTTGCGGCTCTTAGGCCAGGTCAGCTTGGCCGCCCCTGGCCTAGATCCTTACGCTGCCACAAGAACTGCCAGAATGGAGTCTGGCTCGAGACAGCCAAGCGACTCAAACAACTCGGAGACATTCGAAGCAGCAGCAGCCAATCGGGGATTGGCTGCTATTGTAATTTTTAAGGGGCCTACGTTAAAACTTTCGCAGTTTGCCACAATTCAAGGACCTCTTCAGCGCCTTGTGTTTTGGTGTGTGCTCAAGTGGTGTTTCCCTGTAAAGGGGGAGATCAGTTAGTACAGCACTCTCAATTCCATTTAAAGCTATAAATATGCGTTATTGACGCGTAACTGCGGGCCTCAACAGTGGGACAAACTGAAAAACAATGTTAAGGATGACGATTGCAAAATTTAGTAATTTGAGTTTTCACGGTTTCCGCGCGTGGACGTTGGGAAATAGGGGGGAAGGGGGCGTCTCAATGTTGCGTTGCCACATTGAGACGCCGGGAAATATTGCCATGTCCAAAAAGGGCCTTAGCGTAGCTTGCTCGATGGCTCTAGAAAAATGCGAAAGGTGGTTGGAAGGTGTTAGGCCGGAGCCGCCGGTTGCGATCGGCAGTCACTAGAATAGCTATGTTCAGGATATTGGCGCTCTTTTCCCTTATTTCTTAACTTCATCGGGACGGTCTTTCGTCTGTTCGTGCGACTACGATGCCTGCGACGCTTTTGCACGTAGCGGGTTGAGAGCCGAGAGGCCACTTTTTTACGTCGCGGTGAACGCACCGATCGGAAACGCTTTCCAGGGACTGCGGTAGGAAGGAGCGTGACAATGGCGGGTCATGTTGTTCCGTGCAGCGAAAGTGGACGAGAAGCAGAAGCTGCTGAACCGCAGCCTGGAGCTGAAGGCCGAGCGCATGCAGCTGGAAGAGAAGAAGCAGCAGCTCTCCGAGATCATCGCCGTAAGTCGGACTTTATATTGAGAGACGGGCGGGTGACCCTCGAAAGCTCGCCACGAGCTTCGCCGTCCGCACTTGACAACTTGGGCTTCCGTCGCATTGGCGTAGTGTTTGGGGCTGTTTTCAAGTTAGCCACCGTGGAACAAACATGCGCAAACGGCTTGTCGAAATTTTCTTTCTGCGCATGTTTGTCGTTTGTTTTCTTCTCGCGGTGGCGACGATGCAAAGAGAGATACAATGGCCCTTTCGCCTCCTGGCTTAGTCGGCTGGAAGACGTACACCTCCGGCCCGGCTAACTCGTATGCTGCACATGGATGAAATTTTTTTTAGGTTATTGTTGTTTATACGCCTCGCAGGTGGGCTCATTTTTGTCTTCTGCGCATGAGAAAGGAAGTAGCGGTGACGTCAGAACGTCGAGCCCTGATTGGCTGATCGCGACCCCCTATCTTAGCGTCGTCTGCTTCTTTGCAACGTCGTCTGCTCGCGTCGTCGTCTGCGTCTGTCTTGCCTTTCCTGCGACTTTTGGAAGTCGAGCGAGCTCGACTTCGCCTTTTAGAGAGGGCAGACGAAATAACTCGAGCAGTACGTTGTTTTTGTCTAACAACTAGCAGACGCACATCAAGGAGGGAAATCAAAGGACTCGCTGGTGAGGTGTCCCGAGGCGCCGAGGTTTGTTTGCTAAAAACCGTCAGTGAGCGTGTTAGTGTCTGCAAGTTCCCTCCTAAATACTTTTTCCCTCCTTTCGTGTGCGGTGAGACTCCTCACTCTTTAACGGCGTCGGCGGGTTGGCGCAGTGAATGTCGTCTACTTTACATCTGCTAGTCAAAGCTATGGCTGCTTTACCTTTCCTGCATCTGTCGGAGATTCACCGCTTTTTCACCGGCGAGAGTCACCGTTGCCTCGGAAAACAAGGAGATGACAAGAGGAAGAGATAGACCTCTTAATTTAAAATTGAGGTCAGCGATCAAAGTATAAGACGGGAAGGATTCACAAGGGTCGCGCGGGCATATTCTATTCAGCACGCCAGCCGGTCGTGGGCAGACGGTCGCCGAGTTGGAGTGCCTGCTAGGCCTATCTGCCGAGCTCGCTTGTGGTCGGTGGAATCGTGGCCGTTGGAGCTTTTCCCGGCTGTTTGTGGATCCAGCGTCCTTGTTCGTCGTGGTCTGTTTCAAGTACTTTTTACTTTTTTCTTGCTGCTTGAAGTCGGGACGCATGTGAAGCGCACATAGAAAAATAAGCGTGGGTTGGTCGTCGCGACTGCAACGCTTTCGGCCATGCTGATTTCATCGTAAGAAGTGCGTAAGACAGCTTCGGAGCTGTCGTAGGATTTCGTCATAACCTGTGCAAAACTTACGAAAATTTAGTTTCGTGAATACGAGTTTGTTCTTAAGTTTTGTCTTAGGCATATTTTTTGCATAAGATTGTTTTGTGAACCTTGCCTCTGGCCTCTGCATTTTTGAAAGTCGCAGGAAAGGTAAGATGGACGCAGACGACGTTGCAAAGGAGCAGGCGACGCTCAGATAAGGGGTCGCGATGAGCCAATCAGGGCTCAGCGTTCTGACGTCACCGCTATTCCCTGCGCAGGAAGCAGATGAACTTGCCCTCCGCATATGCTGGGCCGCTCGTTTACTCACTTCAATGCAAGGCACTCCCGTCTGATTAAGAAGGCGATGGACGCCGGTCCGGCAGCCGTGATTCCACAAGCTTCGCTCATTGCTCCGGGGCCCTAGGCTGGACGCTTGGCGAGAATATCGGCGAGATTTCTGACCGCCGGGATTGGCCAGCGCCCCGCTTGACATTGGCACTGGCCTCTTCAGGTGTAAAGAAATGTTTTTGGTAGACATGGCTGGCTGACTGTACTCTGTTGTCGTGTGTGGCCCCTTTATTTTCCGTTTTTGTGCAGGCACCGAAATTGATGTGCGTCGTTGTTGTTTGTCCAGCATGGGGCAGAATCTGGTTTTATAGCGAGTTCGTTTCACACGCACTGGCACCGTTCGAGTTCTCTCCCAGAATGCATCGCACTCTCAGAGTGTTGCACGGAAAACTGGACTCAAACGAACTCGCCAAATGCACCGAGTGCAGAATACTGATGCTGCCGCCATCTATGTTGTAGAAAAGGTACCGACTTCAAACCGAAACTAGCGCCTTTCTGATCGGAGTGATGCGTGGGAATGCGAGAATGCAGTCGCTACCAACGTTTATTTACAAACGTTGGTCGCTGCAACCTGTAGTTTATAGTTGCGATGACTTCAAGCAGCTCGGCTGCCGTAGAGATAGTTACAGACGGCGTAAATTTCCGCAACCAGCTGTCTACAAAGCAGCTGGTTCCGATCTTTCAATTCCTATAACCGTTTACACTGAAGAAAACTGATGATGCTGTCCGAGCACAAGCATGATTCGCTTGAGCATGGTATTATGCGTGAACCACTGAAAGGGTGCGGCTTAAAACTAGCCTGTTGGAATATCCAGCAAAACTGGGACTTTCGATTTAGATCGTCATTATAGGTGGATCAGATGATCCACCTATAATGCCTCAGTGAGGGCGTCGAGAACGAGAGCATTCTCGAACAAAATACGACGGGGCAAGTTAGCTGACGTAGGTAAATGTTAAACATGATGATGTTGCCCAATCATCGGGGAAAGTTACCATCTTTAGCTTTCTCTGATGCTTATTGGGCAGTCAGAGGTTTCTGCTGAGAGAGTTTTGTCGACAAATGTTAAATTTTTCACCCGCACACGGATGGTGATAGATATCTCGGGGGCCGCTTTTACGTTTGTTCTGAGCATTCCTTTACACATTGGTATATTTCAGCGTCGGTGCGGCAACAGAGCGATTTAAAACCTGCAAATAAATCACGGGTTGTCAATTGCTTCCTTCAGGAAATAGCAGACGCTCACAATTCAAGCTCGCGTTTGATTTCGTGGCCCGTGGGACGCGATTTCTATCAGAAAATCTACTTTTTTTTCCGTTCGGTTCCGCGACACGTCGTAGCAGACGAACCCTCGTCGTCTGCTCCCGCTCCTCGCCGGCCCCGCCGGAGCGAGGCATGACGGGATTGCATTTTGGCGCACTCCCGATTTTCTCGGTGCAGCGAGTGCATGCACGCGTGGGGTGTCAGCGCTGAAACGAACTCGGAGAGTGGAACCACTCGTGGAGTGCCGGCCGAAACGAACCCGTTCCACGCTGCGAGTGGGCACGCGTGGGCACGAGTGCCGTGAAACGAACTCGCTATTAGTTCCGTGGTTTTTGTTTTGGTATCAGGGTGTCGAACCGAAATGTTTTTCGTTCCGGTTTTCCTTCCGGTTCTGGGAAAACGGTTCAGCTCTGGTTCAACTCCGGAGTGTTGTCTCACATCTTCCACTTTAAATTCATGCAGTCAAAGTGGTGCTTAATAGCTTCATTTGCATGTCGTAGGTTTCTTAACAAAGTGTGACACATCTTCTTATGCAGGTGTGTAAAATTGCCCTAGAGAGCTGAAAGCTTGCACAATACACCTACATCTTGTGTTAAACCTCCCCTGCAAATTTCATTCCAATAACTTGAGTAGTTCAGAAGTTAAATCTCTAGCCAGTGTTGCTGTCGTTTTGCTTGCTGTGGACGCAAGCAACAGAAATGCCTGAAGCAGTGATGGCCTGTAGCTGAGCCGGTTGGTTATCCATGCTTACTGATTACCAGCTGAACGTTAGGAAAGCGACGAAGAGAGAGTGTGTTTCTTTCTCTCTTCGTCGCTTTCCTAACGTTCAGCTGGTAATCAGTAAGCATGCCTGAAGCAGCCTTAACCGGTCATTTATAGATGCTTTACACACGCGCCAAATTACAGCCGCCATTGCTGACCCTCTCTTGTCTTACCGAGATGCCGAGCAACTGAAACGGTAGTTGACGATCCTCTACAAAGGCCGATGCTTTAGAAAAGGACACAGTTGAATCTAATGTGGCAAGAACCTGGCCTGCTATGGTAATGATGAAGTGAAATAAACGAAATAAGAGGAAACAAAAACTGAAGGTCAGTTATGGCGGCGTCCATGCACAGCTGCTGCAAAGCGTCTATACAATAATGGGGAGCTTCAGATCTCGAGAGAATTTGGCAGAAGTCGCCGTAGAAGCAGGCGGTGCGGGCCATGTCATTTCTCCACTCGGATAGTCCCAGTAAAACGCCCCGATTATTCCAAAATTTGCTCTAAAAACTTCAGATAATAAAAAAAATTGCAATCCATGTATTTATTTGGGTTTGCTCGTTATTTTTCCGTTGATGTGCAGCAAGACACAGTAGCAGCACTCTGCCCGTAACCTTGAACAGGGGTCGCCATGTTTGGGGCTACGGAAGATGGTTGGCACAACAGATGACAGGCAAATCTGAGTGAGGTCTATTGAAACTCCAGGATGCCACGAATCTTGTTTGAAGTATCGGAAGTTTGAATTATCATAAAAATAATTAAGTATGGTGCGAGATAAAACTATGATTTTTTTTATGATTTGTTATATGGATGCCACATGCAAAGCAGATTCGATGATTTCCTTTAATCGTATACATTAGGTATGCTGCAGATGAAGCATCGGTGAAATGTATGAGATAAGTTTATTCATCCCTCAAAAATGTTGTCTATAGGGGACTGTTTAGGCAACAAATGACACCTCGAAAGAAAAATAAGTTTGTTCGTCCAGCAAAAAAGCTGTGTATTGTGATCTGTTTGCCCCATTGAAGGAGCTTCTTTCCGAGCACCGGTGCACTGCGGAGAAGCAACACCCGCAGAAAGAAGCATGCTCCACGCGGTGATGTGATTGCTGCGCCAAACTGCGCCAAGGGGCTACCCCTGCTACATCCTGCTACATTTTGCCAAAATATGGGTAATCTGCGCCAAAGGACCTATTTCGGTCGCCTTTCAAAACCGAAACTAAACTGAGAACCGTATTTGAGCACGTGTGAGCTAGGTGGCGCAAGCGGCCGCCCGACACAAAGTACCGTGCATCCATCCGGTCTTGCATGGTTTTTGCCGCCGTCTCGCGTTTCGCGCCTCGTCGTCTCGGGAATCTCGTCTCGCGTCTTTTTTAAACTTTTTCAACAATAGACACGGGCGTGTGCGGATGCTCCGACGCTAGTGTGCCGGGTGTCAGACATGCTGTTGTAAAACAAAACCACGTTTTTGCGCGACGAGAGTTGCTTTGTGAGCTGAAACATTGGCCGCGCGACGTCGGATGTTGCCGTCTTGACGTCGCTGCAGATATGGTGCTTTCTAAACTTGTTTATCGACATTCCTGTCATTGTTTAAATCATACCCTACTACAAAAATCCCTCTTTAAAGGGATACTACAACGAAATTTCGGCACTTATCTCTTGGTCTATTCGTGTTCAAGGGAGCACTATCACATCAGACACATCAATCTCTTGTTGAAAAAGGCACAAAAAGGAATTTTAAAATGAATTAAACGATTAGCAAAGAGCACCTGGTGGATGTCGCTAACTCCTCGTTTGTAATGCCTGTCTAGGAACTTTGACAGCTAGTGACGGAGGTTGTCTCGTCTCCGGCCACCACGAGAGAAGAGGGGAAAGAGGAGCTCCCCTGCCCCCGACAATATCCTTTGTGTGTCCCAGAAGTCGCTATTGTCCCCCTACAAGATTATAGAAGACTAACCCGTCACTCAAAATTCGTACAAAAGCAGCCGCTTTGGTGGCTGGGACGACTACGACATCTTCTCGACATCAGCCTCGCCAAAGCTTTGCTCGTTACGAGACGAACTACGTCACGATTGTGGCGAATGTCACATGCTCTCAGCTGGCTGCTCTCCGAGCGCTTACCAGAGTGGGCCGTTTATAACCAAAAATACAGAGATCAGGCTCAAAATACAAACATGCAATTATCATTTACGGATATTGTGGATCATATTCCACCTATTTCTGAACACGACGGGTGTTTTTCAAATTTCGTTGAAGTGTCCCTTCAACGAAATTTTTTTCATTGAAGGGACACTGAAGGAACACCAGTCACACAACGAAATTTTTCAAATTTTGTTGCGTGACTGGGAGATGCCCGATGAATGTGCGAAGTTTATCGTAATGTATAACGCTGCAGTAAGGATACTTCCGTGGACCGAAAGAGCGTGCTTTGCGCATACGCTTCAACTGGCAATTAATGACGCGAGATCCCGTTCGCCGGCCATTGATTGGCTGTGCAAGAAAGTGAGGCATATTGTGGGACATTACAAACACAGTTCATCAGCTCAAAAAAGGCTTGAGGAGTGCCAAAAGAAGATGGGAGAGGACACACAACGTCTGGTGCAAGACATGGAGACGAGATGGAATAGCCAGTATATTTTTATCTCGCCTTCTGGAACTCAAAGAAGAAGTCACTGTGGAGCTTGCTACCACGGACTGGGACATCGGTAGACTTCGTTAATCAGAGTTGAAAGATGCTTCTGAATATGTACAAAACATTGAAGCCATTGTTTGATGCCACTGTTATTGCCAGTGGTGAGAAGTATCCGTCTTTGTCCTTCCAAGTTCCTGTGATTTTTGGTATGCTCCAATGTCTAGGTAACTGTTCTGGGGCATCATAATTTCCCGCAGAACTGATAAGATCCATCAAGGCAATGTTCACTCTGTATAAGGAGGAAAAGGAAGCATGCCTTGCTATGTTCTTGGACACACGCTTGAAGTCCACTATTTGTAAAGCTGAAAAGGAAAAATTATTATGGCTAAAAGCTCTGGGGTTGCAAGAGCTAGAATAATGTGGTGCTACTGAAGCAACCCACCGCAAGCTGAAACACAGCCAAAAGTGCAAGGCACAACGCCGTCAGCAATGTTTCGCAATCATTTGACCACGTAGCCAAAAGTGCAATAAAAAGCAAAGTGAATTCAGCTTCAGAATGGGAAGTTGTAGCATATGCGGAGGAGTCGCTGCTAAAGAGAGAGAGAGAGAGAGAGAGTGATCCGTGTGAGTAGTGGCGAACTGTCGGGTGCTTAAGATATCCGAGTCTGGCGAAGCTTTGCACCAAATACCTGGTAATACCTGCCACTTCAGTGCCGAGTGAGAGGGTTTTTTTTTGTGGCTGGAGGTGCAGTTTTCACTCGAAGGGAGCGGCTCCTACCTGGCCATCTGCAGCAGTTGATTTTTCTGCGTGACAAGTTGTAACCTTCCCTACAACTATAATTTTCTTTTTTGTGCTTTTATTGTCCCAGTGCCAGTGAGGCACTGTTTACACCAGTGTCTCACTGGTGTTAACGAGAATAAAAACACAAAAACGAAAATTCTATTATAGGGAAGGTTACAAGTTGTCATGCAGAAAAATCAACTGCAGTTCCGACATATGGAAATAAAAACGCTGTGAATAAATGCACCTGCCTTCGACTATTCGGTATTCAATTGATATTCGAAGCTAACTATTCGTATTCGATTTGTATTCAAAAATATTAATTATTTGTACACCCCTAATAAATACATTAAAAGCTTAGTGGAACAACCAAAATCTTGAAATTTGTACGAATTAACAGGAAGTATAAAGTATCCGAGTTTGAATTATTGCGAGCCTACTGCATCAGTGCATCGACTATCTTATGATTTGATCTAAATAAACTGCGAAGCAGCCACAATGCTATTCTTTAGTGTCATAAGTAATTTCTTGTTTACTTTTGAATGCATTTGCACACACAAAGTTCATGAAAGTATATGTTTATCGCCTAGTTACGTGCTTAGGGAAAATTACCAGTCAGGGAGTGAAGAGGCAATTTCGATACCCAACAAACTGAATCACCCTTTTTAAGAAAATGAGTTCATTCTGTTTTTCTTTTTTAACCCCTTAAGTGCCTTGGACAAGCTGAGCTCGTTGGCCACTTTCTGGCTAAAAATGCTGTGGACGAGCACAGCTCATCCAGTGGTTTTTTCGGTTGCCCTCAATTCCACGGCTAGGCTCGTCCGAGTAGTTTTGCGGTGCTGATCATAGATGGCAGCACTCATATTATTTGGCAAATATTTTTCTCGCCTCCGCTGATTTTTGCGTAAAAAACTTTTCAAATTTAATGTGTAATACTAGAGGAGTAACAATTCAAAATAAAAAAAATCTGGCACTTTTAGGGTACTTTTTGATAAAAAAAAATTTGGCACTTAAGGGGTTAATGTGCTATGCTCACCTTTTTTTTTGTGGATTTACTACGTCTATTTGTTTTTCAACAGTCGTGCCATCTCAGTGAAGAAGGCCAGGAAGGTGAATTAGAAGTCTAAAGGCAATGCTGTTTGAAAACAATACTTTCTTAATTCTCATTCTTGATAGTTAAGGGCTGACCCTGATCTTTAACATTTTTCTGTAATTTCTGATCTGATATATAATACATCTTCACCTCCACTTTTAACCCCTTAACTGCCAAATATTTTTTTCCAAAAGTAACCTAAAAGTGCCATATTTTTTTTTTATTTTGAATTGTTATTCCTCTAGTATTACACATAAAATTTGAAAAGTTTATTACGCAAAAATCAGCGGAGGCGAAAAAAATATTTCCCTACTAAAACGAGTGCTGCCATCTATGATCAGCGCTGCAAAACTACTCGGACGAGCCTAGCTCGTCCTTTGAATTGAGGGCTACCGAAAAAACCACTGGGCGAGCTGAGCTCGTCCACGGCATTTTTAGCCAGAAAGTGGCCGACAAGCTCAGCTCATCCAAGGCACTTAAGGGGTTAAGCTCTTTTGCTAAGCACAAACATAAGCCAATTTTTTCTATAATTGTTTTCAAGAAAACGTGAACCGTATCACAAATGTTTCTGCCCAAATTTTTTACAATGCCCCCCTAAAAAATTATGGCATAAGGTATATCAGCATGTTCTACACACAGCAGAGTGCAACAAAACCATTGTTTTAGCTGTAGCATCATTCTAGAAAAAGTTACCATGAGTTGAAAATTTTTTTTATAATGATTAGAAATATATTATTTATGTCTTTCCCAATTAGAAAATTTTGTAGTTAACATTTTTCAGAAATAGTAGGTTGTAGAACTCTGATTTATGAGCTACTAATCCCTGAAAAAAGTATTTGGGTACAAGTACTAGATCCAAAGATACCGTGGGCTAAACTTTGTGTCGTAACAAAAAATTTATTTGTAGAAAACGGAAAAAGCTTTTCAAAACATGCTTATAAGCAGCCTGAATAGGAATCTTTGAATCGCTGTAAATTATATAAATGTGCACTTCCCGAGTGCAGTACTTGCAATGTATGCTGTTTGTGAGTTTTACATAAAAAATATTGTTTTAAAAACTTTTCCTTTTTTTTTTTAAATTTTGTGTTAAGTAACGTGAAGATATTTGTTTAAGCTTCAGTTGGAAAGAATTCAAGATGGCCCGTTAATTTAACATTGTAACTACCAAAACCTTTACCTCAGCATATTGTTTTCAAAGACGCTTAGGGGCCTCTAGAGGGTGCTTCCCGGACTACTTTGTCACCTTTGTAAGGGGTTAAAGTTAGTTTCCAGTCTGTTTTATGTTGCTATGAGTCAAGAGGTATAAAACATGCATGTTGTCATAAAGCAGCATGCTGTAGGGGGGCTGATGGCCACGCCAAAAGAATTTGTGTCTTCTTTTGTTGCAGCCTTCAAGACACAAGTATGTCTGATATAGATAATTTTTATTCTTGCAGAACCAGCAGAAGCGACGAGTAGAGCTTCAACAGATAGTACAAAATGTGCAAGGTGCTCTTGAGAAGTTTGAGCACGTTGTCTCGCTGCTGAAGGACACCTCTTGATGCGGCCAGCCGTAGACAGACCTGCCCCATCCTCCATCGAGTGTTGTCCTCACAATCCAATACCTTGCCATCTACCAGACGTGCATCTCTTCACAAGATCTGTTGCCGGAAAGTCGCTGCCTGCCAAACCGTGTCCCATCCGCTAAGTGCCGTCTACAGTCAGCATCCTCCTGCATTTGCCGTCTGCAGTAGTCGTCTGCAGAGGCCGTGTGTGATGACCGTCTCTAATGGCCATTTGTCGTGGTCATTTTCATTGTGCATCTGCGGTCTACCATGGCCTGCTGTTATGGTCATCTGCATTCTGCAATTGCTGTCTGCAGAGGTCATCTGGAGCTGCCATGTCTGACGATTGTCTGTAAATGGCGTGTATCATGGTCATCTGCACTTTACAACTCCTGTCTGCCATGGCAACCTGTTATGGTCATCTCCATACCGCAATTGCTGTCTGCAGATTTTATCTGGAGTGGCTGTGTCTGGTAACTGTAATGGTTATGTGTCATGGTCATCTGCACTTTACAGCTCTTTTCTAGCATGGCCATTGGCCATGCTAGAAAAGAGCTGGTATTGGTCATTGGCAATCACTTGCCATCTGCAGTAGTCATTTGCAGTGGTCGCTGCATCTGCCTTCCGCAATGGCTGTCTGCTGCCACTGTTTGCCATCTGCAAATGATCACTACAACTCCTTGTGCAGTGATCACTTGCATAGTTTGTAGCAGCCTCCATCTGCAAAGACCATGTGCATATGTTGCCTCTGTTGTCCATCTCCAATGATTGTCTGAAACTCTGCGACCACCATTGTGCCCATTCCACCTGAAATGGGACGACCGAGCACACATGTGACTGTCGGCTGTTTTCTTGTCTGCGGATGCGGGTCTTACTTGACGTCACATGTCACAGAAGCCATGACATTTTGTGTATGAGAAAGCATTTCTTGTGGTACTGGAGCTGTTATTTCTGGGAATGTGTGCGTTCTAGTCAACTTCCTTTGTTGAGTTCTGGCACTGGCATTTTGAAACATTGCTTTCAGAGGTTAGTGGCTGGGGAAAATGGAATTATGTGAACCTTAATGACTTCAGCAGTTGCTGAGTGCAGAAAGTAATCATAATTCATTCAGACTTTAAAAGTGTAACTCCAAAGAATCCGGCATTTTTAAATTAATGCGTGAGCAAGGACTCTTTGTTTGCACTGGGCTGGCGTTAGAATCCCTTGCCTTGAGAGTTGGTTTACTAAGCTTCCAGCTTGGGCGCAAGGTGATGAATGTTCTTGTGATCTTTGTACTGTTGATGAATACATCTATGATCTTTTTAAAACCAGAAACTTGCCAATTTGTGTTGTTCTTGTTTTTAATATAAGTTTTTATCTGGCTCTCACAGTATGATATGGCCCAGCTAAGAAGGGCTTTGCTTGGTGAAGCTCTGGATGTGTGTACTTAACCTAGATTTGTTCTAACTTATTTAGGTTCAGGCAGTGGCAATTCCTTGCATAGTTTTGAGGTTGGCCACAACGCAAGGCTCCTAGATCCCTCCCGAAACAGAAGGTAGTGAAGCAAATTTGGACAACTTAGTTTGCGTGCATGAACATCTAACCAATTAGTATAAGCTTGTTTGCACCAGTGTCCCAAGTCACCCTAATCTTGCTTTTATTTGTGTGTGCATCCTTTAAGAGAGGACTGTAGGAACCTTCATTTATCAGGGTGTGCATACCTGTTGTTATGTTTTGATATTAATTGAGTTGTCACAAAAAATGCTCACGAAAGGTGGCATAAAAGATATACTGTGCTTTTCTTTTTTTTTTAATTTTGTGTTTTGTGCCCATTGCTTTTTCAGGTCATACTTTATTTGCCCTTGTGTTGCCCTCCCTGCTATAAGTTTGAGCAGTTTTCCCACCCTTTACATATCGGCCCCTTTGAGTTGCTAAAGGCGAGAATGTGTGCCAACAGAACCGACCATAATAGGTAGTGTGTGGAGGTCATAAGGCAACTAAGAAAGTCTCTGAACTACTGTCAACTTCCAAACAGCAGATCTTGCTTGATAGGCATTCGCAGTCACAATTGGTAAACTTCCATTATTTGATAACTGATGAAACTCTAGTATGTGTGCTCATTGCCCGGAAACTTAGCGGCATTTCATTGCGATCACTTGATTGTTGCGCGGAAAGGAGCTCTCAGAGTCAAAGCAGGGTTTCCAGTGGGTGACGCGTGCCAAATGCGGGACCACGTTTTTTTGGAAGTGAACTGGGATGTTAGTACTAATTGCATTTCTCGAGAGTTTGGTGGTTTGGTGGTGCCAGCTAGAGGCAGTGGGCAGCAGGCAGTTCTGTGGGGTGCATGGACAAATGCAGTGTCTCGAAGGGGTCAATACAAAGCTGCTTTGCCTTTGTCGATCGGCAGTTGATGTGCAAATGTTGCATTTAAGTGGACGAGAGCCGTCGGCGTTACTTGGTTGTTGCGTTGTAGAGCCTGCTGATGTGGAGCTGTGCACCAGTGCCAATTTCTTTTACCTACAGCTTTAAAAGCAGGAAGATGAGTTTTTTGTTTGCTTTTGCCGTACTGGCATTGTTTTTTGCATTACCTAAGTTCTGAAAATGAGGAGGGCAGTCAAAAGAAAAACGGGAATCTAGACACCGACTGTCGAGTTACAAGAAAAACATTAATGACTCTTAAAATATTTAGCTGCATTTTTTTTTTTTTGCCCTTTCACGTTGACTATTAAGAAAATTTGCAGAAGACTGGAGTGAACATTTTTTTTTAACCTCATTGTCGAGCAGAAATGGGAAGCATTTCTGACGGAACCTCCGATTTTTGTGGATTACTCCGATCAACTGAAACTCTCGCCGTGTAGACTAAATCCAACGTCTCAATAGGCCCAACTACGTTATGACCGGTTTGGACTCCTCATGGGGGATCGCTAGGCAAACGAGGTCCACACAACGCGTCGCGGTGGAAAGTAGCGTCGTAACCCAGTCGGTCACTGAAATGCAGATGGCCGAAGCGGCCTCAACCTTTTAACCGTTTGGGACAGGCCCAGCTCGTGGACGCGGAGCCATCCTCAAACTGTTTGGGACGAACGCAGTTTGTCCGCTTTTCCTGTTTCACGCGCTCAACTGTTTTGGACGAACCAGGCTTGCACAATAGTTTGCAGCTCTGCCAACAGATGGTAGCGCCGAATTTTTAAAAACTTTTTGTCCCATTTCGTTTGCGGCTATAAACATGATTTTGAAGGCAACCATTCGCGTTTTGAAGAGAGCAGTGATCTGGTTGAAGGTCAGGAATTCCCACCGTCGGTCTGCTCCCACATCGTACACCGATGGTATGATCTGCCTTGAGCACGTCTGAGGGACGTGTTGTACGGCCGTCGGAAACATGCCTTAAACTGCGTCTGTAGAGTCTTTTGTGCGAGCAGCCCTCGATGGCTGCTTCTGACCCGTTGCTCTCTTCAGAATTCCCAGAATCGCTCATTATTGCTCAAAGACGAAGGGAAGAACAACACTTTTGGGGACAAAGGGACGACGGACACTTCTCCTTTCAACTCTCAACAATGCAAATATGGCGAATCTCCTAGTGTAGTATTCTTGAACTCACCCCCCCCCAGAATCGTTAGAAAGGAAGAAAAAGAAAGCGAGCGAAGGGAACAAAAGAAGCTTCCATTTATGAGATCGGAGGCTCGTCGAGGCCGGTCATCCGGCGGACCTTCCGAAAGCCACGTTGTAGAGATTCTCTCTTGGCCGTCAGCGGCAACACACTACAACTAGAAACGATAAGTGGGATCGCTTTGTCGCCGTCTTGTACACTCGTAATTCGACGCGTCGGCTAAAAGCCACTGCTTCATGGTATAGCGTCGATGTGGTGGTTCAATCGGAGCTCGTACAAAAGCTTGAAGGGGCACTGGCACGCCAAAGGTCATATTTTTGTTTCTTTGTCTAAAACGATGGGGGCACTTTGTGAGCAGCACGTGGAAGTTCCAAAAGCTTCGACAGACTATTTTCATTCACCCCATTGTCATTCACTCCTGCACGTGCAGTGGCTGTGTTCCGAGTTTTGACCAAACAAGAATTTCGGGAGGGCGCAATAACGGGTTTTGCAAAGAAATTCTAGAATCCTTCAGCGTGAACTCGGGTAATAATAATACTTTGGCGCCTTCGATCATTTTAACTAAGAGTGAGATAGAATTTCACACTCCGGAGTTGGCATAATTGCATTTCATCTTCCATCTAGCAATGCAATTTTTCTGTCACCCTTTTTCTGTCCCAGTTTGTCCTGTGTTTACCATATTGCTCCCTTCATGCGCTCTCTTTTTCTTCATCTTTTATGGTTCTGGGCAGGGGTGGGCTCAAAAATATTCTGCTAAGAAATGCACCGTATTTGTGTTGTTGCAAGTTGAAAGAAGAAGTGCCCGTCGTCCTTTTGTCCTAAGTGTGTTATTCTTTCTGTGGTCTTTGTCCAAAAACCAACTCGCTCCCCAGTTTATATTATACACTCGTTGCCCTTTCTTTGAGCACCTCCGCACAGCAATTTAGGCAGCACCCATGGCGCTTTACACGACAGCTGCTGGTAGCTTCCCGGTTTTCCTATCCAACTCTACATTCCGGAACCAAGACCCAGCGATGCAGCGAGACCGTAACCTTGTACTGCCGTGCCTCTCGCCGCGAAGCCGTAGCTCTAGTGCCCCCGGAACATTGAGCATCTCGTGTGTTTGTGAAGCATGCACACGCCCTATTCTTGTCAGATTCTTGTCAGACGCTTGACGCGGCTTTCCGTGTAGGCATTCGGGAGGCATTGTTTTTTGTTGCGTCCCTTCGGCCGACAGAGACTTCTGTTTGCGAAGCTTTGCTCGCTCTACTGACTTGCTCACTTTATAACAACCAGTATTTATAGTAGTTTCTTTCTTTGTGTGCGTTTTGTGTGGAATTCTAATGCCTATATTGTTGCCCTTTGAGTGATTATGTCAGCTCGGGGCAAGATGGAGGGGTGTCTCAATGGCCGGCACACAATGAACGGTGCAGAGTGGCAGCTGGAACACTTGTTTTAGAGATGCCTTTAATGAGGCAGTAACAAGATTGTTCTATGTGGCAGGTGTCTCATTGCTGGACTATTGTTGCGCAGAGCTCTAGGAGTAACTTGCCCGATGGAACGAATTTTGCTGCTTCGAATGGAATTGTACAACGTTCTTCGGTTTCTTTTTGTAACCGTGGCCAACTTGCAGTGTTGCCGAGAGAATAGTGAGGACTTTCACTGAGAAAAGGAACCTGTTAGATCTCTATTGCTAGACTACGCATAAAGCCCACTGGTTTCTATCCAACATAGGGTTCTATTTCTCGTCTTTTTCATTACAGACTCAAAACCGATTTTGTAGTTTTTCGATGGATCGAGCCGAAGTTGCGCTGGTGTCCGTCACGTGAGGGGCCTCAACGGCTTGCTCTAACCCTCCGCTCTTGCAGAAGGACCACCCAATCCGACGTTAGTTTTTGCGCAACCTGTAGCTTACTTCAAAGGCTGGTTCGGACGCTGATGACCGTTTACAACTGACTGCATTACAACCTCTCGCGATGAGTTGCGGCGAGACGACACACTGGCGCCATTTATGAGGTGGCCTTGGAACTCTATTCCACTTGAGGGAAGGTTTTGCATATATTTGCGAAACTAAATGGAACATACTATATATGAGAAAGGGGTGTTTCTAACATTGCAAAGGTTTTTGAAGCCAATGCAGAGCGAAAGTTTGTCTGCTTCTTTTGCAGGGTTTCTGTTGATGACGAAATGCGAAGCTCTGATTGGCTCTGATTGAAGGATAGTGGGTAGACCTCGAGGCAGCTTGCTTTGAGGTCAACCCACACTCCTTCAATCAGAGCCAATCAAAGCTCGGCGTTCTGACGTCACTGCAACCCCTGCGAAAGAAGTAGACAAACTTTCGCTCTGCATAGAGAAAGAATTATGCCCGTAAAAGTAGGAAATATATGGATATGATAAGCACAGGCTAAACAAAACAGCTGTGGTTTTGGTGATTGTTGGGGGCATGTCTCCACACTTCTGGCTTCACCTCTGGTGGCATTGTGTTGGCTCCAGAAGCTTCCCACCTCCGTGGTTTCATGGCTACCCAGTAGGTGGCGCCAGGGTCTTGTCGTGAGAGATCGCAACAGGTCGTAGTGCATTCGCAACTGTGTGGGCGAGCCTAAGGTCCGGCCTTCCGCCCTCAACATATCGTTCATTGTTCGATGCAACCCTGTTCGGAACGAAAGTTGTGTGGATGGTTCAGGGTCTACAAGACGCGATGCAGTGTGTGATTGCAGAGGGACTATTTTTTTCTATGTGCGATCATTGTGGTCATGTACGCTGAGTGTCCGTTTTCCCTGTACATATGAGAGAAAGGGTAACATTTCACTAGTCGCGGGTGAAGCCTGTCCGAAAGAAGTAAATTATTGAGTCTGGGGGTGTAATATTTTGGGAAGGTGGAACGTGTGAGTGTGGAAATATGTCGTCATTTTGCTGCGCAGGTTCAGGACTTTTTTGTCTTCGCAAGTCGAACGCGACCTGTCGTCCTTGTTTGTTATTTTATTCCGACAACCTCAGTTCAGGAATTTTTTCACCATTGTCAGTCAATGGTGAGGAGTTGTTTTGTTTTGTGATGCTATTCAGTTTTAACGATGTATCATATCGGAACGTGTTTTCTGCCAAACTTGTTTTACGAGCTGTAGAGACTCGTTTGCATATGCTTAACCCCTCTTGTTACCTTGTACATACACCACTTGTGTGATTCATTGTAGATAATTTTTTTAAACTTATAGAAAATTAAATTAATATTACTGCGAGTCTCACCGAAGAGCTTGTCTTGTTTCTTGGTGCAGCATGGTCTGCCAAATCATGCAGGTGTTCTCCAGGTAGGTGTCTTTCCTATGAAAATATTTTGGAAAACTCGTGGTACCACTAGAAGTCAGCCTATCGTAGCAAGAACACTCTCTCTTTTCTTTCTCAACTCTTGAAAGGCTGTGATTAAATATTTTCTAGAATGATTTTAAAGTTGTGTTCATTAATTTAAAATACATAGATGGCCAACCTACTCTTACTTATTTTATATGTACCATGGTTAAATAGGCTGGATCATTTCACTCGAGCAGTGACTATTTCGACGTCTACCGTTAAAATATCTAAAAAATTATTTTGACGTCCGTGGCAATATTCAAAATTGTTTTGTAAGTGGACGTCGAATTAGTCTGGCAATAGCTATAGTTGGTGGCAGGTCAAGAACGAAGTGGAAGCTCCTCCCATCCCTTTCCACTTTAGTAGAGCAATGCTGGAGAGGAGGCGACCTCCCCTCCATCGTTCGCTCCGCGGAAGTGGGAAGAGCTTCCAGTTCCTGTTTTTCCTTTTGTTTTTTCTATTAACAGTCATGGGGTTAACGTGTGCAGCCACGAGTACTATCGAAAATTAATAACGACAAAAGTGCTTTTACATTTCGGAAAAACCCCGAGACTGGGACAATAATTGTCCCAGTCTCGGGTTTTTTTTTTCGAAATGTTTAACCACCACCAGCTCGTTTGTGTCCTTGACTTTTGATCAAAAGTGCTTTTACTTGCCCTAAACAACAAAAACAAAAACAGTTTTTTTTGGCAAAAAAAAGGGGGGGGGGGGTATGTTTATAGCTTAAAATTTGCAAATATTTTAAGCGATTTTGTGATAAGATCAGATACAAAAAAAAAGTTTCTAAATATATTGTTTTGTTTATCTGGCTTTTAGGTCTTTAACGATTTAAGTTTAATCTCCATTTTCAGAAGTCGTCTGCTTTCGTTTGGTCGGACGCTTCGAGCTGTCCGTTTTGCTACCGTCTCGGTCCCGCAATATTCCTAACACGCCGCAGTTCCTAGTCCCGTGTCGCTGAATAAAATTTCAACACCCGAGAAGTCAAAAGGGTAAGTAGTTCCCGCATTCCTACGCAATTGAACCGCATCTCGAAGCGATTTCGATAGCTAGGCTGCTGTTTGAGCGATGCCCTCGCCGAGCTCGAAAAAGCCGATTCGTAGACAGAGCGAGGGAAACGGAAAAGACACAAGCGAAGAACACAGTCGTGCTTATCATGCACTAATAGAGCCTTTCTCAAATTAGCCGATGATAATCGCTCCAACCTAGACATGATCCCAACATTCCTTAACGGACTTGATGCAATTGCGCAAACGGGCTGGTCTACAATGAACGTGACAAAAGCCCCGAGACCGCAGATTAAAAAAAAAAAAAAAAAAAAAGACTCATACTCTGATAGGTGTGAAACATAGCTGTATTTGACACATTTCAGTGTTCGTGTCGTGTTTTATCCACAGTCTCGGGGATTTCGTCATGTTCAACATTCCTTACTTTCAGCAGCCGGTCAGTATCAACCAAGCAAGTTTTAAAAAGTGCCGTCGTCTGCTACATCTAAACAGTGTTCGTAGCATGTCACCGACGAGGGCAGCTAAGCCAACTATAGTTCGAAACAACCTGAACAGAACAAATAATTCTTCGAAACAGAAAAATTTGATTCATTCGTTAGTAATGATACAGTTGCCTAGAGAGGGGTAGTTGGTTCACTCGGCCGCGAAATCGGTCTGGACTAGAGCACTATATAGCTCCTACGGAGCAGAGTAGCGCAATCCTTTGAACTCCGTGTTTTGCCGACAACATGGCCGACAGAGCGGCTCGGCGCGAGTCACGTGGTACTCAGGGTTCCAGGAGGCGGCCCGCCCTATGGGAGAATACATGGAGATCGATACAACACGGCTGATTAAAAAATGAACGGCGAGTTCACACTTTTCAAAACTAGCCTGTCGTGAAGTTAGTAAAGCACTAAACACTTTATCAAAGTTTTAATAATATCGGATGCGTGTGCAAATTTTGAGAAGGCAATTTCCAAGGCAATGGCGTTTGAAGCAGACGATTTTTGCTCGCAGCGGAGATGGGCTTTTCGGGTTGGCCAGAGCGGGTCACGTGAATGGTGTGACGTCGCCGTGTCGTCTGCTGCATGATGCCGCTCAAGCAATTTTTTAAAAAAAGTCAGGTCCTTTCGGGGCACAAAACTTAGCGCAAATTATTCTAAAATGTTCCATTATTATGTCAAAAATGATTGCCATTCCGTACATTCCCACATTACTGAAGAAACAACGATTTTCTCACGTTCTCCATGCATTTCTGACCGCAGTTGGAACCTCCGGGCGTTCACCGCTAGTCGCCGAGAGGCGGCGTTCTAGATTGCGCTACTCTGCTCCGAAGGAGCTATATAGTGCTCTAGTCTGGACCAGGGAACCCGCAAACGTGGGAAAAAAAAAAAAAAAAAAAAAAAAAAAAAGGAGCAGGATAGTGGTGGATGGTGTGTTTACCCCGGCCAAAAAAGTGGTCCCTCCATTTGCGCCTGATGACGTCATAGAAGTGTCATGCAGTCGCCGGTCGCGACCCTGGCGGCGTCCCAACAGTTGTGGTAGACATTTCAGACGCCTGTTCTGCTGCAGGTCGCTCTCCACTGTGACAGTTCACGGAAACTATAGCAGCCGGAAGTTGGGACGTCGTGACGACAGCGACACTCGCGTTCGCTCGTGCTTTTTGCCAGCATTTCTACGGCCAACCGCCAGAATCGCGACAGGCAAGAACATGACCTCCGGCTTCTGTGACCTCATTTGTTGCCACTTGGGGACCACTTTTGATGTATGGGCGGGTAGGACGCTAAACACACCAGTTGGAGACGCGATCCAGTTGCCCTCAAAAGTCTCGCTCCACTGGCCGTGAACCGCCAGCTTGTCGCGGTCGCTCCGAGTTCGCGGCCTTTCATTTAACGCAGCGGGGGGGTTTGTTGACTAGAAAACGCGAGTTGATACGATCCAAGCAAGATATAGGGGGAAAAAAGACGTGCCAAAGCTTTAGTCCCGCTGGCTAATTCCCTTCAAGGTTCGCCACACCGCTAAGACAGAAAATAGTCACGCAAAGACCCAACAAATGAAGACCCCCCCCCCCCCCCCCCCAGCTAACATATATTCCTACTTTTGACGATCCCTCGCAATATCCTTTCTTTTTTGGCTCGAAAAGCTTTTGTCAATGTTATAAACGAGCCTTTCTATGGGTATTACGCACATTTGACCTCGGAAATCCCGCAAAACCTTCGCTTTTGTGAAATGCAGTTCTAGGGTCACCGCATAGATGGCGCCACAATGTCAGTGTGTTCCCTCATTCTAGAAACATTTAAGAAGTTGTAAGAGATCTCGTCTCTCTCAGTCGTACTCGGTCGCAAGAGTGTGAACCCGAAGTCAGGGCAAGGAAGAGAAAGAGATAAGCTTACACTTCTCTACCCATTAATACCAACGATCCTATGACAAGGGAGGCCGCCCCTCACCCCCAAACAAAGTCGACCCCCGCCCCTCCCCCCCTCTCGGTGGGCAATTTGAGGTGGGTGGACCCCCCGGTGCATATGAAAGAATGGGTGAATAGTATCCTTACAAATTTTCCGCCCCCCCCCCCCCCCAAAAAAAAAAAAAAAAAAAAAAAAAACGGAGTTTTTGGCTTGTTTTTGACATAAATACACGGTTCAATATGTTTGGCAAGGCACTTTCCGCAACACAGACGTGTCTGTTCTGACCTACCAAAAGATCGGGTATCTTTTCTTCATGATTATTCAGACAGATTGAGTGATCCGATGGATTCGTTTCTCCAGGAAATCGACGACACCGATATTACATCGGTGTCGTCGTTGAAAAGGAAACTGAAGGACAGGTCCTTGTCCACGTGCTCCAAACAGATAAACTTAAAATAAACTCCTCTACCCATTAATACCAAGTTAACGATCCTTGTCTCCCGTTAGCGGTCCCCAAGAGTACAAAAAATACCTTAAAAATAATTAATTGCTGTTCTAAAATGTTTTGAAAAAAAAAAAAAGACAAGGAGGAAAGGAAGACATTTTGATAGCATAACGGGAAGTATGTAGGATTTTGGGCGACGATGAAATAACTTAACTTGGAAAGGGATACAGGTCGTCTTTCACAGCGAAGATTTTGTAAAAAAAGTTCAAGGCCACGCTCAGTGTTTTCTATCCCAGTGGTAATTGATGAAAATCGCTCATTACAAAAAGTGTTTTTTTTTTACGATAACAAAAAAAAAAAAAAAGACATTGAGGTAGTAAAAAAAAAAAAAAAAAAACCTTTGGTGTGTTGTCTTGTTCTTGCAGTTCTTATTTGTAATTGCCTTGGGGTATGTTTCTGTGGAAAGGAATCCTGTCCTCTTCGAATTTTCTAGAAGCTACTCGAAACTGGTCTTTCTCCCCTTCATAAAATCGCGTGCACCTTGGTGTATTTCGGCAAAAAGGAAGTCTATTATTATATGGACGGTAACATATTATAAACCATTTCCTAAATTACCCAAGGGCCGGAAGCGTGCGCGTGCTAGCGCTTGCAAAATAACTTTTCAAAGCAAAAAAAAAAAAAAAAAAGCACTCCGCACGCGCGTTTTTTACCGCCTTATTTTGGTTATTTACGTGCTTCAAATCTTTTTATGCAGATAAGGAGAACGCGCGCGTGTACTCACATTACCAGCATTCTGCTCGACATGGGTAGGTTGGCAAAAGGTATACATCATTCCAATATTTACAAGTGCTCAGCCCAGCGTCCGATCTTCCCCTCCCAGTACGCGCGCATTTTCGTCGCTTCGGAAAGCGAGCAAATCACGCGCCATAGGCACGAACACTGAAAATAGAAACGGCCAGTGGCCCGTTTTTGGAAATGTTCTTATTTAACAGAGTAAGGAACATTCTGGAACTTAATTCGGCAGTGGCGTACCAACTTGCTTTTGAAGGGGGGGGGGGGGGGGGCAATTGGACCCCCCCCCCCCCCCCTCCGGGGCCGGGAGGCGGTGCCCTTGGTATTCGTTGGGCGCCGCCGGCCACTGTTTGCCCTGCCCAGTGGCGGCTGTTTCAGGGGGGGGGGGGGGGGGGGCAAAACACATGCCTTGCTCCCCCCCCCCCCCCCCCCCGGGTTGGTACGCCCATGTAATTCGGTCCTTTTCAAAGCACAGGCTGGCATCTGGTTGCTGAAACCCATGTGCCAAACGAGCGACTTGTTGACTGGTGTTTGGCGGAGAATAGCGTTGAAGCATCAACGTGGTTAAAACAGTTGCTGCAGAACGCGATCACAATTCTCTTGTGTCACAGAAGAGCGAGGCGCGGTTAATATACCACATGGCTGGCTATGCTGCCAGAAAGAGAGTTCGGCGCTCCTCCTGACCGTCCTCCCCGAGTCTCTCCCTATCATTCACTCGCTCGTGCGACAAGAAACCCGGCGACGCCACTCTACACGTTTGTCGAACGGCTCGAGAATATCTTCACAGCATGTTTTAGTCAGTTTATTAGCGATGTGCGTGGCCAAACGCGTCGCTGGGGTCAGCTTTCTACGATTGGCCAAACCATGCATGGGCATATGAGGATTGTCAGATTGTCAACTTTAACTGTGTTAGTTTCGGATTGCAATGGCTCCGAGCTTCTGCTGTGCTTTATAAACACACCATCGCACTCGTCGTCGGCCCCGATGGTAAGTAGCCAGAATAACAACTGGTGACGTCACGGCGAAGCAAATCCCAGTCGTGACGTCACGGAGGGAAACCATAAGAGGGCGCCACCGATACATCTCGGCGCTATACACAAGAAAAGCATATTCGATGTTCTGACTATGATTAAGGCAAAGTTCCCACAAAGCACAGGACTAGCATGTCATCCTCATAGCAGCAAGCTGTGAGCAGATCGATGTTCTTAGCTTTTACATCCACACCCACTTGCACTTTTCTACCAAAGCACTAAATGAGGAAAGAGCTGCGAAACGCCTGGAAATTACTTGAAGATGAGGCGCGTAACATGACTCCGATAAGGGGCGAAACTGTACGCGGTAAAAACTTTTTTTTTTTAATTTTCTTTTTATGTGTTTTTCGTGTGTGTTGTTTGTTTTTAATAAATGCGGATTTTCTTCTGTATCACGTACCATGGATTATGATGCCCCCAAAATGCTTAACTGACGTACTTTGTAGCCTCCATGGCAATAACGTTCTATACTTAGTCCCAAAAGTTCGGCCCTGCGCTAAAAGAAAGTTGTTCAGCGCAACGCTTTGTAGATACAACAATTCGTAGGTTGAGAGCCACTCGCTCACCAAAGCAGCGGATCGGCCTAAACGCGCTGCTTTGGATCGACTGCGTGAGTGCGCTCGTAACGGCGGAAGGTGATACCGGGCTACTTAAACAATTCGAGAATGACATGCAGCAGCATAACACGGGAAGAAGAGGCAGTTTTATACTCTTCAAACGAATGATTTCGGAAATATTCTTTTTATTGAAATATAATTAAAACGGCGGTCATGGCCCTCTACAAGCATCCACAGAAAGAGTAATCTCTCCTGCTAGCACGTGGACTCACCACTATAATGACCACTGATCGCATCCCCGCTTGCTCGCTGCAGCACGAGAAGCAACTGTAGCGCGAGTGCGGCCACTGGACGGCCATCTTGCATCTCGAAAATGACGTTTTTAAAGCGTTGCCGTGGCTGGCGGCAGCGTGCTGAAGACAGGTGTTCTACTCGTTCGTCGTCATTCGCCGAACAAGTTCTTTAAAACCCCGTGTAAGCCGGGAGACTTGCCGTTGAGAACAAGTGGACATTTTTACGGAAGCGCAGTGCCGCAGGAAAAAGGCACGAGTCGTCGGAAGCAATCTTCGTCAGTCTCGCGGCGTGATGAAGCTTCCTTGACACACCGAAGCGCTGCGTCTCTGTGCCTTCGCACGCTTGGACACCGAGGAAGAATTGACACCGTGTGGATGTGTTTTGCGAGTGCAATGTGCATGAAGCCGTATGCGCCTTTAAAGCACCTCTCTACTCTGACGATTGTACAAGGTGTCAGAAAAAGAAAATTTACGCGGTCTTTTTTACCGCAAAAATAAAGTAGACATCGCCAAACGCTCATTCTCCGCCCAAAGGTAGAGCTAGAGGTCACAACCAGATGCCAAAGTTTCAGCCCGATCCGATAACCTAATCAAAAGTTATAAGTGATTTTCTGAAAATTTCAATGGGAAAAATGGAGCACATTTTTGCCCGTTTTCAGTTTCTGGTGCCATAGAGCCCCATGTGTTTGAAATCTCCGTCGGCCGTTATTTTCCCATTGAAATTTTCAGAAAATCACTAATAACGTTCGATTAACTTATCCGATCGGGCTGAAACTTTGGCATCTGGTTGTGACCTCTAGCTCTTCCTTTGGGCGGAGAATGAGCGTTCGGCGATGCCTAGTTTATTTTTGCGGTAAAAAAGACCGTGTAAATTTTCTTTTGTGACACCCTGTATTTGTAACTTGCGACATTCGCGGTCCAGAAACGAGCTTGATTCAGCGTCCAGTGGCGATGGAAGAGGGTGGTGGTGGTGTGTGTGTGTGTCCGGTTTGGGGGGGGGGGGGGGGGGGGGGGGGATGGGGTACGTCTTTTTGTCGTCGTTAGGCGGTTTACAGACTACCGCGCACAACAGTTCCTCATCACCGATCACTGCTGGCTAATTATCAACCTACTCTATTGCACTTGACGTTTGAGCGCGGCTCGCTTAATTGTGATTGGTCAACAGATTGCATGCGACCGTATGGGCCACGCTTCGAAATTTTTCATTCTTGCCGTTTTGTGAGTTTGCCTTCGAAAACCCTCTTTGCTCCATAGCATTGCTCTATTTGTGCTGCGATGTGGTCCATTAGAGTAGATTTGGAACATGGTTAATAGTGCATAAGCGCAACCGCGCATATTGTTTTCCCCCTTTTATTGATAGCAACTCGCCGGAACAGCTGGACGATCCAGAACTCAGACGCGCGAGACCCTCAAAACTTTGCCGCGGCGCCAATTCTTGATTGGGATCCAAGCGTACGAAGGCACAGAGACGCAGCGCTTCGGTGTGCCAAGGATGCTTTTAGCGAGTTCGTTTCACGGCACTCGCAGGCACTCGTGTCCACGCGTGCCCATTCGCGGCGAAAAGCGAGTTCCTTTGGGCGGGCACTCCACGAGCGGTTGCACTCTCCGAGTTCGTTTCAGCGGCGGCACCCCACGCGTGCATGCACTCGCTGCACCGAGAAAATCGAGAGTGCGCCAAAATGCAATCCCGTCATGGCTCGCCCCGGCGAGGCCGGCGAGGAGCGGGAGTAGGGAGCAGATGACCAGAGCAGACGACGAGGGTTCGTGTCTGCTCGATGTGTCGCGGAACCGAAAAGAAAAGAAAAGGAGATTTTCTCATAGAAATCGCGTCGCGCGGGCAACATAATGAAACTCGAGCGTGAATTGTGAGCGTCTGCTATTTCATGAAGGAAGAAATGGACAAACCGTGCTTTATTTGGAGGTTTTAACCAGACATGTACAAATTACTCAAAAAATGTAGTTAAGTTAAGTTACTGAGTATCGACGCCAAAAGTAATTGGAGTAGAGTAGAAATTACGCATTTGTTATAGTAATTGAGTAAACTACTAACTACTGTAAGAAGTAGCGAGTTACTTTGAAGTTACCTTCGAAGTTACTTTTTTTTATATTTTTGTGGTAGCAAACTGAACAGCAGTTCTGATCCGTGAAAAACCCGGTGAGCCTAAAATAAATGCAGTCACTTTATGGCTTGCGTTTTCACGAAAATAGTTTATCCGCTCCCAGAAGCAATTGTCTTTCAAAGTTCTTGATAGAAGAGTTTTCCCCTTTTCCTCCTAAAGACGTCCCCAGCCCAGCTAAAAAGATGTTCCACCGACTCGCTGGATGGGACGGTAGCGTTGAATTTGAGAAACGGGCTGTGCGGGTCGGGTAAGCATGTGAGGTTTGCCTCGGCTAGAGGGTCTTTTGTAACAAATTCTCCTCCTTTTTTCTTTTTTCTTCGGCAAGTTGAGATTGTTATGACTGGCCCCTTTTTATTCCCACGACGTTCGGGAGGTACACTGAGCGAGTACGTGCACCTGACCGTCAAGGGTTCTAATCTCGCGCCGCGACGATGAGATCATCCGGACGACTGCCCGTCTCGTTGCAGTGCTAGTGCTACGATACTGAAAAAAAAAAAAAATTATTGTTTGGTTTAACAGAAGATGGAACGAAGTATACTTCGCCGCTGACGCCGGGTCCAACAGGGCGGATGCTGCCCACCCGGTGACTCGCAATTTTCGCCGGCGACTACGGTGTCCTGACGTTCCTGACACGCCTGGCAAGCAAATCGTTTTCAACAAAAAAGAGGTCTCCCTGGCGTGGAAGGTTGGAAGGACGCGATGGATTACGTGAACAAGCATCGTCGCTCGTACAATTGCAGCTGGAAGCGAGAACGTGCTCCCATGAACGGATTATCCGTGTCTGCGTTTGTCCGCGGGGGAGTACGGCTTTGACAAGGCGTATGCGCTGACGACGAGGCGACCATGGGCACAGGCGCCCAGCTGCGAGGTCATTCCAGTGGCGCCTCTCCAGGAACCCCCAGACCGCTTGAGTCAGAACTCACTAAAGGAAGACAACATGAAAACAACAACCCTCGGAGTGTCCCCGTCTTTCACGGTTGCAGCTAGTGTCACTAGTTGCAGCTGGAGGCGCGGCGCCGGCATGCATTACCGGATTAGGTCAATACCCGACCAAGGCTTGTTAAGCATCTCTGCCGCTGTTATGTTTTGGCTGCTCGACGGCACCTTGGCCCAAGGACGCCTGTGATGCAGTTTCTACGTCTGGCGAGTATAAGTGCGTGGGAACGGAATGTGAGGGGGCCCCTTGTTCTAGAATGCCACTTCATCTGCCGGCGTCTTATTTATTTCTGCGCTCAAACTTTCGTGATGAGCAAAATTAGCAATTAGATTTCGAAAGTAGTTAGTAGTTTGAGTAGAAGTTACCTGAAAAACGTAGTTAAATTAAACTACTAATTACCCAAATAAAGTTGTAATTGAAAGTTACCAAGTTACTCGGAAAAGTAGTTAAACTACAGTAGTTTGAGTAGAGTAGTTGAACTGCGTCCAAGTCTGGTTTTAACCCACGTAGCACGAGAACGTTCTGAGAACATTCCGGGAATGTTCAAAATAACATAGACGACATTCCTGGAATGTTGAAGATTTACGTAAGAACATTCTATCAACGTTGTCAGAATGTGGTGCAGGCACTTATCGCTACATTCGGGGAATGTCTTTAAAGGGACATTCTTAGAACGTTCCGAGAACGACATAGAACATTACCAGGTGATTCAATCAACATTGAAACATCCTAACAAGGTTCTAAGAACGTTCTCAGTACATCCAAAGAACTTCTGCAACATTCTCTGAATGTTGCAAATTTACGTAAGAACATTCTATCGACGTTGTCAGAATGTGGCGCAGGCACTTATCGCTACATTCGGGGAATGTTTTCTAAGGGATATTTTTAGACCGTTCTGAGCACGACAGAACATTTAATCACCATTCTAATAAGGTTTTAAGAACGTTCCCGAATCCCAAGATTACTGCAACATTTTCTGAGGAGTGTTTACACAGCTTCCGCAATTATGGCTTGTTTAGCTTACAGCCCCACTGAGCCGTACTATATATATTGATATAATAAATCTCCTCACAGAGCGATCGATATCTTTTAATCGGAATATATTTCTTCCACGCCTAGCACAATCTAGCCGCTTTTCCAGCGCATTAGCCAGAGCCTGTACTATAACGGTAGTTTACTCCTACTTATCAAAACATGCTGCATACATAACCGATTACTCACTCCGAGCATAAGAACAGATCCCACACTCAAGCGGGACATACCTTCTTCAAGGTGATGAATCCAAGATGCTAAAAATCGGGTCTGTTCAAAACTGCCCCTCTACATTCGCAGTGAGTGCCAAGCTCATTATCAAATTTTGAAGACCATTGCTTTTCTTCTACACCTTATCTCACATTCCTCGGTAGACTCGTGATAAAACTAATCTCTTATGCTAAGTTTCCAAAACCTCCACTTAATTTGCATATTTTTGGCACAAGGTGGCACATAGTGGATGGTGTTTCAAAACACAGGTTGCTTGAAAGCTCCGTAAAGTTGGCTTCACCTGCGAAAATTCTAGGAATGTTCGCAAGCCAACGTTCCAAGAATGTTGCACTTATGATAGTTCAAAAGGGAACGTTCCGCGAACATTGTGCATGCGAATGTTCGCTAACAAACGTTTCTAGAATGTTGAGCAGCTTACCTTGTAAGGAATGTTCGCATACGAACGTTCCTAGAACGTTCCGAATATTGTTTTAACGTTCCTTCAACATTCAGAACACCCAGGGAATGTTCGCACGACATTGGATGCTACGTGGGAAGTCACTCTGTTGCCGTACAAACGCTGATATATACGAGTGTGTAAAGAAATGCTCACAACAAACGCATCAGCGGCCCCCGAGATGTTTATCACCATCCGTGTGCGGGTGAAAAATTGAACATTTGTCGACAAAACTCCCTGAGCAGAAACCTCTGACTGTCCAATAGGCATCAGAGAAAGCTAAACATGGTGACTTTACCCGAGGCTTGGGCAACATCATCATGTTTAACAGTTACCTACGTCAGCTAACTTGCCCCATCGTATTTTGTTCGAGAAAGCTTTCGTTCTCGACGCCCTCACCAAGGCTAATATCTGATCCACGATCGAAGTCGAAAGCTCCACGAAAAGTTTTTGCTGGATATTCTAACTGTCTAGTTTTAAGCCGTACCCTTTCAGTGGTTCACGCAAAATACCATGCTCAAACGGATCAAGGTTCTGCTCGGACAGCATCATTAGTTTTCTTCAGTGCAAATGGTTATAGAATCGAAAGATCGCAACCAGCTGCTTTGTAGACAGCTGGTTGCGGAAATTTACGATCCCTACGACAGCCGAGTTGCTTGAAGTCATCGCAACTATAAACTACAGGTTGCAGCGACCTACGTTTGTAGATAAACGTTGGTAGCGATTGCACTCTCGCATTCCCACAAATCATTCCGAACAGAAAGGCGCTAGTTTCGGCAGAGGTCGGTATCTTTTCTACGACATAGATGACGGCAGCATCAGACTTCTGCACTCAGTGTGTTTGGCGAGTTCGTTTGAGTTGAGCTCTTCGTGCAACACTCTGCGAGTGCGATGCACTCTGGAAGAGAACTCGAACGGTACCAGGGCGTGTGAAACGAATATTTGATAACGCGCGAGTCCGACGAAACTTGATTTCGAAAAGCTGTGTCTTTTTCCTGTGGCACTGCGCTTCCATAAAAATTTCCACGTGTTCTCAACGGCAAGTCTCACGGCTTACACAGGGTTTTAAAGGAACTTCTTCGGCGAATGATGACGAGCGAGTAGAAAACGTGTCTTCAGCACGCTGCCGCCAGGCTTCGCAACGCTCCAAAAACGCGATTTTTCGAGATGCAAGATGGCCGCCCGGTGACCGCACTCGCGGAGCGGGGATGCGTGACCCAGCAATTGTCATAGAGATCGCTGGTTTGCAAGGACCCATTGAATTCTATTTTTTAGCAGCGGATATTTGTGCATGAGTCGCTTCAGAATGCTATGGATGCATGGGGTAGTTCATTGTTCAGTAAAGCTCGGCAGGCACATTGGCTGTCCGTTTTCACTATACGGTCTCTCCCTGCTCGTGCTTGGTGAACTCGGTTATGGCCGTGTCTATGAGTAGCAGCTCAACGTGTATGAGGTTAGAAACCCCCTGACACTTCCGTGCATTGATTTGTTTTCCGGCTCTAGTTCACGTGTGCACAGCTCTGCGTTAAAACTGACACCCGTGTGATAGATTGCTACGGTTGAGTGCTCGGCCTCTTTCTCTAAGTGTTTTACTCTGTCGATTCCTCTATTTATATCTCTTGTGCATATTATTATGAATCGGATCAATTTTGATTCTGTGTAGTTGCCCCCAAAGGCAGTCCACCTTCGGACCTTACTCCCTTCCCAATGGAAGGGGTGTAAGGTTTGCTATATATTAGCCCAGGTGTTCGATGATTTTTCTGCCTTGGGTGAGGTTTCCAGCCTTCGTAGCTGCCCCATATTGTGTATATCTGTTCTATTACCGAGTGCGTTAAAAAGGCCTGTGGCTTCCACTCTATAATTAGCTGTGTATCGGGGTATGCCTTGGGACAGTTTGGTGGCCCTTCGGAGCGCCGTTTCGAGTTTGAATTGCTCTGTTTTAGTTTGGGATATGTACGGCAAGTGGTACATTACCCTGGAGTAGATTAGTGCTTGGATAACCTCATGCATTTCGTATTTATTCCTTCATGCCTCTTTTTTGTCTCGTGATTCTGCGTATCATGGCGAGGATTCGCTCTATCTGTCTAGTCCAGTGAATATATTTATGGTTACATTAAATTTGTCGTCTTTCTGAAGTACGAATTCCAATATTCTTATGGAATCTCATCGTGGTAATGGCTTGCCTGCTATTGTTGAGCTAACCTTGCCCCCATATTGGGGTGCTCCGTTTGCTATGTCATGGGTATTCACGACATATTCAGATTTTTCCGCTGTGCAGGTGAGTCTTATGGAGGATGCATAATCATGAATGATATGTTTTTATTCCGCACCAAAAAAGCCACAACAATTGCCGCGTCGTCGGAAGCAATAGAACGAGAACGCGCACGGCGCGAAGTTTTACCCGTTTTTTCGAAGCCGTATGAGACAGAGCGCCGCACGACCTGGGTGCGACTTGTGCATCAATGCAAGCAAGTTGCGTTTTTCACCTTGGAGTTCACGGTTTGCTTTAAGCTGCTGATGAAGAATACAATTAACTTTTCCTAGCGACGAAGGAAACAACATGGATACCTACCGCAAACTCTAAAATATGCATCCAATACTTCACCGGGAACGAGAAGCGGGACAAGGCAATACCACGAGGTCGCCCACACAAGCTACAACCCACACTTAGATGTTTCCATGAGCCTACAGAAAGAGAGTAGTGCTGGGAATCGCGGAACGGCGCGGAAACAATCTCCCGGTTGTTGTCAATCTGATTCAGAAAGCGATAAACGTGCGTCATCAGCGAAGTCCACTCAAAGATAACTACAAAAACTCTCTTCAGTACTTATGCCAAGCTCGACGTGTTTTGCGGGCGCACTCAGTTTCGTCTGCGGAGGGCTCTGTGACATCCACTTGTCCGTCGAAACGGACCTCCTTCACGTCGTACACGTGGCCAGATTCGTGAAAAAGTTTTCTCTACGTCATATTCGCACCTCCAAGGCTTACTGGATTGGTAACCGCCTTAAACCCCATCGTAATTACGACGGGGACATTGTCCGCTGTGCTGTTCGCGCCATTGCTTCCCGAGGATTCAGCGCCGGCTACCGCTAGGTGGCGGCGAACAATAGGCGACCATAGAGTGCCTTCATACACACGCGCGCTTTTGCTTGAGTGGTGACATCTCGGCCATTTTTCCGCCCAATCGTTCTTTCTATGCATTTTGAAGTGCGCGCAATCCGGTGTCACTCAGCACGAGCGCGTAGCTTTGGCTAATGCATAGACGCCATTTTACCGCCCAAGTCACGCACCAAGTGCGCGAGAGCGTCACGCGCTGGCACATTCAGGGTAACAATGGATGTCTTCACCCTGAGACAGACAGACATGTAGGCACCCTAGGCGACCATATAACTTCGTTTTCTTCGTCATCGTCTGCTTCACACGCCGGAGAAGCGGAGAAACGCGGTCGGGTGTAGCCATGTGATTTCCATTTCTTCCTCCTCCTCGATACACATGATCCACATGCCGTGGCCATGAACTTCCACCTTATGCTTCGGTTTCGAGCAGTTGTGGTGTGTGGCTTTATTAAAAATATACGTTACACCAAATGCAAAATATTTATTGGGTAGTCTTCTAGCACCTTATTAAATCGACTAAAAAAAAAAAACTATACACATTTTTTTGGAGGTGTCAGGTCTTGAAGCACGAGAGGCTCTCCTCTAAGCAGCAATCTCCGTGTGAGATTGGGGTCTTGGCAAAAAGACAAGGCTTTAACATCACCACTCCGGAACCAGCGTTGGTAGAATGGTCGCGGCTGTAAAGACGGCGTCGCCAGTTTATATCCTAGCGTTCGCGAAAGAATGCGACCTAAAGCGGTCGGCATCATTTCAAAACTCATGCAACGTCGGCGGCACAATATATCAAACGTCAGCGGCACAATCTACCAAGAGAGGATATTACAGCATCTCCGCGAAACAGAGATCGCGATCCTGCCGACGAACAAAGGAAAATCGACCGTTGTCCTGGACCGGGAGGTGTACGAGCGCAAGGTACGGGACCTTCTTGACAGTCCTGCTTACGAAAAACTCTAGTAAGACTCAACGACACAAGTTTAGAGGAACTTGAACAAGATGCTGTCAGATATCTTCAAGATATACCCGGAATCAGAGAGCCTTTACCTGCGGCTCATTTGCAGGGATGCCTGTGCTCTATGCTTCTACAGGCTTCCCAAGGTCCACAAGCCTAACGCCCCCCTCAAACCTATAGTAGACTTCACGACCTCGCCGCTTCGGGAACTTCCGAGCTGCCTTCGCCGTACACTGGTGCCCCTCGTTGGAATCACGTCGACTCATGTATAAAATACCAGCCAGCTTGTGGAGCGCGCCTCGCAAGTAACACTGAGCGAGGGTGACAGTAGGGTGTCTTAACGTGGCGTCACTTTTCACGAGCGTCCCGTTTCCCTTGGCAGTCACCGCAGCCAAAAAAGCCCTCGAGAAAGACGACAACTAGGTCTCGGTGTAAACGAGCTATGCCACCTGGGGCCCTAAACTCGTGAAACACAAAGTTGGGGCCGAAGTTAAGGGAGCGCACCGATTGGATAATCACGACGATGACTTGGCGCTTTTGTCGCCAACCTCCAATCGGCGCGCTCCACGAACTTTTGGCTCCAACTTTGTGTTTCACGAGTTTAGGGCCCCTGCTCGAGTTTTGCCTCAGCAGCACGTACTTTAGCTTCAAAGTTCTTTTCAAGCACGTCAGCGGAACGGCGATGGGTGCTTCCGTATCGGTCACCGCGAAAAACCTAACAATGCAAATAATAGAACAGAAATAATACTTAAGAAACAAGCGAGCTGGTGATGATTCATGATAATAAAACCGGAGACTCAAGAACACAGAAGGGGACGTGTTCGTCCCCTTCTGTGTTCCTGAGTCTCGGGTTTTATTACCAAATTACCATGAATAGAACATAGATCCATGAGATCGTGGATGACTCTTTCTGCGTTTTAAAGAAAGCTGATGTGAGTGATCTTCTTGCTCATCTCAACTCCATCGAGCCGGCCATACAGTTCACTGCAGAGTACGCACGCGAGAGATAACACCTTGCCGTTTCTCGACGGCAAGGGGAAGGACTAAAGTTCGCCGTGTATCCGAAACCTAGTCACACCGGGCGCTACCTTCACTTTGACTTGAACTACCCAACGAGTAACAAGGTATTGGTGGTTTCAACACTGCTATCCAGGGCAAAAACTGTCTGCTTATCAGATTCCGATCGAAGAAAGGAGAAGCAGACCATCGTTGCCGACCTTCAGAAATATGACTACACCAGCAGTATTGTTGAGCGCGTCGCCTGTCATCAATGTCCTGCCCTCCAAAAGTAGAAGGCAACGAATGAGACACTGCCGGCCTTGCTCTGTCGCTCGCATCCGCGTCCTCTACGTAAAGAGAACCAGCGAAGCGCTGGCGCGTGTTCTGAGGAAGGAGGGCATTCAAGTAGTCCACAAGCCAGTCTTCAACACCGGGCCAGTTTCAGCCCACGACCGAAGGTCCGGCTTCCAAAGGAAAGAGCTCAAAGCGTGGTCTACCATATTCCATGCGCGGAGTGCCCTGCCTCCTACGTCGGCGAAACGATCTTTCCAGATCGACTCCGTCAGCATACGTGCGAAAAGTTTATCGTGAGCGCAGCGCCGTCGCCGATCACTGCGAGTTCCTCGACCATCGAATCGACTTCGCGAACACGCGCATGCTTGACGTGGAGCCACATACCCGGAAAAGGCTTTTGTTGGAATCATGTTACATTCAACATACGCGGGGGTCCCTGGGTGTTTTGTCAACAGGGTTGGGCAGTATCGCGATACAAATGTATTGCGATAGTATTTCAGAAATACATTTCGTATCTGTATTTCTGTATCGCGATACATTTTTTTCACCAGTATCTGTATTCCTGTATCGAAATACATTTTGAATGTTCCTTTGTATTGCGATACAATCAGGGTGAAATGTATTTCGTTACATTTCTTGAGAACGCCCCCCCCTCCCCCCCCCCCCCCCCACACACACACACACACACTTTCTTTTCACTTTTGAGGGCATCGGGGTCAAGGAGGTGCTGGGGCATTGTTACCAAATATTGCTGTGTTTTACAATTCTGTTTAATTTCTTTATTTATAGTGCTACTTGCAATACTGTGTTCTATTCCTTTTATTTTGTAAAGATTTTGGTCTGCCTGGTCCCACGGACAAGCAATCTTCTTTGCTTTTGTGGGCCAGTTATAGTAAGTGTTTTTCAAAGGAATAAAAGACTTATTATTGTTATTTTTATTATTATTACCGTGCTGGGGGGGGGGGGGGGGGGGGACCAAGGTTCCTTCCGACTCACAAAACTATTTTCCTATGCGTCCTCTTCTCCCTTCTAAGAAGTGTTGCGTAGTCGGGGACTCAAACCAGGTGGCGTGCCAGGAGTGGAATCAGAGCAACTTCGGTCGCAGGTCTTTAGGTAGGAATTTCTTGAGTTATTATTTGCTGGCATCCAATGCCCGCTGCTAACCGTCTCTCCTGCCTTAGCGTACGTAGTATACACCCAGCCGAAAAAGCCAAGTCACAGTCCGTTGCAGCAAGAGCCTGGCGGTGGTTGACTTGAAATAGTAGGAAGACTAACGCTGTGAAGTTCAACACATATTCAAATGCATCTGCGGCTGCGCCCGTAACATTGCACGGCTCAAGGGTACGTCATCAGCTGACGTGAAAGTAACCCGCTGCTCTGGTGATCCGAAACCCAGGAAGGAAGTCAGATGTGGCCTCGCTGTGCCGACCCATACTACGTACACCTGCGACTAGTCTCGAGCTCGCTGTTTCCCGGAGAGCTCGCACTTGTGCCGGAAGTGTCAAGTCACTATCCACGAGGTCTCTATTTGGAGTATGCAAGACGAAACTTGAGGATTGCAATTCATGCGTTAGCAGTCGTACTGCTCTGGCGAAATTGCTTACCTACAGTGTAAACCAGTGTCACCCCATACTGGCAAACCGACCTTACGCTGTATAAATCACTAAACGTCCAATTTGACTTTGACTTTGCAATCCATGGTGGAGGGTCGACAGGAAGGACTTTCAGAACAGGGATGCCGCCGTATCGTTTTTTCAACCGTAGCAGAAGATAAGACATGTGTTCCAGGATGCTTCAGGTGGTCCACTATTCTGGAAAAATCCAAATGACACTGCCTGTTCGATCTTCAACGAGGTAACCTATAACGAAAGTACGTATTGTCCTTTCATACAGCAGCGTGTTAGTTTCATGTTCAAGGCCATACCTACAGATAAAGCACCGTGACGTCATGTGATAAATGTTGACAGGGGCGTCCTTATTGGGCAGGGGCGTGGTGATTTAAGATGACATAGAATTTATTTAGAGGTAGAAGTCTTTTCGCATCCCTCATCAAACGAAAGGATGCCAGGGAAGGGACCGCGGTCAGTCCTTGATGGAACGTCTTTTTGAGCCCATTGAAGACTGCTTGTCGTCCGAAATCACTACCTTCAAGGCAAAGTTCCAAGCCTACGGGAAAGTATATTCAGGATCAAAAGCTTCCACCTCCAACTTCAAGCTTCATCTCATTTGGCGTCTCAAACAAATTTTAAAAATGTATTGCAGTATCAGTATTTCTGTATTTGTATTTCTGCCCTCCCTAAAATGTATTCCTGTATTTGTATTTAAGAACACTTTTTGCCTCTTTTTAAAATGTATTTCCGATACGTATCGCGGTACACTTTTACAGATATATTTAAGTATCAGTATTTTAGCTGCTATTTTAAAGTATCCCAGTATTTGTATTTTAAAGACATTTTTGAGTATTTCTGCCCAACCCTACTTGTCAACCGTTGTCGTACGGGTCCTACGTCAAAACAAAGCATATTAGTCGTTATTTGTTTATACAGGAGAAGTTTAGTCTGCCAAAACATGGCGACAGTGTTGCCCACTGTAGATGAGCAATTTAGCCAGTGCAGTACGACCGCTAGCCTGGGGTCTTTAACGTGCACCACGCAGCAGTGATACACGACCCACGCCGGTACGATGCTCATCCAGGGGGTGGGGAATGAACCCAGGATCACTGGGTCCTTCAGCGCGAGCTTTCGCTCCACGTGCTCCGAGCTGGTGTGCGCTAGCCCACTCGGCTACCGATCCACGTCACCTGGCCTGCAAAGCTGCCAAATGAACACACCCGGAAAAGAAAAAGAAAAGTATCTCGATGGGCAAAAAGGTAACGAAAGCTGCTGCGTCCCCGTGCTAATTAGCCACTCCTGATGGAGAAACTGAATGCGTTTGGAAACATTGGGCCGTACTTTCTGAGAACTTTGGTTGGAGTTCATTCCATTGGATCTTTTTCAAATATGTTTACTTTCCAGTCATGCAAAACTGTGCGCAGATATGTTGGACAAAAGAATCAAAGAAAGAAGAAAAAAAATAACTATGGCTCAAGGACAGACAGTACAGTTACACAACTACCAATGAACATGGGCGTACCAACCGGGCGGGCAAGGGAAGCGCTTGTTCCCCCCCCCCCCCCCCCCCCCCCCCCAGTTCTCAGAGTGGGGGCCAAGGCATGTGTTTTGCCCCCTCCTTTGAAACACCGGCCACTGGGCAGGGCAAACACGGGCTGGCGGCGCCCATGAGCTATCAGGAGCACCGCCCCCCGGCCCGGGGGGAAGGGGGGGGGGGTCTGGTTTACCGCCCCCCCCCCCCCCGGCCGACTTACGAAACCATTTTCCGCAGGGTAGGAAAGTGCTCCCCAACGACCTTCGCTCCCACCCCTCTCGCACTCCTTCCTCCTCCTCCCCTGAAAAGGGCGAGTCCGGAGGCTGGTCTCCGTGGAAAGGAGAAGGGGTTTTCTCCTTTCTGGGTGGCAAGGAGGAAACCTCTTCTCCCGCAGAAAATGACTTTGTAGGTCGGCCTTTGAGAACAATTTGACTCGCCACTGTCAATAAACATTTACTGATGTCTCCTTCGATGCGCACAATTTCCCTTCTAACTTATTAATCTGATAAAGATAATGTTAAAACGCCCGGAAAAAGAAAATCGCCCAAAATAAAATAATGAGCTAGACGATAAAGAAAAAACAAAACAAAAAAACATTGCCAAATTCAGATAGATAAGTCCATTGACTAATTCAGTTCTGGAGAAAAGGAAGAAGTATGTTCTGTTTTCACTGCTATTGTGAGCGTCTCGCTATATTTTGATTTTAATCAAGTTTCTCACTGCTCGGTGTAGTAATTCCTTGGTAAATCCTCGTCGCCAAAATGTTGTATTATAAGAAAATGCGGACACCCGAGTAAATAACGAAGAGCAGCGCCTGCGTGGGCCTGCGGAAAAACGAGGGGTCTCACATGCCGAAGTGGTGACCGGCGGGCCGGGCGTTGGCCGGGCGCGGGAGCCCCGGAAGGAGAGAGAGACACGTCCGATGCGGTCGGTGGTTGAAGCGTAACTCCGTTTATTAACGGTAAACAAATATGGAGGTAGGGCGCCACGGCAGAGCCGTATATGTAGAGAGTTTGGTCAATGGGAGGCGCGGGCAGAGCCAGGGCGTGCGGCAGACTCGGAAAGAGGGCTTGGCATGCTCTCTTGACCAACCAGAAGCCGAAAAGAATCCCCTAGCGGTGGTAGCGAGAAACAGTTCTGAGCCGATCGATCATCGAAGGTCTCTGTTCGTATATGGTTTTAATAAGTGCGTAAGAGTGAAGTGTAGTAACTCTTTGTGGTTGAAAATAGGGTTCACGTGTTGTTTCATCATGATCATGCAGAAAGATGTAAGAAACGAATGCGCCGCTCAACTCTGTTTTGCGCGGACAGAGTGTGACCGCTCTGACGGCAGATTCCCGGCGCTCGGCGTTTGGCGTAAGGATTATGTTGATCTTTCCGCTAGTCGCACTCTTCCACCATCATTTTAGATGAGTGTGATTGAAATATCACGTGTACCATATTTTCAGCCATCGAGAGTTACTCCAACGCAGTTATCAGGTTTGTTTCTCGCGACCACCGCCAGGGTATTATTTCCGGCTTCTGGTTGGTCACATTCAAATTTCTGAAGACGCCCTGGAACACGCCTAGCCCACTTTCGGCCAATGGCGCCGCTTCATTTGTCTCCTATACTTCCCAACGAATGGCCAAACTCTCTACATATACGGCTCTGCGCCACGGGGACGCAACCCTGACAACACGGCGCAATGGTGGAAAGTGGCGCCATCTAAATGCTGTGTAAAGAACTAGCGAAAAATTTCAATACTGCACTCGGGCCAGGGAAAAACCATACGATCTTCTATTTTGACGCATCGCACACCGACCATGGCCACGAAGGGGCCTTCTTTCCGGCCAAGCCGCCACGCCAACCGAAATGGAACAGGATTCAACTGGTATGTCGAGCTCCTCAAGCACCGTATCCTACTACGAAAGTATCTCTGATGATCAATATATGAATTCAGAGCCATATCAAAGGGCCCTGGGCCGAAAGAGACGCAAACCATCTACTAGCTCTGACTGCAGCAGTAAGACAGTCAAAACCATGAACCAAGCTCATCCCCGCCTTACAGTGATAATCAAGCCCAAAGATCCAGCAAGCATGATTGCAACAATTAACCCGATGAAGATTACAGAGAAACTTGAAATGACTGCTCCAGATGAGGCAATCTTAGTTAGGCCCAATCGAAGACTCAGTGTGCTGGCGATTGACACAAGAAACACTGAAGCCACGAAAACGCTTCTTGGACTCACCTCATTAGGTGGGATTCCTGTCATCGCTTACGAACCACTTCCACGGGAATTGATGGCCGGGGTGATCTACCAGGTACCAGTAGACATTACTGAAGCCGAGCTACAAGCGGCAGTCCGTGCAACTGCACATGTCATTTCCATTTCTCAACTGGGTAAATCTGAGTCTGTCAAAGTCGTCTTCAGCACGGAAACACCACCAGAATATGTCACCGTGAGATACACAAGGTTCAAGTTGCAGCCGTACATAGAGAAACCACGTCAGTGCTGGAAATGCGGTCGTTGTGGACATGTCCAAACCGCCTGCACAAACGACGTGCGCTGCACTCGCTGTGGAGGAGCACACGACCGTATGAAGAGTGAAGCGGTTGACCTGCTCTGCACAAATTGCGGCAAAGCACATGACTCGGCATCGCATCTGTGCCCTGTGTACCAAAGGAAAAAGAAAATATATCAGTACAAGAGCGAAGCTAAAGTTGGGTACACAACAGCAATAGCGGCCCTACTGTCATCGAAGGAGAAAGTGTCCAAAGGTCGCTCCAAAACAGATGGTACAAAAACGAAACAAGATCTGGGAACTCACCAACCTCTATAGGATGGGATTCAAGATCCACAACCCTCCTCGTCAACACAGCCGTGAAACGTTAGACAAATCCAAACACATGTGAAGCCAAGAGACACCAATTGTCTCCACCTTGGAGTTGAAGAATGAAAACGAATTCCCCAGACTCCCCAGTTCAGCTTCAAAATCTGATCTAGAAGTCAAAGAAAACAGGCAACCCAGGCAGCACAAATCAAAGGCACCAGCCAAAGATCAACCGTCTATTACTGGGGACAAGCTTCAAACAATCGTCAATGTCACCCGTAGTATTTTTTGTACATGGGAGTCTCCCTTATCCCAAGCACTACTGACTTTGATCGATGCAATACTTCCTCTTATCAAGGTATGGTGTCGTTAGACAAGCTTCGTGGTGAAGCCACCGTCCTTCAATGGAACGCCACAGGTCTTCGAAATCGACTGTCGGACTTTCGTCAATTTGTGTTTAAATATCAATTTCTTGTTATTGCGATTTCAGAGTCGCGAGTGTCTCACAACACCAGGTTATCAGGATATGAACTAGCTGTATCATTCTCACGGAGGAAATGAGCTCCGCAGAGTTTTACTCGGTGTTCGGAAGGATCTGACATTTGTTCAACATAACATCCCGCCACACCTTACAAAAAATGAATATATCGCAGCAGCTATTAGAAAAGCAGAAGTTTCCTTCACAGTTATTGCTGGCTACATACACCCTCGAGCGCCCTTCGAAGTTCAAAGGCTCGATGCTATTCTACAGCAAACCCCATCCCCTCATATTCTGACGGGCGATTTCAACAGTCACCACGCATCATGGGGAAGTAAAAAGAATAACACTCGAGTACACGCATTATTTGACCTCACTCTAAAACATGATCTTGTAGTACTCAATGACGGAAGTCCGACGTATTTTAGAGGGGCATCTATGAGTAGTCGTTTAAATGTTTCGTTCGCATCTTCAACCCTCTCTGGGGAAACAACGTAGTTTGCTGATATTGAAACGCACGGTAGCGATCATGTTCCTGCACACACTACGATTCAAGGAATGCACTGCACGAAGCGATGTACCACAATGTGTTATACTGACTGGGATTTCTTTAAAACTAAAATGGACTCCGCATGTATCGCGGTAACCGAGCCAGAAGGTCTTGCTGAGGCTATAACCTCTTCAACTTCTCATGCGACAAAAAATGTCAACATGACAAAACCTCATACTGCAGTTGATGGTGAATATGAGCGTCTTCGGGCCATTCGTCAACGAGCAGAACGCCGGGCAAGGAAGACTAAAAATGTTGCGGGTGTTCGGGCTTCTAGGCGAGCGCAAAAACCTGTTCAACGCCACTTGGACAAACTCTCCAAAAGACGCTGGAGGTCACTTAGTACCAACCTTGACCCGAGGAAACCACTCGATCGAACATGGCAGATAATGCGAAGCCTACGTGCAAAGCCACAGAAAATTCACCTGTTCTGCTCCATCAGTCTGAGTCGCCAAGTATCAGAAACAGTCGTAGCTGAAGAGTTCTGTATCCAGATCACTTCCAGCTCTTCAAGGCCCCATGACAAAGTCAGTGCACAGGAGGTACATGTATCCGTAAGTGTATGCAAGGCTATTGATGCATGTTTTACCTTAAGGGAACTTGATATGGCGCTCGAGATGTCTAACGTTAGGTCATCCCCAGGCACGGATGATGTACGGTATTCAGCCTTACGCCACTTGGGGGAGGGGGCGAGGACCGCACTGCTACACATTTTCAACTCCTCGTGGGAAACTGGTTCTCTACCGAAGGAATGGAAAATTGCTCGGGTTCTCCCAATCTCAAAACCTGGAAAATCTCCTTTAGACATTAGGGAGTTTTAGAATAACTTACGCAATTTTAGCGCACGCTAGCGCTAAATTTAGCGCTTGTATTAGCGCACGCGACGCAAGAGAGTTTTAGAATAGCGTTTCTCCGCCGCGACGCAAAAGCCCAAGCATCTCGCGCTTGCGACGCCACCAAGATACAGTAAAAAATTTTATTTCACACACGAAATGCTGTAACTTTAGAAAAAAACGAGTTTTTTGGTCCAGAGTAGCATTTTAATTTGTTTAAACATGAGAACGCGACGTGAGCGGTTGAGCGGTCGTGTCCGCATGCGTCGCCTCGGCAAGAGAGGTCTCGTGTACTGACCTTCGCACATCATACCTTCGCCGTGAAATGTTCGCGCGTCGCAAGCATCAAGTTGTCGGTAATCGCTGCCAAACCGAGTACAATGTCGTCCCGTATTGAAAATTGCAGTCGCGAGGATACCGCCGACGTCGCACTCACGACGCCGCCAAAGCAGCCGCCGCATGGAGAATGCCACATAATCCTGGAAGCCGCCATGTTTTTTTAACTGTGCTCGTCTTGGATTTAGCCAACTTCTCATCACGAATCCTCCTAGGAGAAGCGCAAAGACTCTTTGCGTACGCACGCTATTTCCGAGAAATAGCGCACGCTAAAATTGCGCACGCAAAGCGGAAAACCTGGTTTGCGTTCGGAGCATGCGCAGTGGCGACGACGCTATTCTTTGCGTACGCAAAGCTTTAGCGTGCGCTATTCTAAAACTCCCTAATAGGGAGTTTTAGTAGATCGTTTCCGCTGTCCCGCAACGCCTTCCGCAACCAGCTACGCTAGCCGGAACTCTACAGTCAAGGCCATCGGCGCGCCGGCGCAGTAGCGGCTGCTTCGTTGCGGAGGGCTTAGCGGAGGGGAAAACGCGGTCTACGAAAACTCCCTACTAACTCTTACCGTCCGATAGTTGCATAGGCGAAGTAATGGAGCGAATGCTGCTTACCCGTATGGGATGGGATCTAAAAAATAAAGATCTATATCCTTCGTCCATGAATAGATTTCGACGCGGAAGAAGCAGCATTGACTACGTTTTTGATTTAGTAACTAGTATTGAAAAAATGAAGGTAGTAAATAAAAAAAACAACAGCTGTATTTGTGGACAAAATCGGAATTTGATTGCGTAGAACACAACGCTATTTTCAAGATATGAAGGCCATTGTATTTGGAGGACGTGTGTACAAACGGATAGCCAATCACCTCAAAGAAAGAAAAGTATACATATCGACACAGGACGGCAACACCGGTCTTCATCATATTACTGGGGGAGTACCACAAGGAGGCGTCCTCAGCCCGATGCTTTTTAGCATTTCTCTCATAGGTCTCCTGAAAATTCTCCCCAAAACCGTTCACGTGTTTGATATCTGTTCTGATATATTGATACGCGGACGATATCTGCTTCTGGACTTGCAGTAGATCTCTGTACATCAACAAAGCAAGACTACAAAAAGCCATTAACATTACCACACGGTACCTACACCTCCGAGGTCTGCACATATCGCCGGACAAGTCAGCGGCGATGGCATTCACACACACACAGACACATACAAAAAAAGGGCAAATACTTAATTGAAATAGACGGAAAGGAAATTGCATATGTCACGGAACATACTTCCCTGGGTGTCACTCTCGATAGGCAGCTGACCTGGAGCCCCCATGAAAAACGCCTTAAAAAGAAGCTCTCCTCTTTCATCAGTATAACCAGGATGATTAGTGGAACCAAATGGGGATGCTCTGTCTCCGCACTCCTTGCCCTTTATAATGTCTTATTTCTCGGACTTCTGCGCTGCAGCCTGCCTGCTATGCGTAACGTCTCACGTACTCTTCTAAAAGAACTCGAGAGTATTCAAGCACAAGCTCTTCGCACATGCTCAGGGCTTCTGAAAGGCACTTCTAATTTGGGATCTCTTGCGGAAGCACAAGCGATTTCACCAGCCGTTTTAAGAACGCAACAAACGTTAAGAGCCCATCTTCGTCACAAATCTCGTACATATAAGCATCACCTTACAAATATTGTAACAGAGAGACCATCATCTGGCTTTGCACAAGTTATCACACTCTTGGAGAATTACATCCCGACTTCTTTTAAAGCTGCGGTAATTCCAAGCTATCCACCGTGGAGGTACCGTCACTTAGAAATCAGAACGAGTATTCCGGGAATCACTTCGAAGAAAACAACGCCCGCCCCCGTGATTACGCAGACAGTGCTGGAATACATAAACCGAACTTATGCCTCATTTAGACATGTCTTCACCGACGGATCTACAATGTCAGCATCATCAACCCTGGGAGCCTATATTCCGTCTCTGAACGCATGCATACAAGCATGGTTGAGCCACGTTACGTCGTCAACAGTGTCGGAACTCGCAGCAATTGGAGCAGCTGTTGCACACGTGGGAGCCCCGAGTCCTAGTTTTTGGGCCATCTTTCTGGAGTCTAAAACTGCTCTACACACCCCCTCTACGATAAAGAAATGTAGCCCGAACTTGCAACTCGCACAGGATATTCTGGAAGCAGCTCGTCAAGCTTCATGCAAAGGGCACCAGTTTATTATAGAGTGGATTCCTGGTCACTCTGGTATAACCGGAAATGTTATCGCTGGCAGAGCCGCTCGAAACGCTCATGAGAGCGCTATTACTGTGCCAATCCCGTTATCTAAATCAGAGGAAAATAACTTAATTGGAGATATTGGCCAATAAATAGCATCTTCCCTTTGGAGAAATCCTCAATATCATTATTCCTATCTTTACAATATCGATCCCAAACTTAGATTTCGGGCACCACGAGGACTACCAAGGGCAGCTGAGACGGTCCTACATCGCTTGAGACTGAATGTGGCATACACCAACAGCTACCTTCATAAAATCGGTAGAGCTGAGTCTTCTAATTGTGCTTCGTGCGGAGTCACACATAACATCGAGCATGTATTGTGTGAATGCAAGGACTACAGCCGCGAAAGGGAGCTTATGAAGACAGACCTGAGGCTACAAAATGAACAACACGTAAGCATTCGTACCTGCTTGGTCCATGGATTTCTGCTGCTGAGGGGTATGAAGCTACGAAAGCTTTGTTGAAATTTCTAACGGCTACTGGCTTACAAAAAAAAAACTGTAGGGGAGTAGATGAACAGCAACGGTCAATGAGAATTTCCTGTGAAACATTTTCGCTAATTTTTTCGTTTTTGTTTTATTAGTTTTTAATACTTTGGTTTTGTGTGTTTTCTCCCTCTATCTTTTTCTGTTTACCTTTCTCTCTTCCATTTTTATGATTTTCGCTTCCGTTCATTTCACAATGTAGCAAACCAGCACCCGGCGCTGGTTTACATCATTGTTTAATAGGGGGGATCGGTGGCCGAGTGGTCTAGCGCACACCAGCCACGGAGCACGTGGAGCGAAAGCTCGCGCTGCAGAACCCAGGGATCCTGGGTTCGAGCCCCACCCCTGCCCGTTTCGATCTGGATGAGCATCGTACCGGCGTGCGGTCGTGTATCACTACTGCGTGATGCACGTTAAAGACCCCAGGCTAGCGGCTGTACCGCACTGGCTAAATTTCTCATCTACAGCTGGGAGACTCGTCGCCCCTGTGAGGCAGACCAAGTTCTAGGCTGTATAAACACACACACAACCCAATTTTTTTTTTCATTGTGTAATAAACGCTTACCTCTCTCAAAAAAAAAAAAAAACAAAAAAAAACACAGTTCTGGCTTTATGTAGTTCATCTCAACCTTGGACAACCCAAGTGAAGGAGCAGCGATGTTGTGTTCCTCACCAGCTATCCTGTAGGCTTCAATAATCTCTCGGCCTAGCTTGTTCTTTTGCTTCCCAATTATGCTGGTGTGCTGGAAACGAGCTCCACAGTTCGTGCAGAGGCGTTTATGCACCACAATCGGATCATAAGGTTCGCTCGAAGCAAGGGAAACCTCGAGCATGTGCTCTCTTAACCGGGTGCTCAGGCAACGCCCTGTCTGCCCAATGTATCAGTCACCGCATGACCGTTCCCTGTGATACCACCCGCTCTTCACAGGGAACGGTCTGATTGGCATGTTTGATGGCACATCCTTTCGGGGCTTCGTTGTTTTTAACTCTTCTGCAAAGTTGTTTCAAGTTAGCGCAACTCGCTCGAGTAGACAACCAAAGTGTTAAAGCGCGCTGGTATGCCCTTCAGTCTGTGTGCAGAGTTGTGCCCACTGATCTCCACTAGAGGGGGCTGGATGGCGCATTGAGCGAACAGGTATGAAGCCACCGGAAGTAAGCAGCTTGTCCCGGAAGTGAGCGCTTGGCAGGCTTTGTAACCCTTCCCTGTGCTGGTTCGAAAAGCGTCGAGGGCGCTGAAGTTTCGCTTGTTCCCTCAAGAGAGCCTGCTTGTTGCGCAGTAAGAGCGCATGCAGGCCCGAGAAGTATCCTGGGAAGCCATTCAATGTAAACATTTTGTGATTCGAGTTTATCAAGTGTGAATATGTCCCAACTTCAAATGGCCTCATTCTCGGGATTTAATCCAGAACGGGAGTATTAAAACCCGATCAAACACACAAAAAAACGTGGTCCGAAATATCGAATGAATGCACTAGGAAGCCCAGCACACGCCCGACTTCCGGGACAAGCATCGAACTTCCGGTGGCTTCACTTGCGCTAGGCTCGGCAAGCAGCTAAGCGCCATCCAGCCCCCTATAGAAGAGATCAGTGGTTGTGCCCATATGGTATGGAGATGACAGGGGAAGTTTTACTACGTGGATTGCGGGGTATTGGGAGAGCTGAACAAGAATGACACTTAATAGATCTTGGGGATATCCAGCTAGGAGAAGACGTTCTTGTTGTTTTGCAATGCTTAAAGGATACCGAACCAAACAATTTACCGTCCATAATAAGTGGCGCACGTTCTTTCCACGAGCCAGCATGCAGCCACCGGTGTGCGCGAGCACACGCAACGAAATTTGCGTCGAAGCCCCCAATTGGCGCTTAGTATGACAGTGAAATGTATTGGCTTCGTGCCAAAGAACAAAGAAAGGCTTTTCGTCTCGACAAAGGAAAGCTATGCTTGTTAGACCAATTAATCGCTTACCTTTTACACCAGACCCCACTGTGGAGATGAATGTAAAGATGAAAATCTTGTCTTTTCATCTCCACAGAGTCGACACGGTGCATGAGAGGTTTCAGGCGCATTGCAATAGGCTAAGAAACGCTGGGTTTCCGCGTGCTTTGCTGTGTGATGTTACCGGCACTCTTGTTAAAAAGGTAAAAGGAACCTCTTCCCTAAGAAAGTGGTGGACAGGCGAAGGACTGTCGTCATCCCATACCTGCACAAGGTCCCTCACAATTCGAAGAAAGTAGGAAGTCGGTACGACATCCCTGTGGTGTTTTCCGCCCCCCAGAAGTTGAGCCAGGTATCTTCGATGGTGAGGGCCAAGGCAAAAGGGCCGTCAAAGAGCAAGTGTACAAAAGAACACGCAAAGCCGTTAGTGAGCTATGTTTCCGGAGTGGTATACAAGATCCCCCCTCGTGTGGTAAAGTCTATATTGGACAGTCGGGGAGGTGTTTACATGATAGGCTCAGGGAGCACAACTATTCACTGAGAGCCACGGTCGGAGGGCATTTGGCGGTGCACTGCTGTTTGCTGTTTGTGCAAACCGTTCTTCGAGGAGACCACGCTTGTAGATAGGCACAAAGACAAGGTGCCGAGGCAGGTGATGGAGGCTTTTTACATAGCGGAAAACGGGGCGCAGTGCATCAGAGAGCCGTCGGTCTCGCTATCTATGAAAGAGATGTTGGTTTTGACTTCGACAACGAGAAAAGAGGAGGGGGGGGGGGGGGGGGGAGGCACGCGGCACCTGAATGACTGGTGATGTGGCAGAAAGGTTGGCGCATGTGTGGATTACTGCCTTACGCGTTTGCATTTTATGTGTTTCTGTAATAAAACGTTCAGTTGCGTGTCAGCGCCTGTCCCGTCCTGTTCGTTCCTTCCTTCTAGTCTTTGTCGTTCTGCGCTGTTTTACCTACATTATGTATATCAGTCCTTCCACCTCGTCGGGTTCTTCTGTTATCCGTAGGTGCATGCCAGCTGATCGCGCTTTCTGGTTCCAAGCGCGTTCACGCTGTAAAATGTTTTTTTTTTCTATATGTAAAGGATGCTGAAGGAGTCCAATCTGTTAATCAGTTTGCTTTTTTGCTTAGTTTGCGCAGCCAACATCAGATGGTATTGGCTGCGCCAGCGCGCCGCCAACACCATAGAGGCCAACACAACTTCTTGCAACGCGGAAAAGACGAAAAAAAAAAAAAATCCGAGTGCCAGGCCCCACCACGAGGCGCCGCTGAAACTCGGCCCTTATTGGCCCTCATAAATCCCCTTCATGTTTCAAAAGTAGAGCAAGGTGCGTTGATGCACGATCCTCGTGCAGCGTGCAGCCCTTGGGAATATGATGGCCGCACAGCGCAGCACTGAGCTAGATTTCAACCGCTATGTTCTTCCCAGAAGTGGCGCGCGGCACGTGTCTCGCGCATTTCCACAGCCATGAATGGCCACATTTTTCCCCGGAAAGAGGGACTTTAGGCTCTCCGGGAGGTGTGTGCTGGAGTGCTTTCAGATGTAGTGGTCGTAAATATAGGGTAGGTCGGTGGTGGAGTCCATCGCCTGCGCTGTCTTCCCTCGTGAAATTTATGCCTGAAGATGCAGATGTAATGGCGTGAACTACAGCATCAGAAGAAACGGAGATTAAGTGAATGACCAAATAATCATCCACATAACAATAAGCATGGGAGATGTGTGTCAACTCTTCAAGGTGTGCTTTGATCTCCCGGTCAACACACAGGACAACGATTTCGCTGAGGATTGGAGCGAGGCAGGAGCCAAGGTGCAAACGCCTTTCTTTTGCCTGAGAATTTCCTTTCCGCATTCGACAAGTGTAGATAGTAGATTGAGGGTCAAAATGTCTAGGAAACCCCGTTCAGATACCCCAGATACATTGTACTCCAGATGAGTTCTGCAAGTCGGATTGTCCATGTTCGTGGATGGCACTAGTGATACAGAATCCGTTATTTATTTATTGGTACTACTTTCTCCTATTTCAAGAGACGTCGTAGGAGTGGTTTACAACATATGGTATACAAAAACAATGATAAGAAAAAAAAAAACAGATAACAAGCACAATGATCCCCCCCAAAAAAACACGCAAATAACTAAACATGTGAAACAAAAAACACAGCGTTATTCAAAAATTATATTCATTGTAAGACATGAATAAAGAAGCATCAGATACAAGAATCCCAAGATCGCGGAGTTTATTAAAGAAGGAAGACTCTGTTGATGCTGTTATTATATCGCATGACATGGTGTTCCAGTCGTGAACAGTCCTTGAAAAAAAAGAATACTTAACTGCGTTAATCCGACAGTCCAATTCTTGTTTTGCAATTATAACTTCGCATGGGATAATTTCGAGGCGCGGGTGAAACATATTTAAAGATGTCGATTTTGTACTGGCTGTTTAATAAACCAAATAGGAACTTCATCCGCTTAAACATACGTCTATGCTTTAGAAAGTTTAGCCCTGAAAGGGAGTACAGTTCAGGGACGGGATATTTTCGCTGGAATTTATTATGAATAAAGCGAAAACTTTTCTTTGAACATTTTCAAGGACATTTATGTTGGCATTTGTAAACGAATCCTTAACCACCGAAGCGTATTCTAGAATGGGTAATATAAAAGTTTTATAGGCTGTCAATTTGACGTTGGAAGAGGCATGTTTTAAATTTCGTCGTAAGTACCATCACAATTGGATAATGCCTTGCGCGCAGTAGACATGATATGAGTGTTCTAGTGCAGGTCAATCGATATAATGACACCCAAGTATTTATAAGAAGTAACTTCGGCTGGTGAAATATTATTAATGGAATAATAAAAAAAAAGATGGCTTAATTTCCAAGTCATACGCATTCGAACACATTTCTTGACATTTAATGACATCTGCCACGAGTCGCACCAGTGCGACATCTTGGACAAGCAGGTGTTTAGTATAGAGTCTGGTCACTTATTTTGTTGACTTCTGTAAATAAAACCACATCATCTGAGAACAGTCGAACACGTACTGACATATTAGCGGTTAAATCGTTTATAAAAATCGAGAACAGTAATGGCCCCAGGACCGACCCTTGTGGAACACCCGATAAAACAGGGACTAATGATGATTCACTCGAGTTGATCTGTACATACTGTTTTCTGTACTGTAAGGAGGGATCTAATCAGTAATATAATTCCTCAATATCGAACGAGAATGTGGTATAGGCTTGGGATGTAGGATGAAGGTCATCAAGACGAGAGACTAGTTCTGTAGAGTTGCAACTTGGAAAGGTTGGTTTAGACTGACCGTGAAGACAGATGCTTTTGTAAAAAAGAACAAGAGACTTATGTTCGACGCATACGCACGTATGAAGCCAATATGCTTCGAACATTCTTGAGGCGTGTCAGCAGGCCATTCTGTCATCGTGTCTGCCCGATGTCTTCTGCAGCGGCCGCCATGCAGCGCGAATCTTCAACCCAGGGCCCCGACGGAGCGGGACCCTACGCCCGTGTCGTGGACTCCAAGTCCGCTCGTACCGCCTGCAGTCGTCGACGGAGCCGGAGACTGCGGGGCCAGGAGCAGAAGCAGGTGCCGCACGGTGCCCCGCCGATCCAGGTCGTCGCAACCCGGACCCGACTGCCGATGGGCGACTTGCAGAGGCTGCCGCCAGAGCTTCTCGTGCAGGTCTTTCTGCGATGCGAAGGTGGGTGCGAGACGCGGCGTGATTTGTTTTTCTTTCTTTAGACGATAGTGGTTACGGGATCTTCGAGCACCTCCCAGAACAATCGATGCCTAGAACTTTGACGCAGTCAGAGGGAGATCGAACCAAGACGCCAATTGGACGCCAATTGGACACGTCAGCGTTCCTCTGGGTCACATGTCTAACCAACGCGTCGAAGGACCCTTGCCACCGAGCTCGAGTTTAATTGTTGAGCTGGCGCCACGCGTCTGTGATGACGTTTTAGGGAAGAAGAGGCGGATGTCCTTACTCTAGGTGCTGTTTGCTTTTTCCCCACTCAAAATGATGCAGCCTAGCCTTAGGGCATCCGTCGTCGACATCACCAAATCCATAGGGATAAATGTTCCCAAAAACCCAACGCACTTTTCCCAGGATTTAATTCCAGGTCCGCTAATTGTAATGCGAGCGCTTTACCACAAAACTACGCCAGCTGTTTTTTTTTTTAAATTTAATAAAATATTGAAAGTGTCATCATGCAGTCAAAGCACATTAGGACACTCTGCGAGTCTTTTGCAGAGCACGCTAAAAGGCTCCCATTTCAATGAGCGGTTTGCAAAACTGAAGCCCCTCCGGTTTCAGATTCAAGTTTGAGAAAATATTTTCTACCTGCTTACTAGGATGAAAAAAAATAAAACAACTAACAAAACCGTATTTTCCTTGCATTAGGGCCGGTATAACGGACAGCCATGAGCGACTCGTAGATATTATACGAGCCTAATGACATGAACATGTAGTACGGGATTGCATCCTCGTTACATTCACAAATCGTGTGCCGGATTTTGTAATGCGCAACAGTTTCTTTAGCGTGCGCTCAACCCCCACTCCCCCCCCCCCCCAAAAAAAAAAAAAAGAAAGAAAGGAAAGAGGAAAAAAAAACATTTTAGCGAAATATAAGTACATCTTCAATTGTCTCTGGTTTCTTATATAAAATACAGTCCATCGACCATGGCGCATTAACACCGTTGGCTTGAAGCCACACTTTAACAGAAAGCGTACAAGAATGAAATAAAAAAAAAAAGAAAGTTTCTACACATCCTTTTGATTGGCCTAACCACATCCTTGCCCCCGCCATACGAACAACACTTCTATACAGGGCTGTTGAAAATAAACTGGTCAACCAATCGCGCCTGTTTTCTTGTTGACAACAGGCAGACATTCAAAAGAGAAAACTTTTAACCTTTCCATTTTGCTGAAGAAGGGAGACCAGCGAAGCTGTACTATGGTGGGAATGAAGTTATGGCCGGCCACAGGTCGGCAAGCCAGAGTGGAAAGGCTCGAAAGGTTGCGCCATCTATGAGCGACGGCGGCAAGCGGACAACCGGCAAACACAACACTCTTGACAGCTACCGCCATCTATGAGCGACGGCGGCAACCAGAGTTTTGTGTCAAAATTTCTTTGCGGGGGACACGATCCTGGGGAAACTAACCCTTAGCATCTCCGCTGTAAAAAGGGGAAGACAAAAACAAAAGTTCGTCAACCACCTCCTCGTGATATCATACTAATCTCTCCCGTTCGCTGTCATGGGACGAAAGAGCCAGGCCAGCTACTTCTGCACGCCACCTACTACACAGCATGCATTGAGGTCAACTGCGCGTACGAGTCTCGCGCAGCGCCCGCTAGGTGGCCGCAGTTGCGATGACGTCATATCACGCCACTCGAGTGTTACGCTGCGTCTGTTAAAGGGCGTTTGCGTATATAAAACAAACAAGTGTGCTACTTTCTGAGCAGACATTGACGATTGTGTCTCCAAGTAAGGTTCAAGATACATAAGTGCGAGACACATGAGCCATTAAAGGCGCTGTGCAACAGTTTCAGTGCTTTGCTTAAATAATTTGGGAGTTGGTGTGTTGACCTTTCTGAAGTAAAGAACAAAAACCGCTTTTGGCTGCATTTCCTAGTTTTTATTTTAAAAATGGACAAAGATTGAGGTTTTCGGCACATCTCAACTCCTTCACCATCTTCCGAGTCACGTGCGCTGTGACGTCATTGGGGGTTGCGTGGGGTTCCGGTGAAGCTCTCTCTCTAGAGCCATCAGTCAGCAGCGAGAACTCATCCGCTCGCGACCGCGTGACCACGTGCTGGCGGGCGCAGCGCGAACAATATGGTGAAAGGAGGAAAGTCTTATCCGGGTCCGGCCATACCCGTCCGGCCCTTTCCCCCTCCCCCTCCGGCTCCTGGCGGCTGTTCTCGGTAGCAGATGGAGCTGACGGTTTGGTGGACCTAGGATAGATAGCGCCACTAAAACTCCATATAATAAAAGCTTTGTCGATGATACCAGGTTTTTGACGCATTTATATTTATGTTGGAACGACAAGATTTATAGAAAAGTTGCCCTTTATCGAGCAGGCATTCGCACAACTTGCTATCTTTCCACAAGATTCCCACTGACGTCACGCCGCGTGTTTCTCATGGTCGCCACTCGCGGCTGCAGGTCGGGGAATATTCTAATTTTTGCCTCTCGATTACGCGGCGGAACCACAACATTTTGAAGGAAGGAAGTGTGTGTTTCTGTCCTTTGTGACAAGGTGAACAATGTCAAAAGTAGAAGATACCAACCTTTTCAACGTTAAAATCGTTGCACAGCTCCTTTAAGGTCCGATAAATGCTGGTTCAGACACTAGGGAGTTTTAGTAGATCGTTTTCAGAGCCACGCTACCGCTACGGGCGCGCGCTTCAGAGTTTGCATCGAAGTGGCAGCGCGAGCTCCCGCTACAAATAGCGTGGCCTGAAACCGCGGTCTGCTAAGAATCTTTACTGGCACTTGGTTACCACTGAGTGCGCTACAACCGGTTTTTAAACCTCTCGTGACTCTTGTGACGACCGGCTGCGTAGCGCTACCACTGGTTTTTAGTCCCTTTCTCTCTACTTACGACCGCCTGCCCTCCTAAAATAAGCCCAAAACGGGCGCTTGCTGAAACTGCATACATACAAGTATGAGTAAATACGTAAATATTACTGCCTGTGCGGTAAAGCACAGGCAGTTTTGCTGAGAACCTCGAAACCTACAACTTTTTGTACAAAAAAAAAAAAAAAAAGAAGAAAAGAATAAAAGCAATTCCGAAAACGTTTGCCATTTTGATTTCGTGTGGTATTCAGCGTGCTCCCTGGGAGTGCTCAGCATGTGCTCCAAGGCGCTACGAGACCGGGTGGCCGAATTCGTGGGTTCCAACTCCGGAGTCCGGTCCCTGGGTCCGCCATGTCCGCTCTCGTCGGACGTTCTTCAATACTGCAGGACTCTGGGTGAGCACCCACTCAGTAGAGTTCTTTGTAGAGCTAAGTAATCCATCGATTAACCTCCCAATTAATCGATTGATCTGTTCATCGTGGTCAATTGTATTAACCAGTTTATCATTCGGGTTTTGAGTGGAGAATTTTGAGGTGAAATTAAAAATGCCGGCTTCACTACTTGTTGCTCGTTTATGTATTTTAAGAATTATATCAGTGTTTTATTATGCAGTAAAATACCCAATATTTCCTTTGTTCGTTATACAGTGATTATAAGGTGTAAATATGAATCTAAAATTATTTCATGTCTGAAACTCCTTGCCCGTGTTTTTTTTTTATCCAAGTGTGAAGTAGCGTAAAGTTTTAAATAACAATGTACGTTTTGCCAAAAATAACAGACCAACAATTAACATGAACTTATGGTATGTTTTGAGATATGCCTGAAAATTGACACGACTGATTATTTGTTATTAATCGATTAATTAGTAGAATTTAAGTCGCTTAAAACTTTTGTTCGATGTCCAGCCATAATTCTTTGTGTCATTTTTCTTTTATCTGGCAGCTTACATTGGGCCCTGTAAGTTCCTTCAACCAAGTTATAACCAAAATTCATGTTCTTGGGCCAGAGACTGGGCATTTTGGCCCTCAATTACCAAAGAAGTACTAAAGTTAGGCTTCACCGCCTGGTTGTTTGGTTGCCTGTGAAAGTAACCAGCTGAACAAAATATAGCGAAATAGACACACACACACACGCACAAAAAAATGATACATTCACACCGCTGGCCACTTTCATGTTTGTTTGCCACATGTCTTCTTTGGACCTTTTTTCCCAAGGAAATGCCATAATTAAGCTTCACTTCTCGTTGTTGTGTTTTATCCTGGCAACTTTGGGCCTTAATTACTTGGTTTATTTTAGTTTATGCCTGGCTCTTTGGTAATTATAGGGCTAACCAGAGCAAAAACCATAGAAAAGCCAAAGATACTAATTAACGCTTTGGAACAAAACCTAATTACGGCCCCTAAGATTGCTAAACGCTGGTTAAGTTAGGTGTATCTCTGGCGCGTTGCCCGCGGGCGGGCAGGTCTCGATGACGTCACACCGAAAGCTCGCTATGCGATTAATGAATCATTTCAAGACTGGACAGTTGGGCTAGCTGGTAAACGTTCTTGATGAGAAACAGCGCGAAATACAGGGACGCAGCGGAGAGAAGTTAACGATTGCATTGTCTCCTCCTTCTCTTCCTTGTCGTCGTATGTCAATATTTCAGTCTCGGGTTTTCACTAAAATGTTTGATATACACCAGCTTACTTGCGCCCCTACGCTTTGTTCCATTGTCTTAACCATCGAATTGTTCGAGGAGTGGCCGTAGGGATTCCTTTAAACAAAGTGCCACGGCCACTCGATCCCCCCTGTTGGTCCTAATCGAGTGGCCGTGGAAGTGCAATCACATACGTATTGGTAAGAGAGAACGCATCATTTTTCTATCGTTACGTCTATTTGTGAAAGCTGTTTGCGCCTATAAAACCACATTTTTTTTTGTGGCTGATGCAGGGGTGCTGATGAAGCGGATCACCTGCCTGTTCCCGACAAAAGAGCGGCTCAAGATGATGCTTCGCTTCATCGAGATGGTAAAATAACATGTTCCCCATTTCCGGCTCGAGAGTATTCCAGAATGAAGTTCCTTGGGCGTGGCGCGACCGATAGCGAACAAATTATTTGGCGACGTGCGACGCCGAAAGCGTCGTCGCTGTGGTTTGATTTCCACGGTTAGCCAGACACTCGCCCTGACCTCCTTAGCGGAACTAATTCTGATTTCATCGGCTGAAATAAGAGTTATGTGAGACCGTCAATGAACCTTTTCAGGGATTGACCCCATCTACTCATAGCATCGGCTGCGCTCAGACGTATACAAACCTTTCCAGTGACTAAAAATGACGAGTCACTAGGGTAGGCTGTTGTACCATATCCCGCAGAAGAGAGCTACTGCGCATGCCTATAGAACTCCTTCCACATCCCAGTAGACAAAAATGGCGCCGCACAGGAGGCGATTAAAGGCCCTCCCATCTCAGGGTCTTCAAGACGTCCATTTATTACCAGCTCGCCTGCACTCTATCACTGCTTACGATTAAAGGCGCTGTTATTAACCTCGAGCTCGACCGCTTGGAGCGCTGCGATCGCTCGATGATTACGTCGTGACCAGTATCACGCGACGGTCATTTTCTCCGCTTCGCTTTGATTGCGTGATTTAGCGCCTAGCAGCAGAAACTGTTCGCTAAGTATATTTAGATTTTCTATTACGCGTAGCGTGTGTAGGTCGAAACCTCAAAGAACAAATCCGAGTACGCCAAGCGAAACGATCGGAAGCTGTGTGTAGGTTACGATAGCTCCATGGCCGCCAACACCTCTTTTGCATGTTTATCATTAGGACGTAATGAAAATTGTAATGCCCTTAGGTTTTCCCCTCAGAATGCGGGAGATTTTTAATGAAATTCAGATATATGGCCATTCTGAGTGCTTTGATCGCATTTTGAGGCAGTTTTAAAATTAAAATTCCTTAAAATACAAACGAGACAAAACGTATGGTTGTAAGTACTAGAGATACCGCTATCTCAATTTTAAGACCATCACAAGAACATTAAACATTATGGTATTTGCGTGTTTCTGGAAATAAATTTGACATTCTTGGATAGGTTGATTTTCCTCAGGTTATACGATATGGCGACATCAGCACAAAATGCTCGAAGTTCGTCGATGAAGTTCACGCTTATAAGTACCGCCAACTATGTGGTGGAAACGAGCAAGACTCGTGACCCAAGCGGGGCTCTGCCGCCATTCGCTTTCAAGGGCACTCATTTGAGTGCTGCGCCTCCATATGCTTCCGTGGGTCACTCGAGACACGGGCCTCGTGGACAAACGCAAGCACACCGAGGGGCGTTGCAAATGCCCCAAGCCAGAGCTGCCAGAGCATTTGCTGTTGTTGTTTTCTTGAGCTTGTACCGGTGGCGGCTCGCGGCACGCGTCATTTGCCTGGCACGGCAAAGATCAATTTTGCCGGAGAATGATCGGTGTGCAACTTTCGTTGGCTGCACCACAAAAAAAAAAAAGAAAAAAAAGGCGACTTTTGTGTGACGTAGGGATGCCATGGCAACGTGCAATGCAGTCAAGACCGGCTATAACGAAGTCAACGGCAATCAGAAATCACTTCGCTATATCCGCTATTTCGTAATAAGCGACTTCGGTTAACGAAGTGCAAAAAGGAACGGGAATCGTGATCCCTTCGCTATAGCTGCTGTTTTGTTATAACCGACTTCATTATAAGCGGTCTCGACAGTATCTCGCCACAGTGCAATGCGTTTCACTTTTAAATGTAGAGGTACCTTGGCCAATGCCAGGACCTATGCAGCCCATCCGGCGATAAGAACGTGCCACGTGACGGCGTTCTCTGCGAGTTCTTAGGTCAAACCAGTAGTCACATGCTCTTTGGCAAGCCCCTTGATGTGTTTGTTTGTCCCTTAAATGGAATTAAATCACTAAATACGCCACTGCACGAAGTCCGTGCCTCGTGCGAGCGACCCCTGGAAGCTAATGGCGGCATAGCACTGAAATGAGCTGCTATGGAGCGGCCTCTAAAAGCTAATTGCGGTGCGGCGCTAGCTTCTGGTGTCGTAGTACGTGCCTTGTGCGTTCACCAACAGTGGTTGTCGGTAGTTATAAAGGCCCCGTAAAATTGAGAAAACACGGCTGCGACAGCAACACAACACGTTCATCAACTGTTGGTCAGCTTTGTTCTCGGTCGCCCTGTTGCCCTGTCAACAGAAACAATAAAACAAACTCGGACAAGGGACAACGAACATTTCTTTTAACTGGCAACAACATGAATGAGCCAAAAGGACCCCCCTTTGACGTGAGAGAACATGAGAGAAAGGGTGTGAATGAGGTATGTGCGTGTTCGCCACTTATCGCGGGAATATCAGCAGAACACAGGTGACAGCAACAATGTTGTCTCGGTGTGACAGCTTTTGGCAACAATAACAGCAGTCACTTGTGTTGGAAGACGCGTGTTGCTCAGATAGGTGAATGAGCGAATTGTTACCGTCAACAGAACAACACAGATAGCTTCGAAAGCAGATTTTCCTACCAATAACGTGCTTTTTTAAGGCTGCGGTCCCATGGCAGCCTCTTGAACAAGGCGGTAGTTCAACCAATAGATGGCGACATTCACCCGTGGGGTGTAGTGGGTTGTAAAGCCCTTCTGTCCTGGTAAAAGTGGCGCCATTTATTGTTGTGGAAATTCTCGAGACACGTGCGGCGCCACTTCTGGAAAGAACCGGGCGTCTGAAATATAGGAGGTATTCACTGGACGCCATATTTGAGGGCGATGTTTAGAGCGCATGCTCAGAACGAGCTCACATTAATAGCCTGCTAAGACCGGCAACCCTGGTGGTGCTAAATGCACGCTCCAAAAGGACTGCGGAAGCTCGCCGTCAGCACTCGCTCAGCAGCAGCGCACACGGATATGACCGCCAGTGAATACTCCCTATACTGGCAACAACACACCATCGTAGGGCGGCAACGGCCCATATAAGCCAGCAACAAGCGGGGAACAAGCGCAGTCCAGCGAAGGGCGCCAGACATATCTAACGTTACTGTCTTGGTCCTCAGGCAAATCAAGCTGGAATCATCTCATCCGAGCTGCGCTGTCATCGCAGCCGCACCAGAATTCCACAAGGGACGATGACAAGCTATCATCAACAACAGAGCAACACACCATCGTAGGGCGGCAACGGCCCATATAAGCCAGCAACAAGCGGGGAACAAGCGCAGTCCAGCGAAGGGCGCCAGACATATCTAACGTTACTGTCTTGGTCCTCAGGCAAATCAAGCTGGAATCATCTCATCCGAGCTGCGCTGTCATCGCAGCCGCACCAGAATTCCACAAGGGACGATGACAAGCTATCATCAACAACAGAGCAACACACCATCGTAGGGCGGCAACGGCCCATATAAGCCAGCAACAAGCGGGGAACAAGCGCAGTCCAGCGAAGGGCGCCAGACATATCTAACGTTACTGTCTTGGTCCTCAGGCAAATCAAGCTGGAATCATCTCATCCGAGCTGCGCTGTCATCGCAGCCGCACCAGAATTCCACAAAGGACGATGACAAGCTATCATCAACAACAGAGCAACACACCATCGTAGGGCGGCAACGGCCCATATAAGCCAGCAACAAGCGGGGAACAAGCGCAGTCCAGCGAAGGGCGCCAGACATATCTAACGTTACTGTCTTGGTCCTCAGGCAAATCAAGCTGGAATCATCTCATCCGAGCTGCGCTGTCATCGCAGCCGCACCAGAATTCCACAAAGGACGATGACAAGCTACCATCAACAACAGAGCAACACACCATCGTAGGGCGGCAACGGCCCATATAAGCCAGCAACAAGCGGGGAACAAGCGCAGTCCAGCGAAGGGCGCCAGACATATCTAGCGTTACTGTCTTGGTCCTCAGGCAAATCAAGCTGGAATCATCTCATCCGAGCTGCGCTGTCATCGCGGCCGCACCAGAATTCCACAAGGGACGATGACAAGCTATCATCAACAACAGAGCAACACACCATCGTAGGGCGGCAACGGCCCATATAAGCCAGCAACAAGCGGGGAACAAGCGCAGTCCAGCGAAGGGCGCCAGACATATCTAACGTTACTGTCTTGGTCCTCAGGCAAATCAAGCTGGAATCATCTCATCCGAGCTGCGCTGTCATCGCAGCCGCACCAGAATTCCACAAGGGACGATGACAAGCTATCATCAACAACAGAGCAACACACCATCGTAGGGCGGCAACGGCCCATATAAGCCAGCAACAAGCGGGGAACAAGCGCAGTCCAGCGAAGGGCGCCAGACATATCTAACGTTACTGTCTTGGTCCTCAGGCAAATCAAGCTGGAATCATCTCATCCGAGCTGCGCTGTCATCGCAGCCGCACCAGAATTCCACAAGGGACGATGACAAGCTATCATCAACAACAGAGCAACACACCATCGTAGGGCGGCAACGGCCCATATAAGCCAGCAACAAGCGGGGAACAAGCGCAGTCCAGCGAAGGGCGCCAGACATATCTAACGTTACTGTCTTGGTCCTCAGGCAAATCAAGCTGGAATCATCTCATCCGAGCTGCGCTGTCATCGCAGCCGCACCAGAATTCCACAAGGGACGATGACAAGCTATCATCAACAACAGAGCAACACACCATCGTAGGGCGGCAACGGCCCATATAAGCCAGCAACAAGCGGGGAACAAGCGCAGTCCAGCGAAGGGCGCCAGACATATCTAACGTTACTGTCTTGGTCCTCAGGCAAATCAAGCTGGAATCATCTCATCCGAGCTGCGCTGTCATCGCAGCCGCACCAGAATTCCACAAGGGACGATGACAAGCTATCATCAACAACAGAGCAACACACCATCGTAGGGCGGCAACGGCCCATATAAGCCAGCAACAAGCGGGGAACAAGAGCAGTCCAGCGAAGGGCGCCAGACGTATCTAACGTTACTGTCTTGGTCCTCAGGCAAATCAAGCTGGAATCATCTCATCCGAGCTGCGCTGTCATCGCAGCCGCACCAGAATTCCACAAGGGACGATGACAAGCTATCATCAACAACAGAGCAACACACCATCGTAGGGCGGCAACGGCCCATATAAGCCAGCAACAAGCGGGGAACAAGCGCAGTCCAGCGAAGGGCGCCAGACATATCTAACGTTACTGTCTTGGTCCTCAGGCAAATCAAGCTGGAATCATCTCATCCGAGCTGCGCTGTCATCGCAGCCGCACCAGAATTCCACAAGGGACGATGACAAGCTATCATCAACAACAGAGCAACACACCATCGTAGGGCGGCAACGGCCCATATAAGCCAGCAACAAGCGGGGAACAAGCGCAGTCCAGCGAAGGGCGCCAGACATATCTAACGTTACTGTCTTGGTCCTCAGGCAAATCAAGCTGGAATCATCTCATCCGAGCTGCGCTGTCATCGCAGCCGCACCAGAATTCCACAAGGGACGATGACAAGCTATCATCAACAACAGAGCAACACACCATCGTAGGGCGGCAACGGCCCATATAAGCCAGCAACAAGCGGGGAACAAGCGCAGTCCAGCGAAGGGCGCCAGACATATCTAACGTTACTGTCTTGGTCCTCAGGCAAATCAAGCTGGAATCATCTCATCCGAGCTGCGCTGTCATCGCAGCCGCACCAGAATTCCACAAAGGACGATGACAAGCTATCATCAACAACAGAGCAACACACCATCGTAGGGCGGCAACGGCCCATATAAGCCAGCAACAAGCGGGGAACAAGCGCAGTCCAGCGAAGGGCGCCAGACATATCTAGCGTTACTGTCTTGGTCCTCAGGCAAATCAAGCTGGAATCATCTCATCCGAGCTGCGCTGTCATCGCAGCCGCACCAGAATTCCACAAGGGACGATGACAAGCTATCATCAACAACAGAGCAACACACCATCGTAGGGCGGCAACGGCCCATATAAGCCAGCAACAAGCGGGGAACAAGCGCAGTCCAGCGAAGGGCGCCAGACATATCTAACGTTACTGTCTTGGTCCTCAGGCAAATCAAGCTGGAATCATCTCATCCGAGCTGCGCTGTCATCGCAGCCGCACCAGAATTCCACAAGGGACGATGACAAGCTATCATCAACAACAGAGCAACACACCATCGTAGGGCGGCAACGGCCCATATAAGCCAGCAACAAGCGGGGAACAAGCGCAGTCCAGCGAAGGGCGCCAGACATATCTAACGTTACTGTCTTGGTCCTCAGGCAAATCAAGCTGGAATCATCTCATCCGAGCTGCGCTGTCATCGCAGCCGCACCAGAATTCCACAAGGGACGATGACAAGCTATCATCAACAACAGAGCAACACACCATCGTAGGGCGGCAACGGCCAAAATAAGCCAGCAACAAGCGGGGAACAAGCGCAGTCCAGCGAAGGGCGCCAGACATATCTAACGTTACTGTCTTGGTCCTCAGGCAAATCAAGCTGGAATCATCTCATCCGAGCTGCGCTGTCATCGCAGCCGCACCAGAATTCCACAAGGGACGATGACAAGCTATCATCAACAACAGAGCAACACACCATCGTAGGGCGGCAACGGCCCATATAAGCCAGCAACAAGCGGGGAACAAGCGCAGTCCAGCGAAGGGCGCCAGACATATCTAACGTTACTGTCTTGGTCCTCAGGCAAATCAAGCTGGAATCATCTCATCCGAGCTGCGCTGTCATCGCAGCCGCACCAGAATTCCACAAGGGACGATGACAAGCTATCATCAACAACAGAGCAACACACCATCGTAGGGCGGCAACGGCCCATATAAGCCAGCAACAAGCGGGGAACAAGAGCAGTCCAGCGAAGGGCGCCAGACGTATCTAACGTTACTGTCTTGGTCCTCAGGCAAATCAAGCTGGAATCATCTCATCCGAGCTGCGCTGTCATCGCAGCCGCACCAGAATTCCACAAGGGACGATGACAAGCTATCATCAACAACAGAGCAACACACCATCGTAGGGCGGCAACGGCCCATATAAGCCAGCAACAAGCGGGGAACAAGCGCAGTCCAGCGAAGGGCGCCAGACATATCTAACGTTACTGTCTTGGTCCTCAGGCAAATCAAGCTGGAATCATCTCATCCGAGCTGCGCTGTCATCGCAGCCGCACCAGAATTCCACAAGGGACGATGACAAGCTATCATCAACAACAGAGCAACACACCATCGTAGGGCGGCAACGGCCCATATAAGCCAGCAACAAGCGGGGAACAAGCGCAGTCCAGCGAAGGGCGCCAGACATATCTAACGTTACTGTCTTGGTCCTCAGGCAAATCAAGCTGGAATCATCTCATCCGAGCTGCGCTGTCATCGCAGCCGCACCAGAATTCCACAAGGGACGATGACAAGCTATCATCAACAACAGAGCAACACACCATCGTAGGGCGGCAACGGCCCATATAAGCCAGCAACAAGCGGGGAACAAGCGCAGTCCAGCGAAGGGCGCCAGACATATCTAACGTTACTGTCTTGGTCCTCAGGCAAATCAAGCTGGAATCATCTCATCCGAGCTGCACTGTCATCGCAGCCGCACCAGAATTCCACAAGGGACGATGACAAGCTATCATCAACAACAGAGCAACACACCATCGTAGGGCGGCAACGGCCCATATAAGCCAGCAACAAGCGGGGAACAAGCGCAGTCCAGCGAAGGGCGCCAGACATATCTAACGTTACTGTCTTGGTCCTCAGGCAAATCAAGCTGGAATCATCTCATCCGAGCTGCGCTGTCATCGCAGCCGCACCAGAATTCCACAAGGGACGATGACAAGCTATCATCAACAACAGAGCAACACACCATCGTAGGGCGGCAACGGCCCATATAAGCCAGCAACAAGCGGGGAACAAGCGCAGTCCAGCGAAGGGCGCCAGACGTATCTAACGTTACTGTCTTGGTCCTCAGATGGGTCCAAAAGCTTTTTTTTTTGTTCTTGGCCTACGTTCCGCTGGACTGCCTAGTTTCGCCTTGACTTGTACGATTTTTGTACTGTGCTGAAACATGTCTGCCGCAGAGGAGCCTAAGGAATGTTTAGCCTGCTTGAAACAAATTGCACCAAAGAGCCAATCATTGCAATGTTACGAGTGTAAAAATTTTTACCACGTGGGTAATTGCGCAGGGGTAAACAAAACGAAACTCAAAAACATGGAACACACAGAGCTGTTGTCTTGGCAGTGCTTAACTTGTACAAGACACAAACAACGACAATCCGCGCAAAAAGGCGGTCAGGCAGCAGTATCACCTCAAAGAACTGTGGAACGAAATGAAGCAACTATAGCAATACAGTTAGCAGAAACAAACCAGAAGCTGACGGAAGTATTAGCTAGAGTCGAAAACATTGAAAGAAAACTAAATCTACAATCTGTAAAACATGACACAATGATCCAAAAACTGGATAAACAAGAAAAGACTACCGAAACGATAGAGAGCACTACCATCATCTCTCGAGCCAGTATGATGAATTAATAAAAAAGATAGATTCCTTGACACATGTCACCAACGACCTAAAAAAAAAAAAAAACAGGCCAGATCGAAAAACTTGCTGACGAAACGGACGCAAGAATACAGGAGCTAGAATGGGCTGTGGAAAAGGCAGAACAGTACTCACGACGAAATAACATCGAAATTCACGGAATTGCTCAGAGTGATCAAGAAGATATTTCATTAATCGTAAAAAATATAGCACAAAAGCTCTCCTTATCTATACCGCAGCCTGAAAAGATTGAGTCAATGCACAGACTGAGGGCCAGGGAGGGTAAGATACCTCCTATTATCGTAAGATTCAATGACAGGTCAGAAAGAGACCAATGGATGACGAAGCGCACTGCACTAAAGAATGAGCGGGTCTATGTTAATGAAAACCTCACGAAACTGCAACGATGGCTGTTTTGGAAAGCGAAAGAATGTGCGAGAGAAAGAGGGTACACATACGTCTGGATGAAAAACGGAAAAATAGTGTTCAGGCAAAGGGAAGGGGCGGCTGCAATCCGTGTTGACAGTGAGAGTGATTTAAATAGACTACGATAACATGGTGGCCTCTTTTGATACCTTTAACGACTGAGAGACACAAACGGAATATATGATAGCGGATGAAGGAAATGGAAGTAGAATCCTTCAAGTTATTCATATTAATGTCCGAAGCCTGAAAAAACACTGGGATGAATTGAATGTTTACATAAAGGATTCACTAGAGCATACCGATATAATAATCCTCACGGAAATAAACGTCGAAGCAAATGAGCCCTTACCATTTAGCTTGGATGGGTTTAATGCGATATCAGTACGCCGAAATGGAAGAAGAGGGCGAGGAATACTTATATTCATTAGAAACACTTGGCTGTACGAACGCATTGAAGTGTCCCTGCATCAGGTAGAGGTTATGGTGATAAATATGAACAAAAGCGACCTATCGTTTACTTTATGCGCGGTATACAGGCCACCGAGTGGCAATATAAGTGCATTTAACGTCGAATTGGTGAAACTTTTAACCATGTTTAACAATAATGACCATATTATATTAGCAGGAGACTTCACCATCGATGATATGTGTCCTAGTAGAAGCGGAGTCACGGAATACCTCGACATACTGTACAGTTATGGATTACAAAAGCTCATTGATGCTTACACTAGAGAAGAATACCTGGCAGAAAAAATTACAAAAACGTGCATTGATCACATAATAGTGCGAACGAGCAATTTCAAGTTTCTTGCAGGAATCATCAAACAAAAAGTAGCCGATCACTTTTTCGTCACTCTGAAAATAGTGGGCAATCAAAATTTCGATAGGAAGCGGCAGGAATATAAACATATACTGGACAACTGGAAGGTAGACCACGATATAAAAAAATTCAACTGGGACGCTCTGTTAAACCTAGACCACATCTCTCTATACAAAGCAGTAGTCAAAAAGTTCAGGAACATATATGACGAGTCTATGAAAAGAGTTAAACTTGAACAGAGAAAGCCGGGGAACAACTGGATGGACCAAGAAATACTAGAACTAAGCTCCGAAAAATGTACGCAGTGGAATAGATGTAAACAAAATCCAGATGATAGGATATTAAACGAAGAGTTTAGAAAAGTACGAAATAGGATGACGGCGAAAATTCGGTTGGCAAAAAAGAAATTTCAGTCAATGCAATTAAAACAGTGCGGACAAAATCTCAGGAAAACTTGGGACGTTGTGAATCAAATAACTGGAAAGCCTCCAAAAGACGGCGTAGATGATTTCATACAGAAAAACTTTGGTGAACACAACATTAAAAAATTAAGCAATGAATTTAATAGGGCATTCGTTAAAGAGGTTCAAGACTTGCGTGACCAATCAAGGAACGCTGCAGAAGACCCTAAACTAAGGAGAAGCCAGCAGAACTCGGCGTTTTTGCCTCAGATGTCAGAATCAGATCTAAAAGATATACTTGAGAAAATGTCGACGACGAAACCGGCGGGTTATGATCAAATAAGGATTCGGGACATACGACTTAACTATGACAGCTTAAAAAAAGTTTTGCTTGCAATATTAAATAGAATTTTCGATACAGGAACTATTCCTAATGAAATGAAAGTTTCCATAATTAGACCAATACACAAGAAAGGAAACAAAAAAGAAGTAACCAATTATCAACCAATTGCTTTGTTATCTGCGATTTCACAAATAATGGAAAAGTTTGTCTTTAAACATATGACATCGTTCTGTGAGAAGTTTTCGTTGATAAATAATTTCCAGCACGGCTTCCGGCACGGGAAAAGTACGACACTGCTGCTTGAGGACATAACAGAGTTTATTAATGGTAAACTAGATAATAATGAAATAGTACTTGGACTCTTCTTAGATCTGACAAAAGCCTATGACACAATAGATTATGAAATATTACTAAACAAATTAGAAAAACTGGGTTTCCGGGACCGTTCCAAAAATTCTTCAAAGACTATTTTTACAACAGGGCACAACGAGTCAAGATCGGGAATAATGTGAGTGACGCAGCATATCCCACCTGTGGCTTTCCTCAGGGTTCGGTTTTAGGACCAATGCTATTCAACATCTACGTGAATGACTTAGGTGCCCTACCTCTGAAATCCAAACTTTACCAGTACGTAGATGACACCGCTCTTGTTCTCTTCTCTGAGACGGTTAGAACGGTCGCACATAAAACCCGCGTTTCGCCTATTCGGCCTATTCCTCCTCTCATTGTGTGTAGTTGGTTAAAACTAAATAAGCTTTAATAATTGTGCAGTATTTATATTTAGTTTCAGTTTCAATCAGGGGAAAGGAAGTTCACGGGAACTAGAGCCCTAAATGAGCTGCGCTTAGAGTATCGACCCTCCGTTCTCCAACATTGATGTGGGCGCCGCCATTTTGGCTCGTATGTAGAGCAGACGCAACTGCCGATCGTCATCATTTAAAAGTGCGACTTCCTCAGCATTAGATTCGGTGCTAGGAGGCTCATGTAATATTGCTTTGCTTTGTCGCGAACTGTTTAAACATCTGTGGAGGACGGAAAAGCATTTCCTCTGATTTTAGATAAAGCTTGAGATAACTGGCAACCATGAATTTAAGCCACAATATGGCCAAGTGTCGTTACTCTGAAGCCTAGCTAATTTAGTGGCACTAGCGGGAACAATGAGGAAGAAATAGGCGTCAAAAGGAAGTGCTTCGTGGAACCCACGGGGCTCACGTCATGGCCCCTCCCGGTATTACAAGCTCCTTGAACAAGGGCATGAATAGTATCATTAAATAAGCCACGCTTCAGAGTAACGAAACTTGGCCATATTGTGGATTAAAATCGTGGTTGCCAGTTATCTGAAGCTTTATCTGAAACCACAAGAAACGCTTTTCCGTCCTCCACAAATGTGTAGACAGTCCGCGACAGAGCAGAGCAATATTGCATCAGCTTCCTAACACAGGATCTAATGCTGAGGATGTCGCACTTTTGAATCATGACGATCGGCAGTTGCGTCTGCTCTACACAAGCACCAAAATGGTGGCGCCCACAACAATGTTGGGGAACGAAGTGCCGATACTCTAAGCGCAGCTCATTTAGTGAACTCCGGTGTATTCTTTTCTTTTTCTTTTTTATTGTTCATTGATTTCAGTCATGTCGAAAAATGAACACATTATATCACACTACGCTTGTGTAATTCTTTTTCTTAAATTTATTAACCTGACCCACTACTTAAACCATTCATTTGTCGATAGTAAATCTTTCAATATATTTTATGAATGTGAAGGTAAAAAGACACGGACATTGATGATGATACAGACGCCAACGCCGCCCTCGACGATTTCCCGAACATTAGAAATCAGCAGTTTTGTCTGCCATCCGGCAGGTAGCGCAACAAAACACCCAACCCATACAGTTTTTTTTTTAATTAGCTAAGCTCTACACCTATCAAGAAACCAAACCAAGATCATTGTGAAAATGTAAGACATCGCAGTGTGTATCTATTCCATACAATAAATGTTATTAGATGCCAATAAATCTGTTTGATGTCCATAAGAGAAATGCGTCAAAAACACGTAAGTTTGAAGGGTTCCTGGAACGTTATGACTTTGAAAAAAAAAAAAAAAAAAAAAGCCATCATCCACCTCTTGGTTAACGGTTGTAGTTCTAAATGTTATAAAATATTTTATCATAGTTTAATTATTTCCTAAGCGGCATTTGAAGCACCGTGACTCGAGGCACAAACAATTGCTATATTTGATATAGAATATCTAAACAAAATATTTTTACACAACATTAAATCCTTCTCTGCCTATTACCAATTATAAGCACTACATCTGTAGCTAATTTCATTGCCCTGGCGCATGTCATTAAAAACATATTTGTGCTGAAAAATTTCAATTTTAGGGCAATATTTGGAGAGATGAACAAAACAAAGTAGTGCAAATACCCAAAAAGTATATCGTTACATTCTGCTCCAACATTATCTTAAAAAAACTGCTCCATTGAAACCGTGTTTTTTTTAATAGATCGTTCATGAAATATAAACCAGCGGCGCAAGTGAATGTCCGCGCCATCATATTCGGAACGCAACAAATGCGCATGAACAATATAAACCAATACATACATAATATCAAATGAAAGAGGATTGCATTGCCTTTCCAACAACATCAATCCCTCGAAACAGTATTCAAAAGAAGAGGAGTAATGACCTGCCAAGAACAAGAAGTACCTAAACTGCCATATTCAGTGGAACCGTGGCCTTAAGGGCTTACTAACACGAAGGCCTGGAAAACGGCATTTAACAAAAAGGAAGGCTGCCGTGCAGGTAAAATAATTTGGTGAGTGTTTTTACTTTGCAATTAGGGAACGCGATTGTCAAAATGGTCACATCAACAGTCGTGAACTTTCAGACGGTTGTTGAGATTAGAACTTCCGAGAGAGCAGTCCAAATTACTGCTAGTGAAATAAAATGAAATGCACCACCCGTTTATAAAAGTTAATAAAAATCGTCGACGAAAGTGAGCGATTAAAAAATCGAAGTATGAAAAGCGCTCTGATCATGATTGTTGATGCTTGAACTTGAAAAAAGCCGCTGCTAGACACCCGTATTATTAAAAAAAAAAAAAAAAAAAAAAATTCCCAGGACGTTCTGGAGAATGAAGCGATCACATAGAAGGCGGCAGAGGCAAACAAATTGCGTTGAAACATAATTAGTATATCGATCGTAACGAAGGCTGATCGTGTCGGTGTCGCAGTTTTTATAAAGACACCTCGTGGTACTGCCGGTGCCACGACCTCCTCTATACTTACGGCGACGTCACACGCGAGTACCACAGAGCGTACCGCCTAGATACTCTACTGGTTTGTATTCCTGCCGCGAGGTGCACCGCCACGTCGACGTCGACAGGCACAGATGGTATCCCAATCAAGCTGGTGAAGAATTTGAGTCCTAAATCTAAGGCAAAACTAAGGGAGGTAGTGAGTACCATGATAAAAAAATGAAATATTCCAGATGAATGGAGGCTTAGTAGGATGAGTATGATATATAAGGGAAAGGGAGATAAGTCTGATATTAGGAATTATCGTCCCATAACCGTGACACCGGTTATTTACAGGTTGGTTATGCAGATTATAAAGAACAGACTGGAGGGAATGGGTAGATTGCGAGGGCATACTGGGCGAGTTACAGAACGGGTTTCGGAAACAAAGAAGGTTGGAGGACAATTTATTTTCTCTAACACTGTGTATAGAAATAGCGCAAAAAGAAAACAGACAGCTCTGGCTGGCATTTCTGGATATCAAGGGTGCCTATGACAATGTAAACCAAAGGAACCTGTGGGACATAATGGAGAGCTTAAACCTAGATGAAGGACTAACAGCACTATTAAGGAACATTTACAAAGATGACAAGTGATTATAACATGGGAAGGAAAGGCGACAGGGAAAATAGAGATAAGACGAGGCCTTAGGCAGGGGCGCGTGCCCGTTATCGCCTTTGCTGTTTATGTTGTATCTGAGAGGATTGGAGGATAGACTAGAGAAAGAGTGGGCTTGGATTCGACCTTTCTTACAGTAAGCTAGGCCAAAAAATTCAGCTATCTTTACCGGGATTGATGTATGTGGATGATATCGTACTAATGGCTAACAACAGGACAGAGTTGCAGGAATTAATGAGCATCTGTGGTAGGAAAGGAGAGGAATTAGGTTTAGAATTCAGTAGCGAAAAATCAGCAGTCATGATTTTTAACGAGGATAAAGTTGAGAGGCTGAAGATACAGAATATTACAGTTGAGAGAGCTAGTAAATACAAGTATCTAGGAGTATGGATATGTGATGGTGCAGAATATCTCAGTGAGCATGAAAACTATATAATAGGTAAGGGCAACAGAAATGCAGCTGTAATGAAAAATAGAGCACTTTGGAATTACAACAGGTTTGGATTTGGAAAGGGGTCATGGTGCCTGGCTTGACTTTTGGAAACGCAGTGCTATGCATGAAATCCGAAGTGCATGCGAGATTAGAAATAAAACAGCGCGGAGTAGGTAGACTGGCTCTGGGGGCACATTGCAAAACGCCAAACAAGGGAGTACAAGGAAACATGGGATGGGCGTCATTTGAGAGCAGGGAGGTGGTGAGCAAGATAGAATTTGAGGATAGGTTGAGGCAAATGAATGGGGAGCAATGGGCACGAAAGGTTTTCAGCTATTTATACATGAGGAGTGCAGACACAAAGTGGAGACAGCGCACTAGGAAATTAAGAGGAAAGTTTTTGGGCTATAGCGAATATACGGAAGAGCAAGTCTCAGTTAAGAAGCAAGTTAAGGCCACAGAAAGAGATCGGTGGCTAGAGGGAATGCAGACAAAGACGGCCCTGGAAAGCTATAGATTAAACAAAACATTTATTGCCAAAGAAAGCATTTATGACAGTTCTAGGGGAAGCTCATTGTTGTTTGAGGCGAGGACGGGTGTTCTGCGAACCAGAACATACAGAGTGAAGTACCAGGAAATGAATACAGTGTGCACTGCTTGTGGAGAGGAGGACGAGAAGGCTGAGCACTTGATACTCTACTGTAAAAGGCTTCACCCTATGCCTACCGAAGACAACATAGATTTAATAAAGTCAGTAGGTTTTAGAGACAGCGAAGGGAGAGTGGATTTCAAGACGGTAGAGATTCTTAAGCAAAGATTAAGTGAATGGTGGCAGAAATCGAGAGAAAACTAGGTATTTTCTTATTCACTGATGGCAAGGGGGTTTCATAGCCTCACTTTCTTTGCACTGCGGAGTGAATATAGTTTTCACATTTAAATATTCTAAGCTTAAATGGTAAAACAAAATGACTAGGTGGCGTAAGCTACCGCCCGATCCAAAGGGCTCAGCCGTATTCATCCATCCATCCATCCATGCCATCATTAACTGATGGCAAGGGGGTTTTATAGTCGCACTTTCTTTGCAGTGCGGAGTGAATATAGTTTTCACATTTAATTATTCTAAGCTTAAATGGTAAAACACAATGGCTAGGTGGCGTAAGCTACCGCCCGATCCAAAGGGCTCAGTCGGATTCATCCATCCATCCAGTTTCCATCTGGTCTATCGGAGTCACGTGGTTTACGGGCCGCATTTGCAGTACGAGCTACGAGGAGGTGAGGAAAACGCTGATCGTCTGCAAACGCCTTCCCTCCTCACCACGCGAAGCGCAGCGCATGCGCACTTGCGACCGATCGTTGCAAAAGGTGTCCGCCATTAAGTTGCAAGCGTTCCGCATGGTTTTTAAAAGATCCCTGTCTTTAACCTAGGATCTTGCCGTAAACGGTTACGGGGGAACACAAACGCGTGATTTATGCAGTACGTGAGCCGTCCCAGGCTGGTGCGTAGCCGGCTCATCCGTCCCGGGGAGCTGGAGGCGAGCGTGGTGCGGTGGCGGCGCTACGGCGCCTTCATCATGGCCGCCATCGCGGGCTGGGACGACGCCGAGTGCCTCCTCGTCCACGAGCTGCTCCAGGGCATCACCGGGGCGCACTCCTTCGCCTCCAAGGTGCTCTCTGCGAGGCCCGGTGAGCGGCGCTTCCAGCTATACTACCGCGTCAATTAAAGCCACACGAAATACACGCTGTCCACTGCCGACGCGATGCCGTCTGCGGGCACGCCTCACGCAACTCCTGAGCATGTATGCATGAACATGTCTGCGGACAGGTTGACCAACAGGAGCGTCGTACAAGGACAGATGTCTATAGGCTGTCTTTGGTATTAGCAGTAGGCTCGTTTTACACACTTGTGAATGCGTACGGCCGAGTGCGTTACGACCTCTTGGGATCTCCAATGACGAGAGAGCATGCTGGCTCCGTCTGTTGACTAGCCGTGGAATTTGTCCTTTTTCGCGAATCGTCTTTTGACAACTGTCCCGAAAACCTTTCGACAATGTTACAAGCGACCCATTCTCGTATATGGTACGTACATATTTGATCTCGGAAGTATACCGCGATAGCTTCGGTCTTGTGGAATGCAGTTCCAGGACCACCTCATAGATGGCGTCAGCGTGCCGTGTGTCATTTCGTTGTAAGACATCGTGAGAGGTCATATTGTGCTCAGTCGTAAGCAGGGGCAAGTGCATGAATCTGCCTTTACGACCTATTGCGATATCTTGTGACGAGAGAGCGCAACTAGGACACAATCTGAGGTGGCCCTGGAACTGCCTTTCACTAGAACGAAGGTATTGCAGCATTTGCGAGATCAAATATACGTACTATTCAGGCGAAATGGTGGTTAATATCATCGGCAAAAACATTGACGCGGAAATGGCACATAAGAAAAGGGTGAGTGTTCCGTGGCTACACGATAAGTGGTGCCAGTGAGCGCTCTCGTCCTAAAACTTCACGAGAGGTCGTAAAGAAGTCGGTCTTAACTTGTAAGCAGTCGCAGGTGTGTGAGCGAGCCCTTAGCCTAGCGAGTTCTGAACGGTGTTTTTGCTCGCAGACCGGTTCCGGCGCGACGAGCTTGCCCTGCGTAGCTTTGTGCGGTCCCTGTTCCTGCGGGAGGCGTCCGAGGGCGAGGCCGTGGCCTGGCTCAGCCGGCTGCTCGCCCCCTGGCCCCTCGTGTTCAGGGCCAAGCTCCTGTACCTGGTGTACGGGCCCTGCTGCCAGCGTGAGTGCTCGAGCAACGTCCGTCCTTGCGGAAATCGACCGGTGCCCGCAACGAGCAAGTGCCAACTTGGAACGGACTGCAACAATCGGCACACTTACGTCTCATGTTTCATAGGCGATTCATTTTGGCAGCCCGAACGAAACATATTTGCGGAATACCCAGGTTTTACTCTTTTCGGCTCGCTATACTTGTTATCTCTAAATTTAGAATAGGTACAGAGAAAGCTGCAAATGGTGGGTGACATTCATATTTTCCCGCGCTTTCCATTAGGGGTACGTCACATGTAAAACTTGGGCACATTGATACTTTAGACCCATGTTGTTATAAGAAAAGAACTATATTCAAACTTTGGTCTAAAAACACGCCTTTTGTGTAAGGCTCGTAAAATTAGAAGGTTCTGAAAAGAAAAAAAAAAAAAAAAAACAGTCTTCTGTTTTCAGTCTTTATTTCGAACTCTTTTTGTTCTGGTTCCGCCCAATGAAAAGCATGCGGGAAGCGCCTCACCACACACCTCGTAATCGCTGCGCCGCTGTGTTCATTTGCAGCATTAAGGCCGTCTGCTTTCTTCGCCGTCAGCATGGCAAGGAACGCCGAATGAATGGAAGCACGCACAGTACCGCCGCGTGTAGCCAGCAACCCTTAGCGAAAACTAATACGTTTGAAATATACCACATTCTAATTTGAGTGTATTTGAAATACAGTTAATAATTGTAAGTACACGAAAAATAGACCGAAAATATAAACTTCTTTTTTTTTTACTTAGTACTAAAATATACTTCAAAAAATCATTTTAAAATACCTTTACTTAAACTACATTTGAAGTTCCCTTCATGCGTTTTGAAATATGTAAATACTAAATTAATAGGCACAAAATACCTTTCACGTATATTTCTTGAAATATTTATTTAATTCATGCAAAATATACTCCAACCCTAAAAAAATGGAGCAATGAACAATACGTGCAGAATACTCTTAAAATACCTGAAAATCGCAAATACTGTTGTGTTATACTCTAAGTACCTTTTGACTGCAATACTTTGGTAGTTTGACTTAAACTACCAAAATATTGAAAAGCTCCCCTTCTAGAAGTTCACTTCAAGTAGATATGGAGTACACTGAAGCGCCTAAATACAACATTTGATTAGTTTGTCAACTGAATTGCGGAGCATCGCACTGATAAATCAGCCCAGTTTATGTTATTGTTTCCTTTTTTCTATCAAGGACACACCTGATCAGTTCCTTGCACCAATCACAAACGGGGTTCGGGAACTACAACTACAACATTTGCTGATGCTGGAAAGCTTCAGCAGGTGCTGTGAACAGATACGTTTGGAGTGGTTTTGTTAGCACAATGTTAGTTCACTAAACGTGTATACTCACCATTGTACGTGATGTGAATAGTGACTTTAATATAGTGATATTAACTACCATATTAAATAGTCAACTACTAAAATGGAAAGGCAAAACAACTACTGTAAAATATTTATTTTTCGCGGGCTCAATATTTCGCGATTTCGGTCAAAGTTGGAGTTTTGGAATAATTCGCAAATTCTAATTTTTGCGACGCGCTGGGATCGCAATATAGATTTTAATATTTTTCCATTTTGCCGGAATTGTTCACGGGACCTATTTTTCGGAATTGTAGCCGATTCGCGAACTTTGCGAGAATTGGGTCCTCACGAAAATAAGGTTGTTTACAGTATTTTAAAGTGAAGATACTGCCTTGATTCGCTTCGTCCTGAGTGGTGCTACGCAGAGAAGCAATAACATGTATTTTATGAGCCGTTTGTGTGGATATTGTTTTAAGGACTGCGCCGAATTGTTATTAGTTATACCAATGCCTTTTACTAAGAAATATCATCCACGAACTTTAAAACACTGTTTCCCCTTTGGCAGACTCCCGAGGAGAAGATCGAATACTTGGAACCTTAATAAGCGCAGGGGTGGTCACCGAAAAAATGATTACCTTCAATATGTAGGCTATATAAGGCACTAGAGCGGTCAACGGGACTGTGAATGAGCTGTTCAGTGCGTCATGGTGTTTGTGTGTGTGTTCGTTTCTAATGTAGCTTTGTGAGATGTATCTAGTAGTTCCTTCAAATACCACAGGGGCACCATTTGCTGACAAAATCGAAAATAAAAAAAAATTGTGTAACCGGTTTTTAATGCACAAATGGCATCTTGAGTGTGAAGGAATAATATTTTTGGTATATCTAAAATATTTTTTGATTCATATTTCTAATGTATTTTGAATACATTACGCGCGTATTTCGAATGCGGCCAAAATAATACAGAATAAATACAAAATAAATATTCGTACTAAATATATTTCAACTTCGTTTGAAGTACGGCCTCTTTTTGCTAAGAGAAAAGCTGCCGCCATTTTCTGAACGCGGTCTGCTAGCCAAAGGTAATTAGTTTTGTAATGAGCAGCCGCAGACTGTCGCCGCGGAGCGTAAACGGGGGTTGTGTGGTGGGGGGTTAACACTCTTCTCAGTGATGCACGCGCCGTCCGAAAAAATCATTCGGCGTTCGTTGCAATGATGGCGGCGATGAAATGAGACGGCCTTTATGCTGCGGAAGAACACTGCGGCGCAGCGATATGAGGTACATGCTGAGGCGCTTCCCGCATGCTTTTCATTAAATGGAACCAGAACAAAAGAAGTTCGAAGTAAGAACTTGACGCTGATGGCTGGTTTTCTCTTACGCCTCATAATTTGACAAGCCTTATACGAAAAGCGTGTTTTTTTGTTGTTGTTTTTTTGCCATCTCGCGCCCTGTATTTTTTTTTCCGTCATATGAGTCTAAAACATCAAACTGCCAAAACTTGTAGATAGAGCGGAGAGTGTATGGAATACAGTACGTCGTGTATCTTTTTTTTTTTTTTTTCCATTTCACTGGAGCGAGTTGCACCAGCATTTGTTTCACAACATCAAATTTCTTGTAACCCATTGGGAACAAGCTGGATCGTCCAAATTTGGTCCAAATTACAACACGAACCGTCACGTTTTTAGTGTTGTTAGTAGAGCGTTTCAATATATATAAGATGGCGTTTACCGAATGTAAATAAATGAATAACATCGCAAAAAAAAATATTTTGACCCGTGATTTTGTTTTAGATGTGTTTATTGACGTGGGCGTGCCAACATTAGGCAAATAAGCGACTATCAAACTTTGGACATGCCCTTCGAGATCGATGACGCTAATTCTCGTGTGCTTGTGACGATACGCAACACGTTACGTGGCGTTACGGTGTCATGTGACATCGCGTCACGTGTAGTGTTACTCGATGATTTCGAGTTACGGAATCTGCCCATGCACAGACGCTGGTTCCACGAGCACTACTCCTCCCCCCTCTGCCGGAGCTTCACAGCTGAGCTAATCTAGTGGCGTTGGTCACGTGGCCCCGCGACATCAGTCTGACAAGTCGCGGTGTCACGTGACCCAAACTCAGCGGGGCAACCTGGCTGGACGTCCACGCAGACGCCGTCTTCTGGGACGTTCCGTCGGTGCCGCAGTCGGCCGTCCAGTCCGAGCTGCTGGTCACCGCCCTCTCGGATCTGGGTTCGGCCCTGCGCTCGCTGCACGAGCACGGCCTTGGCTGGACCCACGACGACACCGTCACAGTCCTCGAGGAACTCATCGGTAAGCCGGCCACGAAACGCCAGCCAGGGATCAAGTGCCTGGTATATACCCATACCCTAGCTGTTCACGAACAAGTCAGCGTTCGCCCACAGCAGTTGTCGCCTGTGACCGTACGAGAAATCATTATCGCGCCAGGTGAAGCGACTGCAGAGGCACCGTGCCGACGGCAGCGCCACCACACGACATCAGAGCCGCGTCTTGGTCTACATCCTCTTAAAAACAAACCAACATGTGCACTCATATGTCCCGTGTTTCATACTACCACATGAAAGAACCATATAACATGCATGCATTTCTCTCAATAAAGAATGCACAGGTCAATTTGATGTTTGTACACTAACGCTTCGATCCCAGTTTGAGCGGTCCGCAAAAATCGGTTTCTCAACTTATCGCACTAAGATTTACTACGGAACTGCGGCTAGGTGGTGCCCTCATGAAGTTAAAATATCAACAAATGAGCTTACCTTGTTATATAAAAAAAAAAATAATAAAAAAATTGTTTAGGGCTATTTGCCGCGGCATTCGCAGACGACGTCATGACTGGGGTCGCTTAGTCAGATCTGCGTCCGACAGATGTCGAAAGCTTCGTGCTCGCCGACGCCGTGCTTAGCAGATTTTCTGAAACTTTCCTGTCTCTGCCGGCAAGCGCGCCCTTCTCGGTGCTCTCGTGGCGCACGAGACCAGCGCGAGATTTCCTCAGATATACTTCGTTTCACCTTATGTTGTACCGCAGCGAAGGCTGGAAGAGCGAGCTCATAGCATTGACAGCTGCCCTTACTGCACGAGAGCTTGTGCCGCCGAGATCTGCCCCAGAGCAAGGAGTTCGCGCTTACAGCCTTTCCTGCGGTACAACATAAGGTGGAACAGAGTATAGAAACATGCGATGCCCTGCTCGAACTGCTGGGCGTATACCGTATTGGCTCGAGTAATAGCCGCACTTCTTATGGACAAGGAAGTCCCTTGCGTCTACTTCCCATGAAAAACGCAGCGAATAACAATGTCGACAACACGATTTTCCGTAAAAAATTCGATCTGTGCAGATAGCGATGCAGCGTGAAGAAGTTATCTCTGTCCCGTAAATCGCTGCCATTTTTCCGCCGATCGCCATGATTCGCTATCCCTGTGCTCCGCGGGAAAGCAGACCCACAGGCCTTGTTCGTATGACGTGCGGCTATTACTCGATAAAATACGGCCACGGAATTTGTGGCATTGGAATGGCTTACCAAGGATGACTGTACATCACTTCTTACTCGCGATGCCCGTGTCCTTTCTAATTTCTTCACAAGGGTAGCGCAAGTATGTACCCAATAGTAATCTTGGACGTCCACTTCCCCACAAAGCACTTGTGGGAGCCAATCGCTGCAAGGTATGGAGCGAGCTCTGCGAGTAATGCGGCTAATATGTTGACCTAAATGAAATAACAGTCCGCGCTATGGTGCTAAGCACGAAGTTTACCATGTTCACCGGTACAGCGCACGCTTTTTCTTATCAGGTCCAAACATATTAGCCGAGCTAGCTCCGTAGATTGTAGCTAGTTTCTGAAGAGTGGACGTTCCAGATTTTTTAGAGTGTTTATCCTCAAAAGTGGGTAAAATCAGACCCTTACAACAAGTGGTCTTGTACTCGAAAGAAGTCGAGGTTGTGCCTAAAAAAGGTAACAGCTCATTGAAGCCTGTGCTGTTAGCCTCCATAAGGAGGTAAAAGCAGCCCCTTGAGGCAGGCACTCTTCCCCCGAAAAGGGCTCAAGAATGCTCCCCTAAAGATGCACTAGAGACGTTTCTGAGATCGTCTGTTCTTTGTGACAGCTCATTCTACGAGATCTTACCATCCCAGAAATCGAAAAATTATGCTCGTGCGACGTCTACTAAAATTGGGATCGAAGTTCGTACCACGCCCCTTTCTGAGCGGAAAACTCTGGAGCGCAGAATCCAGTGGAGGCACCGGCGGCGTGACGACGGACGCTCGATCTCAGAAACGTCGCTAGAGCAGCTTTAAGGCCTGTTCACACATGCGGCGGAGCGCTACAAGCAGAGCGCTTACCTCGCGTTAAGCGCGTACTGACGGGAGCCTTCACCAGCTTTCTATCGCGCCGTCTAAACTGTTGCTCACGGCAGACGATAAGTATAGCTGACGAAACGTGAGCAGCGCTACATGAGCGCCTCGCTGCATCTGTGAACCGGCCTTAAATGGAGCGAAGTTAGGGAGTAATGTTGCACCCTATTACAGTAGGTAATGTTACTCCTTGAAGGGGGTCTACAGCGACAATTCTGTTACATCTATACTCTTTTTTAGAGTGTAGGGGTCGGGATATTTTGGTGATCGTTCTTCTGGGTCACGACCAAGCCACTATTTCCTTTTCCAGTGTAGACAAGGCTATTCGTGCTTTTTAATGCTATACGAACCCCTATCTATTTGTTAGGAAGAGGATGGCAGTTGAAGCTTCTATGTTACTCGATTTACCGTTACGTGCACCCCTATAGGAGCCGCGGGTCGGAGCGATGGAATGACTCGGGGAAAAACCGAACATCTCAGCGACTATATGTCTAGGAGTTTAAGGATTTTAAAGCATCGACGTTTATCGAAGCATAACTCGCTTCGAGTGTCGTCTTGGGACAGTTAGTAGCTTAACATTGCCGTTGACGAGGTTGTCTATGGCCAATTCAGCTAAAGATATACAATTCTATGCAAGTGAGTTCTTATAAACGTTGGGCACCTATGTGTATGGAGCGTTATTTTATACTTCACTTTAAAAAATTGGAAACGCAAGGAAATACACTCGGAATTTCGGAGAATCGGGCTTCGAACAAAAATGGACTCGAATGAACTCCCAGTTTTCTTTAGAAAAAGCAAAACAAAAAGAAAGACGGAAGGTAAAGAGAGTCCGTCGTGGCAGTGCTCCCCCGTGCCTGGTTGCCCCTGAACGCGGCCCGCCTGCTCTGTTCGTGCGGCCGGGACATCGCGGTGCTGGTGCTCGCCTCCAAGCTGGTCAACGGCAGGGACTCGGACGTGGCCACCTTCCTCTTCAACATGCTCCTGGTGAGCCTCAACCTGTCGCTCCCTCTAGAGGGCTCTTCATAGAGCGCACCAGCTTTGCCGGACCGAGGTGTTTCCCTCCGCTTTACGACCATCTTTGTCGGGGAGGGGGGCAGAGAGAACCTGGCCTTTCTTGAAAAAGCTCACAGCGCATCCACTTCCCCCTCAGCTGGGGCTGTCAGCTGAAGGCTCCGCTACTGATTCCAACTGCCCCTCTCCCCCCCCCCCCCCCCCCACACACACACAAAAAAAAAAAGAAAATGGAGCAAGGTTAGGGGGGAAGGTTGTTGTTCGTGTAGATACTTTACTCATTGACAGCGTAAGAAATAGACTAAATCTTTACGCTTTCTGCTTCGTTTACCCACCTTTTCATCGGATCGATCCCATTGGCTGCGGAGAAGTAATACTAATAGGCTTGGGACTCCTCGGTGGCAGGTGCCTGAACGAGCCTTTAAAGGTGGGGGGGTTCCGGACTTCGGTCAAAAATTTGTGGAAGTTGCCCTCTGACACTTCTGAAGTAAAGAACAGAAAAGCGAATTCGCCTGCGTGTCCTAGTTGTAAAAAAATAAAAAAAAGATAAAGATTGGCATTTGTGGCACCCCTCAACTCACTCCCAATTTTCAGGGTCACATCTAGTCCCCCTCCTCGTGAGGTACCTCGGGGTGGCGTGTAGCTTCCCGTGTGCTCCCTCGGAGGACGCTTCCTCTTCCTCTCTCTGCTGACATTAGCGGGCGTTTTGTTGCAGCTTAGAGCCGAGCGAGGTAACGTAATCTTCTCGCGACTTTTGCTTTGCCATTATGCAGAGAAATCGCGACATTTTTTTAATGAAGGAGACGTTTTTTCTATCCTCCGGGACATGATAAACAACGTAAAATGACGAGATGCTAATTCTTTTAAGCTTAAATTAGTTGCAACCCCCCCCCCCCCCCCCCCTCGTCGCTCCTGTTGAAGGGGTTTTGTTGGAACGCGGACCGAGCCTTAAAATTCCCGCCTTTCCTGCACTGTCGTAGCAAAAGCAGTGAGAAAGCAGAAAAAATTGCATGTCGCTTCGCGGTGAAAGTGTTTTGCTGAGAAGGATGATTTCCCCTCGACGCATTGTTACGTGGGAGAAACGTTTTATCCACTGTGGCCAATCAGAGATCGAGCAAGCAAGAAAGAGCGGAAACAAACTTTGTCACCAAAATGAAAAAAAAAAAAAAAAAAAAAAAAAAAAACTTTGGGCGATTGTTTCGACGTGAGACAACCCTTAGCGAAAACTAATACGTTTGAAATATACCACATTCTAATTTGAGTGTATTTGAAATACAGTTGATAATTTTAAGTACACGAAAAATAGACCGAAAATATAAACTTCTTTTTTTTTACTTAGTACTAAAATATACTTCTAAAAATCATTTTAAAATACCTTTACTTAAACTACATTTGAAGTTCCCTTCATGCGTTTTGAAATATCTAAATACTAAATTAATAGGCACAAAATACCTTTCACATATATTTCTTGAAATATTTATTTAATTCATGCAAAATATACTCCAACCCTAAAAAAATGGAGCAATTAAAAATACGTGCAGAATACTCTTAAAATACCTGAAAATCGTAAATACTGTTGTGATATACTCTAAGTACCTTTTGACTGCAATACTTTGGTAGCTTGACTTAAACTATATAAATATTGAAAAGGGGATCCCTTCTAGAAGTTCGCTTCAAGCAGATATGGAGTACACTGAAGCGCCTAAATACAACATTTGACTAGTTTGTCAACTGAATTGCGGAGCATCGCACTGATAAATCAGCCCAGTTTATGTTATTGTTTCCTTTTTTCTATCAAGAACACACCTGATCAGTTCCTCGCACACCAATCACAAACGGGGTTCGGGAACTACAACCACAACATTTGCTGATGCTGGAAAGCTTCAGCAGGTGCAGTGAACAGATACGTTTGGCGTGGTTTTGTTAGCACAATGTTAGTTCACTGAACGCGTATACTCACCATTGTACGTGATGCGAATAGTGACTTTAATATAGTGATATTAACTACCATATTAAATAGTCAACTACTAAAATAGAAAGGCAAAACAACTACTGTAAAATATTTTTTTTTTCGCGGGCTCAATATTTTGCGATTTAGGTCAAAGTTGGAGTTTTGGAATAATTCGCAAATTCTAATTTTCGCGACGCGCTGGGATCGCATTATAGATTTTAATGTTTTTTTACATTTTGCCGGAATTGTTCACGGGACCTATTTTTCGGAATTGTAGGCGATTCACGAACTTTGCGAGAATTAGGTCCTCACGAAAATAAAGTCGTTTACAGAATTTTAAAGTAAAGATACTGCCTTAATTCGCTTCGTCCTAAGTGGTGCTACGCAGAGAAGCAATAACATGTTTTCCGTGTCTCCGGTTTACGATGGAAGTTCTTCACCAGCTCGCCTGTGCTTTTACCCTTTCTTCGGTATTTTATGAGCCGTTTGTGTCGATATTGTTTTAAGGACTGCGCCGAATTGTTATTAGTTGTACCAATGCCTTTTACTAAGAGATATCGTGCACGAGCTTCAAAACACTGTTTCCCTTTTGACAGACTCCCGAGGAGAAGATCGAATACTTGGAACCTTAATAAGCCCAGAGGTGGTCACCGAAAAAATGATTACCTTCAATATGTAGGCTATATAAGGCTCTAGAGCAGTCAACGGGACTGTGAATGAGCTGTTCAGTGCGTCATGGTGTTTGTGTTTGTGCTCGTTTCTAATGTAGCTTTGTGAGATGTATTTAACAGTGCCTTCAAATATCACAGGGACACCATTTGCTGACAAAATCGAAAATAAAAAAACAATTGTGTAACCGGTTTTTAATGCACAAATGGCATCTTGAGTGTGAAGAGATAATATTTTTGGTATATTTAAAATATTTTTTGATTCATATTTAAAATGTATTTTGAATACCTTACGCGCGTATTTCGAATGCGGCCAAAATAATACAGAATAAATACAAAATTAATATTCGTACTAAATATATTTCAACTTCGTTTGAAGTACGGCCTCTTTTTGCTAAGGGAAGGTTTAGGCTCACGGTCTTCTGGTACCATAGAGGATCAATTGCCGAACATTAGGTCCTCGGAGACAATATTGTTAACAGCTCGTCGTATTGTGAACCGTTCGAGAACAACTCGAAGTCTGTGATCGGGTAAAAGCGCCGTGGTTCGCTACCTTCGGTGTGTTTTGCCGAAGCACGATAATGCGCGCCCTCACGCGGCATGTGGCACGGCGGAACAAACGAAGCCTTTATGTTTTCGGTGAATTCCTCATCCGTCATACACAAAAAAAAAAAAAAAAAAATTTTAACATTGAGTGTTTAATTCTTTTTTTTTTTTGTTTTGAACCGCTCGAAGCATTTTACGGCGCAACGAAGCTCGGTAAATGGGATGACCCGAATGCGGCTATGCATCCGTGACAAGGTGCCGCGTTCGACGGCATTCACGCGTTGGTGAGGCGTTCCCGGACATGCGTTAAACGCGCGGGGGGCTATGTTCAAAAAGGTCAAAGTACATTTAATCCTGGCTCTATTATTACGTAGATAAAAATATGTTGCGGATACTTTTTGACTTCCCATCGTAAATATAATCATGTTGCAGGATCGCCCGAATGAACCTCGCAACGTAAATATTGCGCTAAGACCTTTTTTTTTAAATTTTGTTTTCTGAAAAGTGGAGGTCACTTTTTGTGACGTAGGTGTGTTATCCGGGCACTTACAAATAATAATGTTTTGGGGGAATTCCTTGCGGAGCCACGCGGCTAATGCTTCGAAGGAGAGGCAGTGTCTGACAGAGACACTAGAGAGTTTCCGAATAGGGCGCCCCAAAGCTTGGAGGCCCCAGAGAAATAGGGGCCTCCCACTGCGCATGCGCCGAACCTAAACTGAGTCTCGGGTTTTGGGTTGGCGCTCGCCCCTAGCGCGATTCGCAGAAATAGCGGGGGGCCCCTGTTTGCTCGGGGCCGGGTTGCGTCGACAAAACATGGCGGAGCCCCTTTCCGCTCGCTTCGGAGCGGAAATCAACGCCTCCTAGAAACTAACCTCGCAAAGGAAGGCCAACGGAGCGCGCGTCAAACCGAAGTCAACGCGCGCGGATTAACCGTCGTAACGCGCTTCTAGTCACATGCGCGTGTCTTATTAGCTAAAATGAAGGCTGTACATAGCAACGGGTCTAGAAAACATTTCATTACACGGGCAAAACATTACACCGCTAAATAATCGGTATGGAATGGCACGAGGTATGCGTATAACTCGTCTATAGAAAAAATGTGATTGTTTTAAATCGAAAACATTGAGTCACTCAATTATTGCTTACGAATGCATATTTTATACAGAAATACTTCGACAGAATGGCGAGACACGCAGTGATTGGGCACAGCAAAACAGATCACAGGTAAAAATCAGGTAGACGAAGTCAACGCGGACACGGCCAGAGAAGTGTTACTTACGATCATGTAAACAATGTTATCGTGTGCAGTCATTGAATTCTTGCATTATACCCCGGCCACATGGCAAAATTAATGTAATTTCGATCGAATGATGCGACGCTCGTAAAATCACTCAAGACCGCCATCTGATCAAATCCGATATCATTTAATTAAAGTAAATGAACTTTTTCGTGTGGCACGGGTATTAAACTTAGTATTTACAGACAACTAATTTACTTATCCCTATGCGCTCGAGCTGCCTTAGAACAAATTTTAACCTATTTTATATACAAGAATGCTATTACCGCAATACAGTTAAAATTCTAGTATAAACGCGGTAAAGGCAATAAAATAACATTATTATAAACACATAGGTACAAACAGCGCACTTTCAATAATCACCCAAATTTGTTATTCACCTTCCAGTGAAAAGTAGAATATTACCACGCATACATAGCAATGTCGACGCAACTGCACACGTATAACGACGAAAAACAACATTCCATTCTATCACAAAATTGAAAAAGAAAAAAACGACTGCACCACTTTACTTGCGTCACAACCAAGAAAGCCCGTGAAAAAGTTGTTTCTCACCTGTCGCTTGTATCTAAATGTCCCACAATATCCGCCACGAAAACATTTGAACACGAACTCCAAGAAGTGTCTCTCTCTCTTGAGAGAAAGGTCAATCGATAATCGATCAGTCTTCGTTGGCTAGTTGCCACGCACGTCACTCAAACCGTAGCAGGACTTCTTCCACAAGTCCACTTAAATGCCGTTTTATCAAGCAAACACAAAAAAAAAAAAAAAGAAATCTACCCGAGACTACGGTAACGAAAGAAAAACGACGGGAAGAAGGAAAGAAGTATCAAACGGACCACACAAGAGGGCGTCGGCAGCAGTGTGGGACTAGAGTTCCTGTATAGCTACCTACGGTAGCAGAGTTGCGCATTCAGCCTCGGCGCGTGGCCGTAGCGCCGGCTTTCCCGCACGAGCTGGATGCTTTGCTCCCCACGTGACTAAATTTGGCGAATAGCGGCGCCGCGCGCGCCGCCGCGCATGGAAAGCAGGAGAGGAGGAAAAGGAGGCGGAAAGCAGGGAAACATACGCCGGGGCAAGAGAAGCGTCGGCGGAGCGACCGTAAAGGTGGCTTTCTTGCACGCCAACGGATGCTTTGCTCCTCACGTGATGGATCTCGGCGAATAGCGGCGTGGCGGCGCGGGGAAAACAAATGCGCAACTCTGGCTCCCGTAGGGAGCCTATACACGTTTGCAAGTCCGGCTTCAGGGCGCTGCCATCTTGCCTGTCTGGGGTGCTCTTGGACCAGTCATAATCCGATTACGAAGCCTTGCTAAGGCGTCGTAATCGGATTATGGCCGCTCCCGAGAGCGCACCCCACTGAGGAAGATGGCGGCGCCCTGAGACCGGACTTGCAAACGTGTATACAGGAACTCTATGTGGGACGAAAGCCTCAACGTTTCCGACCCATTTCTTGTCGTGTGCGCTCACTGCGGCGATGACTGGATTTTTGTTTCGGTTCCCTTCCCTTTTGAAATGTCTCAGCGTTCCTTTTCACGCAGTCAGCAGCTCACAGACAACGTAAATTGACCAGAATCGGAGCCCGTATGAGGGAAACAAAATGTGACACCGGAGCCAGTTCCTTCGAACGTACGTAGTCCCGCCGGTTACGGGAATAATCATAAATGTATACATTTGGCATTTTGAACCTTGGTTACATGCTATATATATATATATATATATATATATATATATATATATATATATATAATAAATTGTACAAGACTGCGGTTTTAAAACGTATATTAATGTCGGATCAACGCGCACGAACACCACCGCGCCGCTCGACAAGAAATATTTCTTTCACGTCGATACCAGATATTTTCTAACGTAGTTGCGCCATGGCCTTCCTTTTCCGATATTGTGACGTAACCACTCGGAGCGCTATGGCCTCCTTTTTTAGGGGGTGTTGAGCAAATTCGTCATGGTCACTGCTGCATTAGACAATTTCGTTGCCAATGAAGGGTGCAACCGGCTTTCGCTTTGTTTTATCTCGGGCAAGTCACAAAGAATGAGCGGTGGGCTCCCCCATTTTCAAGATCGTCCCTTATTCTGGCCCTTCCTAAGCCTATGGGGACGCGATAACCGTTGACATCGCAACGTATCGGTACTCCGTGGCACGATACCAGCTAGCTTAAAACAAGTAGTTCAACGCTTCAAAGCCGCTCCTGCTCAGATCTAAATTGAGCAGCTGCTCGCAGAGTATGCTCGCTCGCGTTCGCCTCAGTTTCGGCATAGTTGAAGGCCTAAATTATCGGCCACAGACGGTCGAAGTGCACACGAACGCTCACGAAATTCCAGACGAGCTCGAAATGAGAGCGTTATGGATTTGGTTGTTTCGGCTGAATACAGCCAACAACATTTATAATGATTTTATATTGTCTCTTGTTTTAGTAGGCTTGATTGGGATTTACCTTATTATTAAAAAAAAAAAGAAAGAAATGAAAGTCCCTTACAACCCCCTGTATGTAACACCGAATTAGAGCGCAGCTCTTTAGGAGGAGGAGGAGGGAAGAGTACTGAGGGGAGCGTACACTCCTCCTCCTCACCTCATCCTGCCTGCTACACCTCCCTCCGAGCGGCGTCGGCGTAACGTCGGCGAAGGGGTCACATAATCTGTCACCTCCGCCGGCGAAGGGTTCACGTGACCCCCGTGAGGTCACGTGGCGTCATCGTGATGACGTCATTGCCATCGTCAGTGATGACATCACGCGTGACGATGACTAACCAGTGGTGACGTCATCAGTGACGTCATCGTGATGATGACCAACGCTATTAGATTACCTCAGTTGTGGAACTCCCGCGGAGGGGGGTGCCCCCCATCACTCACTCACTCCAATCCGCCAAGGGTCGATCGAAGCGTCATCTACATTTTCATTTCATAACTATTCGTTCCCAGGAGCCCGTCTGAAGCGCCAAATGGCGATCACAACGCCGCCGATTATCCTGCAGCGGTCACTCAAGGAACTGCACGTAACACCAATTTTGGCTTCAATCGGCCATTTCGGAGCCGAAACAGATACAATGGAAAGAGGTCCCAGATGCCACCCCCATGTACCCAGCAGGAGCGCCGCGAAATTGCCCCGAAGTTAAGATGAGCCTAGGTCGGGACGTGCTACCTGGAATGGGCGCTGAGGCATGGTAGTATGAAAACAATATTAATTGTGCCGCAAAACCTAGCAAACTAAAGATTTTAGAAAACATCACGCGCCCCCCATTTTGTACTAAACTCCAATAAAAGTTACTACAAAAGAGGTTTTTTTTTCGTTGGTTTTACGTTTCTAGTAACGTTGAAACGTACGTATCCTGATTCAGTTACCAGAGCAGCCGTCTGGCGGCGCGTCGAGCGACGCTTGGCGAGTCGTGGTGAGTGAGGGGGGGTACTGTTCGTGTATGCGGCGCCTATGAGCAGTTCCGTAACTGAGCTAATCTAATAACGTTGATGATGGCGATGGCATCATCGTAATGACGTCATCACGATGACGTTACTGATGATGTCACCAGTGACGTCGCGCGTCCCATTTTGCACCGCGCGGTTACGCCGCTCAAGCCTGAAACGGGAGCCTTAAGCGCGATCCAAACCAACGCTTCTTTTTGCGCCTGTAGGTCGTGCGGCTGCGGATGTGACGCATTTCGTGGCGTTTTTGCTGTTTCCGGGCGCGCTTTCTGAGTCAGAACCGTGCGCTTTGGTTTGGACGGGCGAAACTTCGAGCGAGCGCGCACGCGCGCACGCGCGCACGCAGGCACGAGCGCACAAGCAAAGCAAAGTGCAACTGCGACAGACTGGCCGGCCAGACGGCGAGAGAAAGAGAGAGAGAGAGAGAGATCGCGTTGTCATGTTGGAAGAGAATAAAAGGGGGGGAGGAGAGGGCAGCCAGACGGCGAGAAACGCGGAGCCGGAACTAGCTTGCCCTCCACCGATTGGCCGGGACACAGGAGCGCCCTACTACGTCACCGCGCGTTTTTGTGCGCGTTGAGAAAGAAGTTGAAATCGACCAACTTTTTTACGCGCGCCCGGAAGGAGCGAAGAAGCGGCGCGACGTCACGAAAATACGTCCCATCCGCAGCCGCACGACCTACAGGCGCAAAAAGAAGCGTTGGTTTGGATCGCGCTTTAGAGCTTCGCTCTGAAAGTACTTGCTAAGCGCATGTTTTACTTTTGTTAATACTTTTTTCTTTTTTCATTATTACGTACGTTGGCCGCATTGGCGCTGCAAGCGAGAAACGTAAGCGCACTGCGCTGCGTTGCGAAACTCCTATATACTTTATAAGCCGTGGACAACAAACAACCTTGTTGCGTTTGGGTCCCCCGATTTCATAGGGAAACCCAAACGTTGAAGCCCTCTATGCTAAAACTCCCTACTGTTCGAGAGCATTTCTTCCTCACACATTGGCCATACAAAAAAAAAAAAAAGCTTTTAGACACATTGGAATCCTACATGCGTGTGAAGCAATGATGTTTGGAACATGCTCGACGTGTGTCCGCAAATAATTGAGTCATTGTTTGAACAGCGAACAGCGTAATTCAGTAGCCGCCACGAGAATCGTCCGAATCTCCTATCGCCCATGGGCGCCTACTTCGAGCATGTATTGGGCCGTGTCAACGTTCGGCGAGCACGCGCGAATCCAGTCGGGCGCTTCGTGGCCCCAAAATGGCGCCCGCGATCGTTGCTCGTCGCTGTTTAATAAAAAAAGGGCCCAGGGACTCCGTTGACGCCGACGGTTTCCGCAGGTGGACTGCAGAAGCGCGACGAGCGTGCCCCTGGTGCTGAACGTGGTGCTCGACCTGCGCGGCCTGTTTCCGGGCCGGCGCCACCTCTCGCTCCTGCCGGAGATCAGCGACAGCCTGCTCAGGAGCGCCGTCGACTTCCACATCTTCGGTGAGGGCGCTGTGCGCCTGGTCGAAGCCCAGCTATAGCTACCTCGAGTCCGACCGCCCAAACTGCGTCGTCGCGGCGCGCGTCGTTTTCGGCGCCTGTGCTATCTACACCAATCACGCGCGGGGAATGCATCATGATCTCGCGCTTTTTGTTTGGCGCGTCGTTGCTCTTGCGGCTCACAGCGAGCGCTCAAAAACGATGAGCGCCTTGACGTTGCATTTTTGATTCTGAAGCATTGGCTCTATCGAGTCGTAGCCTCGGCTATGCTCTTTCTCCCGCCGCTTTCTTCGTAGTCCCCGATGAGCCCGAAAATTTGTTAAACGCACCAACAAACCTCGCCAAAAGGGTAACCCAAGTATTGGGCCGAAATGTTTTTCGCCGAGTGTTTGAGTTTACTATTTGTGTCCTCGCCGTGTATTTTCCGAGCGAAAGTCTGCTCGCAACCATGAAAAAGTGATGTCGGGGGAAGGAGGCAGTTCAGTCTCCCGACGGTAGATTTTTAAGTTTCGGGTCGTGAAATGAATGCGTCGGTAGCTCGCTCCGTCACCCGCGTGGCAGCACGAAACAAATCGCTCGGCATAGTCCATTTTGAGACTATACCCGGTCGAGCCGCGTGCCTGCCTTCCCCTACCGTCGCGGCACTGAAAAGTGCGGGTGTCTCTTAATGTTCGTGTTTGCATCATTTTCACTCGCCGATTTCGCAATATCTATTCTGAATTTCTCAATGCTTAACAGCGTATCGGAAAGGGCAAAGACCGGTGGGGTTTCTAACGTACTGTGTTGAGCGCATTCTAAGCAAGCTTAAAAATAAAGTTTCTTAAAAGGGGGAAACGAATGGTTGAGAGATATCTCGTGTCTTAATTTTAACACCACGACGGGAAGACTCAATGTTGCGGTATTGTCGCATTTGTGTAAAATCATTTCGCGGCGCAGTTTTCGCTGGATTTATTTTCAATGAGTTTCACGAGATCGTAACACCAGCACCAAAAGACCTAAACCAAAGCTTTTTTTTTTTTTTTTTCTTTTTTTTTTAGTTTTTGCGAACGGCGGTTTATTGCATGCGTCGCCTGACACGGCCGAGGTCAGTTTTGTCGGAATATGACTTCTGTGTAATTCTTATAAACTGCGTCGCACGAAAAAAAAAAAAAAAAAAAAGGTTTAACGACATGCGCGCCGTAGTGATACGATGTCAACGCGCAATGCCTCACCGCCGCGCGCCGCGCGTTTACTTTCAAGTAGACCACGGCCGATGCCAGCAGCTATTCGCGATGACAGCGAAACGGTCGGCACCTAGCGGGAAAACACTGAACTGGCAGGAGGAGGTCCTTTCGCAATTTCCGCCCGTCAGTTGCGGCTTGCGTGATTCCCTGTTGTCGGTGGTTCGCGCGATAGAAGAGTCGTCCCGTCGACTCTGTCGTAACTCTATAGTATCAGCTTGTTCTCAGGTTGCTCTTCAAGCAACCTACGCAACCGCGTGAATCAGACATTCCGCGTTTCTCAACGTTCATCGGCACCGAGAAAGGGCAGTAGGCAGTCCTTTCATCGCTTCCTCGAAGGAAGTCGAGCCTCTGGAAGCTCGCTTATGCCTACACATCGCAGCAGGCTCGAAACGTGGAGGATAAAAAGCGGGCAAACTTTTTTGAGTCCATTGCTCGCTCTCTAATGTTCCAGCGTTGAACCTTGAGCTAACAGATGGCAGAAATTGTATTAGGCCGCCATATTTGCCCGATAGTGCCTCCCCTATAAATTGCTGGAGGCGCCACAAAGTCCAGTCGAATAGTTCATCTTGGGCCTACGCTGTCGAAACATCAACTCTTACAAAATTGGGTGGCACTTATGAATTTGGTTCGTCCTTTTCTTGTCCAACCACGCCCAGCCCTACGATGGGCTGTTCGTGTCACCCAAGATGCTGTCGCAGTAGAAACAGTCGTACCGGAACGTCGTTTTTCTCCTCTCATTTAAAAGAGCGTTCGTGAATACCGATTTCTACGTATCTTACGATATGCGTAACTTACGAACTTGTTAGCGAAGTTCCTGCCTAAGAAGCTCTTTGTGAATCTGGCCTCTGGTGGATAGCACCGGATGTGTAAACACTGAACTGTCGATATATTTTTCTTCTACAGACGGCATCAACGGCAACGAGGAGGTATGCCACGCCCTCTTGTCCACGTTGGCGGTCCTTCTGAACGGGTTCTGCGAGCAAGCCGCCCCCGAAACGGCACCCGAAGAGTGAAGACAACCTCGGCCGCCACCAAGGAACTTCGAAAAGGAAAACGAGTTCAGCCAGTCGCGGTGCAGTTTAAATGATTCCTGCGCGACTACTTCCCCGCGGAGCGCGTCTTGAACCAATTACTGCGAGCCATTGAGCACAGACGGCGAATGAGGAGGATCAAAGAGCGGTCTGGTTCAGAAACGTCATGGGCGCAAAGAGAATGACTTTGACTTTTCGTTTAAACTGCGCGCACATAACGTTCTCGAATCGTTTTTTCTCTTTTGTTTTTTTGTGGGTCTCGTAGATTGCTGTAGTCAGCAAAAACGTGTTCTGCGGGAAAGCCGACGCGCAGCCATTTTTTGAGGTGTGGGGCGTTTACGCTCTAACTCCACCCCTCTTAGGCAGAAGGCCGTAAATGTGAATCGGCCGCTTTACCTAAGGTGGGCCGGCACGGGACACGGATTGGACAAGGGTTGCGTCAGTGTTGGGCTATGGCTCCTGTTCCACAAAGGAGAACGCGAGTGCCATCTGAACGCCGACGCAGCACGCGCTGCTTACGGCAGATGCCTTTGAAAACCCAGTTCTCCGACCTCCTGTCTAGGGGGTGTCGGAAGGGCGCTGATCAGGGTCAAAAGCGGGACCCTGTACGCCCTCAGAAGACCCTGAGTGCGTACTGCCCAGCAATTCACTCAAAATGCACATGACTGTTTTTTTTGTTTTTTTTTTGTCGACGCGTTTAATTTATGAAAAGCGTGATCCGTGCAATGCGTTGATGGTTACGCTGCGTGGGTGGCTACTGGAAGACGTTCCCACTTCGTTGGTTAGTTGCAGTGTACGGCTATCAGAGCTCTTCATTTTTTATTTCCTCTCCACGTGGTCTTCGATGATGTTGAGAGGAATCATTTTGTTTTAGTTTCTGTGTGCATTAATGTTTCACTTTTTTTGGGTCGGATGAACCGAATCTGTCGTTTTTATTTTGCTAGAGTTGTAGGCCATTCTTGACAACCACTCGATGTGTGTGCTGTGGTTAAGGAACCAACGAATGTATGAATAAAAATAGGAAAGCAGAACCTCCCAACCCTATTCCAGGAAAACAGTTCCAAGCTGTGCGAGAGTTCGTTCCCGTGTACAATTGTACATTTGTGTACCATAATTATATTCTAAAATAAATATAAAGTTCGCATCAACTAATATAAACACTGCTTCTGTCTTTCATTTCCTAAGATATAATACTTTTCCGGAACACGATGTAGATGTTTATAAACACCAAGGGCAAAATGCAATACGCTAAAACACTTTTATAAAGAAAAGCCCGAGAGTATATTTTTAGTAGACTTTAGGTAGCCTGAAGTATACATATATTATTACATATTTTATGTTCTTATTGGTTTTAAATTCAATTAAAAGCAAATATCTATTTTAACACCCCCCCCCCCCCCCCCAAAAAAAAAGTTTTTAAGAAGCATTATGACGAAGTCTGGTATCACACTATAAAGGAAGCAGCTTTAAGAAAAATATGATTTGTACATTAGAGAACCTATTCATTCTAACAATAAAGGCAAGCATTTTGCAACAAAATGCACTCATTGAGAATCAGTTCAAGTACAAACCGTAACTCTCCCTTCTTGATGAACGCTGTGTAGCAGCAGAGGCTCCTACTGCCATACACGGCGTTGGCTCACCTTTTGTTCTATCAGTCAAGACGAAAAGTCTGAATGAGGTCTTACGAGGTGCGCAAAAAAGTCATGCGACTTGCATCACTGTGCACTAATCGACAGCGCCGCTGTCCCCCCATTCCTTCCCTTCAGCTATTGTTTTCACGCGATTGCTGAGAGCGTCTTCAGCTGTGTTTTTGAGGTGGGTTACGAAAATAGATCAGCAAAAGTTTGTGTGCCACTTGGCGATTTCGCTACTCTGACCTTTTATAAGTTCCAAATGAATTACGAGGAGCAGTTCCTATTCAGAGCCTTATTCGAGAGCCAAGAAAAGTGGAAGACAAACCTTGTGCGGGAGGACTTTATACCTAAAAAGCGGACGACAATGTGAAAATAACGAGAGCTTTTGTTAGGTCAGACCGTTGATTGATATTGAGAATGATCAAAAGTGAGATAGATCTGAATGGGTTAACCAGCGGTCAGATGGGTATACCCAGGGTTCGGGCAGGAGAAGAGTGCTCGCTAATACTGATACAAGAACCTAACGACTGAGCAGAAAACCAATCGAAAGGGCGTGTCTTTTTCATCTGAACCACCTTGATAAGGTGATCGAATTCTTCAGTCACATGATCACAGTTGATGAATAGCGTATTTTTATTACGACCACGAGACTAACTGTTAAAGTCGGGACCAACACTTCAAACACTACTCGTATAAAAAAAGCGTAAATTTAGTAAATCCAAAATCTAAATTTATGCAATTTTTTTAAAGTAATGAGATTGTTTGCAAAAAATTTGCGCTGCTAAGACAAATTGTCAATGTTTTATTATAATGTTATCGGAAGGCCCACGAAAAGGATGTAACGTGTGCGACCGAGCATTGCACGTTCTTGGACGCTGCACCACGACAACTCCCCATGTCACAAGGCAATCTCCATCAATGCTTTTCAGGCAAAAAACAAAACAAACAAACAAAAAATAACATTCCTGTTATTTTTTAGCTTCCTATATGTCGGATATCTGTCCCTCAGTTTTTTTTTTATATTCCACGAGGTCAGAAACCACTTCAAAGAGTGTCAATATTCTACTTTGGATAATACCCAGGAGATCGTAACCGGCGAGCTGAAATGCATTTCAGCAGAAGCCTTCCAGCACTGCTGCCAGCAATGGAAACAATGCTATACTATACTTAGAGAAACTTTCTTTTCAAGCAAACTACTTTGAAGGGAATAACCTTGATTATGTGTAAAACCAGAATTTATGGTTAAAAAATGTATCTCATCACTTTTACGCTACACCTCGTATTGTTATATTTCGGAAGTTTCAGGTTCGCGACACGTGCGTCCCCCTTGTTGGTAGCAGAGGTGTGCCCACTAAAAACACGATGATATAAAGAAAATAATTGCAAGACTATCTAAATACAAATACATTATACCTCCGCAGAAATTTATTTAATTACAGGCGCAGCTACTATTTCGGAGAATGTATTTAAATGCGAAAGACAAATACAGCGAGAGGTGTTTGATTCTTTCTAAATATTTTTTTTTATTTGCGGCTGCCATAGCTTTAAAATTTAGCAATAAAAAATAGTGTAAATAAGAAACAATACCCGAATTCGGTACGAAGAATCGAGTTTACATAGAACGGCAATCAAGTACATCTTATGCATAAAAACCTCAAAGAATTCACCACTAATATGGCCAGCATGGAGACTGAGCTGAGCCAAGTCAAACAGGAGTGAGAAGTAACCCGTCAGGAATGCAGGGCTTTAACGTGAGAATTAAAACGAGTCAAAATTGAGACCACCGCCCTTCAGCAAGAAGCCGACGCAAAAATTTCGAGATAAAGGGTATTCCAGCTGCACCGTCTGAACCAGTCATCACGCTCCTGAACAAGATTGTCGTAGGCATTGGAGCCGAGATAAGCCCGTGTGACATGGATGCAATTTACTGTGTGCCATTTAAAGATAAATAAAAACCCAAGATCGGGGAGGGGGGGGGGGACTTCTTCTCGCATACTGTCCGGAATAGATTTCTTCAGGCATCCAATAAACGAATGCTGAACACCTCCAAGTTGGGCTTTGAAAGGAATGAGCCGGCTTTCGTCAACGAGCACTTATGCATTTAGAACACAATCTTACATGGCAAGCCTGTGCAACTAAAATGTGAAAGAATATGGAAATTTACCTGCGTTTCGCAGGTTAAGATCCTCATGAGGAAGGCGACAAATTCATCAGTACTGCAGATGTCGTGCGAAAATGGTTTTACACAAGTTGTGTAGACAACGCTAGGTAAACTGTACTAACAAAAAAAAAAAAAAAAAAAAAAATCAGCTTTTTTTTTTTTTTTTTTTTTTTTAAGAAGAAGAATTTAATTAATGGTTTCCATACCAACAAATAACTTTTATTTATGTTTTACTGTCATTTTGAATGCAGACCTCCACCGGTCACGACATAATGGCGACCACAGAAACATGGCTGGAGGAAGGTGTAGCATGTGAACGTTCTTGAATATGTTATAGTTTCCCAGCCTAGGTATGGTATCATAAAGGGCGGTGGTTTTGCTCTCTTTTTAATTTTCACACTCGGCCTGCACTGTTGTACGTGCCCTGAAATCGAGTCATTGTATATTGAGTTAAAAGGTGGCATCATTATTGGTATCGTCTACAGACCACCGAATTTCCTCTTTCCAGTATTACCCAAAAATTACGATCCTTTGTAAACAGGCGATAATTTGTTGTGATTTTAACGTAGATTTGTCTAAGGAGGTACAAAACTATTATCTGCTTCCTATGTTATCGTAAAATTAAAAAAACAGCAACAATACGTTATAAAGAACTTACGATGCACACAAAAAATTACGAAGTAGCTTTAAAGACGATAAAAGAAGACATTTTTGAATTCATAGTATGATACCGAGAAAAAAAACCAAATTGTTGTAAAGTGTTCCTTAAGCATAAGTATAGTGCTTATAAGACCCGATGAAACAAATCCTAAATGTAAAAATCCACGAGCAGAATTCCAATAATTGCCATGCGTTCCGCTGAAATACACTGATAATGTCATAACTAGGGATGCAGGTAGACAAACATAATAAGTGAAATATTACGTTGAAGAAATTTGAAAAAAAAATAAAGATATTAATGGCGCAGATGTATCACATACGAGACCTAGTCCCTCGATCCACCCCAAAAATGATATACAATTTTATATTTTCTATATAATTCTATGAAATTCTTTATTCAATTTCAATATACAATTTTATATTTTCTATATAACTCGACACAATAATCACTTTAATATGAAATAAAAGTGTACAGACACTGTGCCAAATACCTAAAATTAAAAATAGAAGTCGACCCAAAAAAGGATAGCCAAAAAATATGGGTTACCTAAGTGAAGAAACTGATCTGCAAACCTATATGCGTAAATAACTAGGAATGTAGCGTTTTAGCGACCAAACAAAGTATGATACCAGAATAAAAGACTTTTTTCAACAACAAACAAAAAGTGGAAACTACCAAAACATGAACGTCAAGACTGAAAATTTATTGAACCATGTTTTTATACCGCATTTGGAGAGACCGCAAGAAATTGCTATTTACACAATATTTGTAATGACTTACCGAAACTTGCAGGGGTCTCAAACCCGCTGGCTAGGACACGGCCCGCAATGCTACGAGTCTCGGTTCCAATGCCTCGAGCGGTAGAAATGGCACGCGATATGGTGATTTAATCTCACCGATTCATTTTCGCTCGAAAAGTAGCTGTATTCACATAGTTTTTACTTATCTGTGTTCATTTGCCCTTTGGTGACCTTTATTTTTTGCTTCCCAGTTTTTCGGAATGTACGAAAATTCCGCTACTGGGCTGCAAGAGCGAGCTCTTTGTTAAAGGATGTATCTCGGCTGCGCCTGCTCTCGATCAGCAAGAACAACTGCCGAAGATAAAGCTACGAACTCGGGATTCCAGCCTTCAAAAAAATATCACCATTAGAAGAGAAGTATTTTCTCAGGGTGTTGTAATAAAATTGTTCGGAAGACAAGAACTTTGAAATTAACTGATTGTTGTTTAAAGACCTGTTGAGTTCGATTGATTCCCGAGTGAATTGAACAACGGAAATTACAGTGTACTTGCTCACTTGTTCTATATAAATGCCAACATGTTGGCGGGACGGCGTCATTCTATTTTTTGTTACCTCTCGCGTCAGAGCCCCAAAATAGCCATGTAAACAAATCAAATCTTAAGATGTCACTGGCAAAACCGAGGTTGCAAGAAGCATAGAGCACGAGATCTCCTACTTTTTATTTTATTTATTGTTTATTAATACTACTGTCTCCTATTTCAGGAGACGTGGTAGGAGTGGTTTACAACATATGGTACACAAAAACAATAATAAAAAAAAAAAACAGCAGGCAACAAGCACAAGGATATTCGTTCTAGCTGATCCAAAAACACACAAAGAGTTAAACATAAAAAAACAGCGTTATACAAAGACTATGTTCATCGCAATAAAATTAATAAATGAACATCAGATACAAGAATCACAAAAATCTCGGAGTTTATTAAAGAAGGACGACTCTGGTGATGCTTGTTGCGCCTTGAGGGCGCTCGTAGGGGAAAGGAACAGGACGACCCAGCTCTGGTGAACGATTTACTTCAACTTCCTATTTTCTCCTTCCCGCTCCCATGCCCGCGCGCTAGGAAGGATCGGTTAAACCTTAATTTTCAACACACTCCCCCCCAAATGAGCAAGCCGCTCATTTGATCACCAGGTCTCCAATGGGTAGAGCAGCTGCACGGGCCTTCGTGTGCATGTAACCGAGGGTAACCTGATCGCGCAGGATCGCACGTGGCCGTCTCTACCGTGAAAGACCTCGATGACGCGGACGGTTCTCCACAGGTGAGGTGGGGTGTTGTCATCGTGCAGCAAAACCACGTCCCCAACTTTCGGTGTACAGCTATCAGCGGGTCGGGCTAGATGTGGTGAGCGAAGCTCTTGGAGATATTCTTGCTTCCAACGTTTCCAGAATTGGTCCATGAGGCGCTGCCGATACTTCCAGCGGCGGGAAAGGGTTTCCTTAGATGACGCCTGGGGCGGTTCCACCTCGGGCAGTGTGGTCAGTCTTCTCCCGATGAGCAAATGTGCTGGCGTCAAGGCTCCTGGCTCGCCAGGATCTGCGTGGAGGTATGTCAAGGGCCGCGAGTTTACGGTAGCCTCAACGTCAACCAAGATAGTCGTCAGCTCCTCGAACGATAGGCTCTGCCGGCCAAGAACCTGTCGGAGTCAGACCTTTACCGAACGCACCAGTCGTTCCCACCATCCGCCCCACCATGCCGCTCTCTCCACGATGAACTTCCACGTGATTAGCTGCGAGCTGCAGTAATCCTGCAACACTGGGTTGCGCATCATTTCCCACACAGCCCTCAAGTCTTTCGCAGCCCTTTTGAACGTAAGAGCATTATCACTGTAAATCGTGCTCGGTATTCCTCTACGAGCCACAAAGCGTCGAAGGGCCAGAAGCCAGGGTGTCGTGGCTGCGGAAGAGACGAGCTCTAGGTGTACAGCTCGAGTGGTTGCGCAAGTGAAAAGGGCAATGTACGCCTTTACGTCGTCACCGTCGGTCTTGACGAACAAAGGTCCCGCAAAATCGACTCCTACGACTTGGAATGGGTGACCCTCGTGGACTCTGTCCCGCGGTAGCGGTGCGACTGGTGCACTGGCTGGCTTTGCAGAAAAGCGTCGGCATACTCGACACTGGCTGATCACCGCCTTGACCGTTCTCCGGGCACTGAGCAGCCAAAACCTCTCACGTAATTCCGTCATCGTCGCCTGAACGCCTCCATGCAAGGTGCGCTGATGGGCTGAGGCGGCTACTAGCTTACTCAGGTGATGATCTCTCGGTAGAATAATGGGATGCCTAGCACCCTCTGGAAGTAAGGCGTGCTGTAATCGACCCCGGATCCGCATAACGCCAGTCTCGTCAATGAAAGGTTGTAGATCCTTTATTTTTGATCTCGCCGAGATTTCTTCACTTCGAGAGAGGGCACGAATCTCAGCATCAAAGCATTCATGCTGAGCATGTTTGATCCACAAGTGCTCTGCGTCTCGAATTTCCGCTGCCGACAATGAGAGCTCCGTTGACTCTGTCGGTAGTCGACAATTTTGGACGAAGCGCAGGACCCAAGCCGTGACCCGCAGCATCCTCGTGTAGCTTCCAAAGTTCTCCAAAGTCAGAAGCGGGTTAGGTACAGTTGCATCGTTGAGCAAGACATTCACTTTATGCCGTCTTTCCGCTTCGATATCGCTTGGCAGACCATTGGCTGGAGACGCCGCAGGAAGCCAGTCTTCCAGGTCACGCCTAAGCCAATCTGGTACGAACCACCATTCATCGTGAACACTGAGCTGCCTCACGGTCTTTCCTCTAGTCATCAAGTCAGCCGGATTCATGCTACCAGGACAGTTGTGCCAGCTGGAGGGATCACTCTTGGCTTGGATTTCCGTTACCCGGTTGCTTACGAATGGTTTCCAATCTGTCGAAGATCCCCTGATCCAACCCAGCATTATCATGGAGTCCGTCCAGTGGCATACTTCGATGCCAGTGTGAAATACGTTTGTTCGCAAGAATACATCAAGTGGAGCTCCCAATAGTGCTCCCATCAATTCGAGACGCGGCAGGGACAGCGTCTTGAGAGGAGCAACTCTGACTTTCGCGATAATTAAAGTCACGATAACATCTCCTGTGTTGTTCACGACGCGCAAGTATGCACAGGCCCCGTGTGCGCTAGGACTGGCGTCGGTGAATATATGTAGTTGCAAAGAATTCAGTTTCCCATCCATTCGCAGGAGACATCTCGGTGATGTGACTAACCCTAGATCTCTCAGTTCGGTGGACCACGCCGTCCATTCTTCACTTAGGTCATCTGGCAGCTCATCGTCCCATCCTACTCCTCGCTGCCACATTCGCTGGAACAGCATCTTCACCCGGATGACATAGGGGGCAAGGAATCCAAGAGGATCGAAAATTCGAGCAGAAGCTTGCAGCACGGAGCGCTTTGTATTTCGGTTAGAGTTGAGTATACTGAGCAAGTGCACACCTGAGAAAGTAAAAGAATCAGCCGTTCTGTCCCAGACCAGACCTAGAACCTTAGTTATTGCGTGTGAGTGAATAGGCGTGTTTTTGCACGCTCTCTCATTACCGCCTTCTTGCTGATCAAAGGTTTGCTGGAGGTAAGGACAATTTGTGCTCCATTTGCGAAGTTCCATTCCAGCCTCTTGGAGGAGCCTTTTCGCACCGCTTGCGAGATTCGCGGCTTCTTCCGCGCTTGCCGCTCCTGTCAGCATGTCATCAACGTAGAACGAGCGAAGTAGAGTATCTGCGATGGGTTTCCTCTGGTCTCTCGCAGATTCCAGGTGATGGCGTAGGGTCGCTGCAAGTAGAAAGGGGCTCGCAGTAGTCCCAAAGGGTACTCTTGTCATTCGCCATTTTTCTATGACAGGCAGTGGCTCGTGCGGTCGAGGTGCGCTGGAAAACCACAGGAAGCGAAGGGCATCCCTGTCTGCTTTTGCGATGGCTATCTGCAGGAAGGCCTTCTGTATGTCGGCAGTGACGGCCACATTTTGCATTCGGAACCGGAGCAGCACTGGCAGGAGTTCCGTGTTCATCTTCGGGCCCGTCTCAAGGTGGTCGTTCAGGGATCTAGTGTTTGGTCCGTGAGCTGAGGCGTCGAAGACGACTCGGAGCTTCGTTGTCGCGGAGTCCGCTCGAACCACTGCTCGATGAGGCATGTAGTAGACGGGTCCACTGTTCTGGCTCTCCTCTTCGACTCTTTCTGCATGCCCATCGACCATATAGCGTCTAATTGCCTCGTCGTACTCTGTAACGGTGCCATCCCGCTTCAGTCGTCTGATCAGGCTGTGTAGTCTTTTGTGGGCTACATCATAGTTGTTTTCCAGAACTGGTGAGGTGTCCTTCCAGGGGAGAGCGACTTGATAGCGCCCTCCTTTCATCGTTATGTTTTCGTTGAAGTGTTCGATTACTTTTTTATGGTCCTGCATTGTCGTCGTTGGCTCGTCCACGATGCCAAGGCTGTCTAATTCCCGAAACTTTTGCAAAGCGATGGAATCATCTTCGTGACTAGCCCTAACGCTGAGAGCACACACAACCGCATTCATAGAACATGATAGCACCTGCGCTGCGCTGGTCGGCCCTTGGAAGGTCCATCCTAGCACAGTTGAAATGGCCACCAGCTCGGTGGCAATTTCAGCACGTCGGATCTCTCCCGTGAGAAGTCGCCACATCTGGTCAGCCCCTATCAGAAGGCTTATACCAGCTTCTGATTTCACTGAGGGGAACATCAACTCGTCCGCGAGCTCGCCTGAGATGGTTCGTATGAACGAGTGGTCGACCGGTGTTTCTGCAAGCTCCTTACATATGAACGGGACAACCACGGCCTCCAATATATGGCTCGCCGCAGCGTACTGGCTTCGCAGATGGAGACGCACGACTTTTAAGTGTTGGCTGGGAATGTTTGTTTCTGTGCTTGCGAAAGTGTTAAATTTCAAGTCGAGGTGCCCTATAGTGTCCAGTTGAAACTTTGTGGCCACATCTTCTCGGATGAATGTTTTCTGGCTTCCACCATCTACGATGCCGCGGATGTATGCAGGTTTCTTGTCAGTCACAATCCAGCCCCTGAAAGTCTGCAGGAGAACGCCGTTGCCGCCAGGTGAAGATGTGGAACCTGCCGTTAAGACGTCGGTGGCCTCTCCGCTCTTGGCCGTACCTCCCCGATGAGGTGAGTTTGACCGCCACTCCGGGTTGCACATAGAGACGGCGTGTCTCCCGCTGCACGTGGTACATCGAGCCTTGGTGCGACAATCCTTAGAGCGATGGCCTCTTTTCGTGCATCGGAAACATCGGCTGTCCTGTGCAAGGCGCCTTTTCTTCTCATCTAAGGAGCTCCCGGAAGAACATGTGCTGGCAGCATGATCCTCCTTTCCACAGAAGAAACAAGCGTCCTCTAGATGACTTGAGTTTTGCAGCACCATTGTTGAAGGAATCGAGATAGCCTGTCGAGGTCTGGAAGCCCATGATGAAAGATTCGCCGATGGACGCTCGTCACGTGAGAATCGCTCGCGGCTCTCGATTTCCACCCGTACAAATTGTAGCAGCTTAGAGAGCTTTTCTCTCGTATTCCTCGATGTATCAACCATAGTCTCACAACGCGTCGCACTACTGGAAGTGGCTGCAGTCTGTTCGGGGAGAGTAGGAGGAGCCAGTTGTGGCATATAGCTCTTGATGCGGTAGTACTCCACTACGATGCGTGATGGCAAGTTGTTCAGAAGTATATCAACCAGCATAGTTGCGTATGTATCACTCGAAATACCCAGGGAACGCAAGCCATGGATGTTTGTTTGCACGTGATCGTAGACGTTCCGTAGTCCCTGTACGTCACGCTCAGACTTCACAGCTGGTAGCCTACGCAGTCTTCCCAGATATTCGCGTTCGATTCGTTGTTTATCACCGAACCGCTCAGTCAGCATCTCTACCGCATCTTGGTAACATGCCGCAGTGGCTTGTAGTCCAGAAATCATGCTGGCTGCTGGTCCAACGAGAAGTGAGCGCAAGTACTGGAACTTCTCCGGCTCAGAAAGACTTGTGTTGCGGTGTACCGCGACGTCGAATTGCTCCCAAAATGGTTGCCATTCTGTAAGCTCACCTTGGAATTGCAGCAGTTGTAGTTTCGGGAGCTTGATTCCAGTCAAGTAGGAGCTGCTGCCTTTGTCGCCTCCGGAGCGTGGCGGTTGCGGTGTCGTCTGGGCTCGAACCTCACTGATAATCCTTGCGACCTCGTCCTCGAAGTCAGCCACGGTGTTGTAGACCTCCTCCAAGTCGTTGTCGTCCATGAGGGGCTCTATCTCCTCATTGACCTTCCGAAGCTCTTCGTTGCTAGCGAGCAGTCTGTCACGCAAACTTTCAGGTCTCTTGAAGTCCATAGGGTCCGAATCTAGCGCAGCTCGTATCTCATTTACGAGCTTGGTGTTCCGGCTGCGTCGAACCGCTCGTTTCTTCTTTAGTCGATCCATATTCACCAATGCGGCGTCCAACTTTGTTCAACTCCCGGGTTTCGGCACCAAAATGTTGCGCCTTGAGGGCGCTCGTAGGGGAAAGGAACAGGACGACCCAGCTCTGGTGAACGATTTACTTCAATGCTGTTATTATATCGCTTGGCAGGGAGTTCCAGTCGTGAACAGTCCTTGGGAAAAAAGAGCACTTAAATGCATTAATCCGACAGTTGAATTCTTTGAGTGTTTTGCAATGATAACTTTGCATGTGATAATCTTGAGGTGCGGGTGAAATATATTTAGAGATATCGATTTTGAACCGGTTGTTTAATAAATAAAATATAAACTTTATTCTCGTAAACATGCGTCTATGCTTTAGTAAGTTCACCTTAGAAAGGGCGTGCAGTTCAGATACGGGACATTTTCGCTGGAATTTATTACGAATGAAGCGTAAACTTTTTCTGTGAATATTTTCGAGGACGTTTATGTTGGTACTTGTAAACGGATTTCAAACCACCGAAGCGTATTCTAGGATGGGTAATATGAAAGTTTTATAGGCTGTCAGTTTAACGTCGGAAGAGGCATGTTTTAAATTTCGTCTTAGGTACCATAACTTGGATAGGGCTTTGCGCGCAGTAGACATGATATGAGTGTTCCAGCGCAGGTCATTCGATATAATGACACCCAAGTATTTATAAGAAGTAACTTCGGCTAGTGTAGTACTATTAATAGAATAATCGAAAGAAAGATGGCTTAATTTCCGAGTTATATGCATTCGAACACACTTCTTGACTTTCAATGACATCTGCCACAAGTCGCACCAGTGCGCCATCTTGGACAAGCAAGTGTTTAGTAGAATCTAGTCACTTATTTCATTGACTTCTGTAAATAAAACCGCATCGTCTGGAAACAGTCGAACACGTACTGGAATATTAGCGGTTAAATCGTTTATAAAAATTGGGAACAGTAATGGCCCCAGGACCGACCCTTTTGGAACACCCGATAAAACAGGGTCAAATGATGATTCTCTTGAGTTGATCTGTACATACTGCTTTCTGTCCTGTAAGTAGTTCTTTTGCCAGCGAAAGATACTTTCGTTTTGAACAATTGATTTAAGTTTAAGGAGAAGTTTACTATGTGAAACTTTATCATGCTTGTGTTACAATATGGCATTGTAGCTGTTTCTGTTGGCCCCCGCTAGGTGGCCAGTGGCGGCAGCGCGGTTAGGCGTCGGGCAATAAACATGGCTGACGAGCACATGTGTGGTTCCATCACTGGAGTAGACAAACAATGAACATGGTGTCAGAAGTGGTCATCATCGTCGATCGTAAACATTGAGAAAAGGAAAACGAGTGAGTCGCTGACCCTCTGTGCCCCGATAAAGAAGTGATGGAGAGACTGGCACCACCGCCGAAGTTCTCCGCATCCGGCAACGCCGCCGAGCAGTGGCGGGCGTTCAAGCAGGCGATCAACTTCTATCTGAAGGCTACAGAAACGGCAAGCAAGCCGGACGAACAGAAAGTGGCTATACTTCTAACCGTCGGCGGTCCAGCGCTACTCGATGCCTACAACACAATCGACTTTGGAACTCCAACAACGGCACGACCACACCCAGAGCTCGACTACGAAAACGTGCTCACGAAACTGGGCAGCCATTTTGCCCGAAGCAAAACGAAGTCTACTCCAGGTATGTGTTCCGCTGCCGTACTCAACAACAAGAGACGTTCGACAGTTTTCTTACGGATCTAAAATTGAAAGCAAGAGACTGCAACTTTGGGGCGGAGCGCGACAAAATGATCAGAGACCAAGTTGTCGTTGGTACTAACGATGAAAAAGCGCGCGCCGACATCTTGAAGGCCGATAACCCGACGCTTGAAAAGGTGGTGCAAATCTGCCTAGCACAAGAGACGACGAAGTCTCAACTGAAGGCATTCAAGAACGGAGCTACCCCGACCGACAGCGTGCATGGCGTGAAGGAAATGCGTCACAGAGCCAACGCCAAAAAACCGCCAAAACAGACACCGCAGCAGCACAACTGTGGATACTCTGGCGGAAACCATGAGAGAACGAAGCAAGCGTGCCCGGCGTGGAAGAAAACGTGCAACAAGTGCAAGAGAAAGAATCACTTTGCAGCACAGTGTAGAGCCAAGAATGTGGCAAATGTGGAAGCCAGCGAGAGCTCAGACGAAGAGATCCTGGCCATAAGCAGGAGTGACACAAAGAAATCGATATTCACAACACTGCGCATCAACGGCAATGAGTTGAAATTTCAAGTCGACAGCGGTGCTGCTGTAAACGTCATCACAAGCAAGGATGTGAGACCTGAACAGATGGTACCTACAAGAACAACTCTGAGAATGTGGAATGACAGCACAGTGACTCCAGCAGGAAAGTGCAAGTTGGATGTTACCACGAAAAATGGCAAGAAACACAAGGTGGAATTCATTGTCGTGGACGAAGAGCTCACACCTCTCGTAGGGAGAGAAACAGAAGAAAAGATGGGCCTCATTGCCATCGATTATCGCTTGGTGGCAAAGGTAGAAAAGGGAACGGCAAGTGTAGCCACCAGAAATGATATTGTCAAGAGGTACCCAGACGTGTTTGGATCAGCCCTAGGAACACTCCCAGGAGAAGTCCATCTGGTCACTGACCCAGAAGCACAACCAAAAGCAGTGACAGGCTGCAGAGTGCCGGTCAGTGTGAAACCTCAACTTGCAACGATGCTGCAACAGATGGAAGAAAGAGGCGTCATAACAAAAGTGGAAGAGCCGACGACATGGGTGAGCCGCATGGTGATCGCAACAAAGAAGGCAGGCGACTTGCGAATCTGCATAGACCCGCAAGCACTCAACAAAGCACTAGGAAGAGAACGGCATCCACTCCCAGTCTTAGACGACATCTTGCCGGAGCTAGCGAAAGCAAAGGTCTTCACAAAGCTGGATCTCCGAGATGGATATTGGCAGTGTGTGTTAGACAAAGAGTCAAGCATGCTAACAACATTCCAAACCCCAGCAGGTCGCTACAGATGGCTAAGACTTCCGTTTGGACTTGCGGTGAGCAGTGAGATCTTCCAAAAGCGTCTACAAGCAGCGCTGGACGGCCTGAAGAGTGTCCACTGCGTTGCAGATGACATCCTGGTATGTGGTGTAGGAGCCAGCACGGAAGAGGCAGAGCGTGATCATGATCGCAATCTTGAGAACCTGCTGCGGCGATGCCAGACGCTTGGCATCAGGCTTAACGAGACAAAGACTGAGTTCAAAAGAGACAAGATGGTCTTCCTGCATGGGACACCAACTGACAAAGGATGGGCTGAGGCTGGATTCAGAAAAAGTGAAAGCCATCAAGGATATGCCATCACCGACAGATGTCCCAGGAGTCATGAGACTGTGCGGTATGATCAACTACTTAGCAAGGTTCTTACCAAAGATATCGCAGATCTTGGAACCCATAAGAAGACTAACCAACAAGGACGAGCCATGGGCATGGGGAAAGGAGCAGAAACAAGCATTCCAGGAAGCAAAACAGCTGGTCATGACAGCTCCGATCCTCGCCTACTACAATCCCGAGAAGGAACTGACAGTGCAGTGCGACGCTAGCGAAAAGGGATTGGGAGCCGCTCTCCGTCAAGAGGGACAACCTGTGTCGTTTGCAAGCAGAGCTCTGACTCCAACAGAGTGCAGATACACACAAATCGAGAAGGAGATGCTGGCAGTGGTCTTTGCACTGGGCAAATTTCATCAGTACACCTTTGGTCGCCACACGAGAGTCATCACGGACCACAAGCCTCTACAGTCAATCTCTGGCAAGCAACTAGATCAGGTCCCCAGACGACTGCAAAGAATGCTCCTCCAGACTCAAAGGTATGACATCACGATAGAGTACCGACCAGGGAAAGAGCTTGTCCTGGCGGACACTATGTCAAGGGCATATCTACAAGAGACTGGAACGCCAGAACAGTTTGCTGATGTCAACGTTGTGAACTACCTCCCAATGTCAGCAGAGACAATACAGAAGATCAAGGAGGCAACACTCAAAGACCCAGTTCTACAGAGAGTGAAAACAACAATCCTAAGAGGATGGCCTGACACGAAGCGCGACGTCCGTCCGGAGGAGAAGCCATACTTCACTTTTCGGGACGAACTAACTGTTGAAAGTAACATCATCTACAAAGGACAGCGACTTGTCGTGCCCGCTACATTGCGCGACGAGATCAAGAAGAAACTTCATGCATCGCACATGGGCGTGGAAAGCACACTTCGAAGAGCACGAGAGTGTGTATTCTGGCCACAGATGAACGCGGAACTGAAAGACTACATCACGGCATGTGAGATATGCCAAGCTCACTCCGACAGACAACAGAAGGAAACGCTGAAGCCCCACCCTATGACAAGCCAACCATGGGAGCGAGTGGGTGCAGACCTCATGGAATGCAAAGAAAAAACATTCCTTGTGATCGTAGACTACTACAGCGGATTTTTTGAAGTAGACCAACTGCGATCGACTACATCAGCCGCGGTTATCAGGAAAATGAAAGCGCACTTTGCAAGATATGGCAGTCCATCAGTTCTTGTCAGCGACAATGGTCCGCAATTTTCGAGTGAAGAGTTTGCGAAGTTTACAAGGGAATGGGACTTTGAACACGTGACATCGAGCCCAGGACATGCGCAGTCCAACGGCATGGCTGAAGCTGCTGTAAAAACAGCAAAGAAGATACTACGGCGAGCAATGATGGATGGAAGTGACCCATACCCAGCACTACTGGAGTATCGGAACACACCGAGACAAGGACTAAATGCCAGCCCTGCGCAGCTACTGATGGGAAAGAGAACCCGAAGCACACTCCCTACCACGACCATGCTGCTACGTCCACGGATCATCAATTGCAAGCGTGAAAAACAACTATTGAGGAACAAAATGGTGAACAATTACAACGCAAAGGCGAAAGATCTACCGCCACTATACCAAGGAGACAATGTGCGCACCCAACCTACAGGAAAACGCACATGGGACAAGGGAGTAATCGTGCATAAGGCGAAGAACAGATCGTACGATGTTGAAACGAATGGAAATGTGCTTCGGCGAAATAGAGTCTTCCTGCGAAAGGTACCACCCCCAACGTGGAACGGTTACGAAGAAACCGAAGTGGACAACGACGAGACCGAAAGCCACCATCAGGATGAAGGCCCAGCGGGAGACAGCTGTGTCGCCGAGCCGCAGAGCAATCCGGTGAAGGCAACATCAGGGGACTCAAGCAGCCCAAGTACCCGACCAGTTCGTGAACGCCGAGTACCGAACTATCTGAAGGACTATGTACCTTAAGAATCTGATAATTCGACACTCCCAAAAGAAAGGGGATGTTACAATATGGCATTGTAGCTGTTTCTGTTGGCCCCCGCTAGGTGGCCAGTGGCGGCAGCGCGGTTAGGCGTCGGGCAATAAACATGGCTGACGAGCACATGTGTGGTTCCATCACTGGAGTAGACAAACAATGAACAGCTTGGGAGAAGAGCGTGTTGGTTTTGGTCATGGATGAAGAAAGAATAAAACAATTAAAACAGGGACAACACAACCACATCTTTCAATGAAAGATGTGGTTGTGTTGTCCCTGTTTTAATTGTTTTATTCTTTCTTCATCCATGACAAAAACTTTATCAAAAGCTTTAGAAAGATCTAGGAATATGACGTCAATTTGTTTGGATCGGTTCAAGATATTTGCAAAATCACGGACTCTTTCAAGTAACTGAGTCGTAGTAGAAAGGCCATGACGGAAACCATGTTGATTTGAAAAGAAAAAAGCAGCTTCCTTCATCAACGGCTACGCTGATTGTGTTCTTTTGAACTTTTTAAAACTCATCGTTATTTTAATTTTATGCTTTCGCCTAAAATTTGCACTAGTTATAACCCTTCGACTGTGGACTGCCAAAACTGGTTTACTCTGTCTTATCCCTTTGCTTCGTTAAAAAAAAAATACCTTGGGGAAGTATTAGCTTTGGGAATCGTAGAATGAAATTTCAAAGACCTTCATTATCAGACGTGGAAACGAAACGGTTGTTCAATGACAAAACAACAACAACAACAAGATCATGCAGCGATGCTCTCAGCTGCTAAAAGCAGTGCACTTCTAGACGCTCCCTCTTATGTGAGCTGAAACGTGGTGGCGGGTGTTTGAAGATATCCCCTGAACGCTTCCGCGTTTGAACTAGAACTATTAATTTTCCGATATTTTTGAGATCCAAATATTTAGGCTGTTTTAGGGAAAGGGGTGGCCGATATCATTGTCAAAAGGCGAAGAATGACGCGTAAGAAGTAAGGGAGTAAATACGGGTCGGAAGTCTGCCAAAATCACCCGACAGATGGCTACACCAAGGTTGTCGCCCAACAAAGAAGGGTCGAATATCGTCAGTATGTTAGAAGACAAGAAAGGACGGCGTATTTTCGTTTTTTACATATTTGCTTTAAGAAAAAAAGTCGCAAAAGCTACACTAATCTGGGTTTTACGCATGAGTTATACGGCTAGGTGGACATAATATAGAACGATAATCTCCACGATGAATCGGATAAACAACGAAAATGCGTTCCTTCGCTTTTTAATTAGTGAAAATAAAAATAAGGTTCAAAATGAAAAAAAAAATTTTCTTAGCGTAGTCGAAAATGACAAAGTTAGTACGTTTTATGAAATTTTAAAGCGCGTGAGAGGTGCCGCGGTGCGTTAAATGTACCACTCGTGAAGAAAATACGAGGCTTCCGTGCGCAAAGGTGTGTGATAACACCACCGCGCGCATACCAGCAGCGTTGCCGCACCGCCAACATAGTGCCTGTTGCATTTAGCGCACGCGCCTTATATTTTTCTGTAATTCACTAATCTGATGGTATTCAAAGACGCTGTGCACGTTATAATTGTAACCATGAGTTTATTTTCGCTAAAGTTTTGTTAAAATTTAGAATGTTAATTGATTACTTTATGTATCGGGAAGATTATAGCCCTGTTTATTATGTCCGCCAGTCGTATAACGCATATGCACAAAGCGCGTCAGTGTAGCTTTTTAGTGCTTTTTTAAAAGAAATTTCCAAAGCCCAAGGCAAAACCCCCGGTACAATAAAAATATCGAAGACGCACCTAAATCCCGTGCTCTGCTGCAGGAGGCTTAACACGTATCTGACCAGTCCCGAGAAGCTGACAGTGCCGATCGTGAGGGCGGCTCTGGAAAACGGGTAGAGCTGCCAGAAGCAGCAATATTTGGGTGCAATGATATAAATCGGGATACATGCTGCTTGGAGACACACACGACTGAGACGGCGGTACTCTCAGAAAAAATATATAGATACTTGTGTATGTAGGGGGGGGGGGGGGGGGCAATTAGCAATACACTTGAGATAGTACGCCCGTCTCAAGATAGTGACCAATTGAGCTACAGCTGGTTTGCACGTATTGCTATTTTGAAGCTTTTATAGAATAAAGTATTCCTTTACAAAACGAGAACACTCCATCCAACCGGTATACAAAGATCAAGTTTTCATCGTTTTATTTCTAAGGCACCGAAGAACGTTGAAATGTGATTTTATCTTTTTCGAATTGATTTTTATTGTATAAAGTGTCTAAGTTTTGTAAATCCTAGGTCATATTAACGAATTTCGGTTACCTTTGATATGATTTATATCAGTTGAAATGTATCTTTATAATTCCAGCTTGCCCTAAAATTGAAATAAAATATTTGATAATTAACATAGAATAAATATCATCTTACATTTGTTTTGTCGAATCACTGATTTAGTCGCAATAAATGTCAAAGTTCTATCTGAGCATTTTATTCACTTTAGAGTATTATGGCTGTTTCAGCTAACAGTGTCAAAAATGCCTAACATTTGGATGGTTAGGAAAAGAAGCAACCCTTTAGGGGAGCAAACTGCCAACCATGGCGGATGTCAGGAATTGCAGAAGCACACCAATTAGCAAAATAATTAACAAAAAGTATATATTATTTTTAATTATTGAAAAAAAAATGTTTGTGCTTCTCCCGTTTTTGTTTTTGTCTCTTCGGGGGTTGCGAGGCAGTAGCTCAGCCTCCGCCGTAAAATGGCGGAGCTACCTTATTTTTCCATGTTTTTCTCAACCATCTTGTTTTTAGGGATTTTTGAAACGCTTCGTTTGCCTTAAAACATTATCACATACATAAGTTTCGATAACAAATCACTCTAATATCTCGTAATTATCATTGGCTTATGTTGAATACTGCAAAATCGTTTATTTTCGCGGCTCAATGTTTGCATAAATTAGATATAGAAATTTATATTGAGGATTATTAAATTTCGCGAAGTATAAGGGCTCGAGTTAGCATCTCAATAAGCACTTTCGCCTGCCCTTGACGTTCGCGAATTTTTCAATTCGCCAAATTCGCGATAATCATCGGCTGGCGAACATGGACGGTTCTACAGTATGAAATTTTTACACACATTTAGGATTGCGGATTCGAATCGCCGCATTTTTGATTTCTTAATATATATAAAAATTTAGGTACCACTTTAAAAAAAAAAGTTTAACGAGGACCCTCGTATGCTCCCTCTTAACTTACCCAGTGGGAAACGTGTAAGTTCTCCGTTATTTTCAAGACAGATAGCACTCCTAGATCCAACAGGCCGTGTGATCTTGTGCTTTCGTCAATAAGCCCAATGATAGCTCAATCGGGCGAGGAAACATCTCTACCACATTTAACGGGGTGTTCCCCGCTAAGCCTAGCGGGGATACCTAAATCGGTGTATAGCTTTATCTGACACCGCGTCATATGAAGTGACGCCTTGTGTGACGACGTCAAATGACTGGGATATCATATACATCACGTCACCGAGTCACACGACGTTATTGTTTGTGACGTTATGTCACACGACGGGACATTTGATGTCATGTGACGCAGTATTGCATGACATCTCAGAATGTCACATGACGTGACGTGCGCTGTACCGACATGTGACTGTGGCGTCACGGATGTCGCGTGACACTGTGAAGTCACGTCGCGTGACTCAGTGTCACATGATGTCCCAGTATGTGACTTAAAGCGGGCCAGACGTTACGCATTGTGACGTCACGTCACTGACGAGACAGTACCACACTGTGGCGTTATGTGACAGTATAATAATTATATAGTAATATTAATAATGCTTTATTTTTCCTTAGAGCCCGCAAAAAACTATGGAGCCTTTGTCTAATGCACTGTCAGTTTGTGTTTACAGCAACACAATTTGAAATGTACAAAACCACGGGAAACGACACGTCTGTGAAGTAGATGCAGCATCTACACAAACTCTAAGTCAGATAAAAGACACATTTGCGTAGCTGACTTAAAACTAACAATATAAAAAACAAATCTAATTCACAATCGCCTACGTTATTAAAAGCAGACTGTGTTCAAGCTAATGGTGACAATTCAGAAATTTTATGGGGGTTAAATGTTACGAAAATGACGACTAGCTGTAATAAGCTCATGAAAGTCAGTACTAACGAAAAAACTCAAATTTACCAGTGCAATGCACTACTTTATTAGTAACATGAACATATGTGAGAGACCTGCTCGTTGAAAGCCTTTCAATTCTAAATATTATAGCGAAGAATTGTCACTTATACAATTTTCGACCAATGCATTCGTCGCAGATAATTCGAATAAATATATTCTGCACATTTTCAATCCTTGCAACTTGAGTAAAAGATAGTGAGTTCCAAATTATTGAACCGAATTCAAATTCCGAGCGTACGAAGGTTTATAACAGACGCACTTGAGATAATGGTGAAGTGAAAGAACGTGATAAACGAGTGGTCATTCCCAGCTTTCTCATCGCTGAACCAAAGATATTCGAAACATGCGTAGTAAATAAAAGAGAACTATCAAGGTAGATGCCAATATCTGTCATATGAGATACACGATCTAACGCATTTCCCCCAAGCATCGAAGGGTAAAATGAAATGTCACGATTTCTTCACAAAAAAATTAATTTAGTTTTTTTTTCTAAATTTAGCGAGAAAGCGTTTCTTTTTTTTTTTGTTGGCACATCACTCGGAAATCACATTAATAACAGTTTGCAATAAAGTACAGTCAGCACAGTTTTTTTAGGAAAAAACAAGTTTGATGTCGCCAGCGAAAAGAAGGACATTCGAATGCTTCATGCGAGAAACTATATCGTCTACAAACAAAATAAACAACAATGATCAAGCTTTGTGAGTGGTCCTTGAACCACTCACAAAGCGTAAGACACAGTCTATATAAAGGAAGATTGCAAAGGAGTAAAGAATGATCTGCACGGTCATAGGCCTGCATACCAAAATAAGCTACATCAATTTAACCACTATTTGTTACTGTCGGTACAGTGAAATCTAGAAAAGAGCACACATTCGTTTTTACTAACGTTTCCTTGAAAAAAAAATGCTGAAGGGTACTCATTTTTTTTTTCTTAGATACGTAGATATGCGGTTATGCATTACCGTTTCTCAAACCTTCGAGAAACTGCCCAATAACAAAACGGGATGGTAATTATTTACTAATGACAACTCACCAGCCTTAAAGAGGGGAACAACTATAGAAGACTGCCATAAACCAAAACAAAATACCCTTCACGAAGGATAGGCTAAATATGTTTTAAAAAAAGAGCAAATATATACGAAGAGGCCTTAATATTGAAATATGTCGACCATCAAACTCCGTCGAAAACTGGATATTAATTTTCAAATAGCTTCGAGAACTTCTGTGCCATTGACAGTAAAATCAAATAAAAAAAGCATCTGCTTTTGTCAAAGTTGTCTTTTGCATCAGCAGTTTAGGAACAAGAATAGCCGGAACTGAAGTAATAAAAAAAAACAATTTGCTGGTGTCAGTTGTTAAAAAACAGAAAGCGAGCTGCTTCCCGTAAGCATATATTTTGTGCGTTCGCGCATCTGGGTTTTGGCATAGCGTCCAAACATCCGATGGTCCTGAGTTAAACTTTCTTTCAACATTCGAGGAATGCAACAGTTTCTCAGTCTTAAATGCTTTCCTCACTAGAGCACGATAATAACTTAATTGAATGTACCAAACGTCCAGTACAGATTTCTTATACATTTGAACATAGTGCGACTTTATTCAAAACAGGTATTTTATCTCCTTCGATAACCAGCTAGGATACTTAGATTTACGTGCTTGTTACAGCGAAGCTGTTTATGGCTAGGGTTCCGTGGATTTTTCATGTGCGTCAACAAAAACTCGACGCTCGCACCGCAGCACGCGCCGCACGCGCACGCGTTCCCCGCATAAAAGATTCAAAGGAAATAACCAAAATAAAGCGTTGATGAACGCGCGTGCGAGATGCCATTTGTTTTAGGCTTTTGCTTTAGAACAGTTACTGCTGCAGACTTCGCCACGTGCGGCGCGTGGAACACCATTCTCTTGAAGCCCTCGATGTGTTTGCGTTTTCCTTTACATTCTCTGCCTTCTCCTTGATCAACGAGGTATAGGAGCTTAGAGTGACCAACCGGAAGTTCGGAAGTGGCACCCCCTCCGGTTGCCGCCATGTCGTACGCAAAAGTGACCACTCGTCACATGACCTCACGAGCCGTGACGTCACCGGTAAGATAGCAGCGCCCAGAGGTGGCGGATGCGGGTTTGGGTGCGAGCGCGGTAGCAGTGATGTGCAGCTGCTTTCCGACGACTTCGGGCTTCTGCGTGCTCGCTGACGCAGGCACAATGTGAAAATATGAAGGAATGTAACTTTATACCCTTTTTGCGCAAGATCGCTCTGGATCATCTGGATATTAACACCTGTGAGGCAGCATCTGTCGTATCGCAGTACCGGTACTTGGATTCCCGGCTGTGTTCGAGGATCGATAGAACTTCGAGTGCTTTTAGCATAAAAGTTTTGCATTCTCTCAGCCTTGGTTGAACGTTGGAATATCTGAGAATCGATGCGGAAGGTATACGTTGCGTGTAGGGCCTAGGGGAAGTTATTTCAGCCCTGCGTCACTGAATAACCATAGCAACTTTTAGCGAGAAAGCTCCTGCGATATTTAACCTTTTGTGCTAATCGACGATTGTACATTCTATCGCAATACTTTTTTGAAGTGAAAAGCTGGCGTTTGCTTAATTGACGTACACGCTAACTCTTACAAAGCATTCGAACCAATCATTCGGAAAAAAGTAATTACTTATGTCCATAAAGCAGTTGATTTGTCCCCTTGAAACTCAGAACACAGCAAGTCTTCATATTTTTGATTGATCAGTGCACAAAATGTTGCATCCGATGTCCCTTATAATTAGTATTAGTAGGCACTTTACCTTGCCAATCGGTATCAATAACCCACAGTAACCTCCATGTGTATGACCATACTCCTCTTAAAGGTTGTCTAATCAACACTTTAAAATCTAGAATAAAAAAAACAAAAAACAAAAACAAAAAACGCAGCCTTACTTTTTAGAGGTCTTGAGATAGAACAACACATGTCAGCAATTCGTTAAATGTAATGCAACTCGGAAATAGAAGATTAACTGCATATTTTTCTTTTTCGTGGGATTTATTGTAGCAATAATTTTTTTCATCAAAGAGTGCTTTGTGTTAGTCAATCAGTTATTTACTTGTTTTAATTACCTGGACAAGATGACTCATAGTTGCGTTCTTCCCTTGCCCGAAGAGCAGTTTTGTTGAAAAATGTTGACTACCATTAATTTCAGACTCTTTAATAAACTTTTTTCAAACGTGTGGCTGCCTATACTTCGTTTCACCGTAACTTGGGAAATGGAAACCGCCACAACCCCCTCGAGCCAATCAGAAAGACGGAGTGAAGGTGTGTGACAAATCCGTGCAGATGAGGACTCTGAATGACATGTTGTCATGTGCCTCTCTCCAACGTGCATGTTGAGTCACCGAGACTGTAGCCTTCGCCGTTTGCCAAATTAGGATGAAACGAATTACACTAGCTACTGCTCTAATTACCCAAGGCCTTCATATTTCGGGCATTTGTTCGACAATAATGTTATGTCTGCCATCACTGTGAACTCGGTTCAGCGCCTATTGGACTCGAATGCTGCGTTAGCGTTTGACGTGAACTGAAACCCATTCGTGTGCTTTACGCCGAAAAAAATGGTGACAGTTGTATTGCTTGATGGGGTTTCGCAAAGGGTCTAATGTGTCATACGTATAGGAAGTGTCCTGCTGTATAACAATGCATCAAAACATACAATCAAACTAGATGCTCAGAGGTGTGTTTGTTTTGGCAATTAACAACTTACCGCAATAATGATTTCCTACGAGTGTAATATTTAATATTGTTAGCTGGGCCCGTTTTGTGCTCATTAATGTCAGTGTGCTTTGATGTTATTATCACGTGTGTAGTTTTAAGTATCTTCTCTGCAATGCCAACAAAGGCCCTTGGAGGGAATAAATTCATCATATTTTCATATCACTGGAGTTGGTTTTCGGATGTACCGTATGTTCAGGAGAGGCGGAAGGAGCGCAGCTCCATGAACAAGTCTGCCCAGTCTAGTTTGTCCCATTTATTAATATTGGGGGCAGAGATGCAAGTGTCCGCAAAAGGTCCAGCGCCTGCAGCGATCAGATTTCTTGGTGTATAGACTCTAAAAGCGCAAAGGCAAGCGGAAATAGGTCTATTTGGTTAGTGTATCAAATATGTTTATTTCCACTTGATTACACAATTATTGATTCTTAGCAAATGGTTTAATAACGAGTTCTTTCTGCGACAGTCTCGTTTCAGGTGTTCAGTCGTAGTACCTATGCTCCTTGTTGTCGGATGACGCTCCTGGCACGTCGGTGTTCAGTTTGGTCGAGTGGCAACCTTGTCTGACTGATGCCGTCTGGTAATCATACGTCATGTGCGGCCACTGGCATCTGATGCACCGAAGCTGCAGGGCTGGCTTCTAATTCGCAAATGTTCCTGGTTTTCTGCGTCAATGCAGCAAGCTCGTCCGTGTCTTGCTTACATGGCTGTGCCTTTTGCTGTACCGTTGGCTTGATGGCTGCCAACAATGTTTGTTTGCTATCCAAGGCATTTCACTTCAATTTCATAATGACGATTCCTTCTGCATCCTGTGACCACACAAACTTGTGTAAGCCTCGTGTGGCAAAGTGAAGTAGGGTGATGCTTGGTATCTACTTTTGAGAACTACCAACCATTCTATTTCTTCAAGTCACCCAGCGGCATTCTCCCTCAAAGTTGGAAATTGTGTGCTTCGTGTAGTGGACACAGATAATTGGTGTCAGCAAATTATTACTTATTGTCCTTGGACGACAACCGACACCAACTCAACTGTCATTGCATTGCCGCTCACCTGCTTTGTCGTGCTTACCTCCCGTCAAGGTGATGGGGATCAGGAGCTTCGGGGTAATATCGGCATCACGGACAAAGACCGCCGAAGATAACACTCGATGTCCCGCGGTCGCTCCTCGAGACGTAGTCGATGGTCGTTCGGCACGAACTCTCGCAGGCCAATTCACTGGTACGGGCAGCTCCGGTAGACATGGTCGGCCTCATGCAGTGGTAGCAGAGTGAGTTTCGGTCGGCCATTCGCAACACCTCCGTTTTCCTCGGTGTACTTTGTTCAGCTCAGACCTACGCACGATTTCGGAAATGCTTCAGCGTTGGGGTGTCACATTGAATAGGCATTGAATACTAATAGTCGCGTCCCACTAGAGCGACAGACAGCAATAAACGACAGCGACACACGACAACGAGCGACAAACAACACCGACAGACAGCCTGTTTGTCGGAGTCCGCAGTCCCACCTGGCGGACACGACGCAGAAGACGGGGGCAAGGAAAATTGTTCCCAAGTGGGACTGGTGTTGTCAACAAAACACTTCAAAATACACAGACAAACAATCTGGCGACGCGGTTTTACTGTTTTGCTCTTTGGGCATAAAACGCGCCGACAAACACGGTGAGAGTGGAGACGATTACTTTATTTCTTGATTAAAGCTTCCGCTTCTTTTCCTTTGCCGTTGGCGACTTTCCGTAAACAGTCGTGACAATCGACACCTTTTCCGAACTAGAATACCCGAATCGATCCTTTCTTGGGCCGTTCGAGGCATTCTAGGTGAGCGCCACGGAATTTCACGCCGATTTTGCGGATGTTTATAACTTCATATTTGAATGATCGAGGGTAGGCGTTTTTTTGGTGGACAATACGGCATCCCGACTATCACAGAACGTGATGACAAGTCTTTCGCCTGCCAGAATGGCTTGCCGCGGAGCGTCGTGTCCTACTTCGTGGTGAGCGGTCTTACTTTGGTCACTCTTCGCACATGGGTGTATCCGTCCGGATGCAGGGGCGTAGACTTCGGCATCTTGAAGCACCACCTCGCGCACCAAGTTTTTGGCGGGCGAAACCAGTCACAGCAAATTCCCTTTCGGAACGCGACCGCCCGGCGCCAGCCAGCAAGACGCGCTCGCGACCACTACGTGCAATTCAGGAACCGGAACTGCGGGAACGAGGAGTGGCCGCCAAGGGCTTCTCGTTCCGGGACGAAAGGTAGAAGGGTGGGAAAGGACGCAACAGAAGGCAGAAACGGGCGAGGAGTAGGGTTACCAGACTGGGCTATTAATATACAAATCGGGCTACCTACTGATAAGTTTGGCGTCGAAATTTGGCGGCGTGCTATCTGGCTACGTGCAGCTATTTTTGGGCTATGTCCAATTCTCGCCCGATATCCGCGAAATTGTCCCCTTTCCTTCTGCATACTGTCGGATATCTCAAGAAACCCGGGAGAGCACTCTTCATGTGAAGTTTTGTTTTCTTTGAGAGGAAACAGTGTTCCAAAGATTTTAATCCTTCCGACGAATGTTTCGCTCGGTTCAACCAGAGCTCTTTTATACTGGGAGAGTTTGGCGATATTTTGAAGTACCCGACAGTCTGGCAACAAATCCATCATAGTCTGACAACAGCGCCTCGGATTTCAAAATCCAAATCCAAATTCTAGTCGTCGATCCCCGCCATCTTGTGTTTTCCGGAGCGAGCCAGGCAGCTGTCCGAAGCGGTGCTCCGATGGGTCCTCGCTGTTCTTGAGTGCATACGCTGTGTTTCCACTCCAACAAATGGGGTGCTGCAGCGCGGTGGGGTATTCTAACACATGGAAAAAAGGTTTCTAGTTGCATCGCTTCCCTCAAGGTCAACGAAACCGTGCCAGGAGTCGCATCTAGCAAGCGAACGTTCGGCGTGACAAGTGGAAGCCTAACGCAAACTCTCGTCTCTGCGAGGTAAGCTCTCACACTCAACTGCGTTTACGTTCCATCTCCTGAGCCAATAAAAACTAAGACTAAGATATACAGGCAATCTAGCAGAGGATTGCAAAAGCAATATTCAGGCAGTTAAGGCGCGAGCACATAGACTGATCAACTGGAAATACGACCGCATAAGACGCGGATAGGAGCTAATTCCTAGCGACGCCTTCGCTGTTCTACTCATTAGTGGGGAAAGGAGCGCGCTGCGAAGGATCTTTGGTTCGTGATATGGCTCTCGCTTTGGCTTTGGCTCTGGGTTCAACTCCAAGGTGCTGTACTGAGCTAGTACGACTGGGACAAATGCTTCCTAAAATATTGTGCATAGCATGAGACTGTCCAAATGTGTCCACATGAGCTTTTTGTTTTATTATTATTTGAAATTAACTGTTTTCTGGATATCTTAAAACTTTGATTTTGCATACTATCTCTCACCTAAACGTATACAGAAGTAGAGCTTTCGCCTTCAGCTTGTAAGTCAATATCAAAATTTTGCCTACTTTTGGGCTATGCAAATATTTCACTTTTGGCTACTTTCGGGCTACACTGACTAGCCATTCGGCTTTATCAGCTAGGAGCTATCTGGCAAACCTGGGGAGGAGGATAAGTTTGTCCCCGAGAGATGTTCCTCTGTGGGACTGCTTGCTGCGCTTCAAGTCCAACGACAGACAAGAACTGGTCCGTCGTCAATCGTTTGTAGTCACTTGTCGGTGATTGTCGCGGGTGTTGGTCGCTGCAGTGGGACAGCATCGGCGACACAGAACTTTGTGGTGTCGTCGGCAGAGTGTCGAACCGATATTTTTATCGGTTCGGTTCGGGTTCGGGTTCACGGCTTTCGGTTCAGTTCCGGTTCAGTTCCGGGGCGCAAAACATAACGGTTCGAACCGGTTCGAACCGGTTTGAACCACTAAATTGAGAATATATTTTCCGCGTTGTTCTGTCAATAGGCACTATTTAGGCCGTGAAACTAACTGCTGTAAACGATCTGATTTTTGCGAGGACCTATTCTTGAAAATTTCGCGAATCGCCTACAATTCTCGAAAAATGGGTCCCGCGAACAATTTCGGTAAAATGTAAACACATTGAAATTTATATTGAGATTCCACCGCGGTCGAGAAAATTACAACCCGCGAATTATTCCAAAACTTCAGCTTTGACCTAAATCGCGAAATATTGAGCCCACGAAAAATAAGTCGTTTACAGTATATAGTTTTCTTTTTTTTTTATCGTTTGTTCAATCCAGTTTTATTTTCAGGTACCAAAATTATAAAATTCTGTTATTTATTCCTACACAACAAGAAAAGAAAATCTACATTGACATACAAAACGTCGAGTTTATACTACTCAACATCCCTTCGTTTACCAGAGTCACATACATTGTACCTGAATCGAAATGTTTTCGCGAAGTGAAGTAGGTTGCCTAAAATACCCGTGATAAATACAACTTTCTATCGCAGTATCAGATGTTGAATCGTGGTTTTGCCCTTGAACTAAGGAATTAATTACAGTGAATAAAATCATGAAATGGGCACCTCGTCGCCATATATACCATAAAATGTGTTTTACGGAATACGTTTCACAATATATATATATGATGATGAGACGACTGAGCTTAAGGCAATATGATTTTCAAAATGTCACGAAAGTAACAGGACGAGTCCTTCCAGTCTATATTTTATAGAAACACTAAGCGACAATCGCAATGCTTGTTTTTCTAACTAGCATTGTTTGCTCTCAGCACCATGATGCGGGCGACGAATCATGCGAAAAGAAGTGGCTGAAATTGTTCACTCTAATCTATGAGCACCTTCGTACTGAGATTGAATCTGACCTAAAACAGTGCTTACCCATGTGTACATTTTCTTATATTGGATAAACTGGCATAGCCTGGATGTTGAGGTTTGCTCTTGACAAAATGACGGTCAATTTAATTTGCAAATGAGCATCACCCTCGCTAATTGATGATTTTTGCTAAATAGAACAAAGTGGTATTTCGTGCTCTACTCAATTCGGAAGCTACTTAATCGGACACTTACTGAGAGTTTAAGTGTGCAATCGTCATAGTTCCACCATTCATTCCAGTAAAAAAACGCGATAATAAAAACACATAAAAAAGGCGATAATAAACTTCTATATATTTGAGAAGTTATATATGCGTGAGGAACATATATGTATTTAAACTAGCTTCAAAATAAAAAAAAAATTATTTAAAGCTTTTCCAAATCACCTATAACGTGTCTATAGAGGATAAAAGCGCCGAAAACGATTCGCAGAACATCTTTCAGATAATTTAAAGGTGCATTTACTTATATATCTTTGAGGTGAGGATCTTCTATTTATGCTGCCAAATATTCAGACAGGAATTAAGTATATTTTTATTATCATCGATAAATTTGACTTTATGAAGTTCACATAACCGCCTGAGACCTACAGGGAAGCACGATACTCGAAAATACGCCAGCTGTTGAGTCTTCGGCAACGTGCTTTTGTTAGCTGTTTTGCAGTGTAAAATACTGGGTTGCAGGGTATGCCAAAAAACACTGTGGTCACATGATATATTGGAAGGCAAATACACGAAATGGGCAGAAATGAGGAGATGACAGGCAATTTCTTCTAAATAATCCCTTACACAACGCTTTACTACAAAAAGAGATGCATAGAAATGCGTAAAATGATATTCCTAATTAAGCATAGATTCCGCGCAGGGCAAACGAAGATTTTAAAAATCCTAATATAAATCGCTTTTGGGCATCAGCTTACCACAGCTCGAAACGTCGCGAGATACTACCTCGGGAGGCTAATGTTATCTTAGGTTTTACGTGCACTTGTTTTGGGACCTTACTTCACGATTCTGTTCTTTATCAGTCATGTGCTCCAACATCTCATTAGGCTGCCGTATATCATCGCGAGACGGCTATAAATACTACACAACTTTACACCTTGGACGTTTACTGCTGGTGTTGCGAACGTCGCACTTCACCAGAAAGCTGAAGTATTTAACATGGTTTGCACGGGACGTAATCGCACTAAATGCTGGTGGTCCTTGCGAGTTGTTCTTGCTGAGAATATCAAATCCGGTGGGGCGAAATTCACGCTGCAAAAGTTTCGCGCTCAGTGCAAGCTTTGTATTTGAGAGGCACACATTTTTCTTGTTGGTGCATCGTCGTTAGGCACGGCGCGAGTAACCCGCACGACGAAAACGTGCTTTCTGGCAAGAGTGTTTTTACAAATAAAAGTTTTACCAACTACCCATCTGTCACTACCGTTTCCAGGCCACGCTTTGTAGTCTGCGCCGAAAATGCGGGGCAGAGGAATCTTTACGACACAGTATGCTTTAAAACTACCCCCCTCCCCACTCCCTTTTTTTTTTAGTTACTCCTCAAGATACTTTTTGTTCCTCAGGGATTGCCTGCTTCGTATTGAGTGGTGTTCACTCGACAATTGTATTTGTGCCACTTGTTAACAGTAGTTCTTCCTTGCTTTTACTTTGCACCACACTGTGAAGTTTACACAAAATACAGGGCGGTCGAAACTTGGAGAACTTGAGAACGATACTCCTGTGAGACTTAGAGCGGCTGCTATCCCCCTGAGGCCACTAGGATTTTTCTTTTCAGGTATCCCTCCCGTACACACTAATAGTTCCATGTAACGTCGGACTAATACGTCACATTTAGACCCTTTAACACTTCTATTCTCGGGCAACTTTTTGACGCAGTTCAGCAATAACGAAAACATGTTTGGGAGCCTCAAGGGTGTGCATACATGTAAAATGGGTCGTGCAGCATTTTTTTTACCTTGAGTTCAATAAATACCGCTAAGATGTAATCTTTGACGTTGATAACTCACAAAAGCATCCATTAGTTTGCCCCTCCGCGAAATGGCAGACAGTCGAAAGCAAGAAATGAAATTGCTTACCCCTCCTCAACTCGCAATTAGAACTATCAGCCACGTGATCTGATCCTAATATACACACCGTCAGTGTTTATCATAGTCATACGCAGGGTTGGCAAAGCAGAGAGCATGGGCTGATCTTCAGATATAGTTTTAGTTTGGCTACAATGCCCGAGCCCCACTAAAGCGACAAACAGAAACAAACGACAGCGGCTAGCCTTAAACCAGAGTATTTCGCGATTTGACAGGCTTCGTAGAATAAAGAAGGCTATGCTCAAACACGAGTATCATGCACACGATGGTACCATTTGCAAGCTTGTAAACGCTCGTGCTAACTTCGCGAGCACCGAACAACTCAAAGCCGTATAAAGGTACCATCGCGAACATGCTGCATGTGTCTGAGGCTTGTCGCTGTCGTTTGTTTCTGTTTCTAGTTCTACTGGGACTCGGGCCCATCATAATCTTTGAGCTGAACATGAGCCGTCACCCGAATGTTTGGCGATGCTGGTTGTCATGAACCAGAGCATTCAACTCGGGATCATGACAATCGGGTACATCATGGTGTCACGTGACTCTCAGTGCGGAGTTGTGATGTCATGTGACGTCACGGTATCAACAACGTTAATAGATCTAGCGACGTCCTTAATTTGAATCTACGCGGTGAGTCACGTGACGTCACGGGGTCACGTGATGTGACATTACTTGACAGCATGTCTTGACATCATGACGTCACGTGACGATGTGACACATGGCTAATCACAGTGCCAATAAGAAAGCGCCGCAGAAAACCAGGATTTATTATACATTGCAATTCTGTATATGACGATTTGATCAATATAGAAATACAGCTGCCAGTTTTTTTTATTCCCAAATAATAAATTTGTAATACTAACAGAAAAAAAATACCGCGAACCGTTTTGAACCGGTTACCGTTATATTTTTTTCCGGTTCAGTTCCGGTTCAGTTCCAAGATGGCGGCGAAGATTTCGGTTCGGTTCAGTTCCGGTTCGGCTAAAAATAACGGTTATGTTCCGGTTTTCGGTTCGGTTCGGTTCCGGTTCGACACCCTGGTCGTCGGACAAACACCGGTGTGTGTCGCTTTAGTGGGACGATGCTATAAGGCGCAGCCGGTGGTGGTCACCGTGCCATTGCGGCGTAAGTCGCCCTCGGTTCGTCAGATGCTGCTTCGCTCGCAGAAGTCTCCGGTTGAAATGACTCTCGAACTTCTTCCGAAACAATCTGGGCAATCAAAATAAAAGTCGGAGAACTGATGGCAGGAAGTCGCTTCCTAATCTTCTCCCGTACAACGTCGTGGATGATGTCGCGGATGCCTGGGAGGATGGCGTCGAAGATGCAGCTGGACGACTCGAGTGTCGAGACGCTGGGAAGTTGTTCATTGTGACAGGCTCAGGCATGCAGTGCACGTTCAATGTTGGAAGCCTCGGTGATATGGACCCTTCCACTGTTGTCGGGGGGGTTGCGGACAAGGCTGTCGAAGGTGTTGTACCTCATATGATCGAGGGACATGGGATTCTTGGTTTCTTAGCTTCTGTAGCATCAGGGTCGGCGTGGGTGCTCAATCAGGCTCAAAACATCCTCCACGAAGGCAGTGACGCTCTCGTTGGGGCCGTGTCCTGGACAGAATCAAGATTGCGGCTCTCTCTCGTCGATGTTGGCTGACGAACGTGCGCTTCAGCTTGACCTTGCAAACTTCCCACGACGTTGAGGAGGATTTATGGCTCTCAGACCTGTGCCTGGCAGTTTCTTCCCCAAAAAGTATAGGTTCTCGAGGAGCTGCTTGTTTGTCCACCCTTTGTGACGGGCGACACGGTCGTATTGTTCAATCCAGTCCTTGACATTTTTATACACCTTGAGTGAAAGGGCGTCGGAGTGTGAAGTGCGACGGACATGCAAACAATTGTGGGAGCGGACGCAATTCGTTGCTACAGGTTTGCCATTGTTGGCTTAGTCAGCTTCGGTTTTTGTGGCAGAAGGCCGAATCCGGTGGTTCTTCTTGGTAGCAGCGACTGGCTCGGATTTCAGGTTCTTCGTGAAGTATTTGTAAGGTCTGTTCTTGTAGTACTCTCTCGTCTTGCGGTTTTTCTGCCGTGCACGGGATAGGACTTGGTTCACGGCTCGCCGGGGAATTAAGACGCGGGATAGTCCGCCACCCGTGCCCCGTTATCGGGCAACTCAGCTGAGGAGCCGCCAGGGTGCACACAGGGTGTAGGGCTATGGGTAAAGTACCCAGCACCTCCACCAGAACATACGATGACAACCGAACATGGCCTGGAACTTTCCAGAATATTAATTATTGATAGAAGATAGGACTGGAACAAACATTCGTGACATTATAACAAAACTAACAGAAGACAGTCGATCCTGACCACTAGAAAGTTGAATTACTTTAGTGGCATTCTGTCCAAATAAGTCCTCTCCTTCGCGATTTGGCGACTGCCGTGGACGAACTGAACTGAAATGGATGTTGGACCACTCTTCTGGTAATGAGCCACTGCAGACTGTCGCCGCAAAGCGGCCTGAACGGGTGAGCTGAGTACGTGACACGCTCGACGAAATATCCATACAGCTTGCAATTCGCGTAACGAGTGTTGATGAAACTTTTGTGTCGAACAAACTTGCGTCAGACTAGCGGAACCAATATAAAATGCAACAGTTGTGCTCCGTGAAAGTGCACGTCTACGCCAGAACAATTTAGGAAGCAACACTGCATCACTTAAAGCACTGCATTGGAACTACCAGCTTAAAGGCAGCTCTTCGGTGCGCCGCACACCTGTGCTCCGTGAAAGTGCACGCCTCCGCCGGAACAATTTGGGAAGCAGCACAGTATCCTTTAGCAGGGCACGGCGACTACCAGCTTCAAGGCAGCTCTCCGGTGCGCCGCACAACCAAAGTGAGCCTTCGGTCATTTGAACGAAACGGCACCACGATTGCACACTGCCAAGCAGGACGCACGCAATTTTCGTAGTTAAACTGTGTATTCAGATATATTTCACACGCTTCACTGCGAACCTCGAAGATTCCGATGGTCAACGAGAGCACAGAAACGTCGTCTTAAAATTTATCCAGCGATATCTGAATCAATCCGAGATCCGAGCAAAACATGACCGATTGTCTCTTTCGTAGCCATATCCCCGCCGATCACCAGCGAAATGCACACCGTTCTTCCGTATTTTCACGTTATACCTACGTGAGACACCACGCTGAACTAAGAAGTCGCTTTCGACCGGCCTCATATGACGGCTTCCGTCTCTGAAATGAACTCGCCGAGACGAACGATGACGAACAAAGCAATCGACAAGCTCCGGCCAATGCTCTGGCCCAGCTTGGGCCAGCCGCTGCCTGGACACTGCTATCTTTCCTGTGACGTCACGTATTTGGTTTGGTCACGTGACGTCTGGTCACATTCGCGTACAGTGGCAGCTGCCTTATAGAGGTTACTTTTGAGTAGGGTGACCACTTTCCTGCTAGTGAAATGCGGGACACGCGGGGCAGGGCCCCCCCCCCCCCCTCTCTCTGCCCCGCGTGTCCCGCATCCCGAGGGGGGGGGGGATTTATTAAGACGCACACAACGAACCAAGGCTCTGATAACACATTTATTATTCCGTACTGTTTACATACACCTGTTAATTGTATTGCAGCAATTAAGCTCAAATAATTTTCACTACCAGTGATAGATTATTTTGAATGCCAAAGATGGTATTACATGTGTCGAAGTTGAAAACATAAAAATCGACTGTACCAAAACTCAATGCGTCAAATCGAAATAAGAAAGAGTAAATATTTTTATGGTTATTGTTTCCGTCTACGCTGACTTCTATCAACATGGTGATGCACATTTTTTTAACATTATGTTCTTTTTCGACCGTTGCATGTGTAGCTGCCTTCACTAAAAAAAAAAAAAAGCAAATTCACAGCACACCTTTCGCATTGGCATGGCAATTTGAAAATAATTACAATATTTTATATTTAAACTTTTGGCGAGAACTTTTTCGTACAATTTTTTCCCACTAAAAGGAGACGCACAATGGCGCATGCGCGTCGGTCCTCTTGCAAGAACGACGGTCGCTTCCCGCACTGCTTGGATAGATCATAGAACATGGCGTACCATTTCGATTCACACAATTACTAGCGACGTCCGCACTTCTGCGAGCCCGATTTTTCGGCAGCACCGTCAGTTGCGGAGTGAATTTTATGACAGTGTGAAATGCGGGACATTTTGTAGATTTGGGAATTTCTCGCGGGACGCGGGACACGAGCCCTCAATGCGGGACAGTCCCGCGAGTCGCGGGACGGGTGGTCACCCTACTTTTGAGTAGAGACCGGAACCCCGGTTTATTGCTCTAAGCCCCTCTACCTGGTTGTCTTCGATGCTTCGGTAATTTAGCAATAGGTCTATTTAGTAGACTAGTAATAAATAGGCACCATTTTCAAAGTCAGTAGACTCTGAGGTAGATAATAAAAGTGTCTCAAAGATTTGCCGCTGTGCGACCCGCGTCGGCCGTGTCTACACTCGCACCAGTGTTGCAGAATGGCCACCCCCATTCCATTCCAATTCCATTCCGGGGAATTAGAGTTTGCGATAATTCCATTCCTTTCAACTCCTAGGAATGGGGACACCGGCCCATTCCGACTCCAGGAATGGCTGAGTCGCTCCATTCCATTCCTCCTATTCCTAAACGATAAAAGTGTCCCTTGATAGCTGCATTACGTTGCAGGGTTGGGCAGAAATATTCAAAAAAGTATTTGAAAATACAAATACTGGGATAGATGAAAATAGTAGCTCAAATACTGATACTCAAATATATCTGTAAAAATGTATCGCGATACGTATCGGAAATGCATTTTAAAAAGAGGCGAAAAGTTTTTGGAAATACAAATACGAGAATACATTTTAGGGAGGGCAGAAATATAAATACTGATAATGCAGTACATTTTTCAGATTTCTTTGAGACGCCAACTGAGTTGAGGCTTCAAGTTTGAATTGGAAGGTTTTTTTTTTTTTTTGTCCCGAAATTATTTTCGCGCAAGCTTGGCACTTTGCCTTGAAGGTAGTAGTTCCGGACAAAAAGTCCTCAAGTCAATGGGTTTAAAAAACGTTCCATCAGGGATTGACCGCGGTCCCTTCCATGGCATCCTGTCTGACTGACCAGTGATGCGAAAAGACTTCGACCTCTAAATAAATTCCATCAAAACATCAACACTTCCCTGTCCAATAAGGGCGCCCCAGTCAGCACTGATCCCATAACGTCACGGTGGGATGAACTAGTATTCTTGATTCTGTAGGTGTTGCCTTGAACATGAAACTTTACCCACTCTGCTGTATGAAAGGAGAATACGTACTTTCATTGTAGGTCACCTCGTTGAAGACCATGCAGGCAGTGCCATTTGGAATTTTCGAGAAAAGTGGACCACCTGAAACATCCCGAAGCACATGTCTTATCATCTGTTACGGTTGAAAAATCGATATAGTGGCATCCCAGTTGTGACGGTCCTTCCTGCTGACTCTCCGCCTCCAACGCATGAATGGCAGTCTTCAAGTTTCGCCTAGCATTATTCAAACAGAGACCTCGTGGACTGCGACCCCAGATGGCCGGCACAAGTGCGAGCCCTCCGAGAAACAGCGCGCTCGAGACGAGTCGCAGTTGTACGAAGTCTGGGTCCGCACAGCGAGGCCACGTCTGGCCACCTTCCTGAATATTGGATCACCAGAGAAGCGGGTCACGTTCACGTCGGCTGATCACGTACCCTTGAGCCGTGCAACATTACAGGGGCAGACGCATTCGGATGTGTTGAACTTCGCTGGCAAAAGGCGCCACCGCCGCTTCCTACCCCCCTCCCCTCCCCCCTCTGTTCTTTGCATGGACGCTTGTTTTTTGCATTGCATTTATATGCGTTTAAGTCTGTTAGGGCTTTACGCCGGTTCGCAGTTTCCCGCTCATTTTATTTCTGAACAGCCGACTCCCTGACTGGCTGGGCATAGCTGAACGTAAAAAAATAAATAAAAAATAAATAAAATATAAAGACTGGGCCATTCCTTTCCCATTCCATTCCGGGCAAAAGGCATCTAATTCCATTCCCATTCCATTTCCCTCACCGTTGCCGCCATTCCATTCCCATTCCATTCCGGGGCGCGAAAATGCGGAATGATTCCGTAATCATTCCAACTCCGGAGTTGCAACTCCGCAACACTGACTCGCACCGCCCTCACTTTGACGTTGTTCCAAGTGCTTGCCTGCCTAGTTTCCTTTCCTTCCGTTCTCCTGAAGTGGTGGTCCCATCGCACGTGTCTACTTTCCACCAGGTGGCCGTCCCGTCGCGCGTGTTTAGTTTCATCCGGCTCTCGGGGCGGCGATAGTCGTCCACACGAAATAATGACCACCGATCAAGACAGCAATAAACGTGTGTGCGTACCTTTCGTAACGATGACCACGCACCAAGACAATAAATGTGTTCGTATTTTTGTTCGAAATTTCGTTTCACGTCTGTGTCGTGTGCTAAACAGCTTCGCCGGTCATCTATCTTCACAGAGTGGAATGGTTCATGATTTTTCATAAAAAAATTCGTTCATTGCACTAGTTACTACCGCCGTCAGTTCAGTAGTTGACGATTCAGCGTTTTGCATCAATAATACGCGAGACCACTTGAACTGAGAAAGGCTATCGTAAAAACCTAAGTAGTCCCCATTGCGATAACAGAACGAAGATGAATAATGACTAGCACGGGGCCTACATGGCAGGTAAAACTGAACGACAAACGAAGAATGATATACATCAACACGGACCAATGGTTTAACAGTGTTGCGTCTCGTGGCGTGTCGTCAATTGGTGTCACATGACGTGATGCCACGTGATACTAAGACGTCGCATGAAGGAGCGCCGTATTTGGTCAAAGTCTGGAGAGGAGAAGAGGGCATGTTGGGAGGAAAGGAGCGCACGACCAACCCCTTGGTTTGTTGTCTGAAGTGCGACTGTCGGAGGATATGCTAAGGTATTAATCTCCTTAAGCAGCAGCCCCCCAAAAAGTTGTAGATTTTCATTTAAAAAAGTAATAACAAAAACAGCGTAAGCTTGAATAAAAGGCAAACGAGAATTTGTTACCGATTCACACGTCTATAAACCCATTTGACTTTATTGTGAAAAGAAAATTTGAATTACTTTACAGTTGGTAAATAAATAGTTAACGAAAGCGCAGTAGATTTGGAACCAATACGCAACTCTAAGTTTTTTAAAACATTTTGTAATCGACGTTTTTAAAATAAGTTAGGAAGATTAGAAGCCTAGGTTAATTTTCTTCTAATATTGGAAGTTTCTGACCAGAAAAGTGATTTTAATTCCCAAATAACGAAATAATTTATTCTCGCAAAGTTCTATTCACCACCCGACGTGCGATTCTACAAGAATCACTCCTCGGCTTTTAAATCACTCATTGACAATGCTCTTCAACAGCAGCAGGTGCGAGCCGAAATGCAGGGTGAAAAAAAAATTATATAAACTGTGATATAAATCATAAATAAAAGTGGGATTAAAATCAGACCAGTGCTACTGTGATTAATTGAATCGGGTCTTGCCTGCAAATGTAATCCTCAAAATATTTTTACTTCCCGTTTTTCTACCATTTGATACTTTCTACTTGCATTTGTGTTATATTTAAATAAAACAAATATGAAGCAAGATTTATAAAGCGCCGAACAGGAGAAAAAAGATGTTATCTTCTGAGCCAATCGAGGGGTTGAGGTTCATTTCTACCTTCTACTTTGTTCGTCAATAACCTAACGTACTATTGGAAGAAAATCATAGTTCAAAAGAGAGAAACGGAATCTTGAACAGTAATGCTTCATTGCAATCAATTCAGAAGGAAAAAAATTCCAACAAAGATATCAAACGTTTTTTTTTTTAGAATGGCGAGATCAGACCAATTATAAGTTGTTAATTAACTGAACACTAAATTTACAGCGATTTCCCTGCATTGTTTTCAGTGGTTGTACAAACAGATCAATCAATCAGCCATGTTTAAAAAGAAATCTAGCAGTAAATACTCAGTATTTTCTAGCTACAGTAATTTAAATCAGATTAATCTGACTTATCAAACATATTTGATACAAATAAAATAGATATGATTTAAATAAAATATTCTGATTTAAGTAAAAATAATTGTGATTTTTTTTACTCTGAAAAAATGTGCTTCCGCCGAGATTATACACCTTTCCAGCGCTTATAACCCAGACAAAAATGCCGAGTCTTCGAGCGAATTATGTAGGTTACAGTATTTAAAAAAAAAGTTAAGTAGGATGAGCAAAGCGGTCAGAAAGGAAGATGTTGCGGTCAGCCGCAACATCTTCCTAGATCAACTGAAAATGACGAGGAACACAACCGAATGGATGTGGACGCAACATTTCCTCCCAGCATGGAAACAGCACCTAGCAAGAAGAACCACAGCAAACACTAAAAGGCCTTCGCTTCGCGTCATTGGTGACGTCAACCTTACAGAAAAAGCCAAGAAGGTACTGGAACAGGGTCCAAAGTTTGCAGTACCGCCAAAGCTTAAGGCCGTAGACAAGGTTGCACTAGTAAGACGCATCGCGGCCAAAGCTCCAGAAGAAAAAGCATCGCAGATAATAAATGAAGGGATGGCTTGCCTTGCAAGCCTAAGGAGCCCTCAACATCAGAAAATGAGTTTTGACTCTACAGTGCAGGAGTTGCGGACCAAAGATCTAAAACTATGCGTATCAGACAAGGAGGGAGGGTTCGTCGTCCTCGATAAAGGAAAATACGGAGAAAGAGCTGATCAAGCCATTACAGAGAATTTCATTCCAGTAGATGAAAAAAGAACTACATCAACAAAAAAAGCCATCCTGAAGATACTAGAAAATAACCAGCTAGGCAGTCTCGTCACAAAAGTTATAGGATCGAAGAATAACCAATTGTCGGTTTTTTTCTCAGCCAAGACACATAAAGAGGGGATTCCGTTCCGGGCAATTATATCAGAGAGAAATACATGGCAAGCACAAGTGTCAACATTTCTGGCCAAACAACTGTCCCAAGTGCAGGTACAAGACCCTTTCAAGGTTCCAAACTCAGAAAGTGTGATTTCCTTTCTGCAAGAAAATGGGTCTAACATCGCCTCTGGATTTTCCCTTGACATAAAAGATATGTATTACTCCATCCCCCATGCAGGCCTCCTAAACATACTTCGAGAAACAATTGAACAGCAAGGTCTCGCATCATTCCAAAGTGCGGTTGGCATGTCCCTTGACAGCTTTTCGGAATTGCTTAGTACTTACCTGAAGGCGACGGTGGTGTCCTATCAAAATCAGCAGTATGTGCAGAAAAGGGGCGTTTGCATCGGGTCTCGCGTGGCTCCCTACCTCAGCGATGTGTTTCTCGCATCATGTGGACTTGCTATCCAACGAAGCATGAAAGATCCCCGGGTTGAAGTCATCTTCCACTACGTTGATGGTTTTTTAATACTTTGTAACACAGAGGTAGAAGAACAAAACAACGGTTGCCGCGAGCATGTCATGAGGTGCTTTGAACAGAGCTGCTTAGGACTTGAGTTCACTCATGAACTACCCGTAAACAAATCTATCAGATTCCTCGATCTAGCCTTAGACTTTAAAGAAGACCACGTCTGCTGGCGATACCAAGCTCGATCCTGCAAAGCGTTCCTTCCATTCGAATCCGGACACTCAAAGAACATGAAACGTGGGGTCGCCACCACGGCACTAACATCTGCCTTAAAGAAGTCTTGCGAACACCAGATCCAGAAGAGTTTCGACACTCAGATATCCAGGCTACTTGATGCTGGGTATCCGGAAACGCTACTGGTATCAATATGTGAAAAGATCTCCCAGAAGTTGAAGCGCGGACAGGAAGGCACCGAGCAAACAACAAAGAAAAAGAATGCAAGTCCCATAGTGGTAGCACCATATCTCCATGGCATCACTCACCGACTAAAAAAGATCGCAGGCCGGCAAGGGGTCCAAGTGATAAGCTCCGCGCCAAACAAAGGGTATTCAATGTGCGGCAGGGTAAACGAAGACCAACGTAGGCACCAAGAGGAATGTAACATCGCACACAAAACAAAGTACGCCCAATGTCAAAAAGAGGTCATTTATAACATTCCATTAACATGTGGAAGGTGTTATATTGGGCAGACAGGGCGCTGTATCAACGATAGAACCAGAGAACATGCCACATCTCTACGAAACGTGACAGCAGCAGGACACCTTGCAGCCCATTGTCACGCATGCCAATGCGGGGCAACCTTGTGCAACGTAAGCATCGTGGGGCGACATAAAAATCAACTCGCCCGTGAACTCCTGGAAGCCCTAGCCATCGAAGAAAAAGGCGAGGACTGTGTTAGTGCCCCTTCCGTCGCACTACACAACTCCGAGAAGATTTTCCTGCGGAGTGACATGAGGACCAGGCAAAAGTAGAAGAAGAGGAAGACCTTTTAAGGGAGACAGAAGAAAAGGGATGAGAACATTCCGAAGGCAGAAAGGACAATGCGTTTAAGGAAGAGAAATTCCGAATTAAGCGTAAAGAAAAAGAAAACGTAAATCAAGTGTAAAGAATTAAAAAATCTAAGTGTAAAGAAAAAGGAAACCGGGATCAAGGATTAGCAGAAAAGGAAAAAGAGGAATCATTAAATGTTGCTAGTCCAGCGGTGCGAATGTTATATTTTTTCTCTGTGTGTTTTCCATGTTCAGCTGGCCCCATTCACAAACAAATAAAACCAGCGCCTTTAAGTGTATCTTCTGTTGGGCACAATAAGACAAAGTATTTTGGCTCAATCTGTATATGTATAATCTGCACGGGGATCTTGTTTCCCATTGTCTCCTCGTAGATGCCTGCACTAGAGCCACTAGCTATTTGAGAGTATGGGCACTCTATTCCCCCATTGTTTCGTTGACGCTGCCATTTTGTTGCGTCGTGCAGAGCGGGCGCCAGTGGCGATCGTTGCGTTTAGAAAATGCGGCTTCCTGAGCTTTAAACACGCTGTCAGTGATCTTAGGCGGTATCGTCTCGCTCTGTCGCGGACCATTTTAACATTTCTGCAGGATCGAAAAGCGCTTCCTGCGATTCCACAAAAAAAGACATTCGGGTAACTGCCCACAATGATTTTAAACAAGTGAGCTTACTTCGAAGCGTAGCTCACTTCGTGGCTCCAGCCTACACACTGTCGACACCAGATGGTGCCCCGCGAACGAGAATCGGGGTCGTCCGTGGATGAACTTACGCTAAGACCGGTGACCCGAAGGCTGACATTTTGATAACGCAATATGTTTGGAGATCTTTAAGCCGCCCGCATTGAACCTGCTTCGTTGTCTCCACCCTGTAAAGGCCCTTTCAGAAACTTGCGTTTGAGTGCTTTGACGGCGTTGCGTCGAGAACCGAAAGCGAGTCACCGGCACATCTGTGCTTCGTATGAAGCGTTAAATCCATTTAAGGAATCATCTTGGCACGCGATATAAGCAGCAGGGATGCCCTGGTTTCTCGCTGCCACAACGCAGTCAGACGCAGTCAAACGCGACTGTCTGAACCAGGCTTCAGACTGTGACGACAGAGCTGAGCGACTCAGACGAGTTACCGCAGTGCTGTCGTCATCACATTGTAGATTGCGTCTTTTGCTTGCGTGGCTACTGTCCATCTTGAAAATTAGTACGTGTTTATTGACTATGCGATTACCTAATTACCTTAGGTACGCTCCTCAAGGGCAGGTTTGTGTCGGAAGAAAAGCAATAACAAAAAAAAATGCTTTTGTCTGTGACCAGGGATGAAATTAAAATACACTGCCTATTAATGTCTAGATTTTCGCAACTGAAGAGTTCCTTTTCTCCTTTGTTGTTTTGGACTTGCTAACTTTTTATCGACCCACAAATTTAACGCCAGCGTTCCCTAGTTTGCTGAATTTACTGTTTCTGCGTTGGCTTGTTGATTTGAGTCATTTCCTCTTCTGCTCTTTTAAATACGGTTACCGTCTGTCTTTTATCTCTCAAAGAAGCAACTGTCGAACAATTAGGAAGTAGGTCCACGAGGATAAAACAACCCATCGAGTTGTTTGAATCGAAAAGATAATTTACGAACATTATTGAGCATTACCTACCTATCACGAGCGTCGTTTGCCCGTTTATTTTTCTTAACACTGCGATAAGCCTGCCAGTTCCTTCTTCTGTCTTTAAACGTACGTTATGGGTGGCTCCTATCAATATTCCCTACCTATATTTGTTTTAAATACACGGGGAGTTAAGAGCTAAGAGGTAAGATATGGCACAGCAGTAATCGCTTACTGCTGCGCCATATCTTACCTACGCAACAAACATCATCCGCACTTTATTTGTTTTTAAATTGTTATCAGTGGAAGTTAAACGCAAAACTGCGAAATTGAAACGACGATACAAAACGTTAAGCACTATCTAGTACGCCGTCTAGTATTTGCAAATGAGCGGCACTGACAGAAGCACATAGATACGTGCAGTGATCAACATTTGGAGAGGTGAAACTTCTGGTTCATGCCCGAACCTGTGTCGTTTCTTGGGAAGCATGAACAAAGTCGTCCTCTCAGCCGCCGTGTTTTAGAAAGACATGCTGCTGGTTCGCGCGATTTTGTGTTTTGTAAAGTCGCGGTCACAATGCTAATACATCATACATAACACCACCTCCAGATACTCTCTGAGACGTGTTTCTTCCTAATATGACGTCCTGTGACATTGGCCATACAAAACATTGGGACTCCATCCACTCTGGGAAGGTGGTTGGTCAGCGAAGCTGTGGTGTCACCTACAACGATTGCCTACTCCACTATACGAAATGCCATCGCCGGTCACAGCATGCCGCCGTTGGTCGTATACGTTTTTTTTTCCCTTTGCCGCTCCTTGCATTCGCGTTGCTCCTGAGGAGTCCTAACTATGCCTGGCCTCTTCATCGCGGTGCATAAGCAACAATGAAATCAGTTGCTATACTCCGTTTCATCTTACGTTTAGGCGCAGCAGATGTTACGAGCCATCGGAGCCTATCCAAGGCCTTGTGAGTGACACGTGACCTTAGAGAGGGGACACAGCGACGCGTGGAAAGCGTATCGCAGGCCACGTCCACAGAACGGGATTGGCTAAGATTGCTTGTAGCATCCGCTGCGTCCGGACGTAAGGTGAAACGGGGCATGGGCGGGTTCTACTTTTATCTATGAAAGGCCAGTGACGTCACCCCTGGTAAAAGCGCTAAAAACAACGGACGAGTAAAAGAAACGAACAACACAGAGCGCTACTTGCAACTGAAGTTTATTCTCAGAAAACACACATATATATACACCGTGAAATCACATGTACTACAGAAATGCGAGTAAAGTAGAAGTTTGGGCTAGTTGGTATTTCATGATTAAAGATTAAAACAGCGCAAGGACACGGACAAGAACAAGAAGGTAGATAAACAAGGCGCTGACTTACAACTGAAGTTTATTCGTTCTAACAGCGAGTATAAATACTGTATGGTCACAACAAACAAACATGAATAAAAAGCTTGACCTGGATGCCACGTGCTCACTAGCCATCGGTATGCACTGTCACGTTCCTTATCCGATAAAGATAGTGACGGAGTGCTGACACAGTTTTTCCCCAATCTTCCAATTTCCCGCGCCTCAATGATTTCCCGAGTGAGTTTGTCTTAATTTTTCCTAATCACTTCACACTTGTCAAAGACGGAAGCGCAGCAACAGTCTCGGCAGTGCAGGCCAAGGTGACCTGACACAACTCTAAACACGTTATACTTGTGCTCCCGCAGCCGATCATTGAGGCATCGCCCCGTTTGCCCGACGTATCTCCTGCCACACGAGAGGGGAATAGAGTACACTACTCCATCCACATAGTCTACGAATTGGTCCTGGTGTTTTTTGGTGCAACCCTGCTTTTCTTTAGATTAGAACAGGAGTTTACTTTTCTGCACAGCCCAGATAGCTTCTCTGGAGCCGAAAAAACCACATCAACTCTAACCCTACGGCCAACTTTCTTAAGTTTGTGAGATATCTTATGGTAAAACAGTTACTTTTTTGTTAACCCTACGAGCCTGCTGGGTAGTTTCCTCACGTCCTTTCTTAAGTAAGCTCTCAGCAACTGTCGTCAACAGGTAAGACGGATAACCCGCATGTCTGAGCCTTGCCGCTTGTGTGTTGAAGCTTTCTTTCACCCTGTGGGGGCAGGACTTGAACAGGGCATTTCTAAAACAGAGGTTAACAATTCCTCTTTTCGTAAGTTTGGAATGCGCTGACGAAAAAGGCAAGAGGGGTTTCTTTGCTCTTGGTTCATATATCCAGCACACATGGCCGTGACCAAGTTGCAGGCTCAGGTCCAGAAACCTAATGACCCCATTTACAGGTACTTCATGCGTCAGCACCAACGGGTTCGGACACTCTTTGAACGTTGACAGGACAAACGACACAGCCGAATCAAATTCCTCATTGTCACAATCTAGGAGCACCAAATAGTCGTCTACGAATCTAAAAATTTCCCTCACCTTGGTTCCTTCCAGCGTGCCTGACAGGACTTTGTCGTGGAACGCAAGAAATATATCGCTAAGCACTGGGGCTATACATGACTCTATGCACACGCCATTTCTCTGAATAAAAACACCGTCATTCCAGATCGCGAACGTCGACTTGAGATAAAAAGATAAAAGTTCTAGAAATTGACTCACACTAAGTCCAGATTCATTCTGAAACGCCACGGTACCATGATTGTCAATACATTCTTCCACAGATGCCAACAGCTCTTTATGGGGAATCGAATAGTACAAATCTTTAATGTCAATTGAGCAAGAAGCTTCGGTCTTTAAAAAATCTATTATCTCATCAGAGTTCTTCACCCGAAAGGGATCATCAATCATTAACATATTTAGTTGTTATTAACATATTTATTCAGACACATAACATTAACATAGAAATGCGACATCACCCAATCAGTGTTCGTCTGTCCGCTATCTACTTTACGAACTATTTTAAAAACGCCACCTCAGAGCCAAATAGGGCTATAGATGGAGCGCTGACACACGTGCCTTCACCGCGCTCAGATATGAAAAAAGCTTCGGATATCTCTCTTGTCATCTTGTTTCGGTTTCGGGCCAAGATAATGATGTTGTCAAACTTCGGGACACACCCACAGCTGCCACAGTCCACAGCCAGATTTCCCGAGGGCGACGATCGAACTGACAGTGCATGCTTCCTGAGCCTATCATTTATACAACATCCTGATTGGCCTATGTATACTCTGCCACATGATAAATGAATCTTGTAAGCCACGCCCTCGCTACACTCCACATACCTGGTCTTATGTTTCTTCTGACAGAAACCGACGGGTGTTTCCCCTCGTCCCACTTTTCCACACAATCTGCCCAGTTTTTGAGGAGCTGAGAGTAATGCGGGAACCCCATGTTTTTGCCCCACTTTCTTTATAGTGTGGCTCAGCTTATGAACATAAGGTATTACAACTGGCCTACGCGTTGGCTTCTCTCCTAAAACACCATATCCTCCCCGAAGTTTCTTTATCAGACCCTCTGCCACCCCCACAAGAAGCGTATACGCTTCTTGTGGGGGTGGAAGCTAGAGGAAGGAGGCTTTCCACCTATAGGTGGAAAGCCTCCTTCCTCTAGCTTCAATATCTACAACCTAAAGGTGTCTTCTATCTTATGTGGGCAAGACCTCGTTAAGGCAACCCTCAGGCATTTAGAGGCAATGCCCCTCTTAATTACTTTCTAGTGATTAGAATCAAATGGTAACACCCTCTTCTTAACCCTGGGGCAATAAAACCAAAAGACATCTGAATTCCGAAATAAAATCTTAAGATCTAAAACCTGTAAGCTATCATCCGCGGGACTTTCCCTGGTAAAACTGAGCCCTGATGCACTGTCACTAAACACTCCTAACATTTTTGATATGAAGTCTTCTCTTTCAGAGCCCTTCTTCGAACGAAAAAACACCAAGTAATCGTCTACATACCTAAAAACACGAATAACCTCTTTATCCAACCGGCTTTCCATATCTCTGCCACACTTCCCTAAAAACAGGTCGCTCAACACGGGTGCCACGCTCGTCCCAATGCACACACCCTCCTTCTGTATAAGTTTTACTCCTTCATGAACAACATAGGTGGAACTCAGATAGAAGCGTAACAATTCTAAAAAAACCTCCTCATACACGCCACACTTGTTTTGAAACTTTAAAACACCAAACATTTCAATAGTTTCTCTAACCGTCTCAAAAAGTGCCACATGTGTTATAGAATAAGAAAGGTCTTCGACGTTGAAAGAAACCGCGTCACAGGTACCGGGATTTAAATCTTTAAGAAATTCCACCACACTCTCGGAATTAAAGGCCCTAAAAGGGTCTCATAAATGAAGCTGCGACAGGTGTCGATGAAGGTACGACGACACCTGTGATTGCCACGACCCCATCTGCGTGACTATCGCCCTAAAGGGCATAGCCTCCTTGTGTGTTTTAACTGAGAAAAAGACACTCAGGTGAAGACCTTTAGCTCGTACGACCGACGCTTTCAATCTACCAAGACCTAGGTTTTGAATCATTTCAAGAGCCCTGTAAGTGAAACCTTTGTAAGTGAAACCTTCTTCACCTCCTTAAAATTGTTCTCCAAAGCCTGCTTTCCCCTAACCGAAAAATCATCTTCGGGTACAAGGACGAACCCCCCTTCCTTATCTACCAACAACAACTTGAGGCGTTCTTCCAAGCAGAAGGACCTGTCCCACGTTAGGGCCTTTTGGGGCAGCCCTTCTAAGAGGCAGGGTGTCAACCCCATCCATAATGCATAGTTCCCTCTCATCCTGTTGCGCTCTATCTCCCACATTTATGACTAGCGTTAACATTTCCGGTCATCTCACCTGCAACGATTGCCTAGTGCATTATACGAAATGCCACCGCCGGTCGCAGCACGCCGCTGCTGGTCGTGTTACCGTTTCTATTCCCTTTGCAGCTTCTTGCATTCACGTTGCTCCTGAGGAGTCCTAACTATGCCTGGCCTCTTCATCGCGGTGCTGCAGCAACAATCAAATCAGCTGCTATACTCCGTTTCGTCTTACGTTTAGGCGCAGCGGATGCTACGAACCATCGGAGCCAATCGGAGGCCTTGTGAGTGACACGTGACCTTAAAGAAAGTGGGACAAAAACATGGGGTTCCTGTATTACTCTCAGCTCCTTAAAAACTGGGCAGTTTGTGTGGAAAAGTGGGACGAGGGGAGACACGCGTCGGTGTCTGTCAGAAGAAACATAAGACCAGGTATGTGGAGTGTAGCGAGGGCGTGGTTTACAAGATTCACTTATCATGTGGCAAAGTATACATAGGCCAATCGGGACGTTGTATAAATGATAGGCTCAGGGAACATGCACTGTTAGTTTGATCGTCGCCCTCGGGAAATCTGGCTGTGCGCTGTGACAGATGTGGGTGTGTCCCGAAGTTTGACAACACCATTATCTTGGCCCGAAGCCGAAACAAAATGACAAGGGAGATATCCGAAGCTTTTTTCATATCTGAGTGCGATGAAGGAACGTGTCTCAGCGCTCCATCTATAGCCCTGTTTGGCTCTGAGGTGGCGTTTTTGCAATCTTTCGTCAGGTAGATAGCGGACAGACGAACACTCATTGGGTGATGTCGCATTCCTGTAGTACATGTCGCGATTTCACGCTGTATATATATGTGTGTTTTCTGAGAATAAACTTTAGTTGCAAGTAGCGCTCGGTGTTCGTTTCTTTTTTTTCGTCCGTTGTTTTTAGCGCTTTTATCCTCACAAACATGGATCACCAACTAGCCCAAGCGCATACCCTTCGACGTCACTCCCCACGTCGCAAGCTGCCGTCGCCGCGGCAGCTTGGGTAACAGTAATCTTCACCGGTTACGTATGCAGTGAGCGCTACGGGCTTTGCATTGGTTTCAGGTGCTCCTTATTCATTATATATTTAGGATGCTTGTTTTGTGCTTATTCTTTATTGAAATGAATGTTGTGCTGTATGTAGTATGCGTGTTGTTTGTACTTTTCGCTTTAATCTTCTGAAGTCTTTTTTTACGTGAGAATGCCGACACGAAAATACACGCGGGGGAAAGGAACGTGCTTCGCATTGTTCGCAGGCGCCGTTATCATCCATTGCGCGGTTTGCACTTCACACGAGGGCTTCGAATGACGTCAACCCCCTTCGAAGCAGCTGCAAACCTAATCTTTACCGGAACGCGTGGGTCAGTGTTCCTATTGTTCATACGCGCCTTATCATCCATCATGGGGTTTGGATGTTTGTTTTGTGGTCCTCTTTTTTGCCTTCAGTTGTGCGCCGGGAGTGTTTTTGCTTACAACGCCAACGACACGAAAATTTCCTTGGCTAGTAGAGATGTACAGCTTCGCGGTAAAACCGCCTGCGGACATCGTCGGAGCGCACATATATATCAGGTGTCTCCAACCACCGGCCCACGGGCCAAATCCGGCCCGGAGAGCTCTTCCGACCGGCCCGTGACTGGCCGCGGTACTTTCAATGAAGCCTGGTACGCTGCGCGCTTCCAGCAGGTCCGTTGTTACCGGCACGACGGCGTCAGAATGCGCACCAAGCGCGCAAAAGCAATATTAAAAAAAAAGAGAAAAAGTAATTTATCCTAAGGCGTGTCATCTCGCCATATTGTTAATGGGTCATTTCATGTCAAACGTCCAGACGATTTCTAAAAAAAATTTAGAAATCGTCGTCCAGACGATTTCTAAAAAAAAAGAAAGTCATGGTATTTGGCCGCATTGTCCGTAGCCATGCCCTAAAATATTTTTGACGAAAAAAAATTTTTGATGGCGTGAGCGCCGTTTTAACTTTTAAGAATAACGTGAAACTAGGTATCATTCCATAATTTATGAAAAATCAGTTTTTTTATGAAATACCCAACAATATTTTTTCTTAAATCTGCATGGCTTTCGACTTATAATGTGGTTGGGCTTGTGCTGTTTTGTTTAATTTTTTTTTAAACCCAAATTTAAAATTTTTTTTACATCTTTCTCATTTTAATAAAAAATATCTAATTGCTCCGGTGCTCCGGGGACTTAATATAACTGTTTACCTGCTGCCCCTGCAGGTATATAATCTATAAAAATGTTTAAACCGCGCAATCAAATATCCCGCAGTAAAAAAAAAAAATCCTGAAGTTGCCAAAAAGTACGTTTTGACGCGTAAACAGCTGTTTATTTCACCCTGAGGTGGTTCAAGTAAAAATACAAAATATGGTTGGTTTGGAAGAACACTTGATTGTCTTTTGATTCTGAAAGTTTAAAGCGAGAAAACAGTTTTTGAAGTTGAACTCTCGCACGGCGTCGCTTCTTAACGCCTCTTCGCCGCACAGCACGTCATAGGCGACGATATCTGACACGATCAGATCCAAAGAAAGAATGGAGTTTACTGCTGTTTCCCCTTGTCCGTCTATTCAGCTGCAAGAGGAAAAACGGCGGGCATCGTGTTGATAATCAGAGGTGCCACTAGTGCGTAGCCATAGCAGGTCCATTGCGCCCTTTGTATCCGAGGGCGGCTCCTCACACTCCGAAACGCGATGCCTGATCGACGGGCAGCATCAGCTGACGTGGACTTCTCAATTCGTCAGGGGACGTGAACTTCTTCATAAATATATCTTACTTCTCCGTGAGAAGTAAGATACACTTATGGAAGTGTGGAATATTTCTGCCTAAAAACCACACGGTATTTGGACTGCTATGTGATAAGGATCATGAATATTGGCTTGAAGCAATTAAATAAATGTCAAAATTTTAGTATTTTAATAGTTTTGTTACAAACTCTCTCGTTGCTGCAGGTCACTGTAAAAATTTTTATTCACAGCCCTGTAGGTATTTTGAAGAAAAGAAAAAAAAAGACAAAGGTTTCAGGCCGTACACTAAATATCACGCAGAAGAACAAAATCATCTACATCAACGATCTTCCCCTTCAGGTATCTTCACCCATAAGCCTATTTGTCGACGACTGTGTCCTTTACCGAAAAATAACATCCCCTCATGACTACAAAATGACCTCGACCTAGTTCAGAGCTGGTGTACTAACTGGCAGATGACGCTTAACGTCAGCAAATATAAATGCATGCGCTTCTCTCGTTCCTCTTCTCAAACCTCTCCTGCTCATTTTCTCAATGGCATCCCTCTTCAACTCACGGATGTGTATAAATACCTCGGCGTTCTTCTAACTTCAAACCTCTCCTGGGAAAACCATATTAATTCAGTTGTGAGTTCCGCTAACAAAAGCTTGGGTTTCCTTCGTCACGATTTCAGATCCGCCCCTTCTCAACTAAAACGGCTCCTCTATCTTGCCCTAGTCCGGTCTAAATTAGAATACGCATCTTCAATCTGGCACCCTCATCATGCTATATTAACAGACTACATTGAATCTGTCCAAAACCGTGCTGCGCGTTTTATTCAGTCCGACTACTCCAGTTTTTCTAGTGTGTCCCTCATTAAATCCATTTTCTCCCTCCCATTGCTTTTCACCCGTCGAAAGATATTTCGACGGCCTTCCGAATAAAAATTTTTATTCGACACTTCTAAATCAGTATCTTCTTCCTCCACCGGCTTATCTTTCCTGCAGACTCGATCATTCAAATAAAATAGCCCGGCCAAATTGTTCTTCCACAGCATACCAGAATGCCCTTCCTGACAGAACTGTGGACTGGAATGACCTTCCCGAAGACATCGTCACCATCCAGGACCCTGCCGATTCCGGAAAGCAGTATCAAACGTTGTACTTAACACCCACTCCCCTCTCTAACGCCATATGGCCTTGAGGGTATTGTAAATAAATAAATAAATAAATTTGTGCAAAATTGCGTTTGCCGTTTCAATAGCCGTAAATTCTGCCTTGAGGTGGCCCAAAGAAAAATACAAAACATAGTGACTTTTACAGAAGGTTTTATTGCATTTTGTTCTTGAAAGTTTAAATAAAATAATCTTGTTTTAAAAAGAGAAAAAAAAAAAAAAAAAACATGTTGAAGTTGAGCTTTCGCGCCGCAACCTGGTGTCGTATCTTGCGCCTCTTTTCTGCACAGCACGCCACCGTCGAGCCTGGCAAAGCGTGCGACGGGTTTGCGCACGCAGGTAGACAGCAGGACTTCGAGTTGTCGGGTACATCTTGGTGGGAAGAAGCTTTTGTCCACTCTTGTTGCTTTATGGATTCTCCTATTTCGACTGTTTTGCGCGGCGGTGGCCTCCTGTGGTTTTCCTCTGTCTTAATATCAGTAGATGCTTAGCGCTGCCGGGTCAGAGCATCTACTAGTAAGCTTGCTGTCTCTTACGTACACATCGCATCACTCTCTCTTCTCGACGTCAGGACACTGTTTAAACAGCAACGCAAAAGCCCAGTGAACGGGCAATCTCAAAGGACGAAGCGATGTGGTGTTAACGATTGCGCGCCGTTGGAGGCTCACGCCTCGTTTGCGTTTAAATCGGCTTTGAAGTGGCAAATTCTTGCGTCGCTGAATAGTTCAGCTTTTAACCGCAGTTTGCGTGACGGCTAGATTACGCGGTGATATTGTCGCGTTTCTCTTTAGATGTCCACGTCAGCTGATGCCGCCCGTCGATTAGGCATCGCGTTTCGGAGGGTCAGGAGCCGCCCTCGGATACAAAGGGCACAACGGGCCTGTTAATGGCTACGCACTGGCGGCACCTCGGATTATCAACACGATGCCCGCTGTTTCTTCCCTTGCAGCTGAAAAGACGGACAAGGGGAAGCGGCAGTAAACTTCCGTTCTTTCTTTAAACCTACTCGTGTCAGCTATCGTCGCCTGTGGCGAAGAAGCGTTAAGAAGCGACGCGGGGTTGTAATGGGAGAGTTCAAATTCAAAAATTGCTTTCTCGCATTAAACTAAAATTACATTGATTAACATTTCAGGATTAAAAGACAATCGGTTGTTATTTCAATCCCACCATGTTTTCTAGTTTTACTTGAACCACCCCAGGGTGCAATAAACGGCTGTTTATGCGTCCAAACGCACTTTTGGGCAACTTCAGGTTCTGTTTTTTTACTTTTTACTGCGAGACATTTAATTGAGCATTTTAAAGATCCTTTTATAGATTATATACCTGCAGGGCAGCCGGTAAAAAGTTATATTAAGCCCCCAGAGAAATTAGATATTTTTAATAAAATAAAAAAAAAATTAAGAAAATAGTTTTTTTAATATTTAAATTAAACAAAACTGCACAAGCCCAACCACATTGCAAGGCGAAGGCTGTGCAGATTTAAGACAAAAGAAAACAAACAACATTGCTGGGTGTATCATAAAAAAGCTGATTTTTCATAAAATATAGAGAGATACATGGTTTCCCGTTTATTTTTAAAAATAAAAAACCGCTCTCACGCCATCAAAAAAAATTTTCGTAAAAAATATTTTTGGCCATGGTTACGGACAAGCCGGGAAAAGGCCATGAATGTTTTTTTAGAAATCGAAGATGGTCGAGCGCAACGCCGGAAACGTGTGACATGGAATGACCCTAATTAGACCTTGTCATCACGATTATCACCTGTCTTAGTCCCCCATTTTATATCTGTGCTACTACATATGCTCAAATTCCCTTGCGTTCCCACGTATATACTGCGTCGTGTCCCGTGCCGTATCTATTGTGTATTGTCAGCACCAGCTCTATCCTTTTCATTAAACTTCTGCCCTGTGGGAAGGTGCCAATGTTCCTGCTATTCTCCTTGGTTTATGCGTCACATGTTTTCTGGGTTTCCATTATTGCGTAATATCACAATTAGCTATAACATTGAATTTTATCATGAAGCATATAGATTCATCTAACTTACAATCTGTTTTTCTTTTCTTCTAACTTTCAATCGTGCGTTTAAATGCGTATCTAGGAGTGTTTTTTGTTCTAATTTATATCTATTCAATAACGTCCGGCCCTCGAAACAGCAACATATCCCCGATCCGACTTTAGCCAATAAGTTTGGAGACCCCAGATATACTACAGTCAAACCCGTTTATAACGAACCGCAGGAAACGCTACAATCAGTTCGATATAGCAAAAACTATTTACAATGAACTTCCACGACGCATTCGTTGTAAGGCGAGAGCTTCACTTTCTTCCTCATCTCTTCTTTCCCCCTTGCAACAACGTGCTAAAAAGCTCCTTTTCTTCTTTTTTTGCAGGCGTGCAGAGTTTAGCTTATCTCCTCTTTTCATTCGCTTCTCTTTGTGAACAAACGCTTTGGGATAAAGAGGTTTTTTGGTTTTTTTGTGCATGCGTGCAGAGTGTATTTTTTAGCTTTCTCCTCCTTCTGAATCGCTTCTCTTCGCTCTATTTTGTTCGCAACTTGAGCTTTTAAAATTGTCTTACTTTCCTACTTCTTTTTGGAGGAAGGGACAGGCTAGAAGACGATTGTTTGCGCGTTTTCGGAAGCCTTCCCTGGGAGAGGGGAGGGGGGGGGGGGGGGGGGAGTTTGATATAGCTAGGTCTCCGTATTTTCTGAGTTTATTTTTCGTCCGATTCGGGGGGTGTTTTTTGGAGTTTATTTCTTGCCGAAGATTCGGAGTTTATCGAAGTTCATATTTCTTTGATTCCAAATTCTCCGAAATTTGGAGTTTAATTTCGCTGTGTTTCCTATTAAAAATAAATAAATAAATAATAACTGAATGTAAACGTATGCCAGATAAAGAAAAAGAAGACGCGCTTGTATCAATTGAAATATTTTTAGTTGAATTTGGCGTTGGTGCCATTGCCATTGGCAATACTAATTTATCCATCGGATTTAAAAAGAGCGCGAAAAGACGAGGACCAGACAAAGAAGTGACACGGACGTAGCGCTGTTTATCCACGACAAAAGTCACACACAAGTGGCGCTTCGATAAATGCCGATACCTTAAAATCAATAAACACCCGGAGGTAGTCGCTAGGAAGCTCGTAGTCATCCCATCCTATTTCATCAATCTAGTGGAGTGGTTAAGGAGGTAATAGAGAGTTTGAACTGCCCCTCTTCCCAATTTTATACAATCTTTATGGTCCATATCTTTCACTGTTACCAATATATACCCTTTCCTTTCTCTAAATCACAAATCGCTTGGCCCAAACCGGAAACCAAAAGAGTGGCTTTTGTCGTGACCCGAATATACAACGAACGACCTGTTGCCCTGAATTAACATTGAAGAGACAAGCGGCAAGACACCTGTTGACAACGGTCCGAGATTTGAGAGATAATTATGGTGGAACTTTCCCAGGACCATTGACTCTGTGCGGATCAAACTTAAAAAAAAACAAAAAAACACTGACACATAAATATTCGGAGTTTATCGAATAAATACGAATTGACCAACATTTTACCGGCGGGTGTTTTTTGGAGTTTTTCGGATTTATCCGAAAACACAGAGCCCTAGATATAGCCAATATGTTGTTCGTTATAAAAAAGGACTTTTTTATGCATTTTTATTTTAATTTTCTGTGAGTTCGATATCGACAATAATTCGCTGTACTGTATACCCAGCTAACATGCTTGGAACATGCCTGAGAAATGTCCGCAGTTATAGCTGTCTTCATGTCTGTTGCGAACATCGTGTCTTTTAGCACACAATGTGTTTTTGAGCGGGATTTCATGAGAAAAGTGTATAACACTTGAGTGTGACGAGCGAAGGTTGCACGGACGCCAAGGCAGCATAAAGTATGCACAGACACCAAATTCTCGGCCTTCTTTACGTATGCTAAGTTCGTACTATCTCTATATGGCAGTCTTATTTGCGAATCCGACTTGGCCGGTGACTACCATCATTTTTCGCGTAAACGCGGAAAGGCGGTGCGAATATTACTCTCACTTAATACTCATTTGAATTGTCTCTCGGAATATCCCCCCCCCCTCCAATCTCTTAATTCAACACCCTGAAAAAGGTAGATGTATATAAATAGGTTAATTAACTAAAATCTAATAAATATATTTCAATAATAGTTTGATGAATCATGTTGACAATGCAGCGTTAAACGCAGTACACTGTTGCTGAACGTTGCAATCAAGACATTGCAATGAAGGTTTCGTTCGATCGCAATGTTCGGCACATGCGTAAGCTATTTTTAGTTTTAGTGGTGTAATCACTAACTTTAATGGTTGCGCAAGTACTTGAATTATTTTTCAAACAAACGATATTACTGGTTTTAACAAGATTCGTTGCAACAGCAGATAACTAATCTTGGGTCATGCTTTGTCACCAGTATTACAGCCTTGCTGTGTCTTGTTGTGTCGTCTTCTCTGCTTTTGTCCTCGTCTTTGTTGCGCACAAGATTGTATAAGATGTCAAACCAACTCGCCCAAACAAACTCTTCTTCAGTATTACAGAATTTCATAGTGTTCGAATTTCTCACCTGGATCGTTTTTTTTCTATAAAAAGTAGGTACTGGGAGTAATAGGGACTCACGAACCATAACTTTCATATTGCATTAGACAACTAAAATGAGACATTCTTTCTCGATATAATGTAACGGCTTGAAAACATCACGTTGCCCAAGTCAGAAAGTAGCCTGTGTTAAGAGTTTTAGTAAATCGTTTAGTCACTCCCGCAACTCTTTAAGCATTCCGTTGTGAACTCCGCTATATGTACCGCAACGGAGCCGTGTTTTCACGTTTTAGCGCGGTTGCAACCCGCTGCAAAATATAGCGTTACGCGAGCTAACGCAACGCCACTAGCGACTCTTTCGGACACTAAAGACAACATACATAAAACATTTTTGTAGAGAAATTGTTGGTAATCGTGTATTCACCTGTCGCAGTCTAAATATAATATAAATTACTTTATTGTCGAGTAAGCTTATGCTCATCTTCGCTCCTTTTGCACGTACGTCCAGTACGTTTCCCACGAGTAGGCTGGAGGCAATCCACGTTGTTGGCGCCGGGTTGGCTGGATCTTGTACAGTTGCGCTCGTTTCGCGACACGAAAGGAGCAGCGTGATGAACAAAGTCGACCGGACGAAAATAAACAAGATTGCGATTTTTTTTTTTGTGCATTATTTGTAATGTAGCTGGAGGAAGCGGGCAAACTAAGAAAAATAGCGGTTTACCATAGCCTCCTCTATACTTACAAAGCCTGGCAGTTCGACGACGGAGTCATAGAGTGCCCGGACACAGATTTGGAGAGCGAGGATCTGGTAACACAGAGCACCAAAGAGCCGTTTCTCGGGGAACCTGGACGGTAGCGCACAGCTTTTGCAGCGGCGAGGACCCGAAACACACTTGTTCGCTCGGCAAAAGTGCGTTTCGGCGTCTCGCCGCAGCGGGGCGCCAGTCACGTGGCTCTCCTCTCTTCCGTTGTCTGCTGCGCCACGTTTTCCATTTCGGCGGCCGCTTTTCGTGGTGATCCGCCAGGCTTTGTCAGTATGTATAGAAGCTATCGGCTGCATTGTGGATCAGCCGTTCCCTCGCACCACGGAGTCGCCCCCCCCCCCCCCCCCCCCGCCCCTCCCCCGCCCACTTCGCCCCGCAACCTGAACGGAATGTTTGTAAGACCCTTTCTTTCAAGTGGACCCTTCCTGAATGCATAGTTGACCTGGCTTTTAAGACCCGTTCGAATTGCTTCGTTCCTTTGCCGAATCGACGTTTCAGCGTCATTTCCTGTGCGGTGCTGTGGTGTTCGAAAAATGCGCACTCCCCGCAAGCCGGTCGAGGTTTCGATGGTGGCGGACTACCACGAGTGTCGGGCGCAGTCGCTGGTAGCAAGGCAGTGCTCGTTCTTGTCGACTGGATATGCTGTTCTGCTTTGCATAGAACTCAAATAAACGCTGCACGGATTATCTTTCGTTTTATGGTGCGTATGCTTTATTTCAAGAGTATGCGTTTGTCGCGAAGGTGACGGGGTAGGAAAGTAGACAGGTCGACTCGAATAGAGCCAGCGATCTTGGCAGCTACGTGACCACGCTAAAAACTTTCAGGATAACGGCGATTCGTTTCCCGTTCATTCGACTCGTCATGTAACAAGTAACATGACGAAAGTGGCCGTACTGAGCATGCCAGTGATTCATCGCCGCCTGTCGCAGCCCTGGAGGGAATTGGCCGCGGCTACTTCTCGCAGCAGCAATGTTTCATCCGCCACGGACATTGACGATCTCGCAGGGGGAACATACGGCGTGGTTGTCGCTGGACAGAAGCTAGCACGCTGCTCTACGTGCCTTGCTAACTTTGTTCAACTAGCGTTACCTCCACTAGAATCCGCAGCTCCGCTATTTCTCCGCTAGCAACGTGCATGCGGAGTAGCTGGGTCGCTCTACGACTATATAGGTTAGCAGGAGACCCAGAATGATCTACTAAAGCATCGTTTTAATGCACATGATAAACTGTGCATAGTGTTACAGCAATGAATACAATTATTATTTATGCGGTCTAAATTTTGCGTGCAATTCATAAGAGTTCTAAGTATGTAAAAAGCAACCAACCAGGGGTTCGTGTCGGTGTTTGGCCAGGCGGCGACCTGGCCCACACCGGCGGCCGCCGCCTTTTTCTCTTTAAAGGATGAAATGCTTTTTAAAGAGAAACAAGCGGTTTTGTATCTGAGGAAATGCACTTAAACCGTCTTTATTTGGTCTCTAGTTTCACGAATATGGAGATTATTTTTCAAGTTGGTGCGCGGAGGCTGCAGAAAATTATTTTCAAAGTACCGCTGAAGACCCTCGTTCCCAGAGCATGACGTCATATTAGGAGTTTTCGGAATCTTGGCTCTAGCGCATCTTCAGCGCCTACCAAAGCTATGCACGCGCACTCGTGCTATTTTCAATAAGGCTCGAAAAATACGCCATGACTGGTATCAGTACGGGGAAATATACCCAGCAATATTGCTTTTGCTCGCGCTGCCCACACGAACGACGCGCCTTTGGCGGCCCAAAGGTCCTCGTATAATGTAACGACTGGTCGGAGGTTTTCTGTGTTTGCTGGCATTTATTTATTTCTTGGGGAAAACGACCGTAATATTCAGATACACGGAATAAAAATACCCCAGAACGCACCCTTAACTCGTTTTTTCAAAAGGCTCTTGAGCTTCCTTTCAACGTTGCTCGCAAAAACGTTTCACCCTACTTACATTTTCCGCTAAATTTAACGGGAAAAGAGGCGTCACGTGACGTCACTTGATGTCATCGGACTTATACACGTTAGGGAAATGAACGGCACGTGAATAATATGTCAACTCAGTTTACCCCTTAAATTTAGTTGGGAAATTCATGTCTTCTGACCAAAACATAAATTCAGTTACCCGCTAAATTTACCGTGACAATTCGTCTTTTGACCTTTACATTGTGGTCGGTTTGCCTTGCTGCATACCCGACCCGCTGGAATAACAAGGAGCCAACGGTCTCAAAAACAAGAAACAACATTTCGTGGGGCATGGGCGAGACGATGAAGAATACTAACAGAAAACCAGCGACCACAGGCGGCACTTGAGCCCAGCCAGTGACTGCCTCTGTGCTGCCTCTGACCCCCCTTATCAAGGCGGCGCACGCGATGTGCGCGTGGCCGGCTTGATTCCGCCGCCACGCGGGTAAGTTTGCCACCTGTGGCCCGTAGTCGGGCAACTGGGCTGGGGAGCCGCCAGGGTGCCCACAACATCAATCCAGCTTCCCGGCTTAATTTAGCGGAGATAATAGACGTTATGTGACCTAAACAACCATTCAGTTCCTCCCCTGAATTTTTCGGTAAAATGTAGGGTAGAAACACCCACCTGGAAAAAACATACCAATTTCCTCACAAATTCTTTCTAATTAGAATTCTGTGTTTTCGTAGTTTATTTTTATTTGATTCCCGATTCTCGGAGATTCGGAGTTTAATTTCGGAGTGTTTTTTTTTAAATAAATAAATAAAATATATCCGTGCGTAAACGCATCCTAGATAAAATGCAAAACGCGCTTGTGTTAATCTTGAGCTGGATTTGGGATTGGTGCCATTGGCAATACTAATTTTGTCCCACGACAAAGGTTTGACTTAAGTGTTGCTTCGATAAATGTCGATATCTTAAAATCAATAAATTCCTGGAGGTATTCACTGGGGAGCTTGTATTAACCACATCCTATTCCATCAACCTACCCCGCAGCCGCGCGAGGTGGAGCTGTGAAGGATGTAATAGAGAAGATTCAGCTGCCTCTCTTCCCCATTTTTATGCAATCTCTATGGTCCATACATTTGCCTGTCATGAAAACGCAACATGCCGTTGCTCTAAAGCCCAAATAGTATGGTCCAAACTGGGAACCAAAACAGTTGCTTTTGTCGTGACCCAAAATTACAACGACCTGTTATCCTCATTGAACCTTGACATATGCGGTAAGACCCCTTTGGAAAATGGTCCGGGATTTGAAAGATGAGTGGCGGCATTTTTACAGGACCATTGACCCTGCGCGCTGATAAAACTTAATTGTAAAATACCGTCTTTTTTAGGAGTTTATCGGATAACTTTCAATTGACAAAATGTTTACCGGTGGTTGTTTTCGGAGTTTTTCGGATTGATCCGAAAACACGAAACTCTACCCGAAATGCATATTATGCATTATTAGACTTAAAAAGCAAGGTCGCTGTTAATTTTTTTCTTTGTTTAACTTGTTAATGGAGCACCCCAATCCCAAAAAATCTGTCCGTCTGTCCGTCCGCATGTTTCCCGATAAATATAATGAAGAAAATTACACCACGTGACCTGAGCAACATTTTAGTTTCCCCGCTAAATAAAGCGGGAAAATTGGTGTGCCCTGCCCTGACGTCATATGACGCATACACCTCTTCAACGTCCTCACTAAGTGCAGCGAGGATGACGTCACTTTAGTGCGAACCAAATAATTTGCCCGTTAAATTTGGCGTGGAAAGTGTCACGTGACCTGTGTATCAATTTCGTTTTTCCGGTAAATATGGCGGTAAAATTGATCCTCGAAATATTTTCTGAAAAACATTTAAACGACCGCGTCTATAAATACTGCATTTCATGCACTGTAGGACTTTGAAAGTAAAAATCGCTGCCAACTTTCTTGCAGGTACCTTGTCCCCACATTGCAGATAATGTGACCTAAACATCTCTCTTGTGGTTGTTTCAGTCGCCGGAAAAGATAGCGGCATTGATGAGAAAACGACCCAGGTCTTAATCGACATAACGATTCCTTGTTGGCTGGTTGTTCTATGCCTGTTTGTCGAATGATAATTCCGCTTGGCGACTGTTTCAAAGAGTAATCACCTAGAAAGCCCGAGGACTTCAGGGAAAAAGCAATTTAGCAGCAAGAATACTCCATTATCAGGAATCAATTGTTAGACAAGACTAAAAGTAAGCTAGTACGCCACGAACCGGGCAAGTTATTTATGAGAATTATTCATCAACCTGGTATCACAAAAATGGAACTCTATTGCAATTTGACCCGTAATCGCAGCAAAAAATGTTTTTTTAGAGCGTCTTTGCCTTTGTATCTAAAAAAAAAACAAAGACTCGAGAACGCTTGCACAAAACTTGCAATGTACAAACGTCGATCAGTTTTTAAAAACGAAAAAAAAGGCAGGTGTACGAACAAAAAAGCGGTGTACGTTGTCACGTAGTTAGGGCAGGCAGGTTTCTTTTTTTACTTCCGTCGCTGCAGTACAGCACACACCTAGCTGCTACAACCAAAGCGACTGGCTCAGGCATCTCTTCGAGCATGCCTCGGTACCAGAATGTCAGCCTCCGCATCACCGGCATAACTGTAAGTGTCACGCAGATGGTTCGCCAACTCAGATCGCTTCTCAGCAGGTTAGTTTAACATGACGATATCTTCCATGGGATATGGTTGCTGCGTCGGGATTTTCTCGAGGTCGTTGGTTCCTTGCGTTTCTCTAAGAGGACAGAGTAAAGAAATTAAACAAATACATAAAATTTAGAAATGAAGGACGAAGACACCCATGACTAGCAACACTGATGTCCTTTTAATATAGAAACATAAAAATATTGGTTAACATGTGGCCCAACAACCACCCATATTTAGAATGACCGAGGCGTCATGCACCGCAAATACACTTTTAGGTTTTGTGGCACGAGAGGGAGGGAGTGCTCACACAACCCTATTGCAGTTTCTACTACGTCTGGTGCCTCCATCATTTCGCGTCCGAGCTGATTTCTGCTCCTTCCCAGAATGTTGATGTCCTTATTTCCTATCCACTCCTTTTTTTTTTTTTGGAGGCGGGGGGGGGGGGGGGGGGGGGGGAGCTTCGATTCAAGTTTTGCCAATGTAGCACTTGACGCATAATAGAAAGATGCGTTACGCGACCCTTGTTTCTCACGGGGCGTGTTGCGCCCCGTGGGCAGCGTAGAATTTATTTCTATCTGGGCCGTTATACAGGAAAGAAGCGCGCCTCAGACTCTGCAGGCTGTCTTTTGAATGATGGATTAGCAGAATAACCGCGGCTTAAAGGAACACTGAAAAAAAAGAAGGAAAAACAGTATCTAATCGGATGAGAGTACAGCGCGAGCAAACGACGGACCAGTAGAAAAGTAACACACAGACAAGCCGCTGACTTGCATGACTTGTAAGTCAGCGCTTTGTCTGTGTGTTACTCTTCTACTGGTCCGTCGTTTGTTTGCGCTGTATTCTCACCCAGATGCATCGCCAACTCGCCCAGATTTCTACGCTTCTACACTTTTTAAAGGGCTTAAATTGGATGCATATATAACAAAACATATTTCCACTAAAAAAAAAAATAAAAGCGCAATATAGACGCGTTAGACGCAATTTAGGTGGAAGTTGCTCTGCTCTAGGCATCGCCCATTAGCGAAAGGAGCGTACGTAGCTAAGCGTCGCTTCTCGACTTTCAAAGTTTGGAGAGATGTATGACGTGTGGAATGTTCGTCGTAGAATTGCTTCTCCGTGCCGCGTAAGTCTTTTATTTCACATTTTTTTAATGCTTGAGAAATAAACATTATAGATAGTAATTATTGTTTTAAAAACGATCGCGAGATCGCCTTTTCTGCTTCGGTGTCAAACAATAACACGCATGGCTGCCGGCCTTTGTGGAGATAAGCTTTATGCGCCGTGCAACACATTGAACTCGTGTATTTGACTGAGTGTGAGTCGTTTTGCGTTCAACAAGACTGTCAAAAGAAGGTCTCAACCAACGTAGTTTGCAGCAAACTGTCGGAACTAGACGCCTTCGGAAGCGCTGTGCGGGTGCTTGTTTTCGTAGCGGGACTGGAGAAAGCCTAGCGTCTCACGTCAACTATTTTGCTTGATCTGCCTTGATTCGTTTGATTGTGCGTGTTAATGCTGAATAAAGGTGTTAATACCCATGAAAGCGGCCCTGCTACTCTCAAGAACGTGTAACCGTCGGGATTGTGACCATGGTTCCAGTACTTAGAGGGAACCTACAAAGATAACAGTTTGCGAGTCATTTGGTTGGAAGCAATCTTGTGTTCGACTAGTATCAGAAGAAGATGAGGAATAGGTTCGACAAAACAACGCGAAACCTATGGTTCCTGCTGTTTTTTTGTTTTTGTTTGTTTTCGACGCTCTTATACACCCTCTTATAAACGCTCCGTCTATACATCGAACTGCCTCCGTGCTTCCTCTCGAGTAGCCCTCAAACCACAAAATACTCGTTTTGGAGAGTGCGGCAGCGTCCAGGTGGTCTCGGTGGCAGAGTGGGCTAGCGCACACGATCTCGGAGCACGTTGAGTGAAGCTCGCGATGCAGAGCCCAGTGATCATGGACTCAATTCCCACCCCTGCCCGTTTCGATCTGGATGAGCATCATACCGGCGTGCGGTCGTGTATCACTACTGCGTGGTGCATCTTAAAAACCACAGGCTAGCGGTTGCACCGCACTAGCTAAATTGCTCATATATAGCTGAAAGACAAGTCGCGCGTTGAGGCAGACTCAATTCGGGCTGTATAAACATACCCATAACCCATGTTTTTTCGGCAGCGTTTGTCTGCTGGTACAATTAATGTAGAGGGACATGTCCACGTCCGAGGTGGACGTCTGCGCCCAACACGTCACAGCCCTAGATATCACGGCTGGACAGCGGCATCCGGACTACTCGACTCCCAACGTCCTTGAGGACGATGCCCGTTCTGTCTGCCAAGACAATTTGCATCATCATTTGGCACCGAAGTCGTGAGCACGGAGGAAGATTATGACAGTGAAGGGACTTGTGGCCTAATACAATGACGACGCCAAAAAAGGGTTGATGTGGGGAGTACCGAAAGCAACGGTTCCCTTTCCAGCGCTCACGCAAACATCGATTGAAGAAAAGCAGCAGATGGACTCACTGTGGTAACTGCTCCAACAAGTGAACACCAAACGATAACATCACTAAATGGTCCCGAGGTGTCCCTGGCTATGTAGAAGACGTGCCCGGAAGATATACACAATGCAATATATAATGTGAGACTCAGTAGCATTGCTGTCGGCACGCGCAACAAAGAAGCCGACAAGGCGTTGCTGAAGACATCTACACTCTGTGATATATCGGTGAGGCGCTACGCTCAAATTTCAGAGTTTACGATCCACACAATTATCAAGGATGCTGAGAAAAACCTTAGCAACAACAGAATCGTGGCTCACATGCAATCTGAAATTACTGTTGGAAACGTCAGACGGCTTGGAAAGTCCACAGCCGTAAAAATAACGTTCTTGGGGAACTCGCTTCACAGCTACATTCTTCTGGGAGACGTCCGCCATTCCACCTCTCTCTTCACGGACAGACGAATACAGTGCCTCAACTGCTATGGCAATGGGGATTTCTTGTAAGCTTGCCACGGAACGTAATCGCTGTGCCCACACCCACGTCCAGACAGATAAGGTATGCCAATCACAAACTGTGAAATAGGTTAACTTTCGAGGTAACAACGGGGCAACGCCACGGTACTGACCGAGATTACAAGAAGGGCAGGATGTTTGTGCCTATACTCAAGAAGGCATTCCGTGGGATTCCAAGCCGCAAGCTCCGCCATGAACTATGAGCAGACATCTCCCAAACTTGAACTCACTGAACTCCTCAGCGCCTCTGGGGATGACCCAGTGAGCATTCAAAGTGAAATAACCGTTGACGGAAAGAAGGCAGATCCCAGAACGAGGATCACGCAATTATCGCCAACCTATGTTTGCGTCCTAAAAAAAAAGCCCCCCCCCAAAAAAAAAAAAAAAAAAAAAATAAATAAATAAATAAAAAAAAAAGAAAAAAAAGAGAACGTCGAGAGAGACAGCAAGATTCATTATCGACGATTTCGAAAGACCTGAAGATACCCCAGCGTCGATACCAAAAAACGCACATTCGTTCACTGCTCCGAAGCAAGACAGCTGTGATGCCATCATGCAGTTAATCGCAGTTAACAGAGCTGACGAAGAAGCACGTTCGGAAATGCCAGCTTCTATTCAAGAAGGTACAAACTGATGAATACCTTTTATCAGGGCTGCCATCGATGTTTCTCTCACAGTGCTGCCAACGGTAAAGACATCATGGTCACCCGCGCTCTTGGCTATAATACAAGCAGTGCACACGCAAATTCACGAATGCTAGAGAGCACGTCATCAAGGAAACAAAATACTGCAATGCAACTTCATTGGTGTACCCAAAGCGTTCACGCGGTCCGCGTAAAAGAGAGAAAAAGAGTTGTTTAGCTTTACCTTCAATCCACTAGTGGAACGTATGTCGGTTTCGAAGACGTCTTCCGAACCTCTGGCAGCACCTGTTACATCACCGCACTGGCGTTCTAGTCATCCAAGAGTCTATGACACAACCTGGAGACTTTCGACTCTCTACCTACGTTATTTAATCACAGCACGTCAGTGAGAAAGGATGGTCGCTCGCTGGCGGTATTGCTCGTTTCTGCAAGCCTACAACCATAACTTGGTGAACCTCTCACAATACACTACATATAAAGAAGAATTTCTAGCCACCACCGTTAGAATAGATGTTGAAGACTTCACTATCATCTCTGCATACGTCTCCGCTGGACCAACCAAGAACTAGGATGCAGAGGACCTGCCCTCCGTGGTGACATTAATGCGCACAACTTGGCGTCAGGGGGACAGACGAACTGCCGCAAGAGGGCGGGCGCTTGAGTTGGTAACATCTTCGCTTCGCATTGAGAACTTAAACAATGACACGGCGACATATGAGTGTAATCGACAGTGTGCTTGACGTGACGTTCATCGCACCGGACGTACAGGCACTCTGGACCGGATAACCAGACTCATGGGGCAGTGATCACGTTCCTCTACCGTAAATGCCTAAAATCAAAGCACAAGTGGTGCCGAGCCATGAACTGGGATATGTACCGGAAACACTTTGATAATGCACTCGCAGCAGGCCCTCTACAGGACCCAGCCACAGCAATTGCGAATGCTCTAAAACTTTGGAGAAAGACAATAAAAGCTCCGGTATGGAGACCCGTACCAGATCTAGAGTGTTTAAATCATTGTGCTGCACGCCAAATGGCGCAGCGAAGGGCCCGCAAAACAAACAATCCAAGGGACTGGAGCACCCACTATAAGGCTAACACGAAGTTCAGAAGACATATCCTGCGTCTTCAACGTAAGCAATGAGGAGAACTCTGCACCTCTTTCGGTTTTCCGCTCGGTCTTTCGAAGTTATGGAAGATAGCAGGGGCCTTGTCGGCCGCGAAGCAGATACAACATCCCATATCCGGACTCGTGATCGCACTTTAGAAGCCCCTGCAGAAGACACCAGAGTTGATCGCTGGCGCAGTTTCTAGGGCAATCCTGACACCCGCGGCCTACCAGGCACCAAGCTGTCATACGCCCACCACCAGCGTGCCGATGCAAATTGACTCTGATCTCACCCTAACGAAAATTAAACCCGCTCTGCGGAAGTGCACATACCGTAGCGCTCCCGAACCTGAAAGTGTGACGTACCAAGCATTACGTAATATTGATGACAAGAACCTTCACATTTTTTAGAGACGCTATATAGGGTATGGCGCATATTGGAGCTCCCAGCTGCTTGAAAGGTTTTCCATGTTAGGTCAGTCGCCATATTGAAAATCACACGCGGACCTATCTCCGTATAGGCTAATCTTCTTGACCAGTTTTGTGGAAAAGCTCCCTGAAACCCACATTCTCCGTCGTCTCATATGACAGCTTGACACACACAAGGCGCTTCCATGCCAACTCTCTGACTTCCGAGCTCATTGCTCTACGGCTGATGCCATAGGAGAGGTGGCAACTTTGTGCGAAGAAGCACGGGCTAACGGAAAAATGACATATTGCGAGTTCCTTGACATTTAGAAAGCTTTTGATGCACTACTTTATGCCACCATCCTCCAACTGCTACGTGTTTCGGCATAGCAGGTAGGGCGTATGACTATATTTGTGCGATCCTTGAAAACAGAACTTTCGACGTCACTATCGAGGGAGTTACAAGCACCACAGAAAAAGTAACGCAAGGGTACTACAAGGAAGCCTTTTAAGTCAGTTTCTATTTAACCTGGTAATGGGCTTCCTTTCTTCTACACTTCCTCCAGTTAAATATCCACTCACCCCGAGAACAAATATCAGGATATATGCTGATGACGTCGCAATCTAGACAGTCGGCCACAGTAGCAAGGCGCGCATGCCATGTCACGTTCTCCAATTCGCCTTGGACAAAACGGCAAGAAACATTTTGTCTGGGACTGCCGCTGTCTGCATCAAAGACTGCTCTGCTCTACAGCAACTCCAGCCGGCAGCAAACTGTCCAAATATCGTTAAATTTCATGGAGATCAAAAGAGGCAGGTCACACGTCTACTTGGTTCTTTTTATCGATGACCTCTTGACGTGGCGACCGGCAGTCAAACGACTCTTGGTGTAATGCCACCGGCTATTAGGCGTTCTCCGGAGTCTCCAAGCACATGGCTTACGACGTTTTTCACCGGCTGGCTTGCTCACGCTCTGCTAGGATCTCCTGCAGTCGAAGCTGCTGTAAGCACTTCCCCTAGTCAACATCCCGCGGCTCCAATTAGAAGAACTCGAACAATTTCACTGTGTGGCATTACGACTCTGCACGAGCCTCCCACCATACTCTAGAAAAATGAAAACAAGAACGAGAGCCCAAGAATACCCAGTCTCTCTTTGGCGACAAAGGGCTGCAATGCACTCCCTAATACTAATGCATACGGCCCCATCAGCTCAATATGTTATTACGAACCTGCTCGCACGAGCATGTTCACATTTCGGTCAACTTGCAGCAGAATTCTAACGCGATATCAAAGGCCCAGGAGCTCACATCCCCATCCTGCCATCGCACTCTGTGCGTTGCCCATTAAGCGTGTCGATTCATTACCAAACCTTCCCAGGAAAAAATGCATGCACCCGGTAGTCGCTCGCTCTGCCATGGCTATGGCTCTTGAAATGTAGTATGATGGTCGGCACATCGAGGTCTACGCTGATATGGGTTAGTAGACAAATAAAGGGCTCTACAACTGCTGCTTACGTGATTCCAGCCCTTGTAACAGAAAAAGCTGTTCTGAATATTGAAACGCCGTCTACGAAAGCAAAGACCGTCGCTATTCAACTTGTGCTAGGGGCTCAACAAGCAAGATCAGCGGTTGGAACAGCCGTGATTCTTACGGACTACCGTGGTGCTCTGTAACACATCGCCGACATTGATGACGCTTCTCATGATAGCCCAAAAAACCTCACATTTCGCGAATAGGCTAGAAGACGACGATTGGAAACGTGTGCTTGAATAGGCTTCTTCGCACTACGGAATCGTCGGAAATAAACTAGCTGATACCTTAGCCAAAATAGATCGCATGCTACCAACTGCTAGACACAACCTCCGTCGTTTCCATGAAGCGTATTTTCTGACCGTGCGGAACATTAGGACACTCTACCCAGACTTCAAAACAACCGGGCGACAAAAGACAACACCGGTGCCAGTCTCTAACCTAACCCGAAGAGACACGACGCTGCTACATAGGCTGCGTACCAGCAGTGCCTGCACCCAGAAAAACCAACATCGCTTCGGGAGCAGGGGCGGATCCAGAACTCGGTTTTGGGGGGGGGGGGGGGGGGGGCGGAAAATTTGTAAGGGTACTATTCTCCGACTCTTTCGTGTGCACCGGGGGGTCCCCCCATGTCAAATTGCCCTCTGAGAAGGGGGTAGGGGGGTCGACCTTGTTTGGGGGGGGGGGGGGGGCGGCCGCCCCCGTTGCCCCCCCCCCCCCCCCCCCCTTGGATCCGCCACTGTTCGGGAGGTGTGATCGCAGAAGTGGTCCCAACTGCGTTGTGTGCGGATATCAGGAAGGGGAAGAGGAATTGGACTATATATTCTGGCACTGTCCTGAGCAAAACATTGCTCGAAGGACATTTATGGCGCGTATCTAAGCCTCCGGCACGCAAGCCATTACTCGGGAATAACTATTCCTCATTATTAGCAGGCAACGTGCAGCAACGATTTTCAAAGTAGTGTTCAATTTTACCCACGAAACAGGCCTGACAGACCGCCTATAACTTCTCACATTACTTTAAGGACTGTACGGCCTACCTAGCCTACAGCAACCCTATGACGCTGGTAAGATGCCATTGATAACCGCTCACCTTGAAGCCACCGCTCCAGGCACCACCGCTTCACGCCGGTGCACAGGTGTACATAACCTCCTCTCCCTTTATCAGCTGTTGTCTGATCTGCTTTGATTTACAACCTTCCGCGCTTGCGGCAAAACTATTCTAAATAACCCTTCTCTACCCCCTGCTTTGACTCCATCTCCCTCTTGCCCATGCAAATCTTTACCCGGTGCAGAAGGATAATAGACAGTTTTAGTGGAGCGTTGCTGGACCTTACGTACGCAAGGCGCAATAGTATAGCGTACGCTAAAAATGACCTGTTTGGACCGAATTTAATTGTGCGTTACGTTTTCGAGTGAACACCGCGCATGATCTTGGTTAAATTTGCTAGAGCCGTAGAATTCCGCGTGCTTATAGCGCAACCATGCTCCTGGAAAGAAATATTGAAAATGAAAACGTGTCCAATCAATTTATTTCAAATTAAACCAAGCCACAGCTGCCTCGTCAAGCGCGCTTTTCTGCGGGGTACAGAGGCTACGAGTACGAGTGCGTAGTCAAATTCGATCACGGAGCCTCCGTCACTCGTCCCGTGGAAACGGCACCTTTTATCAATGCTATTGCGGAATGAAATTCATGACCCTGATGTCCAGTGCATAGCGAGAACTTCGGCGATTTCTTTTAGAGTCGTTCGTCCGTCGGTGATGAACTGTGGAATATGCTTAGCGTTGAGCAGATCGCAGCGTCGACGCACATTCCGAGCGGCGAACATTTTCATTGTGCGCTCCTTCGGCTGCGCGGCGATCTGATTCGACCGGGCTAGGCCCCAGAAAGAATCGCCGAGCTAAACATCACGCAATTTCACGTAACCCAGAGCCTCAAAAACACCGCGTCGCCCTTGCTGCGCCAGTCGAGGCAACCGCCATCTTGAAACTGGCGCTCTCGTTGGGGTCTGAGATCTCTCTAGAGCGTCCCGCAAGGCCGGCTAGCCAGCAACGCAAAATCCCCAGCGTTACGTGCGTGCGCAATACGCTAGCCCTTTTATTGCGTACTGCGCATGCGCACTCACGACCCGCAATTTCCTTGCGTACGCAAAGGTATAGCGTATGGTCCACTAAACCTGTCTAATATTACTCATGGGCAATAATTTTAACCCCCTTTCCCGCTTTACACATCATACCCCCCCCCCCCCCCCCCCCCTTCTTGACTAGCATCATGTTGGTCCAGGTGTGTGTCCGTCATTTCGCTTCGGAAGGCCTGTAGCTCTCATGTTTTGAACAGTGCACGTGTCTTGCTATAGAAAATAAGTTTTTGTCTTGCTTCAATTTCGCGTCATGACGCTTCCCCACCTTGCTCGCAGACGCTATGCAAGAAAACAAGAACAGGAAAGCTAAAAGGACTGCATACATATTCTGTTTATGTTGTATAGTCCTTTGGGTCGCCTTTTTATTTCGCATGGACAGGCGCTGAGAGACGCTTGTCGATGTCATGCGTGACCGTGGCTCATGCATGACGGAAAGGTAGAACACCGATTTCAGGATTGCGTTTTGTGGGATTGCAGTGCTCTTTGTCGATTTCACCAAGTATGACCAAAGCAGCCCGCATTGCCACCTTAACCATGTATCAACATCCTCGGAGCTATTTTAAAGGATACTGCTCAATGAAGTAAATGGCTACCCGAGCTGGCAAAAGCTTGGAACCAGACACTTAAACCCATCGGAAAGACGGCTGGAAAGCAATGGGGTGCCAATAGAAATGCCATCAGAATAATGACCGGCGCACTCACATCTAAATCTCTATACTTTAGTTGTGACTGAATTAACCTAAACACGACGTTAAGGAGAATCAAAGGATATTCAACAATTGTTCCCAGCACTACAGAAATACACGCCCCTCGGAGAACGACGAAAATAGGCGGGAATGAACAATATAAAAGAACAGGAAAGGTGCAGAATATCGCGCACTGTCAACGCATCGAGAAAACCAAACACGGCCGACGACTACTTGAGGTTATGGGCTACGTAACAAAAAAGATACCACCTGGAGGAAACCCTGGCAGCATGGAAACAAATTGAAATAACGAACCACAAGGGGAAACAAGGGACAGGTACAAGAGCTTTCGCTGTCGGGTAATATAATCAGTGGCTGGAAAAAGGTACACAAAAAACAGAAATAAAAGGCGAAGTCAATTACAAGAATGCTTGAGGGACGCGGCCGTTACTGTAGAATGAATAGACAAAACTGGGAGCACGTTTGGAACACAAAGCTTCCGGAGCGGATCTTAGTTAAAGAGGCCAAAATGTGAACCATCTTAAGGGGCAGCTCCCAGAGACATTAAAAAAGTTCTAAAATAAGGCTACAAAGCTTCGGTTTTTACTGACTCCAAACCGGCTTTTAGAGCGGTCAGATATAGTAGTACAAGAAACAGAGCAGATTAAAAAAAAAAATCAAGATGTTCAATATTAAACTCAGATTACAGGATTCTAGTTTAACAATTGAGTGGACACCCGGGCACTCTGCACGCCGCGAGGAGGCTCACCTCTCAAGCAGAAGCAACCGGTGAAACCCCAATTAACCCGGAAGGAAAAGCCGAAAAGTCCAAGGGAGAAATTAAACTCTGCCTCCAGTGCCTTCTGCTGACAGATTAAGACCCGATCCCACAAGGATACGAAAGTTGGGATGCTGTGCGACTAAAAATAATAATGACCAGGACAGCCTTCACACCGTCAAGGAAATCAACCTTCAGCAAAAAGGACGACGGAAAGACGCAGACCTCCCCTGCGTGCAAGGCATGCACCGCGAAATCGTTATTGGCGATGACACATGTACTTTGGACCTGCGTGAGCCTAGAATAATTTGAACAAGATGCGTGGCACTCACTATTAGCGACAGAAAATTTTGGTAGCTCCCTCCTATGATTCCCTTTCGTGACGTCGTTACCTTGCGAACAACAAATTCGATGGTGTTTGTTATTAGCATGGTGGAAGCTTGAAATCATTGCGCTCCGAAAGAAACACTGCCAACACCGTCCAAATAAAAGTTATTACATTACTCTTATTTCTGTTGATAATAATACCTTTGTTGACGTCATAGTCAGTATTCGGCCAATTCTGGAAGGTTGATTACAGCGACACTTTCGATCGCAATGGCGGTACCGCGGTGTGAGAATCACACTTCCTTGCTCCTATATGATCAGCCTCACAATAAGGCTGCTTGCTTCCTGACGTGGAAGCATGAAGTAAGGTTCTTATATCACTCTTATTTCGCAAAATTAGCCTTACTTACGCGGCGCAGACCCTAACGCGATCTGCTGTACTACGACGATAATTCAGAACAGATCCACTTTGGTGGTTACCATTGCGCCCCCTTTAGGTCGTGAAAGTTGCGAAGAGCAGCTGAAGACTGAACCCATGCCGGGGTACAGGAACAGTTCAAGAAGTTGGATTCCATAATACGTGATATAACGAGCTTTTGGGTCCATCACATCATAAAACGAAATCATAACCATAACCATTCCCCTTTTTCCATACAGCCCACAATCCCAGTCTCGCCTGCCTCAATACTCCCACGCCATAGGCAGGCGTACCTTTTATTCAATTAATGTGTTTCGTGAATGAATATTACCAACGCTTTTCACGCGTCCAACAATCCCTTGCTACTGTTCAAAACTGCCTCCACTCAGCTGACCACAGTCTCCTCTACTGAGTCCGCTAGGTTCTTTCTGTGGAATAGCTTCTTCATTCGACCCTATGCATTCTTAACCGAATAGAGGTGTGCACCCCTCGGTGGATATTTTATGGTATTGATTCACCGCTCCTCCAAGTATGCTCCCAAGCGGCTGCCTGATTGACGTGACAGCGATATTGCTGGAACATGAAGCAACCGTCCGCGAACTGCCCGACCAGTATGGACAACCTGACCAGGTTCAAAACGTCAATATATTGTGTTCTATTGAAGGCTGCACCGAGCCTGCGTAGCGGTTTCAGTCCCTGGCTTGTCACTGCACCCTAAAAGCATATTGTGGACAGCTCGCTGGCGGCCAAGTCGGGGAAGCTCATACAAACGAAGCTCTGAGCTGTCACAGGAGACCACATCCCGGCGTCATGCAGGCGCTGACGGATGATGGTCTTTGAGGTTCTTATGCTTAGGCAAGTTTTTGACCTACCGATTTCCATAAGCGGCTCATCGCAAATTGCCACCTCGATTAGGAGGTTCTGTACTTTAGACGTTCTACGAGAAGGTCGCCCTCTAGGTGCAACGTCAGTGCGTACTTAACCTAAAAAAGGCCGTTTATGATACGATCAACCATTTCCCGGCTTACTCAACTAGTTGCCGCATTTGCTGACTTCGACAATCTTGCTTGTGAGAGCCCCATTATTTGAACCCTAATTTCACATGGGATCAGAGAGGGCATATTAAAATAAACAAAAGCTTAATCAATGTCGCTTGTACCAAGTACGGAATACCATATTGAATGCAAAAATGATGGCGAAAATAGCACGGCAAATGCTAGTGTAGATAAAATTAGCCTGTATGAATTTCTTGAAAAGTTACTCCTGTGCCTGCAAGTTTGTGAAACGCAGGCATTTAGAGAAATGCATGACCGTTAAGGAAACTGAACCATAAGCTGCAAGGGATGGAGAAGAGCGGCCTATTGTTTTTTTTCACATCGTCCCTCGCACTAATGATCGCCGCACCAGATAACTTAAGTCACCAATTCCCTTTTTTACTAGCACCACGGTGACCCAAACACAAATATAAACGGCAGCTAGTTTGCATCACATGCATCACATCTGCATCACATGGGCTTGGCCTTGACCTCAGCCTTATACTACCTTGAGAGCCAGGCAGAAAAAAGCGGCCGTTCAGCCCAATAATCTTTGAAAAACTAATTTCATCAATTATTTATACCGAACGGTACTTTAAATCGTAATTTCTTCAAAGTACTAATCAACCTTTTATTTGGGTCCGCGAGCTTTAAGCGTTCATAAAATGAAAGTGAAACGAACTCTTGCTGCGTGTCGCAGCTTTACCCTTTTTCCAGGGCTGAGCTGGAAAACGGCACCGTGCGGTTCTCGGGACTGTCCGGCTACATGCTGGATCTTCTTCAACAGAGCATGGGATTTAGGTGCGTTTTTGACCGTTTCTTAACACCCGTTTTAGGGACTAGCACCGGCGCTTAGACGCCTCGTTTAATCTACCGGAAACTGGAGGGTTCACCACGTCTTCAAATGTAGTCACTCGAGTTACTCTTGATGGCTTTATAAATGTGTCATAGATGTGCCTGCCGTAGTCCTGTATATGGCAGGGCAGCAGGGGTGGAGGGTGAAAACGCGTGTTCTACACTAGGTCACTCTGCAGTAAGACAGCTCACGAAAGCCTCACCAACCAGAATTAGGGGCGCTAGGATGAAAGCGAGCTTCACGTCTGCTCGCATTTCTTAGCCAGTATTTCTACAAAGAACCACCAGGACCGCGACATCTGGCAGCATGACACGCCGGCTCTTGTGACGTAATTTGTCACCCCTTTGGAACCCTTGGGATGCATTGGGGGAAGAAGGCGTTCAAAACACAAGTCAAACACGCGCTCGAGGTACCGAATCTAAACTTTTCTTAAATAGCGTTTTTTCCTGGTGAGCTTTAGCTATGTCCCAGTGAAGCACCGATAAATTAATTTATCGGAACGTCATCAGCTAGATTGAGTGAGGGCTTTAGTGGTCAAGCCCGCTGAGTATAGGGGCTGAAATATAGTTTATTCTCTCCATTCAATGTGTGTGTTTGGGGAGGGGGGGGGCAATTGAAAAACGTATTTTACATCAAAGTAAACATAAGCGAGGCATTTTTTACCTTAACATGAGACGCCGAATTCCTCACAAAATTGGCATTCAACTGGAGGCAACTATTTGCGTAAACAATATTCGCACACAGTTCCTTCAATTACCTACTACTCAGGTATGCCATGCAATTTTATACGGTAACCCCCCCCCCCCCCCCCCCACTAAAAAAAAGAAAAAGACTTCCTGTGAATCCTAAATCTGCACCTAACGCCTGCCTAATACAGCTTAGCCCGACATTTAGCTGTGTGCAGAGATCTGCCAGCCGGAGACGTCTAGAATGCTCCCTGTTAAGATATGGCTAAGATTTTCATCCACGGCATTTTTTAGCATCAAATGTTTTTTATTACACCTTATTACACCGAACTATTTTTCCGGATTCTTTCGGAGGGCATTTCACCTCATAACGCAGCCAGCCCGCTCTCGATAGCTGGCAGCATTAAGCATGTATGGGCGATTTCCATATTGAGCGCTTGATGAAAATTCTTTGATGAATGATGGGGTAAAAGGTTAGGCATTAACGACACAATTGTACATCTGCAAAATAAATAACGCACTTTTAATACGCAGGGTGTATTTCATAGTTTTACCAATTTGGTTTAAGAAAGCCGTGAAAGCTACACTAGTTGGGTATTTGCAGCCGCGTTATACTGCCAGGGGACATAATATAAGGGCTAATTGTCACGATAATTCATATAGCTTATTAGTAATTGATGAATAACTTTTATTTATTGAGAATAAACATATGGTTCTAGATAAAGGCTTGTTGAGCGCGATCGTAGATCAGTAAATTAGTAAATTCTAGAAATATTTGGAACGCGTGGGATATGCCGTGGTGCGCTAAATTCCCCTCGTGCAACAGGTGCAAGGCCCGCGCCGTGAAACCGCGGACAACACCACCGCGGGCTTACCTTCTGTGTTTTCGCGCCGGCAGCCTTGGGCTTGTTTGTGAGGGTGCAACATGGATCACCAACTAGCCCAAGTGCATACCCTTCTACAGCTTTGGGTTTATTGCACGTTAGGGAATCTTAGCGCACTACCTGCTTCCCTCGTGCTCCACTTTTTTTTCTAAGTTTGTGACTGGAACCATATGTTTATTTTCACTTATTAAGAAAGACAATACCAAGTTTTTTGTTAAATATTCGACATAAAGAGATCATTAGCTCATAATAATATGTCTCCCTGGCCATATAACTCACTTCCAGAAACCACGATAGTTTAGCCAGTGCGTTTTTTTTCTTTACAATCTGTAAATCCTAAGAAAAGAAACACGTTGTTAAAAGTATAGTTAAGATGCTTTTACATCTATATCTTTGGGTGGCCAGCTTCACACGTACATTAACTCTGCTGCTGCCGCCAGCCGTCGCTAAAAAAAAAAAGATTAATAGCAACACATGATAAGAATACAGGATGCAAACATGAAGTTTTATAAGTGTGATCCTTCTCCTTCGGGGGAAAATGTAAATACGTAAATAGGTAAATACCAGGGTATGTATAGCTATAATAATAATCTCTTGCTGTAAAATATAATCATCAAAAAAAAATAAAAAGAAAAACAAAAATTACAATGCTCTCTGCCTCCCCCCCCCCCCCCCCCCTCAAAAAAATAATTAAGGCGACAGACAAATAAGAAATAAAATGAAAACATACATGAGAACGCCAAGATACGTAGAAATACATAACTAATTTTAAAAAGAAAATCAATGAAAGAGAATAAAATTTTAACATTGTTTCCAATTCATTTTCTTATATATTCCAGTACGAAATTTTTAAAGAAGACAACTTCCTCGTCGTCAAGAACACAGAAGACTAGAGGCAGGACCAAGCGGAAAAACAATTAATAACTTAATACCAAAGGAAAAAAAAAACGAAACACAAATACTCATAATTGCTCGCAAGAATCTCCAAGTTCGTTCCAATGCCAACGTTCAGCTGTCTCCCTGTTTTTCTTTTTAATTGGATTTAAGGACTAAAGAAACGTTTGGTCAATTACGGCCCTCATTTTTTTATATTATATTGGATCAAACCTGTTATACCGTCAGGTGGTGCAGGTAGAGAGAAACAGTTTATTTTTTTTATCTCTCACTTAGAAATTGAGTAATTGAGCCCACTCAAATTATACAGTAATTATTCAAATCTTTTTGTAGGCTTTTCAGTATTATTTTAAAAATACCGCGAAAGCTACCGTACCGCTCTCTGTGCAGCGCAGTTACATGGCAGTGGGGACATCAAATAGGGGAATTATTCTAACTATAAGTCCTCTAACTCACTAAAATTTAGTAACAATTTTTTTTACTATGTGAAAATAAGCGTATGGCTTGGCTCAGAAGCTAGCTGAGCGTCATCCCAAAACCACTGAATCAAAACGTTTAGAAAGACTTTGAACACATGGGGATGCCCGGTAGCGCAGTGAAGTCGTCACTCGTTCAGCAGGCTCAAAGCTGACGACTCGAAAACACGGATGTTGGCACGCGGTGGTGTTGGCCGTCCCCAGTCATCTCTTTGACAAATGCTGGATCGCGTTTGCCCGCTCCGCGAATGCGGCCACTGACGGCCATTCTGTTTGGTAGAGTTATATTACCTCTAGCCAAGGTACAGCTGCTGCAGCCGCTATCATCCATACATGGCAGACAGCGTAGTGGCAGTTGTGGGGGCAGGCTGCCATCAAAATAGCGTGGGTGATAATTCGTGCTTGATCGAAATTGTTTGACGAAAGATATTTTTGAAACCCTACGTGAACGGTAGCCCGATCTTTGAGGACCCGGTGAAACTCTCACGAAATCTCAGCAAAGGGGAAAAGCAGCACAGCACGTATCGAAAGTCGCATCGAAAGAAGCATCGAAAGAAGCATCGAAAGCAGACGCCGGTACTATGGTGCCTGGAACGCGTCTCCGACTGGTGTGTTTACCGCGGCCAAAAAAGTGGTCCCTCGATTTCCGCCTGATGACGTCATAAAAGTGTCATGTTGTCGCCGGTCGCGACCCTGGCGGCGTCCCAATAGTTGTAGTACAAATAGCAGACGCCTGTTCTGCTGCATGTCGCTCTCTACTGTGACAGTCCACGGAAGCTAGAGCAGCCGGAAGTTGGGACGCCTAAAGGGACGCCGCGACGACAGCGACACTTGTGTTTGCTCGTGCTTTTCGCCAGCATTTCTACGGCCAACCGCCAGGATCGCGACAGGCAACAGCATGACACTCGCGTCATTTGTTGCCACATTGGGACCACTTTTGATGTATGGGCGGGATAGGACGCTAAACACACCAGTCGAAGACGCGATCTAGGCACCATACCTGTACGGAGCAGGGTGTAAGATAGACAGGTGGGGAAATGGCCCAGAGAAGCCTACAGCAGTGCCGTGACCGGATTGTGTACTCGTCTGCTTGTGGGTACCCCCGTTTTGCGACAGATGGCGCTGCGGCGAGAGGAAAAAAAATTGGAATCGGATTTGCTTGGAACTCTATGGGAGAGTGCATAAAATAGACCGAGAGCACGACAGTCCTCCATTGAAAATCCATGAGAAACCATCTCAGGCAGTTTAGCCGGTCGCCACCGGTCGCCCACCCGGAGTGAGAGTTCGTGGTGCTCCACATGCAGGGTGCGGCCGTAAAAACTTTCAAATTTGGGACGCCTAGCAAAAAACGAATTTCAAACGTACATACCTGAAATTGGGCACACGAACGTCGTTTATTCCAAAGTTTTTTGTCTATTTTTTTCAGACGTCAACTCTGGACTAGCGAATTATTAGAAAGATAACAAAAATGGCAGACGTGCATTTCCTATGGCCTATACCCGCCCGTTCGCCGTCTGCTATCTAATTCGCGACGCCGCTCCCAGATGGCGCACTGAACGCAAAAACGAGGGAAACGCCGCACGAAAGGCTGGTGTCGGGCGAGATAATCGCGATAAAAAGTGATTTTACCGAAATATGTGAACGATTATGCCCTTTTACTTGAAATTTAGAAACTGGCGGACGCCCTCGTTTAATAAAAATATGTTCTAAAGCAGACGAACGTGTGTCTTCCTTTGTCGTCTGCTTATCTGTTGACACGTCCGTTCCCGGTGAAAGCTCAACTTTGGAATCAAGAGTGCCGCTGCTGAGGCATCTTGATGGTTCCTATTTATTGTTTTTGTTGCACTACCTTCCGCAGTTATTATCAAAATATTTTCCGCGCCGCCCTGCCATGCCGCAATACTCGGCAAGTGAGTGTGCCCAGGCAGTCAAGTGGTACGTGGAGCGGAACTCGGTGGCCACAGCACAACGAAAATTTCGCACTGCATTTCATCAACGCCCGCCTTCACGCCCGACTGTTTTGAGTTGGGCGGATCGTTTTGTGAGTGGAGAAGACTTTAAAAAGAAGAATCCAGTCAGTGAACGTGAGAGCCTGCTGAAAAATGAGGAGCTCATTGAAGCGGTGCTTGCTGTCTTCGAGAGCGACCCGCAATTGTCAACAAGACGAGCAGCTGTAAATAAATGATCTCGTCGCATCATGGTGTCTTCTTGCTTGCATGACGATCTGTCAGAACTTGACTCGAAACAGGTAATTTCAACAATCGTTCATATATTTCGTTCAAATACCTTTCTATCGCGATTATCTCGCCCGACACCAGCCTTTCGTGCGGCGTTTCCCGCGTTTTAGCGTTCAGTGCGCCACCTGGGAGCGGCGTCGCGAACCATATCGCAGACGGCGAACGGGCGGGTACAGGCCATAGGAAATGTACGTCTGCCATTTTTGTTATCTCTCTAATAATTCGCTACTCCAGAGTTGACGTCTGAAAAAAATAGGCAAAAAACTTTGGAATAAACGACGTTCGTGTGCCCAATTTCAGGTGTGTATGTTTGTAATTCGATTTTCGCTAGGCGTGTCAAATGTGAAAGTTTTTACGGCCGCACCCTGTAGATGGCGCCACAGAAAAAGAGAAAACCGAGAAGGACACAATCCGGTCGCTCATTTGGCTTTCGTTTCCCCACCTGTCTATCTTACACCCTGGTACGGAGTCTGTTTTTGAAGCGAGCTGCGCTGTTTTTCCCCGATGCTGCGCTTTCGTAGAACTTTCGCCGGGTCCTCAAAGATGAGACTACCGTTCACGCCAGGTTTGAAGAATCTGCTTCGTCGAACAACTTCAATCGAGCACGAAATATCACCCACTGTACAGTGTACTAGATCTACGGCTATTTTCTGGCAGCCTGCCGCCATTGCGCTGTCCGCTACGTTACTATGATAGCTAGAGATGATATAACCTTACCAAAAAGATGGCCGACCGTGGCCGCATTCCCGTCCATAGGTGGAGCTGGTCAAACGCGATCCAGAAAATAGACGTAGAGACCAGCGGCCGTCCCCGTTTTCGCACCGCTATTCTCGCGCGTCTTGCACAAGTGGGAACTTTAGCGCACCCCTGCATTTCTCACGCGCTCCAACTCTTGCGAAAGTTGACAGATTTAGTGTTCTTCTTTTACACTCAGGCAATTCCATATTGGAACCGTATGTTTCTTTTCACTAATTACAAAGTTAATAACCAAATTTATTTAATTATTCGACTTATCGTGAGGATTAGCCAATAATATGTATCCTCCTGTTTGTCTAACTGAACTGCACAAACCACCTCAGTGTAGTTTACAAAGTTTTTAAACATCTCCGTAAAAAAAAAAAAAATATTTAAAGTATATAGATTATTATGAGGTCCTCACGTCACGCCGCAGCGGTGGCACTGCTGTTTGCGGTGTGCATGCTCAGACTCTTCTCTTCACGTGAATCTCTGGTTTCTGCGCACGCGCATTGCCCTCCTCGTTTTAGTAAAAGCCGGCTTATTTGTAAACAGCGCGTTGGCCTTCCGTTTTTCATTCAAACTAGGATAATTTTGGGTTATTAATGTTTGCCACTGGTGTCGACCTATAACGCGACGTATTCTATGGAGGTTTGTTAGAACGGCGTCCTCAAACACTCAAATTTCACCGTCAGTTTAGCTACGCGGCCACTGTGGTGGAGCTTGAGTGTTCCTGCTCGTGCGAGAACCTCAGTGCGGCTCGGAATACAACGGAACAAGCCGTATCCGTCACTGCCACCGGCCCCCTTTTACGGTACTCCTGTGACGCATGCGTCACGTCACGCGTAGGTCGAACGCTGGGAGCGAAAGTCAGGGCGGATAGTAGACGCCTTGGTTCGTAAAACTCTCAGGCTGGAAACTAAAGGCACCTCTTAAGCCGAGGTCACACTGCTCATACATCGTACAAAAAGCAGTGTGCAAACACGAGTCAGCGCAATATCCGTGGTTCGAAGGCCGCGTGCCACGTTTTCTCCTTGAACTCATTGCTACGCGGCATTTGAAACACAAATCTCGTGGTGACTCGCGTTCCAATCAGTTTGCAGACTGTCTTTCATGTGTTGTTAGACCCTTTTAATGGCAAACGCCACAAAGCGGTGCTCCAGTCTTCGACGTCACAGAGAACTTCCGGTTCATAAAATGAATGAAAAAAAAAAAGCCTTTTACGTTGCTGCTTGAAATGCCTATGAAACTTTTGACCACCGTTTTTTTTTTCAGGTAAATGACAAAAGAGCGAGGCAGCGCGGATCTGTAAAAATGCTTCGTATATTCTTGTAGACCAACTTGCCTCTTCCAGGACGTTCAACTGTTTTAGTCAAAGGGCCTCGTTAAATCTCTAACTTCTTTGTCCGTGTAACATTTCTGCTGTCTAGCACTGCTGACATAAGCAAGCTCGACAAGCTTGCAAAGATGGAGTGACCGGAATTCGCTTGGGACGCAAACGGCAGTTCATGTTTGTAAACAGTAAAAGGGTCTTAAAGCAGTGTGGTCCCGGCTTTATGCTACATTCATGCTGCCTTTCAAATCGCAACCGGAAAGCGGATCTGCTCGATCTCATCATCAACTGCGCGTGAAACTGCACTGAATCCCTAAAGGCTGGTTCACATATTTGCAACGGTTGCGTTCGCATGCAACCGAAACGACCGTAACAACCAAAACACCGTAAAAACCGTGACTCATGGATGGCTTCGCGAACCTACTTCTTGCATCGCTTGCCATGCTGCGTACGGCGAACACTTGTCCCGGTGACTGTCGTTACAGTCGTTTCGGTTGCATGCGAACGAAACCATTGCAAATGTGTAAAGCAGCCTTAAGGGAGGCTGTGGTTTAAGCAACCGAGTTTGCAACCGCTCCTCGAATGTGGTTTAGCTGCCAGTGTAAATGAGGCATTAGTAAGGCATGCAAATCGGATGAAGTATACACGCCAAGTGCAAAATGTTGGTGCCAAGCAGCCATAATGCCCGGGTCCCACTAGATTGACTGATAGCAACAACCGCCACCGGCAAATCTTAAGCACGTACATCGTGTTCACCAAGATACCTTGACAGGCTTTCAATCTATCAGTGCTCGCGAAGTAAAGGCCGGTTCACGCATACAGCGGAGCGCTCAGTTAGCGCTTCATGAGCGCTGGAAGCAGCGCTCATGTGGCACCGACCTACGAGTGACGTAGGGCTCGGCTAGCGCTTCACAAGCGCTCCAGTAGGCGCTTGGTTGGCGCTCCAGAAGCGATTCAGTAGGCGCTCGGTTAGTGCTTCAGCAGCGCAGTGTAACCGCTTATTCGCACTGGAAGCGGATCCGCGTTCGCAAAGCGGTTGCGAACGCGGTTGTATAGAGATCCAGTACGATTGCACGCGCACTTGATGTCATCGAGTGCGGGTAGAATTGTACTGGATCTTTATACAACCGCGTTCGCAACCGCTTTGCGAACGCGGATCCACCCCCAGTGTGAATGAGCGGTAAGCGCTCTCACGTGCTCGCTGCTGTCGAACAGCGCGTGCACGGCGATTCCGTTGTTGTTTTTCCTTTGGTGGTGAAAGAAGAGGAAGTAAAAGAACCGCTTTCCAATCAAAGGGTCCAGCAGACGATCCAGAGTCATGAACTCTGAGCGACTAATTGATTGGGCACGACCTCATCGCTTTCTATTAGATACGCGTCACCCTGGTTTCAAAGACACACAGTTAAAAAAAATCACCTTCGGAAGACCTCTGTGTCTCGGTCCCTCAGCCTGAGAACAAGGCTCGCCGGGGACCCGTCTGTATCTCGGTTGCGAAAAATTTCGCGCGCCCAGAAGATTCTTCTGGGCGTTAAGTCGTCCACACACATACACACTAATTGCTTATGTAAAAGCATTTGTCGCGTTTCTATTTCAGCGTCCCACATGTCCGCCATGGTACTTGTGATGCACACCCAACTACAGGAACCGGAACTGCAGTGCACGCGCTAATTCACAGCAGTAACCGCCGTAAAAGAAGCGCCAACAAGGTGCTACTCAAGCGCTAAGATTGCGCTACAAATTCGGTAATCGTTCGCTATATTAGAACTAAGCCACGCGCTTGGAAGCGCCACATGAGCGCTCTCTAGAGCACTCACGTAGCGTCAACTTAGCGCTCCGCTGTATGTCGGAACTGGCCTTAAACTCGAGTGATTGCTAGCCTGCCAAATATACATTGGCATGCTTGCTGCATCTGCTTCACGTTGGTCAGTGTTAGTTGTTTTTATTTGTTGCTTTAGTGGGGACTGGACCACCCGAGTCTCGTTACACGACAGATAGAAGCAATCGACACCGACGTGCGGCACGCACGCGAAGGTACCTATGGCAGACTTGCAATTTCTTGGTGCTCGTGGAGTAAACACGAGTGAATGCAAGCCTACCAAGGATACCTTTGTGTGCTTTATGCTCGTGCCTGCTGCTTGTTGGTGTCAGGTGTTTTTGCCCGTCGCTCTAGAACGACTCGGCCTAGAGTTCCTGTAGAGGCTCCCTACGGAAGCCAGAGTTGCGCGTTCATCCCCGTAGCGCCGTCTTTCCTGCACGGCATGTTGATCCTGCTCTTCACGTGACTGAATTCGACGAATAGCGGCGCCGCGCGTTCGAGGCGCGCGACACGCTCAAAAGCAGGGGTACGTACTGTCGGGACGCGTGCAACGTCTACTTTCCTGCATGGCATTTGATCCGGATCCTCACGTGATCGGATCACGGCGAGTAGCGGCGCGGCGGCACGTCGAAAACAGACGCACAACTCTGTCTCCCGTTGGGAGCCTATACAGGAACTCTAACTCGGCCATCAAAACGTGTTGTTGAGTTTGTTGTATTAGCGGCGAGATGTTTTGGTGGCGCCCTCCTACGGTTTCCTCTCGTGGCGTCATTATCTCACGAACTAGATCGACGGTGTTTATAATTAGCATAGTGGAAGCTTGAGATCATTGCGCTCTGAAACGAACACTGCCAACACCGTTAAAATTAAAGTTCTTGCATCGCTCTTATTTCTGTCGATGAGAAAACCTTTGCTGACGTCATAGTCACCATTCGACCAATCGTGGAAGGCCGACCACAGTGACGCCTTTGATCGCTCACGTCGCCAATAGCGCCAGCACCTTGCTGAGGGCAATATGACTTTTGCGTTGATTGCAATTACGGAGCTTCTGCTTGTTTCTCTGCTCAATCGAGCGTCCGGGCCCCAAAAATATGGGCCAATGGGAGACTGACCGTGTCAAACAGGCTGAGAAAGTGGCCTTTTTTTTTTCTCTCTAGGTACAAGGGCATTCTACCTCCTGACAGCGTCTGGGGTGGAAAGAATGCGGATGGTGAATGGGCGGGCCAGATTGGGATGGTCGTACGAAATGCAAGTACACCCAAACTGCATTGGCTCCGCGTTAGCTTGATCATTGATCCAGACTTGGGCAGTGCACCTACTAAAGAGTTGGAACTGATCAGTCGGTGGCTTTTAATTCACAAATTAGTTGGGTATTCGGTCTAATGCGTAGGGTATCAATGTTATAAAAGCGTTCCAACGTTTATTTATTATTTAATATTACTACATCTCCGGATAGAGATAGTATAGGGGTGGTGAAATAGTAGTGCAAGCAAAAAACAAAAAACGTAACAGTGTCAGAAGCGTTATGACATTACATTATGCATTTCGGGAAACAATTTATGAGAGTCTTATGTTCTTAAACGTGTACTTGCTCAGATATTTGCGTTTGAGTTTGAGGGAGGGCCTTAGGACAGCGTATTGCTGCTTTCTACAAGATCGTTGCTATTAAAACCGATGTCCGCAAGACGCGTTATGACATTGGTTACAATCAGAAGAAAATATCTGAAACAGTGTTTACAAATGCAGAAACGTTGCAGTTTTAACGAGGTGATTTTGTTTTATTCTTGCACGACACAAGGGGGCACAAGCTGATCTTTTGCTGTGAAACAAGCCAGACAAATCGGTGCCTGCAAATAGAAAGCTCAAACCTCAGCAGATCAGATTCACCGTGTGTAATTTCAAGACTTTCTCTTCCTGTAAAAAAGCGAACAAGACACTTGCCGAAATTAACGACGAACTCATCCGCAGACGATCGAGTTAGCGACACTATTTACTTGTGGCGCCATCTCCCGATAGGTACATCGAGCAGGAAACGCACTATGCTGTCTGCTCGCGACGCCTATCGCGCCTATTTCAAGTAAATAGCGTCGATAACTTGGTCGTCTGCAAGTGTGCCCAATTTTGGCATTGGTAAATTCATTGCTATCGTTAAAAAAAGAAAAAAAAAACGAACAAATTACGCTGTGAACTTTTTTACGGTTAACCTCACCTGATCAATGCCTATTCGGTAAAAGCTTGAGCTTTCTATCTGCAGGCGCTGATTTTTCTGGCTCGGTATAAAGTGGAAGAACTGCATGTGCCACCCTATTCAGTCAAATGCCATGGGGTGATGTGGCAGAAGTAAATAAGTGGAATGAAAGCAAAGGTTACACTCTCTACAGATATCAGATTGCAAGCTAAGCAATCATTGAAAAGTCACAAACACGGTAGCTTGTTTTTGTTTTATCATGAAAGATGATTGTATGCATGGTGTAGCATTTTTTCATCCGGACAGGAACCTGTCATAGCATGGCATCGAAAGGGGTCGAGAAGGTTCGTGTTATGCCTTCCATAGAGCTCTCCGTGAGCGAACTGGATCTTTTTTATTTAGTTTTTAATTGTTCAGATTCTGTAGTCATCTATAGCAATGAGAGTCTCGGGCATAATTTTCCTGTCAGATTCATAACTAACACACTACTCTTGTTTTTCGGCACCAGTAGCCTGGTAGTTTCGTCACCGCACGCGTCACAGTTAACTGTGACGCGTGCGGACGCGCACGCTTGCGCGTGTATTTGTGCTTTCTCTTCGTCAGAATTTTCCATAGTGACCTTTCCAGCGCTTATCATCTGGAGAAAACTTCCGAGTCATAAGGCTGCGCGTGTTAGCCTGGCGTCTAATATTTCGCGGTCAAGACCTACTGCTGATGCTCAGAGTGCGTGAACAAAGATAATGCCGCGCGCGGGGCCATTCTTGCAAGAATATATGTTTTTGCTCTTACATATATAGATCAAGGCATCATTCGGTCAGCGGTCCCATTTTGTTCCCAAATACTATTAAGTATTTAAAGAAAGGATAGCGTGTAGTGTACCTTCGCGCACGGCGGTACCGTGGACGTGGCCTTTTAGGTGGCACTTCGATCAGCGCAGGAGTCGGACCTGGCCCTTGGGCCGGTGACTCCTACGGAGCAGACTTTCTCGGTAGCAGGGCCCCTCCCGTACTACTTCGACACCGAGGCCGGACACGCGGCGGGAAGACTCTCGAGCCACGCCACCAATGTCTTCGGATACATCGGTGGCTTCGACGCACAGGTATGCCAGGCAGAAGGCCAAAAAATGCATGAGGGAGTGCATGAGATCTGACCGTTGGTTTGATGACATGTGCCCTTAATTCTATAATACGGCAATGATATGGTCAATAGTGTCATATAAAATGACTAATCTTGATATGATAGGCTAATCCTTTTGTTTGCAGGCGTGAAATTTAATTTGATGTGCATGGTATTTCTAAACTACTAACCAAAATAAAGCAACGTTTACCGACTGGTAACGAGGAGATTCCAAAAACTGTTTTAGAACCTTGTGCTAAAATTATTTCTTTAACTCTGTCATTATACTTACTGTATACTTAAAGGAGCTGTGCAACAATTTTTGTACTGTGCACAAATACCGCTTAAAACGGATCCCTAACGTTAATGACCTATGAAACACGCGTTCGTTTTTCACCCCACGCAATAGAAGTCCCAGTAAACAATTTAAGAAAAACGAGCAGCGTTCACCCCCTCAACTCGCAGCCAGAACAAGCGGCCACGTGATCTGGAGCCGATTATATGCCGCCAGTGTTGACCATAGCCACGCGCTGGGGTTGGCAAAGTGCAGGACACGCGCTGAGTTGCAGACATTGTTATGGCTCGGCTGTTGTCGTCGTTGCAGCGATTGGACACGGGTCACAACCCGAATGCTTCTCGAGCTAGCAATTGTCACGAGCCCAAGTCGAGTGCCCACGCAATGCTCGGGTCCAATCTATGAACTGCATTCAAATATCGTCACTTGGGTGTACTGTGATCCCCGAGTTACGTCATCAAATTTCGCAAAGGAGAGATTGAATGAAAATGATCGCTTTTGTCCTTGAAATTACACCGCAACAAAGGAGTTTCTTGGCCAGTGGCGTTGCGTGTGAGTATCCTTGAGTCCCAGGTGTGCCAGTAAGCTCGTGTAGAGAGAAAAACATTGCAATTGAATATCGTTACACAGCTCCTTTAAATTCTGATTCTTTACCACTTGACTGGAAGCCCTCAAATTTTGTCCCGATTCACAAGTCTGTTGCCAAAAATGTGGTTGAGAACTACAGGCCTGTTTCTCTCACAAGCAAATCCTGTAAAACAGTGGAACACGCAGCTTACACCAGTCTCATAAATCATCTAGCTATAATTATTTATTTTATTCCGAAACCACATGGTTTCCGCTCCAGGTCATCCTGCACCACGCAGTTAACGGAATTTTATCCTGATATAGCACTGTAATTCGGAAAAAATGAAGCAGGCCGACTGCACTATTTTCAGACTTTCAAAAGCATTCAGCGTGGTTCCTTATGCTCTACTCTCGTTTAAACTTCAGAAACTTAATTTTGACCCTAAATGTTTTTGTTGAATACGTGACTACATGATTTCTAGAAAACAACCCGTGGTAATTAACAAAATCTAGTTCCCCCATGTAAAAGTTACATCTGGGCCTGTTTTCTCGAACGCGAACCGTGGGTTAAAGTTAATTATTGTCCCTAGAAGGGCGAATTCTAGGTCACGTGACTGGGAGAGCAGGGGCGCCGAGGGAGGAGCAGTTCCTACAAGCAAAATGGCCGCGACGTCGCTTAATGAGGGCTAATAGTTCTGCTTGGTTCTGCTGAACATTCATTTCGATCCGGCTATTATATTAATGACGCACCATCAGCTTATTAGCACGTCAAGCAAAGCGGTAGTTCAGAGGGACTACTAAACTAACCGACGGCACAATTCCGCGAACGCATCACTCTTCAGCAGTCCGGGATCCAAGACATATGACGGTACATAAGCCTTGCTAGTGTTTTTATGGTGAGTAAAAAAAATGTTTTGCGAACGGGTGTTGGTATAGGCCCGTAGCTCTTAAGTTTTGAGCAGCGCTCCAGGCGAGCAAAATAGAATATTTGGCTCGCGTTTCGAACGTTGGTCATCACGCTTCCCCACTGCAGTGTTTTTTTTTTTTTTTGTACTCCGTTCCATTCTAAGTGCCAGCGTAGCAGAGTCTACAAGAGCGAGCTCCGAGCTTGCAGTGTCCCTTTTAAGCACGCGCGCTCGTGCAGCGCGAGCATCGTTCAGGGAAAGATGTTTTTGCAAGTAGCCTCGGCTTCGCTATCATGTAAATTGAGACATACGGGTTCACGGAAGCTATAAAGAACGCAATGAAATAATAAAGCTGGTTGGGACGCCGAGGCCGCGAGCCGCATAATTATTTTTTTAATTTTTTTTAGACGTTTTGTTATCGCGCATTTAGAGATGCTGACAAATGCTTGCATTCGAACGTGGCACGTGCAAAATCTAACGTTACAGCGCCACCTGGATAGTGCTGCCAGCATAACATGGTCGCGTCTTGCGGAAGTGCTCGCGCCCCCTGCCCGAGAGCAACGGGTCTATATATTTATACTAACACGTTTAATTTGTTACACAATGCACACCGACTCGTGAGCAGCGATTACTTTGCGGAGGAAGGGGGTTATCCTCGATAAAGTCTTCGTTCCGGGTCAACAGCTGGGACATTGTACTGTTTTTTTTTTCTGTTCGTAGTGCGCCGACAGAATGCCGACAGCATCGAGGTTTCTACATATCCCCGGTGGCGAGCAATTCAACGGTGACGATAAGCTTAGCTTATCGTCACCGGTGGATCGGTTGGGCAAACGGAAGAGAGGGCAAACAGTTGAGATCAGCAGGAATCACAGAAACGCGCGTCTAAAGGAACAAAAACGAGAGTACCGCACCGGCGTTGCCAGACTGGAAGGCACACGGGAAAGCTAGGCGTTGTTTATGACGAAACATTTTGAACGAAATGTTTCTTACATTTTCGAATATTCGTCGACAAGCTCTAGCATAGTAGCAAAAATGTCTTCGTACCATCTGAAGCAAATAAATTGGTCTTTAAGTACATTATTACTATATTTTGACTTAAAATACATACTACATCGATGACAACCAGCGGAAAAAAGAGGATAAACGAAATGACTGGCTTGTTTCACCGATAGATGGCGCATCTTACTGCCCAATCAAAAATAATTATTGTTGTTCTATATTCAGCCGTTACTTACAGTACCTAGGTACTTTTTCCTTCCTAGGCACCGTGGTTTACCAAAATGGGTTTACCATCGCTTCGAGAAAACCGGCCCTGGTGTCCCGCAGGAATATGTGCTCGGACAACTCCTGTTTTTATTTTTATATTAATAATATGGTCCAAAATGTATCGGTGGATGATCTTATAAAATTTCGTTTAAACTCATGTTGAAATATTTTTTGAAAAAGTAATACTTCGTTGAAGTTACAGGAATTAGTCAGGCGAGCTGGTTACGGATAGACTTGGTGGTCCTGGAGTGAAGGGACAAAAAGGAACGCACATACACGACGCTCCGAACTCAACTATATATGTGTTAGAAAAAAGACATCCTGAAAAATACACTGAAAAAAAAATTAAAAATTAAAAAAATATTACAATCAAATTTTCAAGAAAAAAAGACAAAAAAATAATTACAGCGCTATGGAGGAGGAATAAACGTCTTTATTTGTCTTCAAAAGCTAGCCCATCTGGCTAGGGGAGGCCGAAAGCCCCACCCGGGGTAAGGGTGCAGGGGGCCCGGTTGCGGACCTGCCTGTCCCTCAGTTCCCGAGCCTTCTGAACGGCCCATCGCTGTCCTTCCAGTGTCGTATCCTTGACTCCGGCGTCCAACATCTCAGGCAACGTTCCAGGCGCGCCTACCGGACTGCAGTCCCACAACACGTGCATGACCGTAGCCTTTTCCCCACATACAACACACGCATCCGTTCTGTACACGTCCGGAGCCATATACCGGCCCAACACCGGCGTGAAGATGCATTTCACTTGAAGCTGCCTTAGAAGGACGGCTTCCTCTCTGCTTAGGTTCTCGTGCGGAGGGGGATACACCCGCCGCGCTTCTCGTTTCGCTCGTAATACTTCCCCGTAGCCCACCGGAGCGAACACCGCCGCCCCACCGAAAGCCCGGCCTAATAACTCTCGGGCCATTCGGTCAGGAGCGACATTGCCGCCCATGTGCGCAGGGGTCCACACCACTTCCACCTCGTTACGAGGTTTGCACAGCTTGGCGACTAGAGGCGGAACACGACCGCGCGCGTACCCCCTCACCGCAGTCATCGAATCGCTTAGCACTGCTTTAACCCCTGGCAGGGAAACCGCTATGCTTATGGCAATTCCTTCTGTTACACAAACATCTCCGCCCCTAACACTCAGGGCCGTCTTGATTTCCCCGGTGGCCAGATCCGTGACAACCGCCACCCCAACTCCATCACGTACAGCTGCATCAACACAGACCGCTCCTCCAGATTTCAAGAACAGTCGCTCCAGAGCTTGCGCTCTGGCCGCACGACGCCCAGCGTCTCTCGTGGGGTGCATGTGTCTCGGGATCGGGCGCACTTTCACACATCTCATGGTCTCATTGGGTAACTCAGCTAGTCCGGTGTTTCCACGACTTACGCCGACTCGGGCGAGAATTTCTCGTCCAGCCGCAGTACCGGCAAGCCTTAACTCCTGAGCTTCTCGGTGTGCCTCAATCATCTCGGTCACCGAGTTATGCACCCCAAGGGCGTCCAGGTCGGCGTTATGCGTGAAAGAGAGCACCCCCAAACCGGCTCTGCAAGCTTTCCGCACCATCGCATCCAGCTTGTTTAGCTCGGCCTTCCACCATTTGAGATATGGCCCTACATACATGATATGGCTGAGGGCAAAAGCCTGGACTAGCCTCAACACTCCCTCTTCTCTGATGCCTCGTCTCCTACTGGAGACCCTCTGTATTAATCGCATGGCTGCCAGGACCTTTGCCCTCAGCCTGTCTAGCATGGCGGAGTTGCCCGCCTTTTCTTGTAACACCAAACCCAACACCCGAAGCGTAGGCACTTTCGGTATCAACCCTCCGTCCGCGTACAGTAATACTTCTTTCCACGAGCTTCGATGTTGTTGACACATTAAGTACTCAGATTTTTCTGGTGCACACACCAGTCCCGTTCCCTCTAAGTTTTCTTCCACCAGTTCGATACCTGTTTGCAGGGTCCCTCTCACAACCTCGCGTCGTTTGTCTAGACACCACATAGTAATGTCATCGGCGTATACTACATGTGGTATTCCTTCCCGACGTAGAGCACGTACTGCATCCACCATCACTATGTTGAACAACACAGGAGATATCACTGAACCCTGTGGTGTGCCAGCATTACCTAGGTTCCCTTCGCCTACCTCCAGATCCCCGGCCACCAATTTAGCTCTCCTGTTAGACAGGAAATCCTTTACGAAGGCAAAACTTCTATTCCCTAGCCCTGCCTTGCTAACTCCGGTTAGGATGGCTTCATGGGTTACTCGATCGAACGCACTTTTTAGATCCAGACCTAGAATCACCCCGGGCTTCTTGCTTTCCACCACCTCGTGTTTTATGATGAGCATGGCATCTTGTGCACCCAGACCCTCGCGGAAGCCGATCATTGAGCTCGGAAAGTACCCTTTGCTTTCCAAGAACGCTTGCCATCTCCTTAGGATCATATGTTCAAGGAGTTTACATACACACGAGGTGATGGAAATTGGCCTGAGGTGTTCCAAGTCCGGCGGCTTGTTGTGCTTGGGTATTAGCACCAGCTTTGCTACTTTCCAGGGCTCAGGGAGGGCTCCCTCTTCCCACACCTTGTTGTACAGGTCTAATAGTTTCTCTAGTCCCTCATCTGATAGATTTGACAAGACCGAATTACTGATCCCGTCCAATCCCGGAGCTGAGCGACGGTTAGCTTTAGTTAGTGCCGCCCTAAGCTCCCACATCTCGAATGGTTTGTCCAACTCTGGATTCTCTAACCCTTCGTACCGTACTCCACAAGTTTTCTCACCTTTGCCCAGGAATTTGTTCTTAAGCCAATCTTTGACCTTTTGTACCCCCAGATCCCTTACAGATCTGCCGACCACTTCCTTAAGCTTGCGGCCCTTTGCCGCCTTGGTCGAGTCCTCGTTCAATAAGTGTCTAAGTAGTTGCCATGTGTCTCCACAATGTAGGCTGCCCTCCGCTCGCGCGCACACGTCGTCCCACTGCTGACGGGACAGCGCTTCGCAATGCTTCCTGATTTCCCCATTAAGCTGAGCCAATCTTTTGCGCAGGGCTCTGTTGCGCCTACCAGTTGCCCTCCACCTCATCCTGATAGAATCCTGTGCCTCTAATAAAGATATCAGTCGGCTATCTACTATGCCCCCTACTGCATTATTTATTGCCTCATCAAGGTTCACTTCCCTTCTCGCGCTTTCAACCGTATTCGTCAGTTCCCTCGACCACGCTTCAACGTTCTCAATGGGGCCGCTTGGGCATAAAGCCCTGAAAAGGTCCCAATTGACCAGGCCCTTTACTCTCCACTGCCGCGGTTTCTCCCTCAATGGTACCTCAATCTCCACTACCCGGTGATCGCTGCCGAGATCTTCCATTAGGTTTTCCCATGAGATCCTAGCGTCATTGACGTAGACCAGGTCAGGCGTTGTATCCCTATCAGCAAAATGCCGCGCAGCCCGTGTGGGCAGGCCAGGATCCGTAACCAGCATTAACCCCACTTCCTCCGCGTCTGAGAAAAGGTTCAAAGCTTTTCTAGTGTTGTGGCCATGTCCTAGAGTTTCATGGCTAGTGTTAAAGTCCCCGGCCACCACTAAGCTTCTTCCGTCTGCCCAGCGGACCGCACCGTGCAGAATGTTACTGAACCTTTGCCGTCTAAAGTGGGGGTTACTATAAATGTTGCATACGCATACTCCCACCCTGCCCACGAGGACCTCTACTGCGATTCTTTCTACATTTTCATCCCCATCCATACAGTGTACTAACACCGGCCACTTTCTTCTTACAAACGTACAAACTCCCCTGACTCTACCAGGGGGCCCCCCCTGCGCCCTGTATGCCACATATCCCGGTAGGGTTACACATTCAATCACAGTTTCCTGCATCAAGATAACGTCTGGTTTGCGATGCCTACTCCTGAGAAATTGTTGCAACCTGGCCCTCTTGTTTCCATATCCATTACAATTCCAAATCCATATGAGCAAACTATCCATTCCTGTTTTCAAGCTTTTCGACCCTGCTTCTGATACCGTCCACACACCTGCAGACGTGTTCCAATTTAGACATTATCTGGGCCATACTCTGCTCCAAAACCCCGAACCTTCTTTCCCAGTCTACCTGGCCTTGCACCTGCTCTTTTCCTGCCGCGATTCCGACGGCTTTGGCCTTATCCCCCACGACCTTACGCTTCATAGGCGGGCTATTACCGCTCGCGTCAGACGATATTTCCATCTGGTCTACCTTACGCGTTAGCGCCTCGACCATTGCTTTTAACTCTCTGTTTGTCTGAATCAGCTCTTGCCGCTCCCTTTCCATGACTTTCATCTTCTCCATTAGTTCATTATCCTTACTACCCTTCCCAGTAGGGGGCTTTTTTGCAGCAACCTGAGCCCACGACACCTGGCGGCCTGTGCTACGGCTGCGGCTCCGCGAGGTACGCGACTCCACGGAGCCTGAGCGCCCCCTACCTACGGCGGGGAAATCGCCACCAGTAAACCGAGGGATCGAGGGGCTACGCGCACGTGCCCCGATCTGGCTCCTTTCCCATTTCCTACTACGAACAATGTAAGGTTCACGAAATTTGTTCTTACACCTCCTGTCCCCAGTCTCGTGCGGACCACCACACAGCTTACACTTGGCCATGCACTCATGTCCGGGCGTTGGGTCTTTGCCGCATCCCAGGCATCGACGAGCGCTTGGGGTCGGGCAGACGTCCGTTCGGTGCCCGACTTTCCCGCAGATTCGGCATACCTCGTAGTGCTTTCGGTATAAGGTGCACCGCAGCACAACGCTATCGTAGACCACGCGAGATGGGACCACCTCCCCCTCGAACACCACAATCACAGCACCAGATGAACCGATGCGCTCCGCCGCGATAAGGGACGGATTCCTGGGACCAAGCAGCGCCTCTTCGATCTGCTTCCTCGTGTGCGTCAAGGGTATCCCGCGGATTACCCCCTTTGCACATCCTTCGGGGACTGTCGCGTAAGCCCGTGCCTCGTACAGGGTATCACCCATCTTCAGGGCCGTGATTCCGATGTACTTCCTTGCGCGCTCCTTACACGAGCAGCTTATTACAATCACGTTCTGGGTGCCGTTGATAAACACCAGGTCTTCACTTGCCGCTGGGAGCTCTACACCGGCCGCGTTCTTGACAGCCGCTGCCAGAGCTACGTCTGAGACCCTTCTTAAATCCAAGCCCCCGCGGGGCCTAACGATGATCTTGGTGTCCCCTCGTACTCCAAAACGGGGCATGCGACTCGCTCGAATCACACGGTCGACAACTTTGCCGAAACTTCTTGCTTCCGCCGGTCGTGCCGTCTTCGTTCCGCGTCTTCCTACCCGGATCCGTCCGTCCTGTCCGTCCGCCACCGTCTCGTCATCCATGCCGACCACCTCGCCGGCGCCGTTAGGCTTAGCCGCCGACGCCATTGACGCCGGCGACCGAGCTTCTTCCAAGGACGTCGTTAGGCTTAGCGCCTCTCGTGGGTTCAATACAGATAAAGTCCAGAAAAATCGCAAAAACTCGACTCACCGGGACAAACTTCACTTCCCCGTGATCCACAGAACTTCACAAAGACGCTGAGGTCAGAAAACTTACATAAATTATCACGGCGCCGCACTAATTTGCGAAAATTGACGGAGCCGACATGAAGCACGTCCTTTCCGTTCAGCTGCCCTCCTATCTCTCTCTTACAGCGCTATACTTGTTTTAGTTTACAGCTTTCAAACGCGCGCGCCAAAAATGGACACAAAACTTCACCACCATGTCATCACATGTACGTGGCAAGGGCAGCATTCCCATTAGTTATCAATCCTCTCCTTACTTCTCTTCAGCGCACCTCAGCCGCCTTAGTGCTCCTTATTTCCTCTTTTCTTTGTCCCGCGTGATTTCGCTACGCGGTGGAGAGTTAAGTCTAAATGATATACAATCCTAAATACAGGGTGTCATAAAAGAAAATTTACACGGTCTCTTTTACCACAAAAATAAACTAGGCATCGCCGAACGTTCATTCTCCGTCCAAAGGTAGCGCTAGAGGTCACAACTAGATGCCAAAGTTTCAGCCCGATCCGATGACTTAATCAAAAGTTACAAGTGATTTTCTGAAAAGTTTAATGGGGAAATGGCGGCCGACGGAGTTTTTAAACGCATAGGACTCTGTGACTTCAGAAACAAAAAAACAGGCAAAAATGGGCTCTATTTTCCCATTGAAATTTTTAGAAAATCACTTATAACTTTTGATTAAGTTATCGGATCGGGCTGAAACTTTGGCTTCTGGTTGTGACCTCTAGCGCTACCTTTGGGCGGAGAATGAGCGTTCGGCGTTGCTTAGTTTGTTTTTGCGGTAAAAAAGACCGTGTGCATTTTCTTTTGTGACACCCTTTATATAGAAATACACATCGTGTAATTTCATATCTCTAATTGAAGGGTAATCAGAAAAATTTATAAATACCGGCCAATCTCCATTATCTTGACTAAGAACAGATAAAAATAGGAATTGCATTTTCAACCGGGCGTTGATTGCTACCGCAGACACTTTACGGTTCGGACGAGAATTAACATACCGCCAGAACTTCGTATGGGAACTTAATTAAGAAAAGCTTTTTAAGCGTGATGTTGTAAAAAAAAATTGCATTTAAATCTTTAACAAACCTCTTTAGGTCACGACTTATTCTTCAAAGTTGGACTCTTTTATTGACATTTGGTGTTAGCGTAAGGGCCTTTCCTAGACCGCTTTATTTTTCTCTTCACGGGAATGATTGCTCAAGTGATTTCAGAATTTTTTCTTATAGTTTTTGTATGCGTACGTACAAAACAATTAATACAGTACGTTATCACTTCACAAATAACCTCAAAAAACCTGAGTGTTGGCAGATAACTTTTAGAGGAACTGGACATCGTCGAATGATTCTTTAAGATATTATAAAACACTAACGTCATCAGCGGCTTTAAAGTTCAGGAATGTTTTATGAGGAAAGGTGGGGGGGGGGGGGGGGGAGGCTAGATAATGATTTCATGGTTCGATATCCGCTCTAAATGTTTTCTTTTTGGAAAGAAGAAAACGTAGAGTCCGAAAAACAAATATTAAGTCAGGTAGAGACGATTCTGTGGAAGCTGGTCTTGTATGACCCTTGACGACGTGCGTTAAATTATAACAGAATGCAAGCTCCAACTGTTGGTTGCAGCTAGCAAAGTCATCAATTCCACTTGAAAGCGGATGGCAATTTATATACGGTAAATTGAAATCGCCCACCAACAATATATTATTATTATTAAGATATAATGGATTGTCCACTTATACTCGGAGTTTGACTTGGACCTCGAATGAAGTATTTGGTGGCCTCTATTTTCTGCCCAAGACAACGGTTCTATCATTGAACTTTAGCTCTGTTCATAATGCTTAAACGGCTTCAACCTCTTCAAGCACCGTAAATTCCATTAATAAGTGCAGCCTCTCTACTACGTGATTTCCTGCATGTCCTATGTTGTAATTTACAGGCGTAATTTTATTGTCTAAAGTATGGTGGTAAAGACACGTATTTGTGATTGCCATAATGTCAGTCATGATGATGCCATCGATCCTGGTTATTGAATGATGTACATTTATACTTTTAAATACTACATTCGTTGCACCAGAGAACAGTGATTAATTTGACTTTATCAAACACTACTTTTACATTTGCACCGTTCCTTCGTTTTTCTGTTTTAGAATTCGACAAGTTTTTTTCCCGGGTGTCAACATCCCTTTTGGAGTAGTCTTCGTTGGTACTGATATAAGATCCCTTCAGCTCAGAACGACTAAATATTTTCATGCTTTACTTCTTTCTTGTCTCCTTTACTCTTCCTTAGATTCGATGTATTAAAAAGCCAGTTCTGAGTATATCGCATCACTATATAAGATTCTTTAAAGGTTCGTCGAACGGAAAATACCTGCTTCACGTTTAAGCAACATACGAACATCCGTATTTTGAGTGAAGCTACAGCCGCGCAGAGATAATATAACTTTACGCGACCTGTTATTTGGCATTTTTCTATGCCGCCCATACGCGGACGCCCGACAGAGAAAACAGAGCCACGTCGAACTATTTGGCATTTGCGTGAATATACTCACCGATTATAATTTTTTCGAAGTTAACTTCAAGAAAATAGGCATGTTAATTAGAGTTAAACGCAAAACTTCCGCTATTTGAAAACGTGTGATGGACAGCTTAATAAGTAGAGCTATAATGAGGCACTTATTCGCGCCAGAATCGAACAATCTCCTGCTGCTGCTCAACTACGTATCCTCTCGAATCAGCAAGGGGATGTGGATTGAACCGCATGAGTATAATGTAACCTTAAATTGATAAAGGTGTCGTGGTGTTGTGTATACTTCGCTCCGATTTTGCCTGATCCCCCCCCCCCCCCCCCCCCCCCCCGCTTCCGGTTTTCAGGAGGTGTATAGAAAAAAAGGCTGACATCTCGCAATCAGCTCATTAGTTCCCAATACTTGCGTCGCCCAAACTAGATAGCTTGCTCTGTTTAGAAGTTAACTATTTTTGAAAGCGCACTGGATGCGTTAATTACGCACCTAAAGGCTGGTTCAGTCATTTGTGTTTGAGTGTCACAAACTTCGTCAGACCGGTGATCATTCCGTACGACGAGGTAGTTGCTATGTCAAACAAGGTTTGCGAAACGCTTCGCAGTTGAACTTAAAAGGTCGTAATGCACTCGTTCATATTAAAACGCCAAAAAAATCTAAACAAAACTTCAGAAACACCGAGAAAACAAAAAGGAAGGCGGAACGTGTGGAATCACGGGAATGGATTAGACGTAATCAAGGGCGGCACATCAGTAATTATCTAAGACCTCCGAGATAGCAAGACTACAGTGCTGTCTTTTCAAATGTTGAATTCGAGTGGTCGCCCCTCTCCTCTGGGCTTGATCCCATCGAGCGCTTCCTCCTCGCCGCTATAATTGGCGACAGGTTGAAAGTAGAGCCTGCTTTGACATCTCGTTTCATTGTCGGTGTCGGCGTGGTGGTCGAAGTGTCTTCATGTTGTCGTCGAGGTCGTAGCCATGGGCTAGGTTTAGTTTATAGTCCGGGTCGTTTTCGAGGTCATAGTCGAGGGCGTCTTTGATGTCAGAATCGACCTCGAATGTTTTTCGGCGACGACGTCTTCACGGTCGTTGTCTTGGGAGCTATCGTGTTCACAGGTGGTACCCATCGTGGGAACAGACTGCGTAACCCCGCACCTTGACCAACACGTTACTAATAAGAACATAAACTTGATTAGTAAAACTTAAAATGATCGCTGTTTTTGAAGAAATTGTGCCAAGAAATAAAGTATCGAAGGCCGTACCTTCATTCACGGCAACGGAAGGATGACTGACTCATGCAGTAATGCAAAGCTTCTTTTGTAAACGCGTGGGTACCTAGACGATTCAGATCTCGAACAAACAACAATTGGTTCAGGAGTCATCTGGAACATTCTAGTCATGCAAACAAAAGAGAGATAAAAAGGACAAGCGTTGACGGGGATTAAACCCCAGACAGCGGTGTGGGAGTTGAGCACGCTGCTGACTCAGCTACTCACACAGGGCAATATTGTAATGCCGGCGATTTCACATGAGTCCCAGTCAAACGCAGCATTCATGTTGAATCTGTGTCTTGCGTTGGCAACCTTCAGATGACACAGAAAATTCGGTATTAAGGCTTTGTTGTCAAAGGGGTGTTGGCTCAACAAGCTTGTCTCCCCACACTGCAGATCTGGATGACAATCGCCAGTGTCCTGCTCTGCCTCAGCACGCTCCTGGCCCTCTACTCAAGTCTCACGGGGCTTCGGACGTTTCTGGACCACTTTTACGATTATCTATTCGAGATGCTGGGGAACCTTCTTCTGGAAGGTAACGAAAAAGCCGGCACGCGTTTATAAAAAAAAGAAAGAATGCAATATCAAGATCCATCGCTGGAAATACTAAATGCTGCGACCGATAATGCGTTTAACGTAGAGGCATATGCATAAATCTGCATGTGTTTGTGTTGTTCTGTCTCGACTTGCGAATGAGTATACATCTGGTGTATATACAGTGATGCATCGTCAATACGCAGCCTGTTAATATGAATACCCTGCAGTATACACTTCATGTTTACGGAATAACTGGTGAATATTTACATTTTTGTCTGTGTTTTAGTGAATGATTTAGACCGTGGGAGTTTCGGGGGAATGAAGGTATCTACAACAATATTGAGATATCCTTGTACATGTTTGAAGAAAAATAACGTGTTTCGCACGTCAGCGCAATGTATGTACAGTCTTTCACATTACAAAGACTGTTTCATAAAACGGCTACTCACCATTTCCTGCAAGAATTGGTGTTGAGCAATCGGTTTTGTGGATTTAATGCCAATGCCTCCATCTCTGTTAATTATCTTTTACTGATCGCTGATTCTAGGAATATTCACGTTGCATCTATCTAACCATGCCAAACTTTTCCAAGTTCCCAAGAACGCACTGTGCTCGTATGTAATATGCGAACTTGATATAAAACAACTAAATAATTGGGACAAGTTTTGCTCTATCACTCCTGAAATATTTCAAGCACGTACGCTTCCAATTTCAACTTCAAGCAAAGGTGCCAAGGCGACCAATTTAAACCTTTACGCAAAATATAGCTTTATTCTTGATCGCTGTTCAGTTAAGTAATTTAGACAAAGCTGCACCTCTATGAATAAATTTCGAACGAATATTACTTTGTTTGCAATATTCAGAGCAACGTCGATCTTAGCGAAATTTCGATTAAGAAGCCTGCGTTTTGTGGCTTCTTTAAAACCCATCTTCGGTGCAGTTGCAGAGAAACTCGAAAGCCCGTGACATACGCAGAGACCACAAAGTCTTGTCCGATACCATTAATGCCACAAAGGAAAGTGGCCTTTGTTGCTTTCAGGTATTATTCATAAACAAGACGTTGATTATTCAGAAAAGATAGCGCTAGGCGGTTACATAGTTGATTAATGATAACTGATTGCTGATCGAAATTTAAGGTCTTACACTCTTGCAACGTCATTATATATGATGCGCTAAATTGGATTCTAACAGATTAATAAAATTGCGACTGGTTAAAGATTGCAGTTTTTCTCATATTTTTATCATTTTTGGCAATCAGTAGTTAAGCGAAAAACTTTCACGGTTAGTAGCTTCCTTGATTTTACTGTGAAAACCGATATTTTCCGAATTTTAGGCCCCAAAAATACTTATTGAAAATCGGGTTAAACACGATTTCTTTCCGAATTGGGAAACTGAGTTCTACCCTTTCTAATTCCTCTGCTCCGGAAATACATTCTAGGAAAGAAAGAGTATTTAGGAACGTATTTTCCCTAGCTCCAGACTTCTGAAACGAACCTAGGCCTTCTTGGCTTCAGCAAACTTCAGTGACATATGTAGACTGAGCAACACATGTCGCTGTTATGCCCGCTGTGAAGTACTGTTCTCGATTGCAAATGTACGTAAGCTGTGATGTTAAGACCGAAAGGTCCAGAATATTATACAGATATGATGTGCATGCAAATACACATAAAAAAGGATTTATGAAAATTTTAAAAGTTCAAGTGAACACTTCTACCATCTTGGAAAATATAACTTTATTATAACGAATTTATAACTTTATGTCGAATAAAAAAACGATCTATGTAATTAACCCGTTCGATTGGTGTTAATTGCATCTGTAAACTTGTAATTATGACGTAAAACAATAAAACTCCTGTATAGTTTTTTAAAAGCCCCATTTTTTTTCCTTATTACCGGCTCGAGGGTGCCGTGCCGGTCAACGATGAATTTTCTGGAAAACTTGGGGACCTCAGCAGCAGTGCCTTTGTCTCGGCGCACCGGGTTAGACGTTCCGTGGCGATGATCATCCAGCGGTTTCCCGACGCCGACGCTGGGAAAAGTCCAAGTAGATTCACTCTGATGTGCTGAAACGGAGCAGTATAGGCGACGGATTCGGGTGCCGGAGCCCAAATGGCTTCGTTAGAGTTTACGTGCGGCGTTGGCACTCGTGGCACGATCTTGTGTACCGGTGAACTGCCTCCAGAAGCTTAGGCCAGTAATACTCTTCCCGAATTCTGGTCAGAGTCCTGCTGTAACCGAGATATCTGGATGTCGGGTCGTCATGGCAGGGTTGGAAGATCTCTCGCAAATCGGAAGGATTCACCAATAGCAGGGATGGGCAAAATACATGCAAATATCTATCGAAATACAAATACAAAATTCTTCATCAAAAATGTATTTAACTACAAATCTAATTACATTTCCAAAAAAGCATTGAAATACAAGATACAAATACAACCAAATATATTTGGTCTCCTCCAAATACTTTTCCAAATAAATTCCTCAAAATCTGCGTCAGCGACTTCAGGGCACCTGCAGCGGGTTTCTGGGTATTTCATTTTAATTTTGCATCGCACACTCGGGAGTTAGTGTGCGAGGCTCTAGTAACGTAACAGAAATATAATAAAAAATGTAATCAGCTTGGACGTAATAGATGAAAAAAGTACAAAGCTTCAAGCAGCTTTTTTTTTTTTTGTCGATTATACATTTTGGTATAGACCACCAAAGAACCGAGACGACCAAGACGCGCAGCACTAGCTAGAGATTTTTTTATTGTTGCAACTCGCACCAGTTACGAACATCTGGACGGGCCGCGCATTTAGAATGTTCCAGGCAACAATATGGATGGAAATCAGACTGGAAAGCATCACAAGTTGTCACAGGCACTTATTTAGCCAGTCTGCCTGTGAACGTTGATTTCGTCACAACTCTTGCCCTGGACTAGCACCGTAATCAGAAGGTCACTAAACGCTTGTGCTTGATTGAAAAACACTGCATCCGGTGCAGAACGTAGTTTTCTACCTGCTCTAGACAGAAACAATAAATTTGAGGGATGTATTTTCGCCCACAAAATTGTATTTAATTACAATTGTATTTGAAATACCCCCGTTTTAGTATTTAAATACACACGTCAAATACAGTACCCAATTTGTAATTAAATACAAATGCAAAATACACAAAGTATTTGAAATACGTATTTCAAATACGTGTATTTGAAATACTGCCCATCCCTGACCAATAGCCTCGTTCAAGTTTTTGTCTCCAAAGTACTTTATGTAGCAGACGACTTGTCGAATGATGAAGGTTAACAGTGCTCTTAAGAAGGTACTGTGAACTGTACTTTCTAGTTTATTTAAGTGCTCAATCAGAGCGCGAAGTACAGGACCGTCTCGCAGGAGTTTCGCCATGTCACTGACGTGCACTGCTTCTAGGAAACTCTCATCGTAGTCGCCAATGGCGCCAGTAAGAGTTGACACAACGTGGGCTCTGGACAGGCAGTCAGCTTCGCTGTGTTTGCTGCTTGACTAATAGTTTATGGTCATGTCGATTTCTCGCAGCCGTAGAGTCCATCGAGCGAGGTTTAGTGACAGATGTTTAGCGTTAGCGAGCCAACACAACGTGTGGTGGTTTGTGACCACTCGAAGCGGGTTCACGTACAAGTACGGGCGGAATTTTTTTATTGCTCAAGTAACAACAAGGCATTTTTTTCAGTCTTCGTGTATTTTTTCTCTGCATTCAACAGCGTGTGAAAGAGCCTAGGCGATCACTGGGTCGCTTTCTTCTTGCCGCTGGACGAGTACCGCGCCGTGTCCTGTACTGCTGGCGTCCGTGCGAACTTCTGCTTCCGCTGACTGACCGAAGTGGCCAAGGATCGGGGGCCACTGGAGTCGTAGCATCAGCTCGTCTATTCCCTGTTTTTGTTCGTCACTCATTAGAAGTTCATTGCGTCATTCGTAAGTGAAATCAGCGGCGAAATGTTTTTGCGAAATCCGGAACGAAGCACTTGTAGAGTCCGGAAAATCTCCTTACTGACGTTTTGTTTGATGGTGGTGGGACGGCGCGAGTCTTCTCGGGATCTGGACGAACACTTTCGTTGCTCACGACATGACCTAGGAACATCAGTTTGCCATGGGCAAACCGACACTTGGACGGCTGAGGGCTGGGCCGGCGGTCCTAATTGCCTGGAGCACGGTTCGAAGACGTTTCAAGCGTTCGTCGATGTCGCACGAGAATACCACTACATCATCGAGGTACACGAGACAGCTCTGCCACTTTAGGACTTCCAGCATGGTATCTATGACACACTGGAATGTTGCCGGGCCGGTGTCTCCGCTAGCTAATGCGAAGGCAGTGTCGTTAGGCAGTTGCTTATAGCGTTTGGCTCGCGCTCGCAGGGCCTGCTCAATGCTTGTGGCCTCCGTCACGGAAACCTCGACGGTCCCACGCAGGTTTCGCAGGAGACCCCCCATGATGTTTTGTTTTATTCATCGCATGAAAATTTTGAGGTTCTTTGATTCCTGAGCTTGGGGATTCACGCGGTTGAATAGTCGGAGGACGTCTTTGACAAAGTTGACGACGCATTCATTCGGTGCTTGAATTATCGCCTGGAGTAGTTCTCTTGTGTATTCCCGGGGCCGCTGGCTCGTAGTGGCGTGGTGTAGCTGCTCTTTGTACTTTTCCCAGGAGGTGGATGACGCTTCATGGTTTTTGAACCAGAGACGGGTCGTTTCATTTAGTGAGAAGTAAAGCAAATGTTCCTGACGCTCAGCTCTCGTGTCCATCGGTAATGCCGCGCCACTCGTTCGTACCTTTGTATACAGTCATCGACATCCTAGTAAATTTCACCGCTGAAGGGCGTCGGCGTACAAGGTGCAATGGGCAAGAACATGACGGGGTGTACAGCAGCAGAGGTCTCGGCCGGCTGGTCCTTAAAAAAAATTTCCGGTTTGTCGACTTTTTTCTTGGTTGTTTCACCAATAGACCAAATTACGGCGGCTAACCCTGAGTACGGCGGCTTACTCGGCCTTCGACTGGCTCTACAAATGAAGTCATAACTTCGACGTTACCATCGACGGCCACGACGCGACGGCACTCATCTACCTTGGAGCAGGCTATTCTGTTTTGGGCGGGAAGCACTCTCACTGTATTCGGAAAGTGATGAGGCCATGGGATGGCCAGCAAGTACGAACCGCCAGCGGTCATCTCATCACATCATTGTGAAACTGCACCGCTCGCGTCGTAATCCAGGGTGAGACATGTTTGATGAACTTCGTCCTTCTTTAGGACTGCTCACAGGACCTCGTACTGGACATGGACTTGAATACGGTGCCGTCATCGCATTTGGAGTGAACAAATTGACTCTGCGTAAGGCAATACCTACGTCGGAAGATCGTGATGCGGCGTCAGCCGTGATACGAGTTCTTGCCGACCTCCCGAATTTGTTGTGGCTGCATGTCGAGTGTCTTCGTGCCAGTCTGGATCGTAATAGTTATGTTCCGTGAAGCTCTGTTAAAAGTACACGTTCAACTGCTCCTGGAAAGAGGAAGTGGTATTACCAGGGACGTAACGTAGCTCAAGGATAGGTGCACCATGGCTCTTGTGACGAACTTCTGAAAACAGTCAGAGCACTTGACAAGCGGTACAGCCGTGGGCCACATCAAGGAACTTCCAGACTCAGACGCGATCGCCTCCACCTGAAAATACTCCTCTTCAATGGTCCACAACAGGACGCTGTCTTCGGAGTTTGACATCGTTCTGACCCTCCCGACCTAAGAACGACGACAGCTGAACGAGCATCTCTCCGAGGACAGCGAATGTTTCGCCACGTCATTAAGGGTACGCCAAACGACGGCTGCCAAGCATCGCATGGTTGCGAATGAAGATGCCCTCCCTGTACATCAGTCACTGTACGGTGTCTCCGTCAAATAACTGGAGGTCATCCGTGAACATGTTCAAGAGATGTTGGATGACGACATCATCCAGCCTTCAAACAGTCTCTGGTCCTCCTCCGCCGTGCTTGTAAAGAAGACGGAACGCTGAGATTCTGCGTGGACTATAGAAGGCTGAATTGTGTGATGAAGAAAAACGTCTATCCGCTTCCACGCACCGACGATACTCTAGATTGATTATCTAAAGTGTGGAAACTGGCAGATTGAAGTCGACGAGCGGGACCGCGAAAAGGTGACCTTCGTAACGCCTGACAGACTGTAAGAGTTTAATGTGATGCCTTTTGGACTTTGTATTGCACCAGCCACTTTTCAGCGTGTCACGGACACTGTGCTGGCGGGTCTGAAAAGCAGAACTGTCTCGTCTACCTTGACGATGTCGTGATATTTTCAAGCGACTTTGAAATGCACCTGTGACGACTCCGTACCGTGTTCCAAGCCATCAAGACTGTGGGACTGACCTCCAAGCCTTCGGAATATCGGCTTGCTTACAGTGAACTGAAGTTCCTAGGTCACGAAGTAAGCAACATATGTGCTCGTCTTGACCCCAAGAAAACATGCACAGTGGCCAAAGTTTTACATCCACGGGATAGAAGGTCGCGAAAAGATTCCTCGGCTTGCGCGCCTACTACAGGCGTTTCATACGAGATTTTGCGAAGACCTCTGCTCCCGTCCCCGACCACGCGAAAGACACCGTAAAGTTCCACTGGGCAGAAGATCAACAGCACACATTCGATGAGCCGAAACAGATACTCAAGACAATTCCGATCCTCGGCTATTTTGACCAGCATGCCGAGACTAAAGTCCACACGGACGCTTGTACTGGTACAGATTCAGGAAGGCACAGAACGAGTGATCGCCTATGCAAGTCGAACGCTCTCCAAGGCAGAAAGCAATTACTCCACAACGAAGAAGGAATGTCTTGCGGTAGCCTGGGCGATAGCCAAGTTTCGTCCCTACTTGTACGGATGTACGCTCAGAGTGCTCACAGAACACTACTCGCTCTGCTTGCTTGTGGAACAGGAAGATCCGTCAGGACGCCTTGTCCGATGGAGCTTTTGACTGCAAGAATTGTATATATCTGTGGTTCACAAGACCGGCATCAAGCACAGAAACACGAACTCTCTGCCTGTCGAAGGATGCCGCCGAGTCAACTCCGGAACGGCTCCGGCGACAACGACGAGGAGAGATTTCTCGGCGCAGTCAACGTCGACGATATGTCGGCACTCCAATGAGACCACCCTTAGCAGTACTACTGGCCCAAGCTCCCAAAGAATGTCCTCCAGTACACAAGGTCGTGGCGCTAATACCAACAACGAAAAAAAAAACAAAAAAACTAAGCCTGCAGGGTTGTTGCAACCGATAGCACCGCCGACTGGTCCGTTCCAACAGACGGAAATAGATGTGCTCTGGCCATTCCCCAAGTCGACGCAGGGACATCGGGGGACAGTCGTCGCGACGGAATACCTCACTCCATACGCCGAGACGAAAGCCCTTCCATTCGGTTTCGATCATTTTGATCAACCCGTAAATCACAAGAGTGTCATGTAAAAGCTCCCCGCAACCAAGGAAAACAAATCGTAACGCACGCACAATACATGCATGGCACACTCTGTGTTCCCCGGGTTTATAAGTATGATCGAAGCAAGTTTAATATTTTTTTTTATAATGTGAACGCAGTTTAATTGTGACCTGGAGCACGACGACCTTGTCCGCGCTCACGCTTCCGTGTGATATGGGAGATGCACGATGCGCATGCGCGGTGAACCGCCGTCGTGCACGTCGCATCGCCTGCACGAGCGAAGGAAAGTGGGCGTAACGAGCGAACAAGCGAGCGAACGAACGAACGAAAGAGCAGGGCGGGAACCACGCCACAGCCTGACGACACCAGTCCAGTTCAAATCGCGACCGTCCTAACGAAAGATGGTTGGGAGCACCAGGACAATAAATGTTAAAACATGTAAAATACGGTGAGTTGGTAAAAAATAAATGAGTGACCTGAACCTTGTTTCAGCTTCTCCGAATCCTGCCTCTGACCCCCACGTCCGCATCGTCGTGTCCTTCTGGTGGCTGATGCTGCTCGTGCTCATGAACACCTTCACGGGGCACATGAAGGCCAGCATGACGGTGGACGAGGAGCTGCCCAGGCTGGACACGCTGCAGAGCGTCTTGGACCGCAAGGACATCGTTCCGGTCATCATGGGGGGCACCACTTTCCAGGAGATATTTCAGGCGAGTCCCGAAGACACCGACAAGAATAGAACGGTTGAGATTTCGTTTGTTTGTGCCGCCTAAAGCATCTGCTTCCTGCCTTCGATAGCGCTTCGGTGACTTGTGGGCCTCGAGCGCGCACGCCCAGCCAAAGCACGGCGGAAGGCAACTAGCGTGTGCTGGAGGCTGGGTATCCAAAAGGGATGCTCTGCCGTTCTTACCTTGTAATGATTATAGTAGATTGATTGTGCACTGTATTCTTAAGTTTATAGGTATGCCTTTGTTTTTTTGCCGTATTCACATTATGACGAAGTCACACTGCTTATGGTTGTTTAAAAAAGCTTTTGATCACGAATCCGTTTCAATGTAACTCATTGTGTCGATGTGGTGAGGTGTGAGTTTTTTATTCTTCCTAAAATTAAGATGAATCGCAACGAATAGAGATTGCACTCAGTCGAAAAGATTCAGGAATAGACGAGAATTGTCCCGAACAACCTGAAGAGTAACTTCCAGACGTTGTTCCAACAATGCCAGACTCGCTGGGATTGTTGTATTAGCCCTGAGTGGGAGAACTTTGATGAAGAGGGCAGGCAATAAAACCTGAACTCTGCTTTTATAAAGAGAGTTAGTAAACGTTTAGATAGAGTCTCGTACACTACACGAAAGAATGTTCTCAGTTTGAATACACGTGCATGACAGAATGGTCGGCGAGTTCACCTCAGACATATATAAAACCAGAGACTATGTCCCATGATATGTGTCTGCGAAGGTATATCTATACAAGCGGTAACTGTGCCGTCATAGTAAACATCGTTTGTATGCCGTACAGTCTCCTCTACACTTATGGTGATATTTAGATTGTTCATTAAAATTGTGGCGTCTCTGACGCTTCTATTAAAGAGGTAGAGGCTAGTTGTCAGTTAATTTCGCCGCTTCTACGTGTTCTGAGCTCATGTGTGGCATGTTTTAGGAGTGAAACAAGTGCGCTGAACGGCGGGGCACCGGAGTCCCTAAAGAACAGAGGGAAGTAATATATCGACTTATTTATATTCAAGCCCATAGAATCCCGAACCACGAGAAACATTTCTAAACAATGATTCGTGGCCACGGCGTCGGCTATAGGGAGTATTCAGTGGCGTCCGTATCCGTGTGCGCTGCTGCTGAGCGCGTGCTGACGGAGAGCTTCCTGAGTCCTTTTGGAGCGTGTATTTAGCACCATCAAGGTTGCCGGTCTTAGCAGGCTATTAATGTGAGCTCGTTCTGAGCATGCGCTCTAAACATCGGCCTAAAATATGGCGTCCAGAGAATACCTCCTAGACACTGTCGCAATGTTTAAAAATTCAGAACCCAGCGTGTGATATCAACAGCCCAGGACGCGCATGTCCGCAATTTGGAAAGCGGGGAAAACACGCGCCATATAACGCTGAAAATGCCTCCGCCCAAAAGCCGGCTTGTAGAATGGTTTATAACGTGAAGATAAATGTGAACGACAGCAGTATATCGTTGCGTACATTGGTCTTAAGATCAGGACGCGCCCTTTAAGAATACCGTCTTTTAACACTCCGGGAAGTGATTCTTATGTACATAGGATCGTGCATCAATGTACATTTGTTGTCAAATTTGTGATTGAAGCACATCACTTCCGAGAAATAGAGTTGTTGCTACCATCATGTCGGTGCCACAAACCTGCTCACGTTTACTCTACCTTGTGCGTTAATTTTACATAAGCAGAAAGACAGTGAGAGAATAAATAAATAAAAGAAGGGTTTGGCAGCCTTAGAAACGGTGCCGGCATCTTAATAACTTGAGAGTGAAAGGGAGAATGTTATGATGTTATAACGAAAATAAAAGGATGAGGAAAAAAGAAAAAAAAAAGATTATCACAAATGTGAAAGGTTCCCAGTAGCATAATCATAAAGCGGGTGACTACATAGCATCACAAAGCCCTTGCTAAAAGACACCCGACAAAACAGGTAAAGTACAAAAGTTATCCTTCAGCTAGCGCTGTATACACCAACTCATGTTTACAAACAAACCGGAGCGCCCCTAGCGGACGCCACCGGCGCCGCGCATGCGCGGTGGATGGTGGGCAAGAAGCCCGCCGTCGCCCATAAACAAACCATTGAATTGCGTTGTTGTCGGCGTCGGTGGGAGTCCCCGTGCTCTTTTTCGCGTTGGAATTGTTGATGCTATGTCCTCCTAACAATGTCTGACTACTTGAGCGGCTTCAGCAAAACTAACGAGGCAAAACTTTGCGCGAATAATGTGACGTGCGCCGATTCATTTCACGTGGACGCCGCAGAATGGGCGCTAAAGCTTGACTCCCACGATGAGATTCTGCTCGCTGTTTTCAGACGCGACGTTGCTCGGACTGCAAAAGCGTGGACCGTAGCCGAGATGGTGGACGTCGATGGTGAAAACCGCAAGCAGAATCGGGCATTACAAGTCGGTGATGGCCACTGGTAACAATAATGATAAACATGTTCTTGTATCTGTTTACACTTAGCCTACTTACCCCAACCAACCTTCAAAAGTGTTTTGAGGCCTGCACTTAGTTCTTATCGCAATTACCGGGTCAACGTTTGGTTTCCGGGCCGCTGTCGTTTGAACGAGCTGACGACAAAAAGCGGCCAAGTTTGAAAGAGCAGACGACAGTTCGAACGCATGCGTAATGGGGTACGAGCAAGAAGCACCGCCGTCCCGCGTCAACAAACCACTCGAATGTCACGCTCTCGGCGTCTGTGTGAGTCTGCCTACTCTTTTTCGCGTTGGAATTGTCGATTCTACGTCCACATCGCAATGTCTTACCACTTTAATCGCTTCAGCGAAATTATCAAGGCTCGTTACGCCGCTAAACTTTCCGTAAATAATTTGACGTGCGGCGATTCATTCGCATGAACGCCGCAGAATGAACGCCAAAAGCATGATGAGATTCTTCCAGCTATTTTCGGTAGCGACGTCGCTCGTGTTGCAAAAGTGTAGAAGGTAGCGGAGATGATCGACGTCAATACTGAAAATCGGAAGCTGGAACAGACCAAGCTTAACTAGTCGGTGATGACCACCGGTACCAATGATCAACATCTTGTATCTACTTTTTACACCGAGCCTACTTAAGTCTTTTGAGGTCTGCAATTACTTCTTATTGCAATCACCGGGTCAAAGTTTGGTCTACGGGCCGCTTTTGTTTGAACGAGCAGACGACAAAAAGCAGACGTTTGAAAGAGCAGACGAAAGTTCGAACGATCAGGCGGCCGTGTGATTTTGAAGACGCACTGAACCCGTGCGTGGTTCGGACAACTTGGCGGTTTTCTCTCGTTTATGTTGGAACAAAGCAAATACATCTGGCGACCACAAAGTGTTGTCCGCGCACGCAATCGTAGTTCGACAGCGTCTGGTTTGCCCTTTTCACGGCTACTATTCACGTTCTCGGACGAACGGAGGGGGCAAAAACACGTGAAAACTGATCTTCAAACCTTTCCAGACTCTCTTGGTACCACCGCCACAGACCGGAAGTGCGTCTGGCGCGCCACCACCGCGGTGTGACGTAGGAGAGTTGAGTTGGTGTATACTTTGCTAATTGTCTGCTGCGAAGATAAACATCCCTTCCAAGCACACTGTTGCCTTCACTCACTCGTACACGTGATCACAAACATACACAATCATGGGTGGGTCAATTAAAATATCGCAAACAATGCTAAGTGCCCTATTGAGAGCTTTGCGGTCCGGCCAAGGCCCCAGTATATTTGCTAAAGATAGGGGACGTCCGTCAAGCAGTCGAGGACGAATCTTCATCTTGTGCCTTTTAGAAGGAAAGCATTGGCACTCTAAAATAATGTGATTGACATCTCCAAACAGATAACCATATTCACACGTTGGAGGCTCACGTTGCCGAATTCGGCGCAGAAAGCTGCTCGTAAAAGCCACTTCGATTCGTAGTTGGAGGAAGAGAACATTGCATTTTATTGTTGTTCCGGTAAAAGGTAGTAGTTTAAGTTGAGGTGCAATATCAGAAAGGAGAGCCTCTAGAGCGTTTTCTGTGAAGCATTAGTGTCGGAAGAGTTCCTCTCAGAAGTGCCGTAGAAAAAACTTGGCCACCGCAGATGTGAAGATCGTCAGTCTCATTGCGTCACGAGAATAAGCCACGCAAGCCATGCGATATGCTTCGACGCTTTCAGTAATGTCACAGTGACCCGGGATCCATTGAAGGCGTATTGAATTCCCATACTCCTCTCCGTGAACCATTGTAGCTTAAACTTTGCATAAATATAATCCCAAGGAGGGTTTTAAGGTTGTACTTTTCAGTAGTATTAATGCATTCTTGGTATCTGCCAGTATTACTGTTTTTGACTGATCAAACGTATCAATGAATGTGACGGCTGAAACTATTATGTGCAACTCAGCCGCTGTTGATCACGTATGTTGCAAAAGCATAAAGACTATGCTTGCTCTAAATTTCAGAATGGTGAAAGCAAATGTTGAACTATTCATTGAAGTTGATTCGTCTGTATGAACATGAACAGCATTGTTATAGTATTGTACTACTTATTCCAGGGGCAGTGTTTTCGCAACAGAAGAGGGTGCAGATGCTTTAGATTCAATGCGGAGCGCAAGTTCGTCTGCTTCTTTTGCAGGGGTTGTGGTGACGTCAGAACGCCGAGCTTTCATTTGCTTTGATTAGAAGATAGTGGGTAGGCCTCAAGGCAACTTCCTTCGAGGTACATCTACTATCCTTTAATCAGAGCTAATCAGTTTTCGGCGTTCTGACGTCACCACAACCCTTCAAAAGAACCAGACGAACTTGCGGTCCGCATACCTGAAATATCTGCTCGTACACTCAGCGGCGGTATGGTCCACAGGGGGCACTCTAAGTCATGGCCAATGTACCTAAAGGGGTACGCAAATTGTAATGAAAGTAAAAGGTTGCGAAAGTTATATTCCGTGGACCGACTGAGGATATTTTGACACAATGGACGCCCGCCCTCATATTTGTGGCTAAACGAATGTAATGCCGACACATCTCTTGTGCGCGAAGGGCAAGCGGAGGCCCTCGGTCTCCCGCAAAAACAAGGTCAGAAGAAGTCGCTCGAGGGACACCAAGACATATGTGCAAACTTTATATATTTCATATATTTGTGATCATATGTTTCAAGCCCTTTTTTATGATGAAGATATCCCATGCATGAGTGGCGTTGATTAGGCGATCGCCTGTCGTACAAGGACTGTATGAAGATGTAAGCGACCATCTGTCGACCCACCTCAACTAGCGCCCGCAATAATATATCGAACAACATTGACGACGGCATTAAGTTTTCTTTAAGCAGATCAATATGTTTAGACCATGTAAATGAACAGTCTAGCACGGCACGAAGAGATTTGTGTCATTTCAGTCGTTTCATGTTTTGACTTTGGATGTTGAACATAAATCATTCGAGGAGTTTTCTTCTAAAAAGCAGAACTGCGGATTTTTCGGCTAAAATTTGTATACTCTTTTCGGGAAGGTATGTGTATGTCTCATACAAGCTGAATAGAAATGGAGCTTGTAATATTTCCTAGGAAGAATCCGATCACTATATACAAATGTCACGAGCGTACATCGAAATTTGGAGGGGCGGTGGAGGTCGTTTCGGTAATTCAGCCATGACTACGCTGAATGAGGTTGGACTTAATAGGCTACCGTGTGGGACCCGTGCTGTAGCTCATCTGTTCTTTTGATTCCTTCGCTCGTAACTATAAAAAAATTTCCGGTCCAGCAAGGACGATTTAGTCCAGCGTACAATGCAACCTCGCCCCCTGAATTGAGTGAGTTCATTCAGAACATATGTGTGACTGGCGGTATAAAAGCACGACGAATATCTAGATTCACTGCAATATTCAATTTCTTAAATTTGTGATGGTGTTCAGTGGTCGTAACCAGGTCAAGGATTGAGTCCATTGTGCATGCTAATGGGCGAAATCCAGTCATTTCTTTTGGTAACACGCGATTTGATTCAAACCACTATTGCAAACGTAAGTACACCATTTTTTCCATAAGCTTCCCGACACAGCTGGTAAGACTTACTGGAAGAAATGATTCTAGTGCATCTGAAGTTTCTCATTTGAATAAAGGAACGACCTTAGCCAGTTTTCATGATTCTGACAGTTTCCTTACTTCAAAAGTCATTGAATATCTCAAGAGGGTTTGCCTTTCTTCCAAGACCCAAGATTTGGAAGTGCTTGGTCATATGGTCATGACCAGGAGTTGTGCGCTTACAAATTGTCCTCTTTGCATCATCTTGTTTAGGAATACTAAAATCACATTTCAATTGTGAGTTGTTTAAGTTATTCACTCCGTCAATCCTTTTCTCTGCGGCCTCACGTGATGAGTTGTACACCGAAGAGGACATCACTGCCGTTGTGTAAGTGAAACGCGGAAACTAATGCAACACAGTTATTTCGCAACTACCTCGTGACAGGTCCAAAGCTCAGAAAGGTCTTCGCTGAGTAACTGGCGATTTCAAAGAGCGCACTATATTCGATACCACTTTGACCTAAGTGAAAAAGGTGAAAATGTTGCGCAAAGCGTTCTCCATCGTAATTCAGAAAACTTTCGTAAAGGCCGATTTATTTCAGTTCAGATACGCTGTGCCCCTCTGTAGTGATCTGCTCTTTCTGATCTCCGATATCGTCTTTGAGTTATCCGGCGGATAGCTCGAAGCTCCTCGTATTCACCATTTACAACAGCACAACCTCTCGGAACACGCACCTTTTAGTGGCGGAATACACAGAAAGGATAAAACACATGAAGGACGAACACAGACGCACACAGACGAAAGACGCTCTCTCTCTATTTCAATTCTTTGAAGCTCACGGTTCGTAGTGTCATGGGCATTTCATAAATGTTCGTTGCTCATTGAAAGAACTGTGTGCGTCTGTGTTCGTCCTTCGTGTGTTTTATCCTTTCTGTGTATTCTGTAGTTTTCAACGCGCTCTGCTACGTGTACTTTTAGTGGCCTTGGTGAGATTTGTGCTCCTTTCGAATTCTTCAACTTTCCGGGTCTCTTCTAGTTGTCTCGTGTTCAGAAAACGAAACATCTTCCATATTGTATAGGGTAGTCGGTGGTATGGTTGCTGCGATGTTAGCCGGGGATGATGAATGTGTATTGGGTGGTGGTCAATGCAACGTGCGTCTATATATGTGCCCCAGTTCATGTAATGAGAGACGTCTGGAGAACACAGTGTCATCTAAAGGCAACTGAGATAGCTGACACATTTTAGGTACGTTGGTAAGCCATCATTGAGGATACCTATGTCGTAGTGATCAAGATTTTAATTCCGGTTTTGTCACAATAAAAACTACCCCAACATGTATATTGGGTGTTAAAATCCTCACAAACTACATATGAAACAGTAAGTCGTCTGAACAACACATTAAATTCAGCATTTGGGATTGAAATCTGTGGCTTTGTGTAAATGCGCACAATAGTAAGTGCCATCCCTTCTATGTGTACTTGCCAAGCAACGTACTCTGGTACATTTGAAGTTGAGGAAAAAAGAAGTGTTGAAAATAAATTTTTGCGCATTCCAAGTAGACACGGACTTAGACCTTCTAGTGGTTGTTGGGACCGAGTTCTCTAGCCAGGATCACGGAGGACCACGGCAGGGCAGGAACCAAAGTTCGACTCCAGGCAGGAACAACAGGAGACGGGAGGGTCTCTCATGATAAAATCTGTTTAATACATCTGTTTTTAATACATCTATTTCCTTCGAGCAACGGCGGTGGCGCCGGCTGCGGCAGCTGTTCTCGTAACATCCCGTCAAATATGACGAGAAGCCGCGAGAGTTTCCACCTCGCCTGTCTCTCCCGTGCGCTGCTGCTCCCGGAAGTCGTGACGTAGGCAGCGGCGCGCTGCACAAGAATGTCACTTCCGGTCAGCGAAACGCCACATTCAGCGGCAGAAATAGGTCTTGGACTTATGGTACGTTTACACTTGCGGATCCGCTAGCGAATCCGCCCAGCTTTTGCCACTGGGGCGAAACGCTGGGCGGAAAACGCGGCGGCGAGCCGTTTTGGTCCAGGACCTATTTTTGTCGCCGAACGAGGCGTTTCGCTGTCCGGAAGTGACACATCTTGCGCGGCGCGACGCTGCCTACGTCACGAGTACGCGTTCTTCCGGGAGCAGCAACGCCCGGGAGAGAGACCAGAGGCGGGAACTCTCGCGCCTTCCCGTCATATTTGACGAGATGTTACGGGAACCGCTGCCGCAGCCGGCGCTGCCGCCACTGCTCGAAGGAAATAGATGTAAACACAACCCGCTCGTCGCCGCCACCGCCGGGAGCGCGGATTTTTTTTTTTCAGGTCTAAACGTACCATTAGACGGCTCGCCGCCGCATTTTCCGCTTTGCGTTTCGCCCTAGCGGCAAGATCTGGGGCGGATTCACTAACTGATCCTCAAGTGTAAATATACCATAAGAGACCTATACGGAAAAAAATGCAATACAAAAAAAACAAACAAAAAAAAACAAGCGTCAACGCCAGGGGGAAAGGGGGGGGGGGGCGGTGGCGCCTTCCACGGACGCGCAGGCGACGGGCTTAACTTTCACTGGGGTTACATGAGAGCGAAACAAGAAACCAAGTACCAAGCGAAAGAAACGAAGGGAGCGGCAAAGAAAGAAACCGCCATGCACAGCTTCTCATCGTCCTTCTTGTCTTACGTTTTTTTGTTGTTGTTGTTGTGACGGCATGGAGAATGCACGCGTGCAAAGACTGAAATCTGAGAGCGAAAGCGACTCATAACTCGCAGAGCTCTGATAACTCGTTGACTCGCGCGCCACCGAAAGATGATCACTTATTGTTTTGTTATAGTTGAAGGAGCGTTGTTTAGCGGGCAGCCAACCCTGCTGCCTTCCACGTTCATTCGCGCGCACTCCTTTGAAGTGCTAAATGTGGGCTTGCTTCGACATTAAAACAAAGCGAGATTCACCTCTCTCTTCTCCTCTTGCGTTTTGCTCCGAGGCTTGTTTTTTATACTGCTTTTGTAGTGTAGGTCCGCCTTTTACTTGGTCTTTGTCCCGATCCTTCTTTTCTGTGTTACATTTTAACATTCAAGTGGGTTAGGGTTACAAGCAAGGTAGCAGATTTCCGCTCAATTGCTTTGACTTATAGTCACTGCATACTTCGTTTCACCTCGCGATGGACCGCTGCGGACGCTACGAGTTAACCCAGGCAATCCAACACCCTGAGCGGGACCAAAGGGTCACGCGACACTCAGAAGGCGCTGGATTGGTTTCGATGGCTCTCGTGCTATCTGTTGCGGTCCATTGTAAGGTGAAGTAGACTATCGTCACCACTCTTGTCGCCTGACCGAACTGACTACAGGGTGAAACAAGGAGACGACAGGCTCTTTAAATCAACCGCAAAATTCGATTTCTTAACCTATCACGCTACGACTTTGTGCAGCGTTGCCCACAGATGGTGCATTTTTTTCGTAAAATTTGCAAAGAGCGAACTTACCCGAGGAAAAACTAAAGAAAGAAAAAGGCTTAGCTCCTATGGAAACGCAGCGAAGACACCGGTCTGCAAACAACACGGCGCCGTTTAGCACGGGAGACAAGAGATGGCGCAAGCGTTGGCGACGCCAACGAACGAGCAGACGACGGCGAGAGCCGGCGTATTTAGCAGACAAGGAACTGCAGTTCCTTGTTGTTACCGCGCCTGTTTTTGTTTCTGCGACTGTAGCCACCTGCGGAACGCGCGCCGCTTTTGAGTCGACAAGATTGTCTGCAAAAGACGCTGGCTCTCTGCGCCGTATGCTCGTTCGTTGGCGGCGTTCGTTGCGCCATCTCTTGTCTCCCGTACGAAACGGCGCCGTGTTGTTTGTAGACCGGTGGCATCGCTGCGTTTCCATAGGAGCTAAGCCTTTTTCTTTCTTTACTTTTTCCTCGGGTAAGTTCGCTCTTTGCAAATTTTACGAAAAAAATGCACCATCTGTGGGCAACGCTGCACAAAGTCGTAGCGTGATAGGTTAAAGGGGCCCTCCAACAGTATTTGAGCGTCGACTTTTTTTTTGCGGTTTCTACACGCTAGTGGTCCCGGAAACCCAGTGCACAACGAAAGAGTTTGAAAATATTAGCGCATCATATTTTAATTTGACAACTCGGAAACACCTCCTCCGACGGTGGCGTCGCGAGGTGCCGAATGCGCGCGCATAACGGCGCTCCCTTTCACTATACGTCACATTCTCTGGGTTTCGTGATTGGCGAGAGCCGTCCCAGGAATTTTGAAGCGAAGTAAGGTATATCACACGTTAACCGTCATTATTTATCTAACAAGTCATTTTTATAGAGCTAATAAAGTTGCAAAGTAAAGTTCAAAAAGGGTGAAAACAACGCCTTGTCGCTCATGCGCGCCTCCCAGCGGTGTCCGCGACGTAAAATCGCGAGCAGACGACAAGTGATCCGTCCAGACAACGCGCATCGTATTTTCACTTGTGCGCCCCCGGTCCCGGTCAACCAAAAGCAGTAAGAGGAGCGAGGGGAACCCTTATTTTCTTTTAGGGCTGTGACAGACTTTTCACTGTTCGAGTGAAGTGCGGCGACGGGACCCAGCTTATATCCTACTCGCCGAGGTGGCTGCGATGGCGAAGTTGCGGGAGACGAGTCTTCGGCGGCTGTCGAAGCGGACTGAGGCAGAGACGCGTCGCGGCGCTTGCGTGGAGTGTCCTCGTACGGCACGACGACCAGATCCGCACTCAAAATCCGATAAGCCCGGTAAATTCATCGATGATGGCAACCCATCCCAAAGCTACGGTGGTTGCAGCTAGGCCTAATGGCCGAGGAGCCGACCGGGCCGACGGGCTATCAACCAAACTCGCGTCCAATTGGCCAACCGCTTTGCTCCAATCGCTAAACTGATTCATTTTACGTCATGAAGCGCTATGTTTTGCTTATTTAAAGTTGTTTTCTGTAATATTTAATTTGCTAATAACTCACAAAATATTGTGAATTTCTGTAATATTTTTTTTCCTCGGTGTTCCTGCTTTCATGGAGCTCCGTTTCTGCGCGAACTTCAAACCGGTCAAAAAATTGTTGGTGGGCCCCTTTAAGAAACCGAATTTTGCGGTCGATTTCAAGAGCCTGCCGTCTCCTTGTTTCACCCTGTATACACCTTTCCAAAAAACGCTCCTAGGCCGCCGCCATGTTGCTGATGCTGATGCGGCTGGTGCGACTCTCGCGCCCTCTATCAGCTAGAAGTTTTCTGCCACTCTCTGGGACTGTGAAGACCCGCTCAGCGCGGTTCTCTACATGCATTTTAGCCGTTTTGCATTCGACGTTTTCTCGCTCTCTTGAAAGTTTCCACTTCATTTTTTTATGCGTGCTGCGTACCCGTTTAGTGTTATCTTCCATTGTTAGAAATAAGGCTGGTAAGTGCCTGTCATTCAAGCTTTTCTGCTCGACGTTCACGGGAAACGAAGCAGGTGAAGGACGTCGAACGACCCTCGACGCGATTTTGCGAACATTGTTCTCCCCCCTCCCAGAGATAGTCCGCGTAGAATCCTCAGTCATCTCCAAAAATAGTTGCCCGGGTTGGGATGACCAACGGGTCAGTCGCGTTTGTTTCTTTGCCTTGGTGCGGTTGTGGAAAAAAGGAAGCTCTCCCCGAAACGTGCCCCAAACGGAGTCATCTCGGATTCCGTCCGATCGTCAAGATGTGACTGTCGTCGCTGTGACTGTGTTATTTGAGATCTTTCTCAAATAAATTCTTTTTGGATAACGCTGCATCGTGTGGTATGTACGATATATTGTTCTAATGTTATTACTTCCTCAATTGTATGTCCGTGTCCTGTCCATCGGTAAACACGTTATTTGTGAGCGTGAAAAATGCATACCTTTCGGCCGTCTTCTGTTGCAATTTATTAGAGCGCAGCTCTTAGGGGCCCGTTCCCGGCTTGAGCGGCGTCGCCGTTGGCGTCGCCGTCGGCGTCGGCGTCGGCGTAACCAAGGTCATCCCAAGGTCACGTGGCCCCCCAAGGTCATCCCAAGGTCTCGTGACCCCCAAGGTCACGTGACCCCTCCCCCAGGGTCACGTGACCCCCAAGGTCACGTGACACCCAAAGTCACGTGACCCCTCTGAAGTCACGTGACCCTCCGAGGTCACGTGACCCCCCCCCCCGAAGTCACGTGACCCCCCAGTCACGTGACACCCCCAGGTCACGTGACCCCCGCCGAGGTCACGTGACCTCCCCGATGACGTCGTCACTGATGACGTCAAACGGCATCCGCATCCTCATCGTCATCATCACTGATGACGTCATCAGTGATGATGACGATGACGATGCGGATGCCGGTGAGGTCATGAGTGACGTCACTGATGACGTCATCAGTGATGATGACGATGCGGATGCCGGTGAGGTCATCAGTGACGTCACTGATGACGTCATCAGCGATGATGACGATGACGATGCGGATGCCGGTGACGTCATCAGTGACGATGACGTCATCGGGGAGGTCACGTGACCTCGGCGGGGGTCACGTGACCCTGGGGTGGTCACGTGACCTGGGGGTGTCACGTGACTTCGGGGTGGGGCATCCGCATCGTCATCGTCATCATCACAGATGACGTCATCAGTGACGTCACTGATGACGTCACCGACATCCGCATCGTCATCGTCATCATCGCTGATGACGTCATCGGAGTCCGCATCGTCATCGTCACTGATGACGTCATCAGTGACGTCACTGATGACATCATCGGCATCGTCACGTGACCCGCCAAGGTCACGTGACCCCCCCCCCCCAGGTCACTTCACCCCCCCAGTACCCTTCCCTCCTCCTCCTCAAGAGCTGCGCTCTAATTCGGTGTTACAGGGAGTTGTAAACGGCTTTCACTTTTTTTGACAGCAAAGCGCTTTGTCGCTTCACATGCGGCGAATCCCGCGGCGTCGTCAAACTGATCGTAAGAAAAGAAACAAATAACTAGAACTATACATTCCAGTCGCACTCGTTCTGTCGCGCGCGTACCCAACAAAAACAGTTTACAGTTTTTTTGTTTTTTTTTTTAGTGTGACACAATGCTTTCTCAATGCC